>NW_026606604.1:0-635000 GCF_029890125.1 Rhinichthys klamathensis goyatoka
CAGTTGGTCTGCTTCATTCTCATCAAGGTTAAGAATTTTAGACATGGTTGCTATGTGTTTCCTGAGCCTAGTTGATGACAGTGCTTCAGGGTTCTTTATGCCACATTCGCAAGCAGCTTTGTTGATGCACTCTCCACCTCTGTAGGCTGACATTGCTCCACATCTGGCAAACATAAAGGGATTCTCTGCTGGAACACCACAAAGCTCCCGCGTTTCAACGAGCAGCTCCATGGCAGAAACCATGGAAGGCTTGAGGAGCACAGGAACCTTTCTGCCTCGTTTACCCCGGATCTCAACTCTTGTGAAGTGCAGACACAGCTTCCTCTCAAACTCAGACAGACAGATGGCAATGTCTTTGTGTAGCTCAGAAGAATCCCTACTTTTAAAAGCTGACAAAAGCATCCGGGATACCTCACCTTCTCTCCTTCGGTTGAACAGGATGACCTGGGACAGTGTGACCTTGGCTAGAGCAGAGTAGCTGTCAGCAGAAGGGCAAGTTCTGAGCTTACTTAGGAGCCCATCGTGTTTCTTTTCAAGATGTGTGTGCAGGACTTTGACATCCTGAGTGAAAGGAATGATCTGTGGTGTGTTCCACTTGGCTTCTTTCAATGTAGTTATAGCACCAGCAGAAATGTACTCATTCCACCTTGCCTGGTGTATTTTCCTGAAGTCTCGGGCGCATTCAGCACGATCATGATCTCCATACATCATGGCATTGCTCTCAACAATGCTACAGACCTTGTTTAAAGAATGCCCAAGTTTGAGAGCTAAAGAAGGAATGCGGTAGGAGTTTTTCTCTTCATTGTAGCCACATAAAACTTTAACAGCTGCTATGACATGTTTGAAGTTTGCTGGTATGAAGAAGTCTACCATTGTTCTCAGTGGGGTAATCTTCCTTGCTTCAAGAAGAAGTCTGCCTACTTCTCTCATCTTCTGTCTGATGTAGTCATGTTTGGTCACATCAGACCCCATCCTGTTGAACATGTGCTCCCCCAGCTGCATGATGCATCTGTCAGTATGAACTACACGCGAAACTTCATCATAGTTCATAAAGGACAGTATTTTCTTGAAACCTTTGCTCACTTCTAAGCCAACTGGTGTGTTTAAAGCACACAGAGATCGAACTCTTTTCCTGCCCTGGGCATCATCCTCTTTAGGTTTAAGGGGACAGTTTTTGATATGCTTCCAAAGGCTATGCTTGTTGTAAAGCCCTTGGCAGTAAATTGAATAAATTCTTTGGCTCTTTGTCTATTTTTTGGACGGTAGCAGGCAATCATCTCCCCATGTCCTTGTCTCACCACATCTGTGTTGTGGGCAAAGTTGCCCCTTTTTCTAAGGAGGTTTAACTGGACTTGTCTTTCTTTGGAATGTTTTGGAAATGCTATTGCCTTTACAACCCCCACTTCGTTGCGATGGACAAATTCAAGGTGTCTTGCCATTTTTGAATATGGCTTAGAGCAATAAAGGCAATACTGCTTCTTGTTGTACGCCTTGCGTTCCTGCTTTGGTGATGGCATTGACTGAATAAAAGTCTTTTCACCAGACAAAGTGTTTGTCTCTTTAGATTGGCATTTCATCTTTTTTGGTGATGGTGCGGTCATAAATTGATCAGATGAACTACCTGCCTCGTTGGGAGATGTTGGATGTATCAAAGCACTTTTGACCATGTCATGTCCAGAAGAACTACCATCCGATTCATCGGAGCTGATTTTTGGTATGTAGTCAACATCGCTGTAGTCTGTGACATCGCTGTAGTCTGTGTCACAGACGGAACTTCCGGAATACTGAATGAGAGAATTTAACACTTACTCAAGGCAGTGGTTGCTGTAACATTACGTTTCATCATATTGCGGATACTATTATGCAAGCCAATTCATAATTATGCAAAAAAAAATTGCATATAAAGTATCACATGGCAAGTCACATACCTGTCTTTTTCTTGATGGCCTTAAAGAGGATATCTGGAAGAGGATGAATACAAACCAATATAAATGATATATAATTTCATATAATCTATTGTTAGTTCTACCAGTGCAATACACCCCGACCATCCCAATAATTCAGCAAATGAATCTACCCACCTCCCATGAGAGTGTCTCAGACACCTGTGATGAGTGAACCACTGGTGTTGACACAGCACAAGGTGAAGATAAGGGTGGAGCAGGCGAGGATGAGGATGATGAATGCTGCGCATAAGGCGATGAGGGCTTCACAGGCGAGGATGATGAAGGCTGCACAGGCGAGGCTGATGAAGGCTGCACAGGCGAGGCTGATGAAGGCTGCACAGGCGAGGCTGATGAAGGCTGCACAGGCCAGGCTGATGAAGGCTGCCCAGGCGAGGCTGATGAAGGCTGCCCAGGCGAGGCTGATGAAGGCTGCCCAGGTGAGGATGATGAAGGCTGCACAGGCGAGGATGATGAAGGCTGCCCAGGCCAGGCTGATGAAGGCTGCCCAGGCCAGGCTGATGAAGGCTGCCCAGGCGAGGATGATGAAGGCTGCCCAGGCGAGGCTGATGAAGGCTGCACAGGCGAGGATGATGAAGGCTGCCCAGGCGAGGATGATGAAGGCTGCCCAGGCGAGGATGATGAAGGCTGCCCAGGCGAGGATGATGAAGGCTGCCCAGGCGAGGATGATGAAGGCTGCACAGACGAGGCTGATGAAGGCTGCCCAGGCGAGGCTGATGAAGGCTGCCCAGGCGAGGATGATGAAGGCTGCCCAGGCGAGGCTGATGAAGGCTGCACAGGCGAGGCTGATGAAGGCTGCACAGGCGAGGCTGATGAAGGCTGCCCAGGCCAGGCTGATGAAGGCTGCCCAGGCGAGGCTGATGAAGGCTGCCCAGGCGAGGCTGATGAAGGCTGCCCAGGCGAGGCTGATGAAGGCTGCACAGACGAGGCTGATGAAGGCTGCACAGGCGAGGATGATGAAGGCTGCCCAGGCGAGGCTGATGAAGGCTGCACAGGCGAGGCTGATGAAGGCTGCACAGGCGAGGCTGATGAAGGCTGCCCAGGCGAGGCTGATGAAGGCTGCACAGACGAGGCTGATGAAGGCTGCCCAGGCGAGGATGATGAAGGCTGCCCAGGCGAGGCTGATGAAGGCTGCACAGGCGAGGATGATGAAGGCTGCCCAGGCGAGGCTGATGAAGGCTGCCCAGGCGAGGCTGATGAAGGCTGCCCAGGCGAGGCTGATGAAGGCTGCACAGGCGAGGATGATGAAGGCTGCCCAGGCGAGGCTGATGAAGGCTGCCCAGGCGAGGCTGATGAAGGCTGCCCAGGCGAGGCTGATGAAGGCTGCCCAGGTGAGGCTGATGAAGGCTGCACAGGCGAGGCTGATGAAGGCTGCCTAGGCGAGGATGATGAAGGCTGCCCAGGCGAGGCTGATGAAGGCTGCACAGACGAGGCTGATGAAGGCTTCACAGGCGAGGATGATGAAGGCTGCCCAGGCGAGGCTGATGAAGGCTGCACAGGCGAGGATGATGAAGGCTGCACAGGCGAGGCTGATGAAGGCTGCCCAGGCGAGGATGATGAAGGCTGCCCAGGCCAGGCTGATGAAGGCTGCCCAGGCGAGGCTGATGAAGGCTGCACAGGCGAGGATGATGAAGGCTGCCCAGGCGAGGCTGATGAAGGCTGCCCAGGCGAGGCTGATGAAGGCTGCCCAGGCGAGGCTGATGAAGGCTGCCCAGGCGAGGATGATGAAGGCTGCCCAGGCGAGGCTGATGAAGGCTGCCCAGGCGAGGCTGATGAAGGCTGCCCAGGCGAGGATGATGAAGGCTGCCCAGGCAAGGCTGATGAAGGCTGCCCAGGCGAGGCTGATGAAGGCTGCACAGGCGAGGATGATGAAGGCTGCCCAGGCGAGGCTGATGAAGGCTGCCCAGGCGAGGATGATGAAGGCTGCACAGGCGAGGATGATGAAGGCTGCACAGGCGAGGATGATGAAGGCTGCACAGGCGAGGATGATGAAGGCTGCACAGGCGAGGATGATGAAGGCTGCACAGGCGAGGATGATGAAGGTGACGTGGGAGGTGTTGATGTTGATGAGGACAGGGCAGGAGGGCATGAGGTTGATGAGGCCATTATAGAGGTGGACACAGCACAGGGTGCTGATGAAGAGGGTGCACCAGATATGGATGCGACTGAGGATGACTGTAACAGTCTTGATTGAAACCGCTTCTGCAGATATATAAAGAGATATTTAGCTTAAACAAGAATAAAATGACATTAAAAATATTGAAAACTGTGGCACCCATATAAAACAAAACAAACACACTGTAGGGGTAAACAAAAAATAAAGAAACGTGTTTTGCACACTTCAAAGCAAAGATCATTAATAAAATAAAAAACAACAAAATTGTGACAATAGTCAAATTAATAGTTACACTGGTTCAGACATTAAAACTCTGAACCAATAACTACTTAAATGATTAGTTCACTTCAGAATTAAAATTTCCTGATAATTTACTCGCCATCATCACACCATCTAAGATGTTCATGTCTTTCTTTCTTCAGTGTAAAAGAAATGAAGGTTTTTGAGGAACACACTCCAGGTGTTTCTCCATATAGTGACTTCAATGGGGTCCAACGGGGGGGCTTGTTTGTGTGATAGACATTTTGAACAATCTTTAATGACTCGTGACTACTGAGTTGTCTCAGAGAGTGATTCTTTAATTTTGTGTTGACTGCGCACACACAACATCCTATAGGTTCTGTACTGGAAACAGAAATGATTAGTTAAATCACTCGAGTCTTTGGGTCCTTCGTTCTTCCCATCAGTCCCATTGAGGCTATGCTGTCAGTACTGGAAAGATAAATGATTAGTTCACCTCTCAAGTCCTCGAAGACTCAAAATATGAACTAATCAATTCTGCATCCAGTATTGACTGCATAGCTCAATGGGGCTGCCACGTGATGAACGAATGACTTGAACCCGAAGTCGATAGACTCGAAACGTGTACGTATCCGGTACTACAGACTGCATAGCTCAATGGGGCTGCCACGTGATGAACGAATGACTTGAACCCGAAGTCGATAGACTCGAAACGTGTACGTATCCGGTACTACAGACTGCAAAGTTAAGTTTATGAGGATGTCACAGGATGAACGAACGGCTTAGATCGGGAGGTGAGGTAACTAACAGACTGCATAGCCTGAAGACCCAAATAAATTAATGAATCATTTCCGTCTCTCATAATTTGGCCTTTTCCTTGCATCGCACTTTTTTTCTTATTCTAAATGCGATCAACATTTGATGTGTTTGGGGAATTTGGCTACCATTTTAAATACATTCTACTGAAATGAACAAAAGGTTTTCGAAAAAAGATTTGTTAATTTTGATGAACGAGATTCAAAGATCCAAGTCAGTAAAATGATCCGAACGTGCCACAACTATTACACACGTGTGCTGGATGAAGTGGATATGCACCTGTAGTCAACTGGTTGCCTGTGTTGTTCATTATTTTGGGGGCGGAGCAATGAAGGGAGGTGTGTGTTTGTTTGGCTGTCGATTTTAAATATCAACAGTGTTTATCAGAAATCACTGACTGCACTTTTAACTAGCTGGCAGTAAACATCAGTAGATCGCTGCTGCATGTATGAGATGGTTACCGTTTTATTCCTTGATGTTCTTGCTTTGCCTGACAGCTTATGTGGACCCTTGCTGTTCACCTTGTCCAATTCAGGAAAGGGAAGAGAAGCTGCACAATGGGGCTAAGAAAGCAGGAAATATTTGTGAAGGACAGAAAAACTTGTTTATGTTCATTTCTCTAGCTGTCCTACACTTTAACTATCATTTCTTTCACACACATCTCTAAGCTGAAATAGTCAATAATATAATGATACAGATGTTTTAAAGTGGACCTACCGATTTCTGCGGGCCCAAACTGCTGGCTGGCTTTTTATCAGTGGATTCTGCTGATGCTTGATTTAAAGGCTTCAGAAATATGAGACCACAATCACATGGTAACTAATCAGAATGACAGTAAAAGATTATCATGAATTACTGATCAATCTCTTTAGCATTTTCTTGATAGTACCTTGACTCGCCATGGCCAATCTGAGTCTCCATAATTGTAAGTGATTTCTTCTCCTGGTAGAATGTCTCGTACAGCAAAGAGACACAGGTGAGGTTTTCTGCTCACTTCAACGGTTCTCATTTTGCAAGTAGGATTTCTGGTCTGATCGTTTACAAGTCTTCCCAAGGACAACCCGTCTTCTTTAGATGCATCCATGCTATAAAGACATCCAATTATCACTCAATACTTGTAATCTTAGTATACATGATAGAAATGTACAGTTATTTTCTATAAGTGGTTCTGAACCCCAGTCCTGGGAACCCACCGCTCTGCATATGCTGTATGTCTCGTGTTTTAATCCAGCTGATTCAGATGAGGAGTTTATCATCAGAACACGGCTCTATGAACTCAACTGAGTGTGTCTGGTGAAGGAGACATACAGAATCTGCAGAGAGGGTCTGAAAACCACTGATATATATGATAGTGTACTGCAACATCCTCTCAGCTCTCAGATAAAGCCATCTCAAATTAAAGGGATACTTCACCTCTGCGAAGATGAATATGTATTTAAAATGGGTCATTTATGTAGAAGAAATGTGAAATTATTTTTGAATTTGGAGCTTTCTACTGTAGACTGAGAAAAGCCAGAAAATGTATTTTTGGCTTATGTGGATGAAAGACAACAACTCCCAGAATGCACTTGCTTCGCTGCCCTAGGAGGCCACGCCTACCGGTAACAGAGCGCAGTAGTTAAACAACAAGTATAGGCTACTAGTGAGTTCGAAAATGTGTTTTGAGATCGCCCAAAATGTTCGGGATTCGGCTTTTGCGTTCTACAGTCACCATTCATTATGTTTACTGTGGCGAGCAGGACGAGTGAGAGCCGCGGGAGAACGACGCGAGTCATGTTTACTGTGGCGAGCAGGACGAGTGAGGGCCGCGGGAGAACGACACGAGTCATGTTTACTGTGGCGAGCAGGACGAGTGAGGGCCGCGGGAGAACGCGCGAGTCATGTTTACTGTGGCGAGCAGGACGAGTGAGGGCCGCGGGAGAACGGCACGAGTCATGTTTACTGTGGCGAGCAGGACGAGTGAGGGCCGCGGGAGAACGGCACGAGTCATGTTTACTGTGGCGAGCAGGACGAGTGAGGGCCGCGGGAGAACGGCACGAGTCATGTTTACTGTGGCGATCAGGACGAGTGAGGGCCGCGGGAGAACGGCACGAGTCATGTTTACTGTGGCGAGCAGGACGAGTGAGGGCCGCGGGAGAACGGCACGAGTCATGTTTACTGTGGCGATCAGGACGAGTGAGGGCCGCGGGAGAACGGCGCGAGTCATGTTTACTGTGGCAAGCAGGACGAGTGAGGGCCGCGGGAGAACGGCGCGAGTCATGTTTACTGTGGCGAGCAGGACGAGTGAGAGCCGCGGGAGAACGACGCGAGTCATGTTTACTGTGGCGAGCAGGACGAGTGAGGGCCGCGGGAGAACGGCGCGAGTCATGTTTACTGTGGCGAGCAGGACGAGTGAGGGCCGCGGGAGAACGACGCGAGTCATGTTTACTGTGGCGAGCAGGACGAGTGAGGGCCGCGGGAGAACGACACGAGTCATGTTTACTGTGGCGAGCAGGACGAGTGAGGGCCGCGGGAGAACGCGCGAGTCATGTTTACTGTGGCGAGCAGGACGAGTGAGGGCCGCGGGAGAACGGCACGAGTCATGTTTACTGTGGCGAGCAGGACGAGTGAGGGCCGCGGGAGAACGACGCGAGTCATGTTTACTGTGGCGAGCAGGACGAGTGAGGGCCGCGGGAGAACGACACGAGTCATGTTTACTGTGGCGAGCAGGACGAGTGAGGGCCGCGGGAGAACGCGCGAGTCATGTTTACTGTGGCGAGCAGGACGAGTGAGGGCCGCGGGAGAACGGCACGAGTCATGTTTACTGTGGCGAGCAGGACGAGTGAGGGCCGCGGGAGAACGCACGAGTCATGTTTACTGTGGCGAGCAGGACGAGTGAGGGCCGCGGGAGAACGGCACGAGTCATGTTTACTGTGGCGAGCAGGACGAGTGAGGGCCGCGGGAGAACGGCACGAGTCATGTTTACTGTGGCGAGCAGGACGAGTGAGGGCCGCGGGAGAACGGCGCGAGTCATGTTTACTGTGGCGAGCAGGACGAGTGAGGGCCGCGGGAGAACGGCACGAGTCATGTTTACTGTGGCGAGCAGGACGAGTGAGGGCCGCGGGAGAACGGCACGAGTCATGTTTACTGTGGCGATCAGGACGAGTGAGGGCCGCGGGAGAACGGCACGAGTCATGTTTACTGTGGCGAGCAGGACGAGTGAGGGCCGCGGGAGAACGCGCGAGTCATGTTTACTGTGGCGAGCAGGACGAGTGAGGGCCGCGGGAGAACGGCACGAGTCATGTTTACTGTGGCGATCAGGACGAGTGAGGGCCGCGGGAGAACGGCGCGAGTCATGTTTACTGTGGCGAGCAGGACGAGTGAGGGCCGCGGGAGAACGACGCGAGTCATGTTTAATGTGGCGAGCAGGACGAGTGAGGGCCGCGGGAGAACGGCGCGAGTCATGTTTACTGTGGCGAGCAGGACAAGTGAGGGCCGCGGGAGAACGGCACGAGTCATGTTTACTGTGGCGAGCAGGACGAGTGAGGGCAGAGGGAGAACGGCTCGAGTCATGTTTACTGTGGCGAGCAGGACGAGTGAGGGCCGCGGGAGAACGACACGAGTCATGTTTACTGTGGCGAGCAGGACGAGTGAGGGCCGCGGGAGAACGACACGAGTCATGTTTACTGTGGCGAGCAGGACGAGTGAGGGCAGCGGGAGAACGGTGTGAGTCATGTTTACTGTGGCGAGCAGGACGAGTGAGGGCCGCGGGAGAACGACACGAGTCATGTTTACTGTGGCGAGCAGGACGAGTGAGGGCCGCGGGAGAACGACACGAGTCATGTTTACTGTGGCGAGCAGGACGAGTGAGGGCCGCGGGAGAACGACACGAGTCATGTTTACTGTGGCGAGCAGGACGAGTGAGGGCCGCGGGAGAACGACACGAGTCATGTTTACTGTGGCGAGCAGGACGAGTGAGGGCCGCGGGAGAACGACACGAGTCATGTTTACTGTGGCGAGCAGGACGAGTGAGGGCCGCGGGAGAACGGCGCGAGGCCGGTGGCGTGATTACTGATGAGCGACACCTGTGAGACGAAATTTTCTTAGCAATGTTAAAATGCACATCAACCGATCACTTGTTTAGCTTTCATGTAAACACTACATTCAGATTCACCAATCGGAATGAATTCAGTTAGATTGAAACAAAAGGTGTGCATGTAAACAATGAATGGCGACTGCAGAAAGCAAAAGCTGAATCCCGGACATCGACGGCCGGACATGTCCGGGAAAAAGAGGATGGTAACCCCTACTACTCAGCTTTCGCCACAGAACAAGAACCTGCTAGCTTAGCTTCCAGAAAAAGATGTCTGACACTATGTGTACATTGTGTGAGTGAGATCCCACCCTCTATGGGCGGGTTGAGAACATGCGGGACAGCCCCTACTACTGGCTGTAGTCTTTAGCCTCTGGCCAAAAAATCCTCCGATGACGCAAAATGACGAATTTTGCTTCATCGGAGGATTTTTTCCAGACAAAAAATACATAAATCTCTCGTCTCAGGGGGATATGAGGGTGGAAAGCATGGTAATTCGAAAATACTACAGGTTTTCTACTAATACAAAGCTTAATGCTAAATCCTGAACTATCCCTTTAACCATTTTGTTCTCTTTAGGGAATACAGAGAAAAACTCTGGTGCGGTTTGAATGAAATATGAGCATAACATGGACCAGAGACATATAAACGAACCAAAAACAGGAAGATGTGACCCTAAAAAGGACAAACTGGTCAAGCATAACAGGTTTGACGATAGAAATGCCAATCTGAACACTAAGCAGACCCGGACCAAACGAACCAAGCGAACAGAACTACAGGCATGAACACACCCTGAGTATTTTACAGTTCCAGATATTTTATCATCACTACTACATCAATCCAACAGTTCTTTACTCACCACCAATTTCTGCCATGCCACTGAAAATCAAACAGGAACGTGTTCTCAGCTTCAGTGTAGTGTTCAGTTCGAGCAAGACTCTCCTCTGAACTCAGAAGTTCACCTCTGTATTCAAGAACAAAATCCCCTCTGAAGAAAGCTCCAGTGGTGAAAACTCCACGCCCTGAAGAGGAGAAATTCATTAGCAGCAGTTTCTTTAATGTCAACTATTATTTTGATTATTACTAAAAGTTCTTAACCATATGATGTACATTATATGATGTAAAAGGGAAATTACTGTAGGAAAATAGTCAATAGCCAGGCTAATCTCAAAGTATGCTTTGCTTTTTATACTTTACATTATACTTTTAAAGGGGTCATGACATGAGACCAAATTTGCCTTGATCTTTTGGTATATAAGAGATCTATGTATTATTAAAACTTCCTGCAAGTTTAATAGCTTAAGATGCCCCCCCCCCCCCCATTATAAACGAAGCATTTATTTAATCAAGCTCTAAATACAGCTCGTTGTGGATCCATGGTACGAGGTGACGTCACGGTACGAAGTGACGTACCAGTCGTTTGCATATGACCGCCTCCAGCACAAGACAACTATGCCTCATTTCGCATCATCGCATGCGTTGTCATGCAGCGAGTGGGTCTGTTTACAAGAAGATTGCGATGCCACGCAGACGTGCTGTTCCTGGCTGCGGACAAACAACATGTTTGAATACGCCACCGAACGATCCAGGCGTCAGGGAAAGCAGTTGGATGCAGTTTATTTGCCCCGCCAAACAGGGGTGATTCTAGGATTTTATAAATGGGGGGGCCACAGGGTGGACCAAGGACCAGTCAGGGGGGCCCATGGGAAATCAGCTAGAAAATTCAACTAGAAATAAATACTTGTTTAGAAAATATTAAACACGAATTAAAAAATCTTTGCAATGCCCAGTGCCCTAATATAGATGGTATTAAATGTGGCACTGAACAAGAGCCTGAAAATCATTTTGTATTTAACATGGATTGGACCACACAGTTTTGTTCTTATAAATAAAAAAAACATCACCTAGGCATTAATTAGTCATCTAACATGCATTATTCTCAACACAAACATTGAATGTGTGTGTGAGTGTCGGTGAACGTTCTCTGCATGAAATCGGTCTCTAAAATGATTTCTTAAAGAAATCTTGGATGTCCTGTTGCGGTGTATAAATAAACAAAAACCCATTAAGTATCTAAATTACACAGTTGCATGTAGCTATGGTGTTAGTTAACATTCTCACATTTTAATGTTCACCACGGCACGACTTTTTTGGAAAAAGATTATTGTGCCTTTAGTATTTAAAACAACAGATAGAGTAATCTATTAAAAATCTATAAAAATTATCTATTTTATATTTATGTGGTCGTGCGCTGCCACGGAATCTCTATTCAGTCTGCCGAAATTACGTTAGCTGATCTAACGGTACTGGCTTGATCAGTCACACATGAAAGTAATCAGACTAACATACGGTGCAATATTTACAATGACGTGTCGAGGTATCTCTCTCTCTCTCTCCTACTGTTTTAAAAACGCGGACCTGTGATTTCGCTTTGCGAATCGCAAATCAAGCAGTGATTGACAGCGCTCTGATCCAATGGCGTTGGGCATTGTCAGGTTGACAGTAAATCTAGCCCAATGATGTTGGGGGGGCACCAGGGGGGGGTCAATCATATTCCAGGGGGGCCAGTGCCACCCCGTGCCCCCCTTCTAGACACGCCCCTGCCGCCAAAGCCTTATTTGATCGGTGAGTGATGTAGATGAGTGTGACAGGGCGCATGTTACTGAAAGAACGAGCAGAGCCCCGGCCGCGCGCGCGCCTTCAAACTGTCTTGCTCTCTCTCTCCCTCCCTCGCGCATATGCAGGGATGCAAACACATGTATGGTCCAAAAAGAGAGAGGTAATCGAAGCCCTCGCCCCGCAAATTTTCTTATAGAAAATATCCAGAAACTTACATTGCCACCAACCCCTGCCATCCCCGGCCCACCCCTATAGGCACATATAGTAAAATTAAATTCGAATAAAGTTGACAAAAAAGGTTTTATAAAAAGATAAACCTCATTCTTTTTATAAAAATGATTTAAAGGCTGAAATATACGAGTAAAAAAAGACAAATTACTTGACATGTACATTAACACTAGAACTCCCAAGGCAGTCATTTTGACTGTTTTAAAATTTTGCAATGTAATAACTTTGTTGAAATAAAACCCATGTAACTATAGGACCCTGACTTTTCCTAAATGTGTCTATATTTTATTCTATCATTGTTATTTTATTAAAATTACAAGACACAAAAGACTGAGTTTTGAGTATTTCTACCTTGAATGGTCATAACAGTCATACTGACCGTATGCATTACAGACCGTGTGTCGGTTGCTCCTTTTTCCTGCTCTTGAAGATGCATCACCGTTGACTAGCAACAATTTCTCTTGTTGTTTGTTTAGTCTATTGCAAAGCTGAAATCTAGCTTTAGCTTCGAGCTAAAACCAAATTGAAATATTGAAAAGAGAATATCAGAACAATGTCAGCAAGAAGAATGACTGCCACAGAGGCTTTAGCCATGCTTCAGAGCCTTGATGAGGCTGAGTGGTTGTTGGTTAACTAATACAATTTTACATACATCATAATTAAAATGTAGTGTTCTGATGTTTATTATTACCTATCCTAACATAACAGATCCATTTATTCTTAGATTTGATATAGCTTTTTGAAATGATATGCAAATAATGTATGAGCAGTCAGAATGACTGCTATGGCCATTATAGTAGTTATAGAATTCTGGGAGTCCTAGTGTTAATGCATATTAGCTTATATTTTATTATTAATAGTAAAATAACAGTCTGATTTTCCCGTGGCGTCTGTTGTTGCTATGCAACCATGCACTGCACTCTCCACAATGACAAAGAAGTTTTAGTAGGATTTTGACTGTACCACTTCTGCATGAGATGAGAACACTTTTTGAGAACACTTTTTAAGATGTTCTTGGGTCAAGAAAACGCTCGCTCTGTCTGGATGTGCTTAAATCCACAATAAGGACACTTTCCAGTCACACATGCTCACTTCAATAAGCCACAGAACGCAGGTTAATGTGTTTACATGCTGGGCAAATCTGGAATAAGGGGCAAAAATCTAGCGGTGTCGATTGGTTTATGCTTATGCCGTTTATGATGACCTTAGTCTGCGTTTACATGACCACACGCACTATGGGCTTATTGTGCATAATTGGGCTAAGAATGCGCAAATAAACACTGACTTTGGGTTGATGGAACCAGAAATGCAAAAATGCAACTGTTTTTGTTTTCGGGCTAATGCCTGCAGAACTCTATTCAGAAATCTTGACTGCACAATAAAAATAAATTATATATTAAATTATCAGTTTTGTAGAGTAACGTTATTACTGCTTATTCATAAATACTTGCCTTTATATTTGCTGATGAACTGCTCTTGAAGCTCAGGCTTGTCGGTTTCACAGGTAATGTGATGCTCAGCGTCCTGCAGAGGTTTCTTACGTCTTTTATTTCCCAGCATGGCGACTTACTTTCTTGAAATGACTGGGAAAAAAAAAAATATATATATATATATATATATATATATAATGTGAATGAAATAAACAAGCATATTTAAAAAATCTTGTTGATCTTACTGGAATTGTTCACCCAAAAACATACGTAATTAACATACAATTATGTTAAGTGTTCCAATTGAACCTCATGTTGTTCCAAACACGTGTGTTTTTTCTGTTCAACACTTAAGTATATATTTATATTATATCACAGAGCTCTATTCAATGACAGCACGTGTGACCAGTCTACAACAGGAATTTAGATTAAAAAAAGGCAATGTCAATGATGCCAAAAAACATTGGTTCTTGTGTGTCTTGTGACCACAATTGACATGAATCTACTATATTGATTAGCTACAGCATACAGGATATTTTCAGTCAATAACCAGCTAGATTTATATGGACTATTTCTAATGTGCTTTTTGTCTGCTTTGGACATTGAAACACACAATAAAAATACTATAAAGTGTCTATGTACCATCATTGGGCAAAAAAAGATAAAAAAGATAAATAATAAATCTAGAAAAAAACATTCCACTGAAAAAAAGATTTTTGGGCAAATATTGTATTACATAAAATTAAAAATATATCAAATAATAATGATATAAAAATATATAATTAATATTTTAAATCACAGTTGCAATTTGACAACACTTGAGAAAAACAATGATATAGTAGGCTATCACTGACTCGTTTTTTTTTTAATTTGTAGAATCTAAAGTACTATTATATAAGAAATAACAAAATTATATTTACTGGTCAATGCCTACAAGTAGGCAATATACTTTTTTCCTTATTGCAACAAATTATCAAATGAGAAACAAATAAAATACAATCGAGAAGTAAATAAAACCCTAAGCAAAAAATAATTAAACCACTAAAATAAACATACATCTTACTAACTTTCATATTTCACAATGTATTTAGTTATCATGCATTTTCAGGACAAGACTTCATCTCACCTTTCCTGCGTGGTGGAGGGTGGAGGGCTGTCGTCTGACTGTTTCGCGTCCCATTGTCACGTGTCTGCATTTCCCGGGAAAATACATCCACTGTCGCAGACGTGCGTAAATGACGTAGTTACGTATTTGGATTTCACGTTGCAATTGTGACTATTTATTTGACCGAATAGAAAACTCTCTGATGACAAGAATCTTTTTTTTTTTAATCGCAGTAGTGTTTCTTCTTCTTCTTCAAAAAAAAAAAAACTGTCGTGGATCAAGTCTTTCTAGTGGACAGAGCACATGATCACTTGTAAACGAACTCACCCGACTCGAACTAGGAACCAGTGCGCATGTCCGAACAAGCACAGGTTTAAAAGAGCAAAAAATGCAAAATGAGCAACCTAGATATCTTGAACAGACATCTTATTTTCTACTAATAGCATTTATTAATCAAAATAGTAAACTGATGTATGCAAATACACAGCAGGGCTGATATTCAAGCTGGTATAATATGTCTCTACTTTTGGAGTCTGTGTTGTTGTCAATTTATTCGAGTTAAGATGGGGGATGGGTGTGGATTATTTCGAGGCTCTAAATTAAACTTTAACAAGTACTTTAACAGCATTATCTTCTTTGTATTTCTTTCATAAATTAATGGTATTTTACATTACAGGGCGGAGAAGCTAATAGACCTTGTAAAAGTGCTTTAAAAACGCATAGCCACGACAGTTTGTGATCTTTTGAGCAGCACTTCTGCTTAGCTATCTACCTGTAACTGTCAGTCTGTTAGTTCAGCCAGAGACAAGTTCAACTCTCTGTCACTCCAGTCAGTCTCAGTGCTGTGGGGGAAGGGCGCGCGCGCGATCAGTCTCTCTCAGTGCTGTGGGGGAAGGGCGCGCGCGCGATCAGTCTCAGTGCTGTGGGGGAAGGGCGGCTGATCACAGTGTGAGCAGATCTCAGTCAGACTGACAGTCACAGGCAGAGCTAGGGTTAGGGTTAGGGTTAGTGCAGATCCAATGGCTTTTAAAATCAAATTAAGTACAAAATAATTATGTAAACAAACATTTAAACGTGTCAGCTTGATTCATGATTCTTTTAAACACTTTTTTTCTTTTGTATGACTATATGTAACTGCTCTGCCCCCCCCCCCCTCCTCTCTCTCTCTCTCTCTCTCTCTCTCTCTCTCTCTCTATCTATCTATCTATCGATTATATATATATATATATATATATATATATATATATATATATATATATAGGCTATATATATATATATTGAGAGATAGATAGATAGAGAGAGAGAGAGTGAATGTATGCTGTAACTGCTCTCCTCTATAAACAGTTCTTATCAGTCGCTTTGGTACATTTCTTGAATCATCCTTAAGATTTGCAAACAAGGAAAGTGCATTTCGTACAAACAGCAGAACACAATAGGATTACATGACAGCATTTTGACATTCTTGTTTGTGACACAAGGCACTGATATGTTCATTGATATATATTGTACTAAGGATTTTTAACAAGTTACAGGCTTTTGATGGTTGTCAATATAACTGTATCAGTATTTTGAGAAGTAAACACTGGCTACGATTTTGATGACAATGAAAAGACTGCACATTATCTGTATGACACATAAACACATGTACCCATTATGAGACTGGACTCACAGATACACTGTTGGTCTGTTAAAAAATGACAATGCCATTGCGATGAACAGACTATTCAAACACATACTGTATATGTGTGTGTGTTACATTATGTCTCTATCAAGTATATTTATATAGCGCTTTTCACAATATAGATTGCATCAAAGCAGCTTCACAGTATCAATCAAAACATAATAACAATGTTCGTTTCTTAGTGGAAAAACATCCACGTTTGGTAGAGCTGATCAATGGTATTAATGATTGGTTAATTAATTTGAATATCCCCAACTGAGCAAGCCAAAGGCAACAGTGGCAAGGAACCGAAAAACTCCATCAAGTGACCCGATGGTGTCCTAAAACTCCATCAGGGACCCAATGGAGAAGAAAAAAACCTTGGGAGAACCCAGGCTCAGTGGGGGCCAGTTCTCCTCTGGCGTTTATGAACTAGAGGCCGGATTTACAGTAACTGCAAGGTAAAAATGTATATGAATGTCTCTAAACAGACTTTAAACGTGAACCTGTGATTAACGCTGATGGCGTTCACATGCGCATTAAGAATTGATTCTATAGTTATGTGCGTTTGAATATATGTGCGTAGGTTTGTATTTCCCTAGAAAACCATGCCTGAACAAATTACTTGTCTATAAATTTGATACATAATTTTGTTTTATTTTATCACTTCGGGGTAGGTACGCGAAACTAGATTCACAACGCTTTATCTGTAGAGTTTATTGTTTATTGTTTATTATTTAGATCCCCATTAGCTACTCCATTAAGCAGCAGCTATTCTTCCTGGGGTCTTAACAATTTTTCAACAAAATATTAACATCAAGGCTGTACAACAATGAAGACAAATACAGAAGTGCACACAACATCATTTAAGATATCTAATTAGTGGGAAAGGGATCTCTATCACGTATTTTTACTGTCTCATGTAAAATGCAAGTAGACTCCACTGTAATACAGTAAGTCTACAGCTTATGGTGAACAGTACAGTATAGTGAACACTGTCTGATTACACGCATGTTCTGTCTATAAAGACTTGAATGTTTGAGGACACACACGGTTGTTCTCCCAACATTCAGCTCAGCTTTCAACCCGCCTCGGCCATGAGGTCATGAACATGATCTACAATATTGGCCCCTATTTCTTCAGAAACCTACAATCTCTCTGTTTTACCTCTGTATCCTTCCACCACACATCCTTACTCCTCCTCTTCTTCTTCTCGGCTGTTACCCTGTTGTTCTTCCATTCTCAGAGTGTGTATGTGTTGTGCTCTGTCTATATGGCTTCCAGAGGAAGCTTCATGAGATGCACTCTGAGCGATTATAGAGAACTGGTGATCATTGATTGATCTAATGCTTTACATTCCCCTTCATTAGTGAAATTCAAAATTCACATCTGCAATTCAGGACAAAAAAAGTATAATAGAATTGTATAGAAAATATGTTTGACAGTTTATGACAACTAGTAATTTAATGCCTATATGTTTTGAGGGGTAAGACTATTCAACAGAGAACCAGTATAATACATTTTGATCAACATGACATAAGCAATTGATAATGTAAGAAACAGCAGACACTTACATTTATTGCATGAATGTACCAAAGCATTTGCAATTTGTTCAAAAGAATGATAAACTGCTTTCATGATGTGCACAAGTGACTAGATGATGTGGAGGTTGAACAAGAATTTTAGTTGT
Source organism: Rhinichthys klamathensis goyatoka (assembly GCF_029890125.1). NCBI lineage: Eukaryota > Metazoa > Chordata > Actinopteri > Cypriniformes > Leuciscidae > Rhinichthys > Rhinichthys klamathensis. Next base: position 17,941 of record NW_026606604.1, read on the forward strand.
GATTTGAGAAATGCACCAAAGCGCCTTAAAAAAACGTATGTAATTAGTGTAAACATTTAATTAATATAATAATATAATATGAGAATGTTTCATGCAGCTGCTCTCCTCTATATAATATAATATAAAATAATATAATATATACTACAAAGAGAATGTTTGCTGTAACTGCTCTCCTCTTTATATAATATAAAATAATACAATGCAATATAATATAATAAGAATAATGTTTGCTGTAACTGCTCTCCTCAATATAATATAATATAATATAATATAATATAATATAATATATAAAGAAAAAAGTTAGCTTGTTTGCTGTAGTGAATGTGTTGCTGTGGTAACTGGTAACGGAGTCCTGTCCTGCTCGTGCGGGGGGTGGGGGAGGGGCGGTGGCCACTCAGGGAAATCACTGATATTATGAGAGGAAACGGCAGAACGCAAAGTAGGAGAAAACACTTCAAACAAATAAAATCACTCATAAAAGCAAGCGATTTAGCATGTTTTCACATCTTTTGGTGGCTTGTGTGTTTTTATTAAACAAACTTGGATGAATAAATCATCACATCCATATTGACAGATTTAAACAGCTGTTCCTCCGCTTTTGGAAGAAAATATGTACTTTGTAAATTCACATGACGTAATGTCTCTGTCTCTTCCCCGCTTCAAACTCGTTCCTACATGATTAATAAACTCCTATGTAAGTTACTGTACAGCTGTATAGTCTCGGTGACGCGCAGCAGCGCGATCTTCACACACACATAACGTTACACAGAGCAGACTCCGATGCGAGAGCAAAACTGCGAGGATTAAAGTTTAATAACATGCCCATATACATCGTGAGAGCTCCTGCTGCTCAGGGTAAATTAGTCTATTTTTATTTAAATAATAATTATTGCGAATTTATCTATTATTGAATGTGGATTATCTGTCAATTCATTCATAATAATGATATCGCCTCCGCTCCGCCATTTTTGTTGATGACGTGATGGCCTCAGATTGGTCAGATCATTAAGTCCCGCTCTCATAGTGGCTTCCTGCGCTCTGATTGGTCAGAATCCCCGAAGTGTGTATCTTTTCCGGAAGTGCAGTACTCCTAGAGGGCGCTGTGTTATACACACTTTAGTGGGGGGGCATACACACTTCACATACACAAATCACTTAAAACTGATTTTTTGGGACAAGTGAGATTTTAAGTCTGGACACCATTTTAGAGTATGCTGAATGCCATTATATAGTCAAACAAATGAGGACATACAAAATGTCCTCAATTTTTGAGGTGGTCCTCAGTTTACTGGTGTGTATCCTGGTGAATGTACCCAAAAGGGACATAAACAAACACACACACACACACACACACACACACACACACACACACACACACACACACACACACACTTTGGTGACAGCTTTAATTAGCCCGTTACTGCTGATTCACTGGCATACCTAATTAGCATGAGGCATCTCAGCTCCGGTATTAAAAAGAATTATATCCGCTAAATTACTTTTTTGTGCTTGAAGATACGGATGGTCTCTCAACCTCCTCTGTGTTGTGAAAGTGGCGCTCTCATCACTGCACTGTGCTGTGAATACAAATTAGGCTCACAGAAAGAAACGGAGGCTCCAACACAATAGCATTTGTCTGACATATTTCAGCTCTAATTTGTTCCACTAATGTGGCGGACTGATAAATGCAAGCATGTTTATTCAGACGCCTCCCAGGTGCACTTGCTGGGTAAATCAACCAGGGGAACCCCTCCTTCACTGCTACCAATGGTCTCCAGACCTTATCCAATTGTATTTCTGAATCTCAGAAGACCTTGTGGGCTTGTGTTTCTGCCGTCGCTAATGTGGGAGGGTATGTTGCTGTTCGTCGACAGGATAATGTGACCAAATTAAATTGCTTTCAACCTGTTTACCTTGAAAACTAATGGGCAGCAGGGATGGAGGGATGACTCGGAGAGAGAGAGAGACTGTCCCCTGTGGTGCTGTGGCCTCATTCTGACGGGGCTAGCACTAATGAGTCCTGCTGTGAGCCAATAATTAATCTCCATCCAACAAGCCACCTATCTGACAGGGCCCCTCCTGCACCGCAGACACCCAGAGAGGGGACACTCGGCCTGGGAGGCAACAGCCACGTCCTCCTGGGGTGTCCAACAACCTGGGTTATATCTGCAACCCCACTGAGAGAATAACTTACAGCAAACAAATACAGGAGATAGAAGGAAAAGGAATAAAAAAATAGAAAAGATAGTGCGAGTGTATGGTTGGGGGTTAATAGACATGAGTCATTCTATGAAATGAGTTTCAGAAAGGTGCATTTTCTGGTCAATTTATGTATGATTTTGAAACATTTAAAACCTAAATTACTGCTGGCATCTTGTCAATGTCATTCAACGATCAACTGTATGAAAAAATAAATAAAATAAATAAATGTAAAAGAAAAAGCAAACAGTTTTTTCCCCCCTGAAAAAGAGTTAAATGAAGTGAATCATTAAATAATAAATGAACCCTTAAACGCATACCTCATCATTCACTACCCTCCTCATCCTCCTCGTTCAGTTTTTTAAAGTTAGACATCAACCTTCTTAGTATTCCAATAAACAATATAACAAGGAAAAAATAATCAAATTAGAAAAGACGCCTATTTTCCCCTTCATTTTTTGTAAAAATTGTATACAATGATAAAGTGACGTTTCACTCATAGTTACAGCAGGCAGAAAACAAAAGAATAGGAAGTATCATCAGCAATGATTGGCTCAGTGATTTACTGCAGAGGAAGTACTGAACACAATCAAATATTAGTGTCACTGTCATTTGATGGTGGATCTGGTGAAGAAGCTGTCAGCGATCAAAATATTGATTTTGAAGATGTTTAAAATGATAGGTTTAAGAATATGTTTGAGATTGCGAATATGAGCCAGATGCTGAATGTACTGGGGAATGAGCTCTAATGAGGACAATGATAATGGTATAAAACATCTGCTCAAACTGAACCCTTCCAAGCTCCAAAAGGTAACAAAATATGCTTTATTGTATTCTTCTGTAATTGTTACTCTAATATCAGGAGAGTTTTATATAATCGCGACAAGTAAAGATCCATCCGTATTTGAAATAGATGGTCGCTAAAGACCCAAATTTGTAATAATGATTGGCGAAACATTCATGCATTTAAGGGTTAAATTGAACTGGAAAAAAGCCAAAAAGTAATTAAAATAGTGCAAGAATAGATATAAAATATACACTTTACCCTTACAAAAATGTATAAATATAAAACCATAGAGTAGAACTCGGCAACTTGTTGTGCGCCTCTGAACAATGTCACTTCCTCTTCATTACGTCATTTAAAACAGTTTAACAATTAAAACTATTTTAAAAAGTAAAACAATGTAAAACAGTTTTGTACTCAGTTCTTAGATCAATTTTGAGGTAAATAAGTGGTGTCCCTCATTGACGCTGTCACGATCACCAGCTGGAGTGCCCTTGAGAGCCACTCCATCACGGACTATTATTCATCGCCATTCCATCAAAAACTACATCCCCCATAATCTTCTGCCCTGTTTCCTCATCACTGATTGTCTACAGCTGTGTATCATTAACTTGTTAGTCCCAGCCTACAGTCAAACCAAAATTTATTCAGACACCTTCTACATTTCTCACATTATCACAGTTTATTTGCTATAAATTAGAAAATTGTAGTAAAATATGACAAGAACTCAAGTTATCAAATCAGTTGATATTTCACTGGTTTTGGCCATCCTTTTGTAAATTTAAGAACACAATTATATAATACCAACGTAGGTCAACCAATTACCAAGCAATGCTTAATTTTGTTCAGTCTGTGGTGTAAAAAGTTCGCATTAGCAATTAAATAAAAAACACTCAAGCAAAACAAGGACAGGTCAAAGTGTCTGAATAATTTTTGGTCCCAAATTTTAATAAATTGTACTGGTAGTCCACTGTATGAAGAATTTTGGGGAATAATGATAATAATGACAGTGTGACAGTTTACTTTATTTTGCTATCCTCACTTACATAAATTAACTATAGTGTCCTGCACCCACTAGTAAAAAAATATCAAAAATTATATCTGGTGTCTGAATAATTTTTGGCAGGGCCTGAAGTTAACTTTTTTGGCCACCAGCCACTGTGGCAGGTGGATATCAAAATTCACCTGCCACAGAGACTTTTTACCAGCCTTTTTTTTTTTGCCTCACAGCCTAAAGGTGAAAAACGGGAATTTCACAATATTGTTCTTTAACTTGTACACATTTAAGTGCTGTCAAGTTATTAACGAAATCAATATAAGTAATAATAACTCTTAGAATATACATTTTAAAAAAATCTTTTTATTCATTGATTTTGACACACACACGCATAACAGATCTATAGACCTATCGCAGCTCGTATGTAAACAAATCACCCGCGGCTGTGTCGATGGCTGATTTAGTCACGTAGACAGCTAGGTCCTGACAGCTTTTAGTTACAGCGTTCAGGTACCGTTAAGCAGAACTAAATTACTGGTAAAGTTACCGGGTACCGGACATTTTCTCACCGGTTCCCAACTCCCAACATGTACTACAGTTGCACACGCACACATCTGTGCAACTGTCATTGTTCTGGAGCCTACGTCAGCGTTACATTATCTCATCCCATCTCACCAACAGTTTAATACTCGCACATCCAAACGTAGTCAGAAAAGGGCCTCATCTTCTTTCTGATCGCATAAATGTTACGAAACAAGAGTGGCTGTCATAAATCAGCCGCTCACGAACCTTGCCGTTGTCGCCATACCTGTCAACACTCCCGTTTTTCCCGGGTTTCTCCCGTTTTTTAGCCCTATCTCCCGGACCCCTCCCGGTTTGTTATTTCTCCCGGGAAACTCCCGTAATTTGCATTGCCCAAACTCCTTTATGAATAATCGGACCAATATGTTTGTCTAATGTTGACCAGTTGCCAGATTGTATTAAATGCATTATATTCACACAATCCACAGACCATTTACAATTTCAACCCGTTTGTCACCTCAACCTGGCAACCTATAACACAGTTGCGCAGTCGCGGAAAGTTTAACCCGAAAGCGAGCCGATATGGCAGGTGAAGGTGGTGTCCCCGTAATGAAACTGAAGTACAGTTTGTAACGCGTTGCTTCAGGAAGATTAGGGATAGCTCACAACTGAAGTTATTGCATGCAGAGGCCAGACAGACACACGGAGGCGATTGGCATCTCACAACTCGCACTTTATTCCCAAATCGAACTCGTAGCCTAACTGTCTGTCACACGTTCTACCGTCCACATCGTTACTTAATAGACAAAATAAGATAAAAATTAGCATAAAACAAAAATTACCCGCATACATGGGGTGTTCGCATAGACAGTAAAAGAGGTGTTCGAGGCCCATACAAGCACATACAGGCACATGCAATACAATACTGCCGACAGTTCAACAGGGAGCGCACAGCTCTTAAAGGGGACACCCCCCCCCCCCCCCCCCCCCCCCCCCCCCCCCCCCCCCCAGGAGAGATCTCCCGGATTTTGAAAACCAAATGTTGACAGGTATGGTTGTCGCCAATTGACCACTTTGTATTAAAATGTCGTCTTTTACTTTTCTTTGACTCATCCTCATCTTTTTGTTGGTTGTTTGTTTCAGCTGGCCTTTTTACCCCAGTAATGTGCCGCCACATTATAGCTAAGGTCCAACGCAATGAAAATGAAAACGTAAAAAAAAAACCCTAATGAATCACTCAATTCTCATTGGCTACCTGCCAATGTGGCAGGTAGATTGACAGTGTTACCCGCCAATAGCAAAATTCACCCGCATTTGGCAGGTGGTCGGGTGTTAATTTCAGGCCCTGATTTTTGGTTTGACTGTATATGTATACACCATGTTCACTGTTTTGATTACGATTCTGGACTGTCCTAAGAAATGCTGCATTTGGATCTTCACTCAAGTCTCGGAGCAGTTTCTTAACAGATGCCCATACATTTAAATTTTTTAAAACCAATTTCAAATGAATGATTTCCAGCCTGTGGATTGTCAGATATAGTGAAAGGGTGGATTAAAAAGTAATGCAGTGAAGGATAAACCACATTACTTTGATAGCAAGTTGACCTGATAGGATTGTGGAAAGCCCCAAAGTATTCATTAATCTGAATGAATAATACATCCCTAAATGAAAGAGCGCTCTTTTGTTTGCCTTAGGGTTTAAAAAAAAAATCTTCAAAAACTTCTAAAAGATCAAGTACATCTGTTTGCTTTGCCCACATGGTTATTCTCTTAGTTATGTTTTGACCTTTCACTGTCTGATTCAAAAAGGCTGTGATGTTTCATTCAAAAGGAATATCACAGGCGTGGGTGTCAGGAAAGGTCAGCTGGACAGTTGTTACTGTCTCTCATATCATATTCCTTTTGAAGCAAGCTCTTTTCTCTACTGGAAAATGCACAGGTGGGTAAAACCTGCATTACAAAAATCTAAAATGCAAGATTAAAATATGATTCATCAAAAATAATTTAATATGATCATTTACTAATTTGATAAATAAATATTCCAAAAGAAGTTCATTTTGGCCTGATTTTGTTTGAAATGATGCCAGTGTCAATGAAAGCATCGGGGCCTTTATCCTTCCCCTGCCAGCTGCTGCTTCTGATTGCTTTTAGAGGGAAGAAGATCATTGCTTTTGGTCTAAGATCAGTTTTCTCCTTAAAAAAAACACAAAAAGCTTTTTTTCCCCTTAGTTGGTCAGAACAAAAGTGGATGTTACTTGTTCAGATGACATTTTCCGGTGAAAATTCTTATGTTGGTCATACTTCCAAAAAGTAGAATCTGTGATTCCGAATGACAGTCTCCACACCGGCGCGGTGACAGCCGCACATTCTCCTCAAAACATTGTATTCATCCAGTGCTGTGCCGTGCCGAGGCACAACAAAGTTGATAATTCCACGAATAACTGCAATTGCAGATTTCAAACAGAGATGGCGACAAAGAGGAAAAACTACAGACTGCAGCTTTAAATAGGCTATATAATAAAGTTAAATATAAAAAAACAACATTTGTTTTATACTTCAACACAAAGACGCGTGATATAGCCTACCATCGATCTCTTTTCTGATATCATGTTTTACTTGTTGTAAAAGGTCTGAAGAGCGAATTTTATCTTCCACAAGGGCAAGGCATTTAGGCTATGTTTTATTTTACGCTGCCAGAGAAAGCAACACTAAAATCACCCGCGTGTGTGAAACGCGGTTTACAAATAAACTTGACGTGCCTTACCATGTCTAATAACAAGAACTGTGTTAAAAAAAATTTGACATGCAACTAGAAAGGTAGGCTATCTGTCCTACAGCGGTTTTCTACTTTACCACCACAGTAAAGAATGCGAATATAATAGGCCTAATTAAAAGCAAACCGAGGAAGAAACATTTTTAATCCCCTTCGAAAATGATTGAGACGTGAGTGAAGATTTGGGAAAAGAAACAAGAGATTCCATGTCCAGTGGAATAACTAATAGATTATTGTTAAATTCGCTGATAATCGGGTGACCAGATCGCAAACCAGAATACAAAGCCGACAAAGCTTAAATTTATGGGCTCATGCACAACTCTCTCTTTTGTCAAGAATCCAAATGTTTCCATGGCTGCGATGTAGCTTAACATTTAATTGCTAACCTATTATTTCTTTTGTAAACAAAGCTTTGTGCTTCACTCGTGTCATAATAGTCATGTAAAACCGCATTCACATAATTTTTTTTATAAAAATTGTTTTGTCGTGGCGGACCACCGCCGGTGCTACTCAGCCACTGCGGTGGTGCGGTTGTCAAGTTTACTGGCCGGAGCGGTGCAAAATATGAATGTTGCGAATGGGAGCAGGTAACATATTTTTCAATGTTCTTTTGCACTTTCTATTTGTCAAATCCTGAAAAAATCTATCACAGTTTCCGCAAAAATATTAAACAGCACAACTGTTTTCAACATCGATCATCACAGGAATAAACTACATTTCAAGAAAAAAACCCTGTTGTTTTGTTAGTTTTTACTGATTAGATAAATGTACCAACCCCAAACTTTCGAACGGTGAATATATTTACACACATTTTAACAAAATCTTGATGTTGAAAAAACCCCCCCATTGTTATTGTTGAAAAAGCATAGTGGACCATTGGACATAAATTAAATGTCACCCAAGTTCAAATTATTTGTCAATTCCAACAAAACAAAAGGACGTACTGTATCTGTAATTTTGAGGAACTGGCCTTATACACCTGCTGGGCTAATTAAAAAAAAACTAATTAAGTGCTAATTAAGTTTTTCAGGATTTCATCAGACTTGGACAAATATAACAGCTATCTGTAGGAGCCCTGCCTTTAATTTACACTTCTACGTGATCTACCTTAAGAGTATCTGCTTGATTGCCATGCAGTGTGTGTGTGATTGCCATGCAGTGTGTGCGCGCACATAAGCAGTGCTAAAGGACATTCAACACACAGGTATACAAAGTAAAGGAGAGCTGCCCCTTGTGTCATAAACCCACACACATAAACCCCTCACACACATAGGTCATTGTGTGAAGGATGGCTCTGGGTTTCTATTTGCTGCAATGTCAGTGGGGTTCCCATGGGCCATAAAGACAGGGTTAAAGGCCTATGGTTTTCTCTTTCTCTCTATATATTTCACCCCATGCCAGATTTCTAGCTCTGGTCTGCAAGATCTCGGGCTTGGCAGAGCTATGTCGCAAGAAATAAGGCAGAATTAAAGAGAGCTACAGCCCATCTTTAAGCCTCATGCCCACGGGCTTATCTGTGCTGTGCCTCATCCGTCTAGACAGCAGGAATTTGATTATTTGATTTAGGAGCCTAGAACAGAGCAGGAGCCAAAGACACAGCCTGAGCAGAGAGAGAAAAGCATCAAGACAACAAAGCCCACAATTTTGCTGACAAGGTCAGTATATCTGACATGATCTTTGCACCTCTGTCATTCAATATTATTCTCTTGGCACGTGTCTTACAGCAATGGTGAAGGGGGAGAAGGGTCTCGGCTACTGATCTGGGGTGGTAGCGCTCATGCTTCCTGTGATCTTGATCACTCCTTTATCATCTTTATCTTGCTGAATACCCTGCTTATCGACCACACGAGATGCTGCGTGTCCCGCCATTTAGGATATAATGAAATCTACTACAGTGTACCCCGAGTCTCAGTTCAGGGATCAATAGAGGCTTTCAATTATCCTGTTTCTGTACTGCAGTTGGGCCTGTGAGACAATGCAGTGCATCCTGGGTATCAGACATGGCACACATTCACTCACATACCTGCATATTTAACATGTCAGTTCTATTCCTAAACAAAGAAAAGCTACCTATATAGGCAACAATTTTAGGCATCTAACATTGACTGAGGGGCCATGTACAAATGGCATGCTTTAACGGAGGCCTGGGCGACCTCCGACTGCATTGTTATTCATTACCTCGAGTTGTTGCAGTTCACCTTGCTTTGAGCCAATGCTGTTCAGCGAGCTGGTACTGGTCTGAAAGACAGCATCACAACCGTTGCGCTGAGCTTCTCTCGTATGTCACAACTCGCCCATCACCTCCTACTTGGAGTCATAAGCTTCTGAGGATCGCTTCATTCCACTGTTTTTTTCCGGCCTTCTCAATTGTGCCGCCGACGAGCATCACAACAGCCTATGGCCAGGATGAGGTCCAGCTGAGCAGGGACCACTTCGGGGTCGCACAGTTACATCTGTTTGCCTCTCCGGATCCGTTCCTCTGCTAGTTGTGTTATTTCTGTCCGAGCAGACAACCCTTGGACAGACACTGGTTTTCAGCTGGCCCTTGGGCCCTGCCTTCTAAAAAAGCGGCTATGCGATTTTGTCATTTTGCGCCTGCCCAAGTTCAGTAATTTTCATCACACTCAGGTGTTGAGCAGAGATGCTCCTGAAGCTCAGTGAATTTCATCACACTCAGGTGTTGAGCAGAGATGCTCAGTGTTCTCTTACGAGAATATCTCTCGTACTGCGTAATAGCTTACGCTCGGGGAAAACCTCTTTTCCACAAGATATTGAAGCCAAAAATTATCCTTAATTTTTTATTAATGTAAAACGCTTTGCAGCAGCAAGCAGACACAGGCGAGACAGCTCGCGCGCCTATTGGCTGCTCTTGCGGCAAATGCAGCAGCCTATCGAGAGAGACTCTGCGTGACGTAATGACCAATGGGGGCAACTCGCGCCCATATCGTCACGTCCCGCCAGAAAGGGCGTGGTCTCACTCTATAAATATGCTCGTTAGGCTGGTACAAGCTGATTTTCATCTCTTCAGCGAAGCACACGCATCGCTGGATCCGGAGTGAGAAGCCGCGCCGTCGAAGCAAGCTTTTCAGCGGGACGAGCTCTGGAGTCGCTGGCCTCGCCGCCTTCAACTGCCGTACCTGCTGCGCTTTCCGGCGTTCTATATCCTTTTATATCACTTTGTATCCTTACTCTGCTGAGAGTGTTTGCTCGCTTACTTGACGCGACTCACACTTCTCATCACAAAAGAGCTGCGTCTTTTTAAAGATGCCATCCTGTGGCTCGTGCCGCGCCCCACTCAGCGACGGGGACCGTCACGTCATCTGTGTGTCCTGCCTGGGTGAGGATCACGCGGCCATCGCGCTCGCTGACGGCGGATGCCCTCATTGCGAGCTTTTGCCTATGGTGACTCTGAGGACTCGCCTGGCATCATTCTCCGAGCCTTCACCACAGCCCGCCGTGGTGCCGCGCCGCAAGAAGCGCCGCGCCCAGCGCGCTCCCGAGCTCTCTCCAGCCCGCCAAAGCTCGCCGGTTCGCCCGCCAGCTTCGCCGGCTTCGCTCGAGTCGCTCACTGACGGACAACGGCCGCCGCCTGCCGCCGCGTCCGTCCACGAGTTCGACGAACCCACCGAGGCTTGTTCTCTTCTGGCATCTGATAGCGAGGATTGGGCGAGCTCCGTGGACCTCCCCTCCGCTAGCGTTTCCCGCCGAACCACTGGTAAGAGAGCCGGCATTGAGACTGAGCTGATGCGTCTGCTCTCTCAGGCCGTGGAAAGCATCGGCCTCGACTGGGAGGCGCCCGCGCAACCGCCGCGCGAGTCGTCAGGGAAACGGGCCAGCATCAAGACCGCGAGCCCTAAAACCGCGGCTAGCTTTCTTTACGTTATAAGAAATCTACCCCGCCCCCCATGGGCGTGCGTCACCGGCAAATGAGAAAAGAGTGTGTTTTAGTCCCCGCCGAGGCCGGACTAATCTCCATTTCTCAAACATTTCTCAGCTCCTAGTTTGAGCGGCTGAAAATGTCATTATTGCAGCAATGAGCCTGTTGTATAACACGCACACCTGCATACAAACGCCGACACACACAAAACTGTGATGACACTGAAGGGTTGGTCAAAATCCCTTGCCTCTTCAAATACATATATAATCATATATCATTTTGAATGGTTATATACTTCCTTTATAAAAATCAATAATCAAATATATTCATTATCACATAATAATTTTTATATTCTTGTGCTTGTGAAATTATATTTTCTTAAATGCATGGATGTAAGTAACCAGTTTCTTTTAGGTGCCTTCCAATCTTACTTTGAGATTGCACGTAGTACACGCAGGACCCGAAGGCCACGTAACCCACAAGGCCGTTTGTCTCTTTCTCTGGGATCAGTAGAAAGGTTAGAGGGTCCTAAAGGCAGCGTGGGCACATATGATTCTTCGCTGGACATATGGTCAAGCTATATTGAGCGTTACTATCAAACTTTAATTGTTGTATTAAAATGTATTCTTTCCAGTATATTTCCTTCCTTGGGAGTAAATGCCAGTGATCTGTTTTTCTCCCAAACGAGTGAATGTTTTAGCATTATGTTTTGGTATACTTAACTGATAATAAGGAGCTCAGACTCTCTTCAGCCTTGATGGGAGCTGTTATTTGCTAGTGTCTGTTATTTGTGTGTGTGTGCGTATGACATTCTATGTAGGTTCTGGACGGTCGGACCAGACACCCCGGCGCCCTTCTCTAACCTGCGAGGCCACCACAGACCTAAATCCAATGAGTGGACGACAACTATCTTTACTAATGGCGATAGGCACCCCTATCTCCTCACATGTGTTAAATTGTTTAGGCTCTTAATGTTTCTTAGCCAATGAGAATCATTCAACCTGTAAGCAATGACGTAGCTTAGACCTTGGGAATGGTATAACTGCTGTGATCTTTGTAACTGTAAGCGAGGCGGCCTACGAACTCCTGTGTGAGTCTTGAAGCTGGCTTCTGCTGATGAAAATGCAAACTATCTTCAGTAAAACTTTTCTTTAATTTTTTTATAATTCTGACTCCGGGTCTTCATTCCTCATATCTGGTTCTGGGTCTTTGACTGTATACCCCTTACAACACTCTCTTATCTGCTTGCGCTGATGTAGTTCTCCCTGTGGCCCAGTGGCAGAACCTGAAGCCTTCGCGCGAGAGACCCGTGTTCGATCCCGGCTCTCGCAGCAGATAAAAATTTAGTCTCGCCGCGGCCAGACTTCCACCCAAACTTTTCGCTCGTTCAGTTCCAGAAAATGCGACTGTTCCAGTGTATTTTGCAGTAAACAAGCTGGTTCCACGGCCCGCTTGCCTGCACATAAAGGCCGTTTCCACGGCGACCCAGAAAAATCATGTAATCATTGTATTTCTGGTTTTCCGGCCACAGCCGATGGTGTTATAAGTGTAATAAAATGCTCACAGCCCAGTGTTCATTTCTACACACAAACACAGCCCGCCACGGCAAGTCTTCCTAGCCTCCTAGGAAATCGACGGTGTTTCAGTCTCGCCGTGGCCAGACTTCCACTGAAATTTTCGCTCGTTCAGTTCCAGAAAATTTGACTGTTCCAGTGTATTTTGCAGTAAGTAAGCCAGTACCATGCCCGCTTGCCTGCACACAAATGCTGTTCCCACGGCGACCCAGATAAATCACATAAACGGTGTATTTTCTGGTATTCTGGCCACAGCCGATGGTGTTATGAGTGTATTGAAAATGCCCACAACCCAGGGCTCATTTCTACACACAAACACAGCCCGCAAAGTTGCAGGGCTCGCACAAACAAAATCGCCTCATGTCGATTGTGCACTAAATGTAGTGAATGTGCCTACGTCTCAGTGCCCACAAACACTACACACCACATGTCCCACGGGTTCTGTAAAAACGAAACCAACACGCATTCAGTCAGCTCAGGCCGACGGTGTTTTTCAGTGCAGTAAATGTGCCCGCTGTCCTGCGCCCACATTCACTCACAGACATGTTAAGCCCCACGGGGCTCACCCCGCTCTCTCTCCCTCAGCAAACTGCTATAAGGGTTTTGAGCGCGGCCAGGCTGCCCGCCGCGATCGGCGCACCCCCCGCCTCACACACTGTAAACACAGTGTCTGCGTTACAGCACGCCGAAGCTCCCTTGCCGTCACTATGTCTCGGCCAGAGCCCAGATCTCATTCTACCCCTAGCTATTCACGCGAAAGTGTGGGCACAGCTTCCTGGGGTATCAGAATGGGTGCTGAACACTATAAAAAGAGGCTATTCGCTACAGTTCGCTCGACGCCCCCGCCGTTATACGGCGCGCGTCGAGACGATGGTGAAAACGAAGTATCTCATCTACTTCGAGCCGAGATAGCGAAACTACTGAGCAAAGGTGCTATAGAACCTTTATCTCAAGCTCAGAGCAAAGGGGGCCTACACAGCAGATATTTTCTGGTACCGAAAAAAGATGGAGGTCTCAGACCCATTTTAGATCTGCGACAGCTGAACAGAGCGCTTGTGAAACGCCAGTTCAGAATGCTTACGACCAGGAAAATCCTCGCGCAAGTGCGCCACGGGGACTGGTTTATGTCAATAGATCTGAAAGACGCCTATTTCCAAATGCAAATAGCGTCCCATCACAGGCGATTCTTGAGATTCGCTTTCGAGGGCCAGGCATATCAATACACAGTCCTGCCGTTCGGCCTGTCCCTAGCACCTCGTACATTCACGAAGTGCATGGACGCGACGCTCGCACCCCTGAGACTTCAGGGCATGCGAGTCCTGAACTACTTGGACGATTGGCCGATTCTAGCTCGATCACGATCGGAGCTCATAGAACACAGGGCCGCATTACTCGAGCACCTCGAGGAGCTGGGCCTCACAGTCAATTGGGCGAAGAGCTCACTGTCTCCCAGTCAGAAAATTTCCTTTCTGGGAACAGTGTTAGACTCGCTATCCATGACGGCACGCCTGTCACCAGAGCGCGGACTAAATATTCAGCGCGTCGCGAAATCCTTCCGCCACGGCTCGATAGTTCCGCTCAAAAGGTTTCAGAAAATGCTGGGGCTGATGGCCTCAGCGGCCTCTGTACTCCAGTTGGGCTTGCTTCGCATGCGCCCACTGCAGATGTGGCTGAAAGCGCGGGTTCCACCCAGGGCATGGACAGCGGGTCTGTTTCGCCTCAGGGTCGACCTACAGTGTGTTTCAGCTCTGGAACCTTGGAAAACAACCGACTGGTATCAGTCAGGTGTGAGTCTGGGGACCGCTTCGAGTGTGAAGGTGGTGTCTACGGACGCCTCCACCTCGGGGTGGGGAGCGCTGCTCGAGGGCAGACCGCTAGCTGGCCTGTGGTCAGAACGGGAAAAGCTCCTTCACATAAACTGCTTGGAGATGATAGCAGTCGACAAAGCGCTACAGCGTTTTTGTCCCCAGGTAACAGGCCACCACGTCTTGGTCCGGTCGGACAACATTTCAGTGGTGGCATACATAAATCGCCAGGGCGGCGTCAGGTCATGAAACCTTCACAGGCTGACGGAACACCTCCTGGTCTGGGCTCAGCACAACCTGCTTTCAGGTTGTGAGCAGCGCACGTGCCTGGTCACCTGAATGTGGGACCAGACAGACTGTCCAGGAACAATGTTCCAGCAGGGGAGTGGTCGCTGCACCCGCAGACGGTCCAGCTGCTGTGGAAAACATTCGGCAGAGCACAGGTGGACCTATTCGCGTCCCACGAAAACGCTCATTGCCCGAAGTTTTTCTCGAAAAGCAAGGATGCGCTGGCTCATGTTTGGCCCCGCTGCCCCCTATATGCTTTTCCTCCTGTCTCGCTCCTGCCTCAGGTGTTGGAACGAATCAGGGAAAACGGATGCCCAGTGCTGCTCGTAGCTTCGCTCTGGACAAACCAGACGTGGTTCCCTGCCCTGATGCAGCTGACCAGCACAGCCCCATGGCCTGTACCATTGAGGAGAGACCTCCTCTCTCAGGCGGAGGGCTCGATTTGGCACCCTCGCCCGGAGCTGTGGTCCCTGCACGCATGGGCCATCAACGGGTACCCGCTAGCCTCCTAGAAGGAGTGTTAAACACGATCGCGCAGGCTAGAGCTCCGTCTACCAGGCGGCTCTACTCCTCGAAATGGTCTGTTTTCTCTGCATGGTGTCAAACCCAGAGTTTTTCACCTGTGGAATGCGGGGTTTCGGAAGTGCTTTCCTTCCTTCAAGAGCTACTGGATAAGGGCAGGACCCCATCCACGCTCAAAGTATATGTGGCGGCCATAGCAACTTTTGCAAAACCGGTGTCTGGCCAGTCGCTGGGGAAGAACGACTTAGTCGTGCGTTTCCTTAGGGGAGCTCGGAGGCTAAACCCTCCCAGGCCCCCTTCAGTCCCGACGTGGGACCTTTCCACGGTCCTGGAGGCCATGAAAGGCGCCCCGTTCGAGCCAATCCAGCTGGTGGACATGAAACACCTGTCGTTCAAAACAGTGTTTCTCATGGCTCTCGCTTCAGTGAAGCGCATAGGGGACTTGCAGGCGCTTTCAGTAAGCGCGTCATGTATGGAGTTTGGGCCTAATGACTCGAAGGTCATTCTCAAACCTAAGCACGGGTATGTGCCGAAATCCCTCAATACACCGTTTAGGGCCCAGGTAATTTCCCTGTCCGCCCTTCCGGTTCTCAATGAGGAGGAAGACGCGAGTCTCCTTTGCCCCGTCAGGGCATTAAGAGCTTATGTGTCGCGCTCGTCTGTTTTCAGACAGACTGAGCAGCTTTTCGTTTTGTTTGGCGGGCGCTCCAAGGGACTTGCCGCCTCAAAACAGAGCCTATCCAGATGGATAGTGGATGCCATTGCGCTCGCTTACACTGCAAAGGGCCTGCAGTGCCCCTTGGGTGTCAGAGCGCACTCCACGAGAGGCGTGGCCTCTTCGTGGGCATGGTCTAGCGAGGTTTCCCTGCAAGATATCTGTACGGCCGCGGGATGGGCCTCGCCGTCTACATTTATGAAATACTATAACCTGGAGGTACCCGCCTTACAAGCTAAGCTTTTGGCGGTCTAAAATTCAGTGCTATCTGCCCCGCTGTGCGGCCCAGATGCTGAGTTTACTGCAGCCCCATGAGTGTTGACACACATATGGCCACCCAGATCAGGCTGAAAGCTTTCACCCTGGCTGCGCGTTTTATTGTCATATGATAAGCCCCGCTGGGTGCTATTTTATAAGGAATGACGCTTCCAGCCTCTCTTCCTCCACTCTATGTGAGTTTATGGTGATTATGCACTATATGAGCCCTGGGCTTCGGCCCCTGGGACTTTGGTGTTGGATCCCTGTACGCACGGCGTGTTGCATTGTGTTCCCCTAGCGTAAGCTATTACGCAGTACGAGAGATACTCTCGTAAGAGAACGTACTCGGTTACTAACGTAACCTCGGTTCTCTCTAGAGAGGGAACGAGTACTGCGTATCTTGCCGTGCTTGGAATACGCTCTGGTTCGCTTCGGCGATGAAAACCAGCTTGTACCAGCCTAACGAGCATATTTATAGAGTGAGACCACGCCCTTTCTGGCGGGACGTGACGATTTGGGCGCGAGTTGCCCCCATTGGTCATTACGTCACGCAGAGTCTCTCTCGATAGGCTGCTGCATTTGCCGCAAGAGCAGCCAATAGGCGCGCAAGCTGTCTCGCCTGTGTCAGCTTGCTGCTGCAAAGCGTTTTACATTAATAAAAAATTAAGGATCATTTTTGGCTTCAATATCTCGTGGAAAAGAGGTTTTCCCCGAGCGTAAGCTATTACGCAGTACTCGTTCCCTCTCTAGAGAGAACCGAGGTTACGTTAGTAACCGAGTACGATTTCTTCACACCTAGTGTTGAGCAGTGCTCCTGTCTTGTGCGCGCATGTCGCTTGCACATACTAAAGTGCTAGGTCAGGAGTGGAGCAGGTCTTGATAGTTGCCCCTTATTGGCCCAACTAGACCTAGTTCCCCTCAACAGCCCTTTCTGACTTTCCCCTGAATACATTCTCAGGCACGGGGCATGATGGCACCCGCGTTCAGACCCCTGGAGGATTTCAGGCCGGTCCTAAAATTGGACGCGGAGGTTCAGGTAGCTACCGCAGGAATTATGTGGTAGTCACCATCACTTCTGCGAGAGCACCCCCTAAAAAGAGGAAGTTTTGCTTACGCCAAATAGAAGTGGAACCTATTCGTTGAGTGAGTCTTCTCTCCGTGAGGAGATCCTGAAGGCGTTCGTTCATTTCAGTGCTCTCTTTTCTGCAAGATGGGTTGGAGTGAGGGCTGTGTCCTCCACCCTTCAAAATGATGTTGCCTCTATTTTTTGACGCACATCATGATGCAGTAGCATGGGAAGCACGTCCCGATCGTCAGGTTCCTGAGGGAGCAAGGGAAATTAATCTCCTTGCGCCCCTCTTTATCCTCTTGGGCTTTATCTCTGGTGCTACTGCACTGCAGAGACCGCCCCTGAGCCACTGCAGGCAGTGAGTTAAAAATTCTGTTTTTTAGAAACAGTTCTCCTGCTCGCCTGGTTTCTACTAGAGGTTAGGGACTTGCTCGCTTTCGGTCAACGAGTTTAGCCTGGATTTCGGGCTGGCTAACTCTCACGAGCTGAGATCCCGGCCTGGATATGTTCCCAAGGTTCCTACCTCTCCCTAAGGAGGGACCAGGTAGTGAACCTGCAAGCGCTGCCCCGGAGGAGGCAGACCCAGCCCTGGCTTCTCTGTCCGTCCACTTCATTGCTGTTATACGTGCTCAGAATGTAAGCCTTTGGACCTCAGACCAGCTCTTGTCTGTTAAGGAAATCAGCAGAAAGGGAAGGCTGTTTCCAAGTGAGGTTGGCCCACTGAAATAGTGGCTGCCTTCATCTTAGTGAAAATCCCAAGATGCACATGTCCACCTAGGTGGTGAGCTCCTCTTAAATGAGTGTGTGCTTCCGCCTAGGCCAGGGGTAGGCAAGTTCGGTCCTAGAGAGCCGCTGTCCTGCAGAGTTTGGCTCCATTGATTAGGGTTGGAGCTAAATTCTGCAGGACAGCGGCTCTCTAGGACCGAACTTGCCTACCCCTGGCCTAGGCGTTGACACAGCGTGCTTCGCTGACAGATATTCTAGAGTTGAGGGCTAGGCGACACCTATAGTCGAACTGCTGCTTCCCGTGGGCTCCCTTCTCATGAAGCCAGTTTCACCGTGAGCCCATGTCGAAGTGTCGGCTTGCTGCGCCATTCCCATCCTATGGACTGGATACGTGCGCAATTCTTGCTCCAGTAGAGTTCCCTCTTAAACCGAACCCTGTTGAGTTCCTCTACACCCTCCGGCGACGGACGCGGCGGAGCGTCCGAAGCCAGGCCTACCACTCGTATGCACTGTGGAACTTGTGCTTGGCTGGGTCCATATGTTGCGATCGCCACGGTGATCCCATATGTGTATTCTTCTACGATACGGCTCCCTGTGGCGAGCCCGTGTCTTCCCTTGGCAGAGCTTTCTGCCGTCACTGACTGGTTAGTAGCTCCCCCCTGTTATAGGCTGGAGCCTCCCGAGTGACATTCCATATGTTGTACTGCCCGTCAATTCGCCCATTCCATATGTGTATTCTCCACATGTTACCTCCCTGTGACAGGGTGTGGATTCCACAGCGTCCCTTCCTTCCATGTACAGGGAACGCTTTCCCAGTGGTCCTGTATGAACAGCAGTGACTTCCCTGGCCTAAAGCCTTGTCCCTTCTCCGCCTTAAATCGAGGGTTGATCAGGAGGGTTCTGTCTAGGCACTGGAAGGTGGCAGCACTAGTGGCGTTTTTCAATAGATCCCCATTCAGTCGACATCGACTACGTCTGACGTTCTCGACTGAAAGGGAATGTCCTGGTTGCGTATAGTGATCGACTATATATCGACCAGCCGATAAATCGGGCCGATATTTGCGTTTTTTACGTGCATCGGATGATACGGCTGCTGCGTTCGCCGATAGTTTTTTCCCGGCATTATTTACAGACAGGCGTCCACAGGCAGCTCTGTGTTGCTGGAGACGCTGCATTTCACGTGCAGACCATGCACTGCCCCTCCCCCACTAGCAGAGTGCTGGAAGCCTGCTCTTCAAGACAGCGGCAAGTTTTAAACTTTCAAAGCATCTTTTATCTGTTTGACTCATAGACTGTAAAAAAATACTTAGTTTGACTTAGCTGAAAATATTGCCATAGACTTTGAAAGTGGAAACACGTTGCTCTATATGTGCTTGCAACTATAGCTAAGCAAGTTTGTGGGTCCAAATGGAAAACGCGAATCACGAATACCTCGTCTATAAACCTGCTTGCCATTGTATTTAGGGAGCTGCAAATAGCTAAGTTGTAGGCTATCCATATGTATACGGTAGCTGTTACGAACACTGGTCATAGGATTAAGGAATGCCGACGTTGTTCCGTGGTATTTGTGGGAGTTTTATTCAGTGACCACCTGGCTGAGGTTACGAGTGTGGTGTGTGTCTCTCTCCCTCTCTCCCTGAGCTGGGCGGAGTTGCCATCGCAGTGATATCAGAGCGCAATAAGAGCTTTAATGATGAGATAAATGTTTTTTACGTGGTTGAATATTAATTTGTGTTAACGTTTATCATGTACCAGACATAAGTGCACCGGGAATGCCTTGTGTTTAGAGCCGTTTGCTGACGTTATCATTATCAATCCAGTTCAATGGTGGTTGAGTTTTTCAGTCAGCATCAGCTACCAATCAGAAGTTCATGTGTGTGTGTGTGTGTGCGTCTGTCTTACTCAGTGGGCACATTTTCCTTATATTCTTATGAAAGCCATTTGCTCTACAAGAGATTAAGTTAAGTGCACTAAAACTTAGGCCTAAGCATTAAATGACTAGGTTGTAAATAGTTGGTTACTTTTAAAATGAAGTATAGTACAGCGTGCACTTTATTATGCTGCACTGCTAGTGACTGCTGCTCATTTTCCCCCAAGAATATCATGTTAACAACAACCCTTTAGAAAAAAGTAATTCCTTTGTGGATCCTCTTGATCTGCTTTCTCCATGTTTCTTTGACTAATCTCAGTGTCTCAGTCTCACGCACGCTGCACGCGAGTTAACCATGTTCGACACATTTAAGTGGGGCCATCCACACTGTTTTTATCCATTGTAGGCACCGCTCACGTTGTGTTTTCGGCTTTGGAAACGGAAAGAACACAACTCCTCCAGACAATCTATCGGGGTACCTATCGGGGTAACTTACTCCAGACAATCTATCGGCCATGGGCGCACCGCTTCACCATCTTGCTTGGAGTCAATGTTTGACGGACCTACTCACATGGTAACGGTTGCTATGATGTGTGATTGGACAATGGCCGTTTTGGGGGAGGGGCCGGCGAAAGGTCAATTACCGGTATGCTTAAATATTTATTTTCAGTATTTTCAGCACTGAACTCTTTTTTTTACTTGTTCTACCTCACATGTTTTTAATATTTGTTAAATATTGTTTATCTACTTGTTCTTACTTGGTCTACCTCACCTGTTTTTACTAATTTTGTTAAATATTGTTTTTTTTCAATAAAAAGTTCAATAAATGTTTTTTTTTTTAAATTGAGACTTGTAACATTTGTTATCATCATTGTGTCATTTTTATGATGTAAATTGAGGGAACAAAAGCAGTATCGGCTCCAAATATCGGCTCAAGAAAATCGGCAGCCGGTAAGATTTGTTGTAACCGGCATCGGTTAAGGCTGATGAAAAAAAATCGGTATCGGCACAAAAAAATCCATATCGTTCGATCCCTAGTTGCATATGCAACCCACCGTTCCCTGAAGGAGGGAAGGGAAGACGTAGTCCCTCGCCACTACTGCTGGACCATCGCTGACTCCAGGGGTCGCTCGGCTCCTCAGCGAAAAAGCAACTGGTGCGTGCGTCCACTTACATACCTGCGCTGCGGGGCGGAGCGTGTAATCACGCACGCCAATGTTGAATTGGCTTGTTTAAATAGTAGTACGAAGAAGACAGGCTCCCTAAGCGTGATCCCCATTCAGTCGACGTCGACTACGTCCTCCGTTCCCTGTGGGTTGCATACGCAACCAGGACGTTTTATAACCTATATATATGTTTTTGTGATTATTACAGTATTGAGTTTAGCAACATGTTAACATCCACTTTAATTGTGAAATAGTGAGTGTTAATAGATTTCTTTTATGCTATTTAGTTGCCTTTGTGGAGCGTTTCAAACAAATCCCTTTTGAAGTTTCAATTTAATTAGGATGCTTCTCTAGAAAGTGCCTCGTGGACAGTGAGGAAGCTGACTAGCTAACTACTGTATTATTGGATCAGTATTTTAATTCATTTGACCATTGATACTTGTTGTAATATTGAGTGTGGTCAGTCTCATGTGTTTCCCACCTGTACTTCTATGTCTCTCTCCACCCGGGAGATGTTGACGGTGTGGGGCTGCCCGTTGGCCAAGTTCCTCTGGTCAATATCAATGGTGAAGGGTTCTCTGAGACCACCCAAGTTGTAGCGCAGCTGCAGGGTACCTGAGTGAAACGGTGTGAGACAATAAGACCAGGTTTATCCAGAACTCAACCATCAGTTGAGCTCAAACATCACTTCTACTCCCTGACATAACTCACCTACACTGCACACTGTGCAACGGCCCTACAGGCTGCAGGGAAGAGCAGAACCTCATTTGGGTTACAGCACAGGCCAGCAAGATACATTTGCTCAGAGGCTACAGAGTAAAATTCGATGTGGGCTTAGGGCAGCTTAACTCAAAGAATAAGCATCACCAGTCTTGTGTGTCCACCTTAGGTTTTATGGGATGGTATTTAACGAAAATGCCGTGCTACAAATTAAACAACAGTACATCTGAGTCATTGAGTTTAATGTGAAATCGTGTCCCTGAAGGGAATAAGGGTCCTTTTTTAAACACCAGATGCGTTTTACTTTTAAACTCTAAAAAACATGGATCACAGTGTTGTGCTTATGCCAAACAAACAGGGATGTAATTGCCTGCGCTCTGCCATTTGTCATATAATTAGCTTTTACTGTTGCGCCTCCACTTCAAAAAGCAATTCAGCCTGCTGCAATAAATTCTCCTTTATTATTACAGTGCAGTTTCAGAACTGCTGTGGAACAATCTTACAGACACATGTGTATTGCATCAGCATCCATACTTAATGATGAACTGCAAAGACTAACCAGGTGCGATGCAATAGGTTCGCAATTTGTCCGTTCATACGGAAAGCAACAGTGTTGTGCAATAACAGCTATTCAGAACATATTTGATTTTGAATATACAGTCACGTGGTACAATAGATTCTTTTCACATTTCCGGAGATCTCAGAAGCAGAAGTCATAGTTGGGTAACTTCTACATTATAGTGGTGAATGGAAAACTACAACAAATATAATTTCTGCATTCCCATCTGTCCCCATAGTAAAAGAAAAAAATCCACGATTGAGCTTCTATAGCCCCTATTTACACAGAGATTCCGGCAAATACACTGATAATGTGTCCCGGGATCGTTTGATTTTGGTTCATTCACACTGCCAGTGATTTTCTGGAATCTGTGCGTGTGTTCACATCCCGTAAAGATCCAACCCGATCTCACGGCAATTCGTATGAATTTTACGAGTTGGCTATTTGTAAGAATTCATACGACCTCACTCGTACGAATTCGTAAATTGTACATATTTTACGAGTTGCCCAATTCGTTTGAATTCGTACGAATGACCTACCCCTGACTCCGCCCCTAAACCTACCCATCACGTGGGTTTAGACAAATCGTACGAATTCGTACAAATGAGGTCGTACGAATTTGTACAAATTAGCCAGTTTTAACTCACGAATTGGTCGTGAGATAGCGTTGAAAGATCCTGTAAAGACACGTGACATCAGGATGACGAACACAAACTTTCTTCTTTGTTAATGTGCAACGTGAACGTTGATCAGCATTTAAAACTCCCGGTCAAAGAGTCGCAAGATTACTACGTCATTGCGACTACACATCACTATGACACACCCCTTATGGCATTGGTCCTGCCTTTTGTCCACACAGAGCGCGTTCCCGGAATGATCCTAGCAATGTTACTACGCCCACATCCCAGAATCAATCCCGGGATGTGTTTGCATTCACACAGAAGGCACTTTAGAAATTTTAAGGCAATTTTATGGGATCAACGCTCAGTGTGAAAGGGGCTTATGACTTTCCACAAGAGCAAAAAAATATTGAGAGTTTCATTACATCGGCCAGAATAGGGAGCAAATGTCAAAATTTGCTGTCACTCCTTCAGGCCAAGGTAAGAAAACACCAAGTATAGTGTTATAAATGTACATACATAAAAAAAACTAAAATATAAAAAACTTTTTTACGATTTCAACAACTGTGGAAACGTCCATCACAGTCTGTGAAAAGGGTCTTTGGATCAATGAGATTTTAGCCGTTCATCTCATCTTCGCAATGCCTCAAACAACGTCTTACCATTGTGATGGAGCACCACGGCCATGTAATCCTGGGTCTTTGAGCTGACATAGACCAGAAGGCTGGGAGAAGTAGAGGTGCTAAAGCTGAAGGTCAGGTCTTCACGTGTCAAGTTGGTCTCGACGGGCAGGTTGTGGATTATGCTCTTCTCATCCAGGCTGGAGGCGGCAGCCACCACTTCAGGTACCAGATTATACTTGACCAGTGTTCCCGCCTCAAAGAAACCACCAACGTCTGGAAAAGAATGAGGTGTTTCTTCAGACGATATTGACATTTAGGCAACATTCTTGTTGGCCCTAGAACAACAATTCTCATAAACAACCATATTTGAGGGTTAGTTTAAAGTTTGGATTATGGCTGAGCGAATACAATCATATATTGCAATGATACTTTTTAATTTATGTACAGTACACCGTTGCTTAAAGTAAAACTGTAATATTGTGAAATATGATTACAATTTAAAACAACTGTTTTCTTTTTGAATATATTTTAAAATGTATTCCTGTGATGGCAAAAGCTGAATTTTAGATTCACTAGATTCAGAAATTATTGTAATATGCTGATTTGGTGCTTAAGAAACATTTCTTATTATGATTAATATTGAAAATGGTTGTGCTGCTTAATATTTTTGTGGAAACCGTGGTGAATAGAGAGTTCATGAAAGTTTATAAAAAAACCCCCCTGAATTTACTTAAAACAGAAGTTTTTTGTAATGTGATAAATCCACTGGCTCCCTGTGGACTTTCGTACTGATTTCAAAATTATTTTATTTGTTTTTAAATGTCTGCATGGCCTGGCCCCCCAGTACCTGTCTGATCTGCTTGTGCCCTACACCCCCTTTCATTCGCTCCGGTCGGCTGATCAGGCACTGCTTGTCGTCCCCAAGACCAAACGCAAATCTAGAGGTGACCGTGCGTTTGCTGTGGCAGCTCCGAGACTCTGGAATGAGCTGCCTTTGCACATCAGATTGTCTGAGTCTCTTTCTGTTTTTAAATCCCGTCTTAAAACTCATTTATTTTCTTTGGCTTTTAACTTAGTTTGAGGGTTGACTTTTAGTTTTGTATTATTGTTGTATTTATTTTTATTGTTATTTATTGTTTTATTTCTTTTGTTGTGCTTCTGTTTTATGTTATTGTTTATTTCTAGACTGTGTTCAGCACTTTGGTCAACAGTGTTGTTTTTAAGGTGCTTTATAAATAAAGGTGGATTGGATTGGATTAGAAAAAGTGAAGTGAAGTGCACAAATGAGATTGTGACATAAATACATCCAGTATATCAAATATGAATTGTATTGTAAGGTGATACCTAGTTCTACAGTTAAAACTATGACTCTTTACAGGAATGCTGTTTGAGGACCAACAAAAGATGCTTAACCCGGAACACATCATACTTCCGGCAAAATCATGGCCACCATTCAATAAATGTACACTGGGAATGTGTAAGTGATGTCTGGCATGGCTATCTGCAGTAAAGGGCAAGGAAACTGACATTACCGACATGTTTTGTATTCATGAGGGGCTTCTTCAACAGCTATAAAACCAAGAGGACACTTTCCTATTACCTTTTTACTTGAGGGGGAGAACAAAGGTCCTTACATGGATCGTTTAACCCGACTGCTAGGACGTGTGTGCAAGTGTGTGTAGATTTGTCTAACACACAAGCAGAATAAACAACGCAGGATTTGTTGCATATGGGGTGGAACAGGGAGAACCATGGGAAATCAACATGGGTAATGAAGTAAATACACACAAGGGTAAAAAGAAAGTGAACGAACATGACAATGTGCACCCGCGCCGAATATCTCATGTACACAGAGGGGAGGTGGGTTTATCTGCTATTCATGGAATTCTCTCATTCAGCCGTTTTACCCCCGGGAACAAAGCGCTAAGTACAAATGAGCTTTGTACAAATGCTGTATCGGGAGCAGGAAGGAAATCAGCGCAGTGACTATAGATTGGTTTAATTATTTGCTGCGAGGCCTTTACATTGCTTCCAGGCTGGGCTGTAGGGTTCAGATACGACAGAGACAGAAGCATCATGTTTTAGTACCACTGGGGCAAAAGCCTCGACACAGCAGAAGCATGAAAAGACAGGGTAAGGATGGTACAGATAATAGGAATTACAGTTCTGTGATGTGTTCTGAGGACCAACAACTTTACAGACCCTGGAGTGGATCCTTTATCTAATGTACTACTACTGGTTTAAAGTCGCAATGAAACAGAAGTAGTGACAGATCTTTTCTTCAGTATTGTTACGTACGACCTTCTTTTATCTGTGGAACATAAAAGAAGATATACTGTATACTGCAGATCTGTTTTCTTTTAACATACAACAATATTCAAGGGTATCCAAAACAACACTTTAGCTGCGTTGAGTATCATTGTATGGAAAAAATAAAATCTTCTTTTGTGTTGAGGATGAGTTAATGATGACACAATTTTTGGGTGTTTGGGTGAACTTACTATTTAAGTCCAGAAAAAAAAACACTAAATAGCATATATATGTGAAAAGAAATGCATCACATCCATGGCTACGAATTCAAGTGAAGCAGCACAGAGAAGAGTTTTCTCTTCCTGGAGTGAAAGTGTAGTATTGAGCCACAGATGTAAGGCAGCCTGTGGGAGCAATTGCACTGATCCAGAGGCCAAGAATCTGAGAGAATTCGATATTGACTGCAATACCCTAGATAGCACAAGTAAATATGTGTAAAATGGAAATGTGAGTTAAAACCTTGCAATTACAAGGTTCATGCATATTTAAACCGAAAGGAGATTTTGAAAGCTAAGGGTAACCATCCGAGTCTCTAGCTCGTAGCGAGTCGCCATCTTTAAACGGAGGGCATGCAGTGTTTGATGGAGGTCTTGACACAGAGCATGAACTACAGAAAAGGCTTGTTCATGTCAGCGATGCTATTACTATATTCAAATGAGGGAGGCGGGGCTTAAATGCAAAGAGTGGCTCTCAGTGATTACAACCAATTTTAGTCCAGACACATTCAGTCTGTAATGTACAAGTTTGAAGTTTACAGAAGAAGTTGTTCAGTGTCATATCTCTGGTTAAGGTGTATTAACTTTAAAAGAAAAGTTATCATTGCATTATGCATACTGACCTTTCGAACAGAAAGGCCCATCATAAGCGGTGGTGGTGCAGTCACAGGAATAGCCGTTGTATTTCTCCATACACTTGCCGCCATTACGGCAATACATCCCAAAACTGGTGCAGTGACCTGAACAACCAGGCTTCACACCAGGAGTGACTTTTGCCCTCTCTTCTAAGTCGAGCGTCACCCCGTTCATCTTCAGAGAGCGGATGCATCCGAGAAATCCTCTCTGACCTCCTGCGGCACCTAGATGGGAAATCGAAACAAAAGACTAGTCAATATTCTGCTTGAAAATGCTGGTTTTAATAAAAGCATAAGTGGCTCAACAAAATGACTTAATCATTTTCATAGCAGGCTCAACAACAAGCTTGAAAACAACAGGTTAAATGAGAGACATTAAGTCTCAGCCAATAGTTCAACCCCTTTTAGCACGTTTCATTCATTATGGCATGGACCATTCAATACAATAGACCTTGGAGAAATTAGACACCATTAGAGTTCCACTTCCAGGAGAAAATAAACATTCACCAATTGCTCATTGTCGTGCCCGGACATCTTTTCACTATAGGAAACTGGCCAGTTAAACAGAAATCATACAATCATTTGCTAGATTAATACTAGATTAATGGTAAATGTCCTGGTAGGATGCATCAATTATTTACTAATGGTAAATAATAAAAGCAGACCCACAAGTACAAACCTACTACAATTTATCAAGCTGCCAATCTAGGAGAGCTTAATCAATTCCTCCAGAGAAATTATATGGATTGGAGTATCTATAGATTAGAGACATTACAGGTTGCTTAATCTTTACAGAATAAGAAAACATGTGACGTTTTCAAAGCTTTCTAAACTCAATTTAACTCAAACTTGCATTAACAGGGGAGTTTTAATTGAAACGATGACCTGGTTGCCTATTTAATACAAAACAAACTCACTGAATCCTTTGCTAATAAACCAGAGCGGAACTCTTATCATCAAATGTACAGTAAATATGCTGTACTATTATAAAATGAAAGACACAATGTCTCATGTTTCAAGGACGAACACAAGATAAACACACAAACACATTTTAATTAACATTTTTATTTATAACTCGTCGCATGATTGTTCCAACTGGATTCATGTCACTTATAGGCGTTTTCTTCTGTCCTTGTTTGTTACTGAAAAATATTTTTCACCAGCATTGTTTTAATAAACACAAGATGTGTTTTAACATTGGAAAGTACATCATGAATATATGAGTAAGGAAAGAAGCTGTTATGTCAAGCTGTTAAAACCCTTCTGAAGTTCACTGCCTCCATCTCTGATGAGCCCTGAATTGGAAATTATTTTCTAATGAAACCGTAATGAATTCGCATATTACATTTATTAGACCATCCTGCCCAGTGGAATATTTTTTTCTGCTTTTACCTTCGCGTTGTACAGGCTGTTTGTAGCCTTATATTGCAGCAAAGGTTCACCTGTACAAAATATCACAGACAGACAGACAGACAGACAGACAGACAGACAGACAGACAGACAGACAGACAGACAGACAGACAGACAGACAGACAGACAGACAGACAGACAGACAGACAGATAGATAGATAGATAGATAGATAGATAGATAGATAGATAGATAGATAGATAGATAGATAGATAGATAGATAGATAGATAGATAGATAGATAGATAGATAGATAGATAGATAGATAGATTACACTAGACTGTTTGTTTGGGGACATTTTACAAAAAAGTTACCTACTGTCCTGACAGGCCCATGATGCTGGCTTCCCTTTGGAGAACCAATACCACCCAGACATGCAAGCAATGAAAGAAAGAAAAATAATACCATAATAAAAAATGATAATGAAAAATTAAATATATATTATAAAAAAGAAAACATGCAGTTATGAGAAACTTAATGCATAATCAAGGCCAAACTTCAAAGAGAACACGAAAAGAAAATACATGGCAAAAAAATAACTTGATGATGGCAAGTAAAGAAGAATTAAAGATTCATATAAACAGTGAATACTGACATATGCATATTAAAATACCAGGAACTAGTGCAAATATGTTAGTGGCTGTTAAATCAAAGGTCTGCTTGTTATCTGAGATGAAGAGAAAGACAATAAAGAACGAGCAAGCATTTAATCCTCCATTAAATATAATAAGGCCACTATAAATGCAAAACAATTTCAAATAGACACAAGCATCCATGGGTGAAAGGAAGTAGAAGGCAATCTGCTTTATCAATAAATTATGGCATGGGACTAAATGGTGCTGAAGAAGTGAGCATGATGGAGCAATTCATAAGCAGAGGAGAGGAGGCCAGAGAGAGGCTTGACAGATCTGGACATCTCCACCCCTGCCCACTCTGCAGATATAAACCAGTTAGTTTTCCCACTGAGGGTCAGGGACTAAAGACTGAGAGCTGCTCTCCGCAAACACTCACATCAACATTTTACATTTCTACTGAAACAAATGGACAGGGATTGGACAACCTTTAACATTCATTTGTACTGCAAGGCTCATTACACCTAACCCTAGTGTGCTTGATAATGAAATTGAAATGCCAGTCCAACATTCTTACGATCCAAGCGTAGAATAAGAATGAAAATTTCATGTGCTCCATGGACATGCAAATGAGACCTAGAGAGGGTTATGGCTTGGGCTGGGCAATATATTGAATATTAATCCACGATTTGGCTGGTTCCAAAGAAATATCACATGCTCAAAGTCTAGTGTGACCTTCTCTTTAAGCTATACTTGTTTTAAGATCCAATATTCGATTACCATCTAATTGAAACTTTAGTGGCAAAGAAGTCGCTAGAGTGGCATGTAATTATGCCTAATTTATAGTTATTACTATAGTAAATACATGTAACGTGTAACAAGGACACATAAAAAATAAAGTGGTACCAATATTAGAAAATTGTAGGTGAATATTGATGATGATTATTGTTTTGCTGTACTGATATTAAATAATTAAACATTCTTTCCTTTAGGTAATTAAAAGAGTCATTTTTCAGATCACATGTCGGAGTGTGTTTATAAAACATAAAATCACTGTAAAATGATATTTTTTTGTATTTATAAGTAATACATTTTAATAAAAATTAAAATATAATTATAGTGCAAACACTAATATTATTATTAATAATAAACCTGTATAGTTCCTGTGTTGGAGAATTTTGCTTTTACAAAAAACTTTGATATCAATCAAAACTTAAGCTTAAGAATTCAAACTTTAAATACACAAGCTAAACAAGCTTTCTCAAGAGAGCCATAGGGGTGCATTATCTTCTTCTTTCTTAATGAGCGTCAAAGTCATTTGTTCAAAAGAATAAGTCAAAGCCAAAATAGCACAATGAAAGCCCAAAGCTGTTCTGTTCAAGAGATAATTGCCTCATGAATGACACAGCTTTTTCACACTTTTAAAGCAATAAAAAAACTCCTTGCTAATGTTAGCATAGAACACATGGAACCATTATTAGTCATATTCCCTGCTGTGCCTGAGACATTTTTCAGCCATATTCAGTGAAACCCATTTTCAACTTCCATTTCTTTACAGTGGACTTTTTCATACTTCGGAGGCGAATAGGTTCCCCAGGGTTCCATGTCATTAAGTGCAGGTTTTAACAGCTACACCTGCATTTAGACTGCTGACTATAAATACATTTTCACTTTCAGACACACGAGAACATAGAGCGCTATGCTCAAGAATTCAGAGAAACAGCTGATTTCTCAGCAAAAACAGCGAGACAGAGAGAGTGAGAGAGGGGGAAAAAAGAGTGAGAAAGTGAAGAGAGAGAGAAGAGAGAATAATTCAAACTCAAAAGAACAGCTAAGAATGGAAAGATTCAGGAGGAATTAAGCCATTTTTGAGTACACTCTAAAAAATATAGTTTCCAAAAGGGGGTTTTCACAGCGATGCCATAGAAGAACCATTTTTGGTTCCCCAAAGAAGATTTCAGTCAACTGTTCTTAAAAGAACAACTTTTTTTTATAGTGTGAAGAATATTTTAATAATCTAAAAGAACCTTTTTCCATTATAAAGAAGTTGCCTTTTGTGGAATGGAAAGATTATGTTAAAAGTTCTTGGAACCATTGATGCCAATACAATTTTTTTATTTTAAGTAAGGTGACCAGATGTCCTGTTTTTCCCAGAATTGTTCCTGTTTTTTCCCGTATTTCTTCTTTCCTAAATTGTCTTTGCTAGGTGATCATATAAAAGTGAGTATATCAGTCTACGGTCACGTGAGAATAGCCTAATCAAAGGTAGCCAATCTCGTCATACTATATTTTGGAGAACAAAATTACCATCCAATCACAGTTCATTATCGATTAACTTGCTGTTAGTGAAGGAAGGAAATTAGAGATCGTGGAGGAGATCAAGTCAGACGCGAAGATGTCAAAGAAGCTTGTGTACATTTATCAAGGATCTTCAAAAAAGAGTTTATCAAGTTATTATGCGCAGAAAGTTGTGATGTGGTGTCTTGCTGAATGAAAAACACCAGAAGCGCTCTCACAGACTTAAGTGAACGTAAAAGCTCGGTGAAAATCGGATATATGTGTCAGTATATTAGATCCTAACATTCAGTCTTAAAGTGACAGCAGCCTAAAATTCCTGTGTGTGTTATTAATGTTAATCAAACAACTAAAGATATCAAATAAATGTATACATGTTAAATAAACCTACTGTACCTGAAAAACTTAGTTTATTTCATTTGTAACTCTATCGTATTTGTCCAATTGTTTGTAATTTGCAATACATTTTTTATATACCAAAAATAAAATACTATATGATATATATTGTTATCATGAAATAAAATTTCTCATATCATGGGGGTTTGTCCGTCCCGTATTCCACCATGAGAAATCTGGTCACCCTAATTTTAAGAGTATATGATAATGAAGAAAGATCCTCTTTTTATCCATTTTAATCAGCAATCAGATTTTCAAGAGCCCATCAATAACATTAGTAATTACAACAAAACAGTACAGCATCCTGCCGACCTCCAACACTGTAAAAAAAAGTGCCTTAAATTTTTAAGTACAATCAACTTGAATGTTTAAATTACATTGAACTGACTTAACAAAATGTGTTGAATCTTGTATAACTTAATCTTGTATAAAAAAGTTAAAAAGCAATGCAAAAACAATATGCATCAATACTGTAATGAATTGATACATATGTTGTAATGTTGTCATAACTTATTGATCATATCATTTTTTTTTACAGTGAACGATATCACTGTAAGTATGAACAGGCTAGGGCTTCATACTCTTGGGTGGGCGTATGGAAAAGTGTGTTTGTCTGAAGTCCTCACCCACATGAATCCATATATACTCTATATGTGGACGTGCACGCGGCCCTTACCCACATAAAGCTGGCTGTAGAGCTCCAGGCGTGTGTGTCCCTGTGTAGGTGCAGCTCTGAACTCCTTGTATTTCTGGTCTAGTTGAAGAATGGCCTCTTTAGTGTTCCTCTCTGCGCTGACCCGATGCCACTGGTCGTCATTCAGCGGGGCAGGAGATTGCACGTTCAGTTCCACCGGCCCGTTTCCTACATCGAACGAAAACGACACCACCATTGGGGCTATAGAGAAAAACAAACAGACAGAGAGACCATTTAAACTATTATAATACTGAGCATATTAGAATGATTTCTGAAGGATCATTTGACACTGAAGACTGGAGTAATGATGCTGAAATGGAGATGCTCACGATTAACTAATTGCTTATTAGTATGCATATTAATATTGGCGGTTTATTAATACATATGAAGCACATATTAATGCCTTATTCTGCATGACCATATTCCACATCCCTTAATCCCTCCCAATACCTAAACTTAACAACTACCTTACTCACTATTAATAAACAGTAATTACAGGTTTATTAATGCAAAAGTCATAGTAAATAGTTAGTAGTGAGAACTGGAACCTAAACTAAAGTGTTACCATTAATATTACTCAGTACTTATTTAAGTACAAAGTAATGAAACCTTAAAATAAAGTGTAACCAATAATATTATATGAAAAATAAGAAAAATGTATATAAAAATGTATGTGGGCAGATGCATAATGCATAATGCTCATTTATTTATGTTTTTCAAAAGAAAAGAAAAGTATTTTGAAACTGTAATTGGTGTTGTACTTTTTAAGAGTTATTCTCCTGACATTTTAATTTAAACATTTAAATATTTGAATCCACTTACTGCAATAATACCTGACTGCATAATCACTTGAAATGTCAACAGCAGGTAGTTCTGCAGGCTCAATTAATGTCCATATATTATTGTTTTGCTCAATAATTATTTAGCAGAACAACAATCCAATGACTTAAAATGCAGAATTACCAAACTCATCGGACTGCTTCACTCAGGTACGTCATTAAAATTCCTCTAAGCTGAATTGGAGATTGTTTGTTCACTGTGCTAAATTCATTTTAGGCCACAACTGCTTTTAATGAGTCAGTGTTGCATATTCTCCTACATAAACAGTGAAGAGTGACAGCTGTACTCCTGCAGGAGGAGATGTGTTTGAGCCATGACTGCTGTGGTACAGTCTGTCATGTTTGGCCCCAGAGGGCCAGGCCTCTTTGGGTTTAACCCTTGATAAATTTGGAAACATCCACCTAACACCCGAGACAAGTCATAGCAACAGTGTCATCGTTCACCCTAAATCCAATGCTACTCTCAGACATGAACGATAGTATGAATGTGTTTAATGACTGCATGCATAGTATATCTGATAAGAAGACAGTGCCTCAAAATTATTCATGATACCTAAAACAAGTGCTTTAACTGCTCAGACAGCTATAGTTGGTGTCATGCTTCAAGACACCTTTGAAATGCGTATGTACAACAAGCATTTATTATTATGGAGTTTCTAGACTTATGGAGGGGTTGACTGCATGAAGTTAGAATCACAAACACCATCCATCCTTATTGACAGTCTTTTAACCAATCAAATCACTTATATTTGTGAATCAACATCAAGGGATAATAGTATCAACATTTCTTAAAAATACAAAACTGCAGTAATATATATATATTTTTTCAATGCAGAATACACATGTACACAGCTCATTTACATATGCATTAAAATAGCTACAGATACACTACTCTAAACTTTGGGGCCAGTAATTTTTTATTACTTTTATTCAGCACTAATGCATTAAATTGATCAAAAGTGACAATAAAGACTTTAACACTGTTAAAAATTACATATAAATACTGTTCTTTTGAACTTTCTATTCATCAAAGAATCCTGAAAAAGACAGGTTCCACAAAAATGGTAAGCAGCACAACTGTTTTCGACATTGATAATTAGAAATGATTCTCGAGCAGCAAATCAGCATATTAAAATGATTTCTGAAGGATCATGTGACACTGAAGACTGAAGTAATGATGCTGAATACAGCTTTGCTGTCACAGTAATAAATTGCATTTAAAAAATTTGTAATAATATTTCACAATATAACTGTTTTACTGTATTTTTGAACAAATAAATGCAGCCTTGGTGAGCATATGCGACTTGCATTTTCTTATTGGTTTGGGCACTTTCACAAGGCAACATTTCAAAACAGAACAAAATGTGTTAATAAAAGTCTAGTTTAGCTCAGTTTAGCGACATTTTTAAGATTGCAAAATGAAAATGAGGGCTATCATGACTATAGCACCATGGGGATTAATATCAATTTACAATTAACAACATGACACACACACAATAATATATACACTGTACAAAGCCCAAAAAAACCCCCCAAAGCCTGCCTTATTCACACTGAAGTGAAATTATTTAAAAGGACAAACCTGGCTTCTAGTCAAATATGTCTCTAAATGTATTGGTCCGACCGGCTCCGTTCAGCAGGGGTTACTGTGGCTGCACAGACGCTGAAGGCAAGAACTAAATTGGATCTGCTTTGTGTCGGCAGCACAGTTAGCCTGCAGTGATAGCCGGCCACTGCTATTGTCACCATCTAGGAAGCTAAGAGTAGTGCTGCTGTGATATGATACCAAGTGTGCCAGCTGAGGGACACAGTACTGTCCAAACACAAAAACTTATTTCTGCCATTACATATTTTTTTCTACAAATATCTGCTATTGTGAGCTGCCTGCAGTCAGTTTTATTTATGCCAAAGAAACCAATGTAATGTTCAGCGTGGAATCTCTCGGAGGTCTGTTTTCTGGTTTCCTCGTGGCTGGAGTGACAGGTGTTCTCAGTAGGGGGTGCTGTTTTACTGTTCTACGATCTGATGCAGATTGTGCAGGAATTGGGGATCCACAGAGCCACCTGTTCATCTCAGATTCTGAACTAGAGGAAGGAAACTTAACTAACTTAACTTCTGTGTGTGAGCAAAGGCCGAGTGCCATAAAGTTGGTCTGAGCAGTTGTGGCCCATTTTAGCTCAGTTATGAGCACACATGCTAACACAAATAAACATACATTATATATTCAAGCTTACAAAACAAAACACTGGACATACATTAGACCCAGACCCAAATGTAATCATTATTATCCTCATTAATAATAATAATAATAATAATAATAGTAATAATGACGATAATAATTAAAAGTGCTATATATATATATATATACACACATTACCAAACATGTGCGAAATAATCAGCAAAATCCCATCATTAATTCAGTTAAATATAAATAAGAAAGCTTAGGAGATCATACTGTAAGAAACAAATCCAGAGAAAGGGTACTGGTAATGTTCTGCCAAAACATTATCCGTTACACATCTTGTTTAAACCTAAATCACAATGCAGTGCAACATTCCAAATACGAGTAAAACAAGTGAAAAAAATCAATGCAGAAAATGATTACACATACACAATGCAACATTTGGTGATTCAGCCCTCAGAATACAAATATTCAGGTCCACAGTGACCACAGTAGATGCTACACACCTCAGCAGAAATGTTTTCTAAAAGAACAAACTACTGACAACAAGGGAGACTTAATAAACGAAACAATTCCCTATTCGAGAGCATTTCGAGAGATGGCAAAAGAAAGAGAGAGCGAGAGAGGGAAGAAGAGGGCAGGTGTGTAGTTTGGACTAGGGCTGCTCCACCATTCTCAGCCCTCTGATCCCTGTAATTGGATTTCCTGCATTTGGCCAGCCAGCAACGAGCATCAAGAGTGTGCCACTGTTCTTGGGGAGCGTTTCGCTTGAGTGTGTGCTTGTTTATGTGTGTGGACCGCTCCGCTGTCCACAACTGAGGGCATTCTGTGGACTGGTGCTCTTGCATTCACAAGGAAAACTAAACAAAATCAACAAGCCAAACAGCATGACAGTGAAAAAGTGGGTTTGTGTTTATATGGGTGTATTATATATTGGCACCCGCCAAACTGGCTGAGAGTAGATCTACCTAACCAACAGAGCAGTTATGGCCCGATGCATTTCCAGAGACCACATAAATGACTTTTATACAGATGGTGAATGCTAATTTACAATGGTATATGGTATCTGCATTGTCAAAGGAAATGATAATGCACTAAATCAGAATTTTTTTTAAAGTCCCCCTGTGGTGAAAATCAAGCTTTTAATGTTGTTTATATGTCACATTATATGTGATGTTTTTAATATGCTTTAAGACAAACCAGGTGCAGATTCATGTCAACACCATTGCCAAGTATTGTCTCTTTAAAACTGCAGTGAAAAAAAGACTGTTTGAAATTGCTGGTGTTTCTGACATCACAAACGGCGACGTCAGGCTTTAGCATATCATATGTGTGAGTGAGTGGAGGCGGGGTTAATTTTCATATTTATGTATCCGCGTATACTAAATGAAGCAAGGGTGTAGAGTTACATTCAAGCTATTTTAAAGCATGAGGAATTTCTCTCCCCAGGAAAAAACCTTTAAATATGTCATTTTGGTGATCAAAGATGAGTTTTAAAGGGATAGTTTACCCAAAAATGAAAATTCTGTCAGTAATTACTCACCCTCATGTTGTTCCAACCCCGTAAGACCTTCGTTCATCTTCGGAACACGAATTAAGATATTTTTGATGAAATCTGAGAGCTGGATCACTCCTCCATACTAGTCCATAGGCTTCTTCAGGGATTGAACTTGCCGGCCTTGAAAAGTTATGAAAGACATCGTTAAAATAGTCCAAGTGACTACAGTGGCTCAATCTTAAGTTTATCAAGCGATGAGAATACTTTTTGTGCGCAAAAAAAACAAAAATAACGACTTTATTTCAACTATTCATTTCCTTCTCTTTGGGCCTCTAGTCAGTTAACGTAGTGTGATTCCATAGAGCTACGTCACACGTAGGCTCACTATTGGCCGACGCTGGTCATGTGCGTGATGCGTGTGACGTACAACAACAGAAGCTTACGCTATTACACTAGTGAACTGACTCGAGGCCCACAGAGAAGGAAATGAATAGTTGAAATAAAGTCGTTATTTTTGTGTTTTTTTTGCGCACAAAAAGTATTCTCATCGCTTGATAAACTTAAGATTGAGCCACTGTAGTCACTTGGACTATTTTAACGATGTCTTTTATAACTTTTCGAGGCCGGCAAGTTCAATCCCTGAAGAAGCCTATGGACTAGTATGGAGGAGTGATCCAGCTCTCAGATTTCATCAAAAATATCTTAATTCGTGTTCCGAAGATGAACGAAGGTCTTACGGGGTTGGAACAACATGAGGGTGAGTAAATACTGACAGAATTTTCGTTTTTGGGTGAACTAACCCTTTAAGGAATACAATTATTGACTACAGGGGGACTTTAAACCAAGCTAAGTACAGCCAAAGAACATTTAAAAGAATAGCTCTCCCAAAAATGAATGTTTTAACTGTTTTTGTATATTTTCGTTGTTGTAAATAAAACAAACACTTTATAATTAAGTGTCTTTAACTACTATGCACTAAAATTTTAAAAAATTTGATAGAATGCACTTAGTGTACACACGTTTTTGCATTGTACTTATATTTAAAAAAACACATGCATGTAATTACAGCTGTAACTAACCTCTATAATTGCTCTATTGAACCTTCCCTAACCCCTTAATCCACCCATAAACCTACCCATACCACCACACCTGTCCCTAAACTTACCAGCATCCCGCTTCAATAGCAGCAAGTGTTTTGCAATACAACATGAACACAATAAATACATTGTCCATAACAATTATTATTTGTTGATGCATAGTTAAAGACACATCATATAAAGTGTGACCGAACTAAGTGGCCTTTGTTTTACAAGATCTTTTTACTTCCAATTTGAATGTTTAATTCAACGTTTTACTTGACAATTCTATGTAATTATTCTGAATGACATTTTTTCTACACTAAATGCTTTTCAGTGTACAATGAAAGTCAGTTGGGTCCACTGGAACAACTTTGGAACTCACTAAATTTCATTATCAGGACAAAAAACACTGGAACTTTTTTCAAAATATCTTCTATAGAAAGAAAGTCCTACAGTTTTTGAAATACATGAGAGTACATTTCATTTTTAGGTGAAAGGCAGTCGTATGCCTTTTACTTTTCTTTCTATTGCTTGTTTTCCAATGTAATGGAAAAGGATATTTCAGGGGTCTAGACCCCATCAATCGCTGATGCTTTTCTCATGCATTTGTCAACACATTTTGCGAGAGCTCTCGACTCTCACACAAGCCGTCAGGTGTTCTGCAGAGTCACATTGCCATTTCTCCCTCGGGCCCCCAGAGAGCCTCCACTTCATTAAAGATGCATCAAAGAGAGACTAAGGATCTTCTCAGCATCTGAGCCCACAGAGGATCCAAGCCATTTCCACATTCAGCCAAAAACCCATGCAGAGAGCTTTGCTCTAGACTAAAAAATAATAATGATACTTTTGGGAAGATCTGACAAGCCCAACAGCTATTTCCATGTCCAAAAAGTGTGATGTGTAGAAATGCAGTGGAGGCTGCCATAAGCACTGGAGAAAAAGAGGCAGTCTCAGAAAAGGCTCCCACTTGCTGTGCAATTTTTGGGTTGGACCGACTGAGATTTTACCATTCCAGTGTGCTAATCCCAAAATATATTGCCTTTTAAAGAAAGAAACAGCACAATGGATTTAAATTTGACGATAAAAATGTAGGAAACCACTGTAATTAAAAATCAGTTTTCTTTGAAAACACTTCAAACACAAGAGGAAGCAGTTAGACTGCATATATACTGTTTGAGTGAATCTAACTGAAAACCTTGAAAGTATAAAACATGATTTGGTGAAGCTTAATAAATCATTTTAGTGGGGTAAAAGAGAAAGTTATAAGCTCAGTTATGCCTTGAAATCAGGCATGCATATTCAATGATGGCTGATGTCAAGATTTCCTCAGCAGAGATGAGAGGGAGTGGCAGAGAGCGTTTGAGATGAAACAGAGTTGAAGCAGCAGATGTGAGCGTCCACCCATCATTCAATCATCCATCGAGAGGCTCTCTTTTCACTGGGCTAGTGCCAGAGTTACAGTAGGGAGATAGTACTAGATAATGGCAACAGAGGGCAGCAGCAGAAAGACCGAAAGAGAGAGATATTAGAGATTCAACCAATCGTGAATTTAAGGATTTTGGTTTAGAGTTCATTGGCAGTCAGCACTACATAGATTACATTTTGTTTTTTTGAGGGTGTGCA
This sequence comes from Rhinichthys klamathensis goyatoka, assembly GCF_029890125.1. NCBI lineage: Eukaryota > Metazoa > Chordata > Actinopteri > Cypriniformes > Leuciscidae > Rhinichthys > Rhinichthys klamathensis. Next base: position 57,353 of record NW_026606604.1, read on the forward strand.
TGCAAAAAAGCTTCATAATATTCCAAATGAAATGTACTTTTTACAAAGAAACTAATATTTTTATTCACCAAGGAGGCAGGTAATGTTTTTTATAAACACTTTTTGCTATACTGGTTGAAACTCTCCTCACATCCTGATAGCAATCAATATTAGAATACATATATCTTCTGTGAAAGTCTCAGGACCAAAAAATCCAATCAGTAAAAAGTATTCTCGTCGCTTCATTACATTACATTTGAACCAATGTAGTCATATTTTAACAATGTCTTTCCTATACCTTTCTGGACCTTGAACATTGCAATTACATTTCGCCTATGGCTGGTTCAGAAAGCTCTCAGATTTTATTAAAAACATCTTATTTTGTGTTCCGAAGATGAACGAAGGTCTTACGGGCTTGGAACGTCATGAGGGTGAGTAATTAATGACAGAATTTTCATTTTTGGGTGAACTAACCCTTTAAGGTAATTTAACACCGTCTCTCGTGATGCTTTGCAGACTGTTCTGGCTGTGTGTGTTCATGTGTTTTGGAGGAGGTGCGGCTATAAAGAGCGCTCTGAAGGGAGGGTGGGATCTAATGTGTTTAAAGCTAGCTTGTTATTGCTAGACTCTCCGAAATTGCCTACCCTACCTTTAAATGTAACAAAATTTCAGTAATTAATAATGATACAAAAGATTTCTATTTAATTTTTTCATTAAAGAATTCATTAAAGAATCCTGATTTTTTTTTAATCAACATTGATAACAATAAATCTTTCCTGAGCACCAAATTAGCATACGGTATTAGAATGATTTCTGAAATATTATGTGACAGATTAATGAAGACTGTGAACTGAAGATATTAAAATGTAACCATATTTTAAAATATTACTTTTTACAGTATTTTTGATCAAATAAATGCAGCATTGGTGAGCATAAGAGACTTCTTTCAAAAACATAAAAAAAATCTTACCCTAAAACTTTTGAACGGGAGTGTATATTTTTACCACAATTAAAATAACTGCTTAGATCTATAATAAATTTTTTTAATGGCTTTTAATTTATTTAACAGTTAACACACTGTTACTGTACGTAACTTGACATTAAAACTACGTCATTCTTTCTGTTCATGATCATCAGAACCATTTCAAGGGCACCAGCATGTGTGTTTAACACACAATAACAGCTACATTCACACTGCAAGAAAACAGGTTTCATTAAATAATTCATCATATAATAATGCATAATTGCATAATTTGAGATTAATCACAACAATATTGGAGATACAATTATAGAAATATTCAATTTAAAGCTGTAAATAATGCAGAAAATGTTCAGTTAAAAAAAAAAAGCCTTTTAATTTAGCATGCTGCCCCAAGTCAGAATGCAGAGAGCAGCCAATCTAGATGTATGACTGAAATCAAACTCCCACTCGACAGTAACCCAACACGCTGCCCTCCACTCATTTCATGCTTCGAGTGGATTTCACTGGGCCTCAGTTTTGAGCCGTAACTGAAGAAAACCAGGCAGGCCAAAATAAGGAAGTAGGATTAGGAGTCAGGGCATAAATCGATGAGACATAATGGAAGGCTAGAAAAAAGGCGGAGAGCTTCAATTTCACAATCTGCTCCTCTGCCTACACACACACACAAGGGCACACACAACTGGCCCGAATACACTCTTAATCTCACACACAGGCCTGCAGCCAGGCCTGATTACTCTTCTTTTCAGAAAGGATTCATGCAGAAGGTGAATATCCAGCTTTAGAGAAAAGCTCTGGAGTGTTTACGCTGGGTGCCGCTGTAGATGACCCACCAGTGCGGTCGACAAGCTTAGACACAGAGGCTTAGACTCAGACACTGATACACACACAACAGCACACATGCACTCTTGAACCTCACTGTACGCTCTCAGGGGCGCACCAATCATTGCAACTTTCGAAGTTCGACCGCTCTCAACTTTTTGGAAGATAATCATTGTATTCTAACAGCTTTGTTTTGCTTGGCCGCGGTGCAAAGATGGAAAACTGTAGCCATATGTAAAACAATGGCATTACGACAGTGGCAGTCAATGAACAGGCCAAAGGTAAGTGCTAATCCTAATTGTTTTGCAAAGTAAACGTGCTAGATTGACGTCTTTGACCATCATGCTTAGTTTAGATGTTCTTTAATGCAAGAACTCATGCCCTAATAATATAGCTAGAACCCACGTGGCTTCAATTATTTAGAACTACTGGGTGAATGTTACGTCACCTAATTAATATTCATGAGACAGGTCGATGAGGTTTTTAAAGCATCTTCCCCAACTTTTCATATAACTTCAGCTCTCTCTTTTTTACTCTAACATTCAGAAAAATGGTAAAGCGTCTCATTTCTGTGACACTAGTGGTACTAAATGGTATTGCAGTCTCATTTTTAAAGGGTCTGTGATATCAATATCAATATTGACTGAGTCACAACCAATGTTGTGACTCTAGGGTGGGATTAATTGTTTGGTCAGTAACTGTACACCGCCGCTTCTCTCAGCTGCAAGGACCGCCAAATCCATAGACGTTGCGTTTTGGGCGTTTTGAGCGTCCAGAGCGTCAACCAGAAAGTTAAAAGTAGCTCAACTTTATGGTAATGAGCTATGACACAGTTCAGCGGCAAGCAGCGGCAAATGCCAGCAACCAATCGGAATATAGACGTCCTTCGCGCTGGCTGATTCCGGAGAATCATACGATGTAAACTATCGTTCCTACCAAAACATTAGTTCTGAGAACATTAGTTTTCTCCGCAAATACAATACAGCAGCACCAAACACAACAACTTTGCGATGATCCATAATGATCCAGTGATACACATTTGAGGATAAGCGCAACTTTTATTGGTAATATTTACAAACGCTAGTTTTAAGCGGTAATGCAATTCATTTGCTCATGGTAACACCGATTTGACCAATTGCACTAGATGCAAATAATAATAATAATAATAATAATAATAGCTAATTATTCTTTTTTTTTCCGACCAAATGTGACCAAAACGCGTATAAAAATGCTGTCATTATAAAAGGTTTCTAGTGTCAATGTATTGCTTGTTTTTTTCTGTTTACATTTCATGTTGTGACCCTTCTCTTCACCCATGACCGAACATAGAATGCTACTACGTCAGAGCGGCCAAAGCGTCAACAAGCTTCCCTGTACTTTTTGACAAGCGTCCTTGACAGGATGGCCAGAGCTTCTTTGCAGCTCAAGTCGGCGGCGGTGTGTACGTACAGTAAGATGTATTATTTTATAGAAATTAATATAAAGAAATACAATTATTCAGCATGGATGCATTAAATGGTGTGACAAAAGTGACAATGAAGATATTTACAATGTTGCACCATTTTTTGTTTCAAATAAAAGCTGTTATTTTGAGCTGTCTATTCATCAGAGATTCTTTAAAAAACATGGGTCCATAAAAACATTAAGAGGGACAACTTTTTGTGACACTGAAGACTGAAATAATGGCTGCTAAAATACTGTTTTTCCATCACAGTAATACATGACACTTAAAAATGTAACAATATTTACTGTATTTTTTATCAAATAAATGCAGCCTGAAAGACTTATTTTAAAAACATTAAAATAATATATAATTTCCTTAAAATATACACACACAATTAAGACAATTTTTTTTAACATACAGTATTATCAAGCTATAAAATTAATGTATGTAGCATAGCACAGATAATTTGGTCTCAGAAGAATTTAACGAGAAATGTTCATATTTAAATCGCATTAAAAAATGAGCAGACTACACAGGTTGTGAGAAGTAGGAGACTTGAGCAAAAGTCTCTATTTAATTGAAGAAATTCTGGAAGAAATACTTAAAAATTCATGTGAGCTTATTTTTAGTTTTTCAGTTCCCCTTTCACTTATACACTGACCCTCCAGCTGAGTAAAGCTTCTGATTGAGAGCTGTATATGGAAAATCAGCCCATCTGTCATGTCGAGACCCTCAGTGATCTCTGGTGCCAATAACCTTCTGCTCTCTGGAGAGCCGTGCCACTGCTGGGGCAAAACAAGCTTGCCTTCCTATTTCCTCCAAATTCTGATCATGCCAGGCTCATTCAGGGCCACTTTGTATGCATCCGTGCCTAGCTAGCAGCCCAAACACTCAGAAAAGGAAGTGCTGTCTTCTCCACGGACAAGTCTGCATACTTTTACATGTGCTGTATGCATAATGCCCAGTTGGCCATCTTTCCCTGCACTCCTTCATCAAGTGATTGATGTTTTGCTGTCACCATCCTCTGAGAAAGCACTAAGCGAGTTGCTGTTCTCTCTGCTCTGTCTCACCTGAAGCATTTTTCCCCTATTTTTATTTAAAAAAGGAGGGAAGAGAACAAGATTTGCTTCTCCTCACAGTCCAAAGGAAAGGTAAAGCAGTAGGGTGTAAAAATAATGGGTTATGTATGGATTCAGGAATGTGTGTAAATGAGCGAGCAGGGAAGGTGATGTCCTCTGCTTCACCATAACCCTCGCTTTCCCTCGTGCCACAGAGATGAGGACAGGGAGACTGCAGGAGGTGTGAATTTGACAAATGGAGCCACTAAGCAGCTTCCCTCCGTGTGTGTCTCCAGAGCCCTTGAGAGGTACACCACTGCCTGGGGAGACGGCTGGAGAACACACTCCTAGCTCAGGATTGTGTGCATGTGAGAGTGTAAGAACTGAGGGAAGGATTTCCTGCTTCTCAGAGCACAATATTCATAATGGAACTCATCACATAACTTTAACCAGTGGCATGCAAATAGAAAACATTTATCTAAGAAGCACTACACTATCACCAGGCAACCAACACTATAATACTTTTGTATATTTATATTATTATTATTTTATCAAGTAATCAAGTATAATATAACATAATAAATTATAATATAATAAAAAGAAAAGAACACAACAATTGAATAACAAATTGAGTAAAATTAATAAAATAAAAAGTTATATTATATACTATTTTACTAATACATTAATACCTGGATATTTCACAGTCTCTATTCAAGTTTTTAATATATAATATAACATAATATAACATAATATATAACAAGATACAACAAAACAGAATAATAGAATAAGAAGCAAATGGAGTAAAATAAACATAATTTATTATTATATTATAAAATATAAATAAATAAATAATAAAATAAATAAATATTTTAAAAAAACCTACAATAATAAAAAAAAAGAATAAAAAGATTTTGTGTAGCTCTTATTTATTAATACTAACTGTTATATTGGCTGATAGTCACTGATTGGATACTAAAATGTGCTCACATATTATAGTTTCAAATAGTTTCCACTTGATTCAAGTGAGACAAAAAGTAGTGAGTTGTTAATGGTGTAATCAGTCCATCCATTTTCACCAGGTTGATTCATTTAGGCCAATTTGCAGACCGCCCATGAACACAATAGGCATGTATTAGGAAGCTGAGAGGGCAATCAGCCAATCAGAGCAACAAGAAGACAATGTCACTGCGATTATCTGATGAACATGATATGTCAATAGGATTCATCCGTGTAAAATAAAGTATTAACATTTTATATATATATATATACAATTTACTGTAGGTCAAATAAGCTACATTTGGAATTTAATGTATGTTTGTGAATGAATATCTGGAAATCTTCATCTATATATGTAAATAGTAAATCAGTCCTATTCTCTTTTTTGACCTTCAGTCTTGGTAAGACTGGAACAATTGACTGGTGAGAAACAGGAGACAAAGCACATAACAGCATTTAAAGATTTAGGCTACACAGACATTTAGGTAATACATAACAGAGCAAAAAATCGTTTGACAACAATAAACCACTTCAGGAAACATGAAATACTGTATGCAACACAAGATTTATCCGCAATGGTGCATTTTTGCGTTCTGGATTGCCCATTGTGCAGTAAACAGTGTGAAGAGGAAGCCAGCTCGGCTCATAGGTTGAAAACTCAATCTGCGTGAAAGAGATTCGCCTCTTTTGCTGCCTTTTTTTAACCCAGCTAACAATTCAAATCCTTAGTTATGCTGCTTCATTATAATCTAGCCATTTTTGAGGAAAAAAGGCTGTGAAATGTCAGTAAATAGACATTTATAAGCAATTACAAAGTCTGTTTTATTTCAGCTGTTTTCTTCTTAAGCCTCCATTTAGAGAACAATCAGCAGAACATTTGAGGCGAATGTATGTATAGTAATCAGTGCTGCAAATAGACTTAAACACAATAGCCAGACACTGAAGTCCACCAGCAGATATAATAAAAGAGGACAGGCTTCATGCACTGATCCTGGTGGTACAGGAAGTGCCTGCTCAGCACTTCCTCTTTTCAAACTTTTCACTTCACAGATGTGTGTGTGTGTGTGCATAACCATGGGATTTAGACGAGCAGCAGGACAGACAGACACAGAGAAAGGGATACAAAAAGAGGGAGAAACAAAGACAACATGAACCAGGCTCCTACATTTTAACTCCAGACGGATGAAATCCGTGTTTCCAAGGTTTTCCAGAAAGACGCCATAGGGAGCAGAGGTCTTGAAGTAAAAGGAGATGTCAGCACTTGTTTCTCCTTGAAAAGTGGAGAAATGCAGGTACGAAGATGGCGTGTTGAAGGATGCCGCGTTCCAGTAGCTTCCTATAAAAAAGACCAGAGAACAGGCTGAAGGTAAGTTTCAACAGTTCTGCTTCTGAAGTTTACAGTCAAGGTCCTTTTTATCCAATATCTCAACCTGAACCACATTAAACCACCATGAAATTCACAAAAGCTTTAGCTGACACAAAATGAATTATTGTATCCTGTGATTCTGTATTCTACACAGTGGCCAGTCTTCAGAGGTCTCGTGTACTCGTAAAACCATTCGAAAAATGACCCGTATCATCAAAAAACACTTAGGAGGAAACCACCAAACAACAGAAAAACAACAATTCAATCATACAAGTCAACTCTTGTCAAAATTCTGAGTGGAAGTACAGATTTTAGGGCTTTAGCTTGTTCCTGCCATTACCGCGTTGAGTGCTGTGTATGTAACCGCATTTGTATACGTCTGTAGGGGAATAGAGAGTGTACGATGCCCAAGAGACATTTCAAAGCCAGCTTGCCAACATTTCCCCTTTCCGATAGCTCTCGTGGATTGACCCCCACCCATCGTGTAATAGAGGCTCACCGAATCCTCACTTATCTGAGTGGAAGAGACAAAAATAAAGTGTCATTTCACTCAAAGATGATGAGTAGTGCATTTTTCAGGTAAGGGGGGTATTTTAGGTGATAGCTGAGCTGAGGGATAAAGTAAGAGATGACTCAAAAATCAAACACAAGGTATAAGCTTATGTTTAGCTGGAATATCTCCAGAGCTTTGCAGTGGACAGTTATTGTACATTCTGTGGCTGGTATTAGCGTGTGGGTGCATGTGTGGGAGATAACATGCCAGCTCATTCTGTTGAAATATCTCCTTGTGCAATTAAAAAATAGGCTAACATTTGCTACACTACATTCAGGAGTTTACTGTTGACAAATATGCTGTTTTGGCATGCTCTAATAAATTGCATTCACCTGCGATCCATCTGAAAAAAAAAAATCTGAAATTCTAAAAAGACAAATAATCAATTAAAGAAAAATAAATACATAAAATCAATCAGATCCAAACTAGCCTGGAAATTCATGCTGACTTGAGCTGCTATTTTCAGCAGGGACTGTTTATAGGCACTTCCTTCCCATATTCAACACTGTCATAATAAATGAGCTATTGACTAATGACTGAAATATTCTATATTACTAAAATATTTTTGCTCAGCTACTGGCTAAATGCTAAACCACAAACACAGAGTGACAGACACAGACACACTCCCATTAATAATGACTGAGATCAGATTTATCCCTAGACATTTACTGTGACTCGTGTGCTTTAAATCAGAAGGATAAACTACATTAGCTCTCTCTGCTCTAATGTTGTGCACAAAACAGACCTGTATGGAGAGGAGGAGATCAGAAGAGAGAGAATAAAAGATCTAAGGAGGGGGGAAAAGAGAATGGGATGGAGAGGAACACTGCGACAACAGACCGGAGAGATATTGGAGGATGATGTCACCTCAAGACAGATGGAAACAAAGAGAAACAGACAGAGAGCGAGACGAGAGTAAAGTTTTATTCAAAGCATCAATTCTTTTTTGCAGATAGGGAGACTGCTGAAACTTCTTATAATTGTGTCTAGCCAATGAGTCGAGGTTTAGCATCAGTAGGAACTATAACAGCATACAAAAAGCATATTTTTCCATTGACAACCATTCAAAAGCAGCCATGCATTCTGACGCAACACATACATGTTGTATGTATCCTAGACCTAAAAGGTTGATCATGGTTGATCATGATGTTTTAAAGATTAGGCTTCTTAATTCGGGATTTTCAAAGAAAACTGTCTCTTGGTTCTCAAACTATCTTAGTGACAGAACTCAGTGCATTAAGCATGATGGTGTTCAGTCTGGTATTTTACCAATCCTTAAAGGGGTTCCACAAGGCTCTGTATTAGGCCCTCTTTTATTTACTATTTATATAAATAATCTTAATCGGCATGTGTCTGATGCAAACTTTCATTTTTATGCAGATGACACAGTTATTTACTGCTGTGCACCCTCTCTTAAACAAGCCATTGCACATTTACAGAATGCCTTCAATGTGGTCCAAAATACTTTGCTACAGTTGAAACTTGTGCTCAATGCAGACAAAACCAAATGTATGCTTTTCACAGGCCTTCGGAATAGACCACTGAATGTTCCCTCAGTGATTACTCTTGATGGACGTGAAATACAGACTGTTACAACTTATAAGTATCTTGGTATTGTTATTGATGATTGCCTATCATTTAAGCCTCATATTAACTGTCTAGTGAGAAAGTTGAGGCTAAAATTGGGTTTTTACTTTCGAAATAAGCTGTGCTTTTCTTTTAATGTTAAAAAACGGTTAGTGGCATCCACTTTTTTATCTGTGCTGGATTATGGTGATATATTATATATGCATTCATCTGCTCAATGCCTTCACATGATTGACGCAGCCTATCATGCATCGTTGAGATTTATTACTAATTGTAAAGCTCGCACCCACCACTGTGAGTTGTATTCTCGTGTAGGGTGGTCTGCTTTGGCCACACGGAGGCTTTGTCATTGGTATACATTTATATATAAGGCTATTCTTGGTGCGCTCCCATCCTATTTATGTTCACTTCTTATGAAAAAAAGTGTTGGTCATTACACCCTCCGTTCTCAGACTGTTGTCTTGTTTTCTGTCCCACATGTCAGTACTGAGCTGGGTAAAAAGGCCTTTGCTTATTCTGCTCCCTTTACATGGAATTTGCTGCAGAACAACTTAAAACTTAGTAAATTGATTCCTTTGAGTGTTTTTAAGTTAAGAATGAGATGCTTTGAGTTGGACTCCCTCACATGTCAATGTTTTCATTGAGATTTCATTGTAAGTGCATAATTGGATTTCATTTGTGTGTCTTTGTACGTATGTAATGATGTGATGTAATTTTGCTGCCTATCTTGGCCAGGTCTCCCTTGCAAAAGAGATTTTTAATCTCAATGGGTATTTCCTGGTTAAATAAAGGATAAATAAAAATAAAATAAAAAGCTGACATTATCATATTTCATATGCATATTAATAAGGCCTCTTAATTAATGATAAAACCTTTGCTGAAAATCCTGCTGCCTTCTGCCGTCTGATTGATACTCCTTTCAGTATAATTCTAAATGTCCACCTTCGGGTTGTGGTACAGGCGTATACCTGTATGCTATATATGATGGAACATTTATTTGAACATCTCTCAATTATCCTTGTATTGCATTGCTTTATATGTTTTGCTCCCACAATTAAAACTACAGAGCTTTGATCATTAAACTACTAAAGCATTTAAATATCATCTTACTAAGACATATTATTGGGCAATATAGTCAAGTCGCCTTCATTTATACTGCGCTTTATACAATATAGCTTGTTTCAAAGCAGGTTTACAGTGGTAACAGGAAAATGATTCAATGATGCAAATCAGAGTTCATTTTCACAAAATAGTGTAATTGTTCAGGGGAAGTCAGTTCAGTGTTGATTCAGTTCCGTTTTAAAGATCATCAGTTATTAAATGAGCTCAGAGTCAGACTGGTAACTTGAAGGTTGCGGGTTTGATTCTCAACACCGGGAGGAAATGACTGACTAACCCCCAATCGCTCCCCGGGCGCCACAGCAAAATGGCTGCCTACTGCACTGGGTGTGTGTGCCTACGGTTTGCAGTATGTGTGTGTTCACTACTCATTACTAATGTGTATGCACTAATTCGGATGGGTTAAATGCAGAGGACAAATTCGGAGTATGGGTTACCATTCTTCGGCTTCAAATGTCACTTTTAGAAAATATTTTTTTTTAGAAAACAGTGATGCCATTGTCCAGCTCAGTTCAGTTCTCATCCAATAGTCAGTCAGTCAAATCAATAATATTGTTGAATATTCAGTGTCCCCAAATAAGCAAGCCAAAAGCAGTGGCAAGGAACCCAAACTCCATCAGGTGACAGAATGGAGAAAAAAAAAAAAACCTTGGGAGAAATCAGGCTCAGTCCCGGGGGCCAGTTCTCCTCTGGCCAACGAATGGACAACCATCATGTTTTTATGATTCAGGCTGCATTACGAGTTAGAAAATCAGTTTGTGGATCGGTTGCATTCAAATATTAAGAATAAATATATAGAGTAACAACTGATATTTATATGTATTTGTGTATGTTGTCTGCTATTCTGCTGTAAAAAACCCACATTGATTTACGCTGCAAGCTATCAGAACTTCATCTAATGTATTGACCATATGAATATCAGCAGCTGCACCAAAATGCATATTTTTGCTTAGTTTGGATCTCTGAATAAAAGAAGTGAGCTTCATATTCTCTTGTATGAGCCATGCAAGCCTGATGCATCAAATATGATACTCAACAAAAAACGTATTTAAAAAAGATTTTGTCTGAAAGTTCGATAAACTTCCATTAAAAAAAGGATTTGTTTGACTTTTATATTATGATGTTTCAATTTTAAGGGACACTTAACAATTAAATAAAAAATGAAAAATCCTGTCATAATTTACTCCCCCTCATGTCATTTCAAACCTGTATGACACTCTTTCTTCTGACGTGGAACATGAAAGTTCATAATCTATGACAGTAGGCAACATTAACTCAAGAACCACTGACAGAGTTAGTTAGCGATTCATTCAGTCTTTATGAGTGATTCATTAAAATAACTGGCTCATAACAAATTGTTGTGTATTGTTCAGCCCTGTTCATGTTGTAAGAACATGCAATAGAAAGACAATGCAACAGAAAGATGTTTCATCAACTGTCTTTGTATCCATAATATCACATAAATTCAGACTGCAAGTGGCTGAAATTCTGCAGAATACCTGCAAAAAATGTCCACCCCACCAGCACTGAAAGCAAAAGAAGTCAAGGACCCCTTCTTTTTCTTCCCCACAGCCTCCTATATTCCATAATCCTCTTGTGTGCTTTCTATACAAACAAAAACTTCCTTAACTTCACCCTTTCCTGCTGGGAATAAATCACCAATGTGTTTCTGTGCTTCTGGAGTAGGAGAACCGGAGACGTCCACGCAGTCATAAGGGAGTCTGTGCTTATCACAGCAGCACAGGAACAGCTCTTTTATTCAAGCTTGCTGAATGTAAGACTCTCAGTCTGTTTTAAAGCTCCATCCATTAACACCCAATGTTCCAGCGCATACTCATTTAATTATTCGCCGATTTGCAGAATATTCAACGGGAGCCGGTGATTTTTGGAATGACGTGGACGTTTTTAAAACAGGCTAATACATGTGGCTAATGGAGGCTGATTAAATATGGCTCCTGTAAACGGCAACGAAACAATTCACAGCCATCGCTGTCCTTCCTCACTGAAGGATTACAATCTTGTGTTCGAAATGGAATGTTACACTGATTGTTTCAAAGCATCTCAATTTCACGCGTGCCAATTCTGGTTAGGTTTCTATTCTTTTCGTTTAAGAGTTTTGAGTGACGTCCAGACGTGATTATTTTGAACCGATTCAATAAGATTTGGAGTGTTCTTGAACTGTGACAAAAGCGAATGAATGTTTGGACGTTCCTTGTGCATTTCGCTTTAACAGAGTCAAGGACAAGGAGAGCGGAGGAATTCGGCTGTGAAGCACTTCAAGAAGCGGTCTGGTTTCCATTAGCCGCGTTTCCATTACCCTTCAAATTGCGCAAATTGAAATTGCGAATTGAAAATGCGCACAATGGAAAGACGTCAATTGCGCAAAACCTCCCGTTTATCGCAAAAAAGTTTTTACCCTCGCATGAGGTGGTTTTTCAGGCAATTCGAAAAAAGGAATATTTCGCAAAACTGCAATGAAAACAGTTTTTGCGCATTTGCAGTCACCTGACTTAGAAGCCGCGGTGTGTTTGGACAGAATACGAGACGAAGTTCTTTATTAAATTCATAAAAGAAAAAAGAATTCCAGGAATACTGGATTCTAAACCTCAAAGAAATGCCACAATCAAGACCTCGGAGCAGAAATGAGGGAGAAACAGAGAAACACCATATATGTGTCTTTCAAGGGTCTTTCCTTGCCATTAACGCTTGGATAACACACCACGTCTCCTTCCATTAATAATGATAATGTCTAGTGTGTGGTGGCTCTGATATATATAAACCTACCATCGTTGCCATGATTTTTGGAATGACTTATCGCGAGAGGAATAAATTACGTTTTTGTCGCATAACATCGGTTAATGGAAACGCCGTCATTTCACAATAGTTTTTTATCGATATTTAGAAAAAAATCACAAAAGTTTTGCTCAAATCTTTAATGGAAACGCGCCTATTGATGCATAACATTGAAAAAATAAGCACTGGATTCAAAGACAGCTTAGTCTCCTGACTCTGCTTTAGATTCTGCATCTATACTTCTTTCAACAACAGCCAACAGTAAGAGATGGTGTACACATGCAAAGTCCATCTCAGATGACAAATGCATGCTGATTATTAATACGCTGACTGAGCATTACTGGTTGCCAAATGTTTCTTTCAGCTACAGTACGCCAAAGAGGGAAACTTCTTTTTTTTTATACAGCACAGAGGAAAACTGCTAACCGACATGAGTCATCACTTTAGAGCAGATTTGCCTTTAAATAGGGATGAAAGAACAGATGTGGATACAAAACTAGAGACAGTTCCAGGGCCACTGTCAAATTCATAGATGTTGCTGGTACTGTAGGCTCCTCACACATACAGTATATAGTAACCTAAACCAATTTATTTTTGCATTCATAATAGATGCCAATATAATAAATAAAATAAATAAATAAATCAAACTAATTTAATAATAATTATTAGGGCTGTCAAATGATTAATCGTGATTAATCACATCCAAAATAAAAGTTTTTTTTACATAATATATGTGGGTGCACAGTGTATAATTATTTTATATATATATAAATACACACACATGCTTGTATATATTTAAGAAATATTTTCATGTATATACTGTATATAGATTTATATATCATTTATATTATATATAAATATTTTATATATAAATAATATTTTTTTCTTAAATATACATGCATGTGTGTGTATTTATATATATACAAAATAATTATACACAGTGCACCCACATATATATGTAAAAAAAACTTTTATTTTGGATGTGATTAATCACGATTAATCATTTGACAGCCCTAATAATTATACATTAAATGCATGAATTGCATATATTTTTATTAATACAAATGAATATAATACTGTATTCAATTAAAATAATATTAATCTAACATAACTATATAATAATAAAAATGATAATTGTATGTGATACAATATGATAATGATAATTAATGATAAACAATAAATAAATTGTTCCTTAACCCCTTGGTTCATACATGAAAACAAAAGTTTGAGGTCTGCAAGATTTTTTTTAAAGAAAATAATTGGGCAAGGACACAATAACGATAAATAAAACGTTTACACTGTTACAAAATAATCTATTTCAAATGCTGTTTTAAAACTTTCTATTCATTAAAGAATCCTGAAAACTCTCTACAAAAATATTAAGCAGCACAACTGTTTTCAACATAAGAAGTGTTTCTTAGGCACCAATTCATCATATTAGAATGATTTCTAAAGGATCATGTGACACTGAAGACTGGAGTAATGATGCTGAAAATTTAGCTTTGCCATCACAGGAATAAATGACATTTTATATAATATATTTAAATAAAAAAAGTAATTTTAAATTGTTACAAATATATTGCTCTTTTGACTGTATTTTTGATCAAATAAACGCAGCCAAACTTTTGAAGGATAATGTATAGTTTTGTGACGCATGCAAAAGAATAGCTGTTTCTAGAAGATTCCACAGCTTGGAAGTGTGTTTTGAAGTAAACTATGACTGGACAGATGCAACAACTTACAATAAAAGGAGAGTATAAAATCACTTCAATAGCTTCAAGTGGAGCAAAGTGCAGCGTTATCAGGCGACCCAGAAACATACCGATGGCAATTCTGAAGCAGCTGCATCCTTTATAGTAAAGCACAGGTCTTTGTGTGCATGCAACAGTGGCTTACAAAAAGCCACATCAAGTGTTATTTATGCTGTGCTAAAGTACTATTACATTTCTGCAACTGGGGTGTTTTGCAAAAGTGTTTATCAGGCGAAGGCCCAAAATATCTTACAATCCAGAGGACACCATTTCCACAGTGAAGCGCTGCGATAACAGCATCTTGTTTTCTCCTCAGCAGGGACAGGAAGTGCTTGTCAGGACAGAAGGGAAGATGGATGATACAACATACAGTAAACAACCTCCAGCCTTCAGCTAGGAAAGTGGAAGTTGGAAAATTGTTCACCCTGCGATGTGACCCAAAGCCGCCGTGCAGTAGCTGAAGGTCCACATGAGGGTGAATGGCCTTGACAGTTCTAGAAATAAAGTTTTCACAGCTTTTTTGACTCAAGTTTTCTCAAATCCACTTGACAATTCATAGCCAAAGCACCGTAATGGTGATGGGGCTTATAAACTGCACTGTAAAAAATGCATTTTCAACGATCATTGGAGTGCGTTTTACAAGAAAATGGTATTTCAGTCTTTCTACTTAAAAATGTCATGTTTATTGAATGTGTTACTTGCTGTTTCTTTGTGACATTTACTAGCAAAATCTGAAGTAAATCCTGCACCATTTTTGCAATGTGCCCCTTCAGAGGTATATATCTTAAGCACCAACATAGATGTAGCTAAAGTGGCTTGCTGGTTGAGGAAATAAATATTAGGAAGTGCCTCTCCCGCTGAAAGCACTTAAGATATATTTGTTTTCCAGGGGATTTTCATTCTTCTGGGTTTTCACTTTAAGAAACAAAGGTAAGAAGCAGGTGGACTCTGAAGCCCTCAATGCTGTTTAGAAGGGGTGATAAAAGCAAACATGTGACAGACAGCTCATTTATCAGCAGCACAGATGCTGTTTATCTTATACAGACCCCAGGAGTGTGACGGCTCTGAAATGTGTTAACAGGCGCCAAATGAGGGAAATGAGGTGGTCCAAATATGAACAGCCCAACTAAAGTCACAGGAAAGTCAGATGGGTTGATCCTCAGTTCAAGAAGGGTTCAGAAACATCAAGCCATCCGAACAACAAACAGAAACTCATTGATGGGTTCACTGATAAAAGCTTAACCTTTATAGATTATGTTCTATATGTAAGGTTTATTTGACCTAAAACACGTTTTGGAATTGTCGGAAATACTGGTCATCTTAGCATGTTTTTCTTCAAATTGTGTGACTATTTCTCCTGCAAAGTTTGGACACACTGAGGTGTGGTGGAATGTGTGTACAGTATTTCTATTATGACAAAATTTTGTTTTTATTTAGGTTAAAAAGTTAGAGTTAGGGTTTTTTGTAATGTATGCGTAGTATTAAAGGGGACCTATTATGCCTAATATGTAAATAAGTCTCAGGTGTCTCCAGAATGAGTCTGTGAAGTTTCAAATAGGACATCATCATTAATGTTTACTGTATGGACAAAAATAATATATATATATATATATTAGGGCTGTCAAATGATTAATCGTGATTAATCACATCCAAAATAAAAGTTTTTTTTAAATAATATATGTGGGTGCACTGTGTATAATTATTTTGTATATATATAAATACACACACATGCATGTATATTTAAGAAAAAAATATTATTTATATATAAAATATTTACATTTATATATAATATAAATTATATATAAATCTATATACAGTATATACATGAAAATATTTCTTAAATATATACAAGCATGTGTGTGTATTTATATATATATAATAATTATACACAGTGCACCCACATATATTATGTAAAAAAAACTTTTATTTTGGATGTGATTAATCACAATTAATCATTTGACAGCCCTAATATATATATATATATATATAATCTTCTTTTGAATTCCACAGAAGAAAGAAAGAGTCATTTTAAATGCTATTTTAAATCCCATATTTTCGATGTGGTCTAAATCTGTGTGTGTTAAGGTTATTGCGCCACATTCTCATCAGTGGCATTCATGCATCTGCAACACAATTATATTCCCATCTTATCGAACAAGACTTTTTAACTGCAGCTGTGATGAGAGTTCACTTGACTCAGTGTTTCCATTTTCGTGTTTGCATCTGAGCATGAGCAGTCATGACAGTAAAGCCAAATGCTCAGCGTGGGGTAAAGCAAAACACACACCAGTGTTTGATTCAACCGTCTTTCGTAATTGCATCCGTGTTGATGCCACAGTGGTGAGTGGGCACACATTAGACCACTCCTGTGCCGGCTGGGCGATCACAAGCTCTCTCAGGCCTCTAATAAACAGTAGGTTCCATTAAGACCAAGCATAAAGGCCAGTCTTCGTCACACTTGCTTTATATTTGACATTTACTGAGACTCGCTTGCTCTTTCTTTAAAGTCGACTTCCTCCCTTTCTGTCTCCCTCTCTTAACAGGCAAATGGAGTAGACAGCCATACTACAGTATATCAACTGCACAACCCAGGCCTGGAAATCACAATTTTTACATTCCCTCACATTTTTCCAGGTTTTCAATTACAATTGGAACTGTTTAAGAAAATGCAACACACAAACACACACACACACACACACACACACACACACACACACACACACACACACACACACACACACACACACACACACACACACACACACACACACACACACACACACACACACACACACACACACACACACACACACACACACACACACACACACACACACAGTAAATAAACATGATTTGCAATATATATAGTGTATGTGTATGGAGAAAAGAAAGAAAACTTTTCATACCTTTCAAAATCCTACCGACCTCAAACTTTATATGAGCATGTAAACATGACCAAAGACTATTATGTACAGAATATATATGTATTTTTTTCTGTAAATACATTTTCAGTCTACTGTGCAATATTTTAATACTTTTATGTTCATTATCAATTTCATTTGTTTTGTAATCATTATTTTTTGACCATTAAAACTAATGTTAATAAATAATGCAGATATATGACTCTTTTTCCAATAAAACTTATTGGGGTCATGAGGCAATGTAACCCAGCAAAATGCTGAACCCTTGACCTATGCAGTGTTTCCCTAGACACCAATTAATGAAATTTCATTTTTTAACACTAATTCCTGCTCCAATTTAAACCAAGGATGCTAAATTAGGTTTACTAAAGGCCTCCCTCTGACTTGGGACATGACCAATCACAGTTTAGATTTCTTTTTGTGGAGTTCTGGACACGTCCCTGCAGCAGATAAAGAAAAACTCAACATATCAACTCAAGAACAAAACCATGGCACTTGTGCTGAACTCCACACCTGAGCCTATCAACACAACATTGCATTTACTAGAACTGAACGTTATACTCACAAAGGGACAAACTCTGGATTTCCATGTAGAACAAATGCTCAGACCTTACAGATGTTCCAATCTCAAGTCATATCCTGCGGTCAGAAGGCATTAGAATCAGTTGTCCTGAATTATATAGTGCTGGTGCTCTGACATTTGACTGACAGATCAGTAAGCAGGCCTGTTATTGACTCTGGGTGCTGTTACTCGCTGTCAATCTCCAGGATATTCCTGTATGGAGACAGTTTTTTCTAGTTTGTTCACAATGTCAAATGCCTAGGCTTTTTATCTCAAAAATAAACTAAATTCAAGCTTCTGACTGTGGCCTGTGTTGGAATCAGCATTATGAGAATTCACTCCAACAAGCTTAAGATACACATACTACCAGGGTCCAAAATTAACACCTAGCACTAAGCGCCAATTTGAATAGAATCTGGCTTTGGTGAGTGATTAAACCTGCAGTTGGCCACTGATTTTATTACAAGGTGATGAGTTCCAGTGAGTTTCCATGATTTGTTCTATATATTGTAACTTATCAGTCTTAACAGCCATATGCTTATTGATATTTGACATGTATATTGATGTAAGAATGACTAAAGATCATGTCATTGAGAACAAACTCACAAAGAACAATTATTAGGTTATGGTTTACACACTTCCATTCAAAAGTTTGGGTAATTTTTTTTAAGTGTGAAAGTGACAGAAAAGTATTTCTTTCTTTTTTATCTCCATACACATACACAAATATATATATATATATATATATATATATTGCAAATCATGTCTGCAATGAACAAATCAAAGAAAAGTAATTGAAATAGCTCAACACAACAAATGTTTTAAGTGTTTTTTTAATCTATATATATATACACGTATACATAATTGTTATGATCACCAGCTGGAGTGCCATTGAGAGCCACCAGAGGACATTCCACCTCAGACTATTGTCATTCCCTCACAAACTACATTTCCCATAATTCTCAGTCCAGACTCATCAGCACTCATTGTTTTCAGCTGTCTCTCATTATCCAGTTTAGCTCACCCTATATAAGCATCATTCTGTTATTCTCTGCGAAGTCTTGTATGTGTCCAACTGCATTTCTGAGCGTTGTTGTATCCTGTTTCTCCCGTGTCCTGGTTCTCTGCCTTTGTCCCTTGGATTTCTCTGTTTGCCACAGCCCTTAACTCAGTTATTGTTTGTTTGTGTATGACCTTTGTCTGGATTTGGATTGCGATTGTGGATTACTAATAAATACTGCATTTGGATCCTCAACCTTTGTGTCTCAGCAGTTCATGACAATAATATGGCCATAAAGAAATATTTATGACTGGTAAATACAATGTGGCTAAAAATTTATTTTGGACTCAGCCAACTACCATGTCTCCTCATTATAATTTAGCAGCCAAGGGACGAGGAGGAAAGAAATCTTCAACAGATCTAAAACAACCGGAGGCTATCTAGTGTCTGGTGTATAATGCCACCAACAAGACAGGCAGTGGCACAAAGCTCTGGTCTGTCAGCTGGTACTGCTCTACTGTAAATGCAGCAGTCTTTCCCATCAAAGCAAACTCTCCATGGTGAGCTCAAATGACTGTTTCTCCTTGCTCACCCCGAGGGCAGACCCAGCAGTCAAGGGAACAACATGTTTTGCAGGTGTGAATTGTGCCTTGAGTTTCTATAGAGTGGTTTTCAACTGCATCCAGTGATGCCCTTTTGACAAGATCCAGGGACGTGTGAGGTAATTTTATCCATAGAAAAATGCCTACTCCTTCCTTTATTTTCAACCCAGTTGGTGAGGTGATAGAGAAATGTCTCACGTAGACAGAAAAAACATCTTTGTGCAAGCTAAAACATGTCTTTTCCTGATATTTTCCGATTGTTCTCACACACTAAATAGGTCTAAAACTGACCACAGAACATAGCTGGACAAGTCTGGAGAGTTTGTGAAATCGTAAACATGTCATATTTCGATTGTGAATTAATCATTCCTACTGACCGGCTTGGAAATCATGACTTGAAGCATTTTTAAGCTCTTACAAGACTCAATGAGGCATAATCTCAGCAGCAACACTAAAAACCAGCAAAAAAAAAAAAACAGAATTAATTTTGTTGCTCATCTATTTTTTGACAAGACATGTTGTACTGCCAGTCCACCAGATGGCACCTTTACAATAGACGGCTGGATCAGAGGTCATTAAAAAGTGTTTACTCGTGACACAGTGATGAATTGAGCAGAACAGTGTCAGATTTTTCCACTCGTCTCATTAACTATGATAGTTAACCTTTGTCTGGCTCTAGGGCAGGCGGACAGCAAGCAGTTGTAATCTAAATTACCCCGTGAGCTTATTAATGTGAATAAAAATTGTTTGCACACATCCGCAAAACAACTCCATGAACTTTGCGGTTTGATTGCCAAACTTTGGCAGTGCTCTTTGTTTACAGCAAAGAACATTTTATTCTGTTTTTTCAAAAAGAGGAGATGAACCCCTGCTGATTAAGCCCTATGAATGAGATGAACTTTTTCTCATAAATTGTGTCTTTTTTCTCATAATAGCTGTCTTTTGCTATCATGAAAGTTGATGTCAGATGTCAGGTGTACTTCTGTATTGTTAGCAAGCACTTATTGAAACTTTTTTCTGAGTCAACAGCACTGAAGAGATGCTTTAAAACTATGCATCATAGATGAGTACTATTTCAACTAGCAGGGTATATTTACAATAATTCATTTTAGCTTATTTCCCCCCCTCTGACGTTTAAGAAGAACACAAACCAGGATATTCTGGTGCCCTATAATGAAAATATTTTGTCATTCTAAATGCAAAATAAATAGGATGATTGAAAAAGAAAAAAAGATTTAGGAAAATAAATACCACATTAATTTAAAAAGCAACTGACTGCTGATCTGTGTCACGATTAGTCTAATGGTCACATAAATAGAGGAGACTGGGATCAGTTGTCATAACTGCTAGATTTCAATAACTCAATATTTAATATTTAATAGGTACATTTTAACTAAAAGATGGGGTTCTTAAATATCAGGTTGTGGCATGTTGTCACATTTGTGTGTCTTTTATATCTAATTTAATACAATTTATTAATGGAATTATGTTTGGCTAAACAATTGGTTTGATATTTTTATATGTAACTATTTACAAGTTATCTTTTTCATGAATGGTTTTGTTTCATTATAGTTTCACTTGCATTGTAAAATGCTGTTTTAAGGTTCAAACATGACAACTTACCCATGCACACTGTTCAGATATTTGTATTATTTTTGATAGAAGTCTCTTATGCTCACAAAGGCTGCATTTCTTTGATCAAAAATACAGTAAAAACAGTAATATTGTTAAATATTATTACAATTTACAATTACTCTTATGTTTTACTCAATTACCGTAATAGACCTCTGTTCATCTTCGGAACACAGTTTAAGATATTTTAGATTTAGTCCGAGAGCTTTCTGTCCCTCCATTGAAAATGTATACACGGTATACTGTCCTTGTCCAAAAAGGAAATAAAGACATCATCAAAGTAGTCCATGTGACATCAGTGGGTTAGTTAGAATGTTTTGAAGCATCGAAAATACATTTTGGTCCAAAAATAACAAAAACTACGACTTTATTCAGCATTGTATTCTCTTCCGGTTCTGTTGTCAATCCGCGTTCACGAGTCCGCAGTGACGCTGATGATGTGTTATCTGGTGCGCCCGAGTATTCGGGTTCAAATAAATATGGCTGGGCAAAAAAATGCAAGTCTTCCTCTGTGTCAAAATCCTTAGACATGTTTGCGAAGATTGTTTTGTTTACAGTGTGCGTCTCCCTCAGACTGTAAACAAAGCTCGGGCGCACCAGATAACACGCCAGCAGCGTCTTACGTCATCAGCATCACTGAACGCGGATTGACAACAGAACCGGAAGAGAATACAATGCTGAATAAAGTCGTAGTTTTTGTTATTTTTGGACCAAAATGTATTTTCGATGCTTCAAAACATTCTAACTAACCCACTGATGTCACATGGACTACTTTGATGATGTCTTTATTTCCTTTCCGGACAAGGACAGTATACCGTGTATACATTTTCAATGGAGGGACAGAAAACTCTCAGACTAAATCTAAAATATCTTAAACGCTTACGGGCTTGGGACGACATGAGGGTGAGTCATTAATGACATAATTTTCATTTTTGGGTGAACTAACCCTTTAAAGGAACACTAAGAAAGATTCTTTACCTTAAAATAATGTTTTCAAAATTGTTTCAGTTGTTCATCAAGTCGTGACATGGTGAAATGCACTTATGCCACCGCTTTGCGGTCCTTTATCTGATATATCCACGCTATGTAAGATTGCCAGATCGGGTCGCGTTTCTGTAATGCGAATGAGACATAAGAAAACTACAAATTTGACTTGCTTTACGGCAAGCGTTACAATTGCCGATAGGTGGAGCGTACTCGACAGTAGACTACAACTACATGTAGATACCTAGCAGCCGGGTAGCTTTTGAAACGTCATCATGATTCCAAAGCCGGTGCTGGATAAACAGAGAGCATGTGCGTGCGTGCGTGCCCGTGCGACAGTAGGATGCGGTAGGCTAAATTATTTACGACAGCAGTAATGGACAATTCCGCTTCCAACCTGTAGGGTGACAGCAGAGGAAAAGTTACTTGGTGTTGCTTTAACAACAAAAGAGAAAATCACTCACTGATCTTCACTGAAAAACTTCAGTAGCTTAAATAAGAATCAATGTATATTTTTTTACAGTGAAGTCTGTAGCATTTGATTTTTTACATGGGTTTATTCAATTTCGTATTTGAGTGGTGCTGTTATACACCTACTGTGGCTGAAAAAATAAAGCACTGTTTATTTAATTTGTATAGCATGTTTTGTATTTGTAATGTGCAGCTTTGTTCTTATTTTTAATAACAAAGATAAAATAATGAAATAAAGGTTTTTATCTTCATCCACTATAGCCTACATGGTCTGCCTTTCATTTTTCGGTTATATTTTGTTACCTTGCAAGGCTTAGTTTTTAATTAGGGACATAGGTGTGGCTGCACTGCTCAGTCACTTGCAAAATAGTAAAAACAACATGAAAAGAATCGTGATAAAATCATTTTCCTGAAAAAATCTTGATTTTTTATTGTGCCTTATCAGCCACCCCTAAAAGAGGGTATAACAGAAGAACAGCGTTACAGTGCCACGTAAAAGTAAAAAAACTAAACAAAAAAAATGACAGAAGTACATGAGCACCCGTGACAAAATGCGTTGAAGCGGGGAGTCTGCTGAAACGAAGGATTCCTGTCCCTTCTACGACAACCTGGATTAAATTTTGTGTGCAAGCGCATGTGCTTGTCTGACAGATGTTGTCGAAGGTGGATGTGTGCACATGCAAAATGCACAGAAAGCTGGGATCTTTCAGGTTGTGGTGTGAACAAGAAAGGGTCTGAGATCACTTCAATGCAGAAGAGGATCAAAAAAAGAAACCGGGTTCTCTTTTGAGTCCACTATATTGTGAACACCAAAAGGACTGAGGTCACTTTCGTCTGGTTCACTTTCTGGTTCACTTTAAGTGAACTGGGTTTTGTTCTTTTAAAACAAACTGTGAAAACACCCGAAGTCTATATATAACCTGACTTTTGAGAAAAAAAAAAACCTGAGTAAAACATGAGACAACTATACTGTACTTCCTGATAATGACACAAACAGCAGGTTTCCTTTTCAGCTGGAGTCAAAGAGACCTTTTAGTATAATTCACTTTCCGTATCTGATAGACCTGAGTCAAAGTGACATCATCCCACAAACGCTACTTCCCGACTAAAACTGATTTACTTCAGTCGGTTCAGGATACTTTTTGGGAATTTGGCCATACAACATCCTGATTTAGCCCCTCATTAGTCTCCAGGTGCAAACCAATCATGAATGCATGAAATACGGCTCAGAGAGCATCACCACGATCCAATGATTCAGTAACTAAGCAACACTGAACATCCTCATCGCTAATGATAACTTACTGGTCGATCTAGATGGAATCAGTGCTACTATTTCTGATGAATCCTATTTTTTCTCCTGTCTGCAGCTCTCCTGTTTGCATCATCTCTGGTTAAATACGAAGCTAGCAAAGTGAGAGTTTGTGACTGCAGCTCATTTCATGGTATTTTGGGCCGAGGGAGTTGGGAATTGAGGAGACACGACAGTTCAAATTATTATTTTTTCTTCTTCTGAATGGCAGTAAGTATTTCCATCCTATAATTAAGCCATTTTCTAAAACCGCACCCGGACAATATCCCGAAAAAAGTCAGGGGTCTTAACCACACACTTCCAGTATATTATAAGACTTTTCGGAATGATAAATTAAGTCAAACTCAAGCTATTCAGAGCATCAAATCCTAATTTTGATCATCTTTAAATTGAATGACTTAATCATTAAACCTCTCATAGACTATGGCACCATGTTGCACGGTGTTAAACTCAAATTTTAAACTGTGGCCATGCAAATTTCATCCAATTTGGCCACAGTTGGTGCGTGACCAAAGGATAGGCCTCCAGCCTGACCCCAAATTTAGGCTTAAACTGCAGCTAATACAACATTTTTGCAATGAAGATGGAACATCTTGAGTGATGTTGCTCACTTAGCCATGAAATGTCCTGATGCAAACCAATTGCGGTGTAGTTATTCATGAGTCGCATAATTTTATTCTGAACATAAGCCTTATCAATCAAACAGAAAAACTACTCAGATGTAATGTCTAATGCATCATAATGAAACCTATGTAATATTTTTCACATATCATGGAATTGCCGTCACATTGCAAACTAATTTATAATTTCTATCAACTGCTTCGTTAGGCGGGGATATCATATTCCTTTATTACTGACAGGTTATCTATCTCAATTAATTTGCAAAGCAGCCAGTGGTCTGAAGTCACAGCACATCATAGCCAGGCAAGATGCATCATTGAATCATAATTTTGTTTGTTATCTTTATTCCTTCTCTCGGTTATTAATGAGTATTAATTATGCAACCCTGTCTGAAGATGATGGCGTATGTCCTACGCCGTGGAATAGCAAAGGAGATTAATTGATTAGAGTAAATGAGAAACTCATTGTCACTTTTTTCTAAGTTATACTTAAAAATATAGGTAATATAAAGCATTCCAGATGAACAGTATATCCTTTGTTTGAACAGTCCGACATGCCGACTTCTAGCTCAGTCCAATGATGTCAGTTTGTAGACAATTTTCATGTTTTATGGGGACTTTCCATAGACATAATGATTATTATAATGTACAAACTATATATTATATCCCCTAATCCTAAACCTACCTTAACTTACCCATTACAGAAAACTTTCTGAATTTTTTTTAGATTTTGTGCACTGACTCGTTTGCTAAACTGAACAGCCAATCAGAGCAATCTCTCTCTCCAACGACCCAGACGCCAATTCCGACCTAAACCCGACTAGAGCTGATGTGTGGAACACACCACAAACAGGCTCTTCAAGTATTAAACAGCATATATGCATATACAGAGGTCCACTCACATTAGCAAGCAATGATTTGCAGTGAAAAATCATCTGAAACCATCATAAGTTTGATTTCTGAAACTGGGACTGGACCGTTTCTCATTATTTTCACATTAAGGCACCTTACCACATTGGCATTCAGTCTGTGCATCCAATTACCTAATTTTGGAACTTCGCAGTAAATAAATAATGAGTGTAAAAATAAACAAGTCTTTAGGGGATTGCTGGACCCGTGCTAGATGGCATTTTTGAGCAGCGAAACCACCATTACGCTATGCAACACACCACAAGCCCAGAGGGGCCTCGTGGGTGGGGTGTAGACTGTCCAGAGGCCTATAACTTTCTTTGCGAGCACATGCAGGTGGCTAAGAGCAACATTTATATGCAGCATTACCATAGAGAAGCTGGCGTGCTGCATTAATGCACTGCTGGTCTGCTCTCTTCCTACCCCAGCCCTGAATAAATGAAGAAATGAATAAATAATAGCAGTCTCAGCCCTGTGTGGTGGGCACTAGCCATGATTTGTAGGACCCCCTGACGAGCACTGATTATGTTTCGAGACCAGAGATGCAGTATTTTATAAGTAGCTCCATGCAGTTTGCAGCTGCTGATTGGCACAGATAATTGTGCAATTGAAATAAGGAGACATGGGAAAAATGGTTATGTAGCAGAGCATTTCCTCTGATTTTTTGCAATACCCTTATTATTCTCCAGGTTTTATTTGGACATAAATGCTTTGATCAAGGGCTCAAAAGTGATCTCAATAACTCAAAACATTGTAAAGGTGCAGGGCATGAGAAACAGATGTGAGCTGTGACTTTATATTAAAATGAATAAATAAACCAATATGTTTTGAACTGGAAAAGTTATTTTCACATTTGTATGAATTAACATTCATACATGCATACATACATATATGTGCTGTCAATCGATAAAACCCCCCAACATTTTCTGTAACTAATCGCGATTAATGGCACCTAACATTATTTTTTTAAATATATTTATATTGTAATACATGTTTTTTCACCGAATCTCCAAACTAATGAAGAAACAACAACAACAATATATTTTGAATATTTGTTTAATGACATTTTTTACTAAGTTACTTACTAACTTCACTAAGGGAACTTAAAACAATTTTCACATAAACCCTTTATAAAATATGTCACGTTTAGCTGTGCCTTTAATATAGTGTGTTGTATATAGTGTCTATAATATAGTGATATTTCTGTCTCTGTCGATATCAGCTCTCTCTGTTTGACTGAGAGCCTGTCAGTTCATTTCCCCCTCTAACTTTATTTATTTACTTCCTAAAGAGAAACCTGCAAAGGTGAGTGTGCTTCTCTTTGGGAGTGATAACATTTGTGCATTACCATTGGGCAGTCATGGCCTAATGGTTGGAAAGACAGACTGGTAACCCAAAGGTTGCAGGTTCGATTCTTAATACTGGCAAGGAAATGACTGAGTGAGGGAGGCACCTAACTGCTCTGGGTGTGTGTGTCCAGGGTTTGTAGTGTGTGTGTGTGTTCACTACTCACTACTCCTAATGTGTGTGCACTAACTTGGATGGGTTAAATCCAGAGGACAAAATTCTAATTCTGTCACTTTCTTCTTTTCTTGAAATGTCCATAATGTTCCCAGGGCGTAGGTCCAGTAGTTGGAAGAACCTGATGAAAAGTTAATATTACATACCCTATAGAGCAAGAGCACCGAATGGGTGTTGCACCGACTAGTCGACTTTAATGCTCTGCCATGACGCTTTAAACCTGACGTCGACTAGTCAATGATCATGGCCTATAGAGGGCGCAACAGGATAAGAAATCTTGAAGTCCACTTTAAAGCTCCGTGTCCAAACAATTCAAATGACAAATAAATGCATACTGAGAGCACTCCACAAAATGTTTGATTGTACTATCTAGACGCTCAAAATTGATCTGCATTTTAATCAGCTTATTGTACACGTAAGTTCTAAACTATTGGGTGCTGCATTGTAACGCACACACATACAGAAGCTTGCGCATCACGCAGAAATCGCACGCACAGAGAATCATTCAGTAGCACAGAAATGTATTGTCAACACTGTTGTGTGATTTATCAATAAAATATATTAGAAACTGAGAAGTTCTAGCGTATATTTATTAGTAACTAAAACCCACAGATTCAATATTATTAGAGAGATGCTGCCAGGTAGAATCAAGTCACACGCAATCGCTCTCTCACTAATGCATTCATATAAGTGTTTACTGTGGTACTTTATCTGTATCTGATTTAGAACGAGCAGAAATCTGTGAGAAATATAACGACCCAAAGACAAAAGAGCTGATAAAAATGAGCTGTTATGTGTATAGCCTTGTGGGCAGCACTGTGTCTATAGCTCTGCACATGGCAACCCACATTCGAGTCTCAGCTCGAGGTTCAGGCCTATTTGTACATTAATGACGTCATCAGAGACTAGTTGACTCGACTTTCGTCACATAAATGTCTACTTTAAAAAATCTAAAGTCCCTAGAACTGAATAACCGTCACAGCTGTGCGGAAACAATAAGAAGACAAAAGGGTAAAAAACAGCAGTGGACGTACTTGTCTAACAGGTGAGTGTAATCGAATGCACCTGATCTAAGTAATACGCCAAATGCAATTAACAGGAATAATGAGGCATACAAATGCATCATTTCACATGGTGATGATGGTGGGGGATGGCTCTGTGTTTTACCCTTGGGTTCTCTGTTTCGCTCCGGTGAAACTATTTTATAATTTTATAATATCATTAATAATTGCACCTGACTCACAAATAAATAAATAAATGTTAAAAAAAAAATGAAACTGGTTTTAAAGCACTGTCTCAGTGTAGCCTACTTTACAATTGCTCAGAGACAAAAATGATGAATTTTTATGAAGATATGGCAAGCTGGCTGTTGACACCAATTTAAAAAAATGAGTGGCAGGGGGTCTCTGTGGGGTGTAATGTTGAATGAAAAGCTTTGATTGAAGATCACAGCTTCAGGACTGTTACACTGGAGACATCTATGGCCATGTGTCCTTTTTCAGAATGTTTCAGACAATGGGCTGACCTTGAAAAGTGCTAAACGTCTATTTAAAGAAGATACCATTAAAACAAATCCTTTGGCAATACAGATTATTACAACATATGTCAAGTGCGGAAGATTTTTTAATTGCAAGGACACCATGTGAAGGCATCAAAGTTTCATAGACATAATTTCATACACAGCAACTACCGGCACACACGTGACTTTGAATCCCACTTTCACATTACAAAGAAAAAGTGCTTGCACAGAATAGTATGCAAACAACATTTAACTGTTTACATAATTTAATCAAGTATTTGAACTACATAATTAGTCATATATGTTCAGCTATTCATGTATTAATCCACATGAGCTGTGTTCTTGTGAGACGAAGCTGGATATTATTTAAGGAGAAAGAAATAGACTTACGGTCTCCATGGCAACGGAGAGGTCCCACAGTCAGCTTGGCCTCCGAGCCGGGTCGATTTGTGTCCCCAACAGCCACTTGGCTGACCGGTAAGTGGTCTTTATACACCAGAAGCCCGGAATCATCCCTCCTACCAAACAATGTAATTCTTAATAAAATGTGAGAAAAACCATTTCTTCTTATCTGCTCACAATAGACTACACTGACATATCACAGTACTAAACCTTATTAATGAACTCATTAAAGCTTTAATAAGCGAAATGCCTGTTTTCTCTCTCAAAAGCAGCCTTCTGACACTGATGACTAGCTGTTTAATTATAGCAATACAATTTGTTTAATCAGTGAAAACACTCACTTCACATATTTTGCAAATTTAATAAACATTAGTAAACACATTCACACATAAACCTCACAGGTAGATGAGGCAGGGCACTATGTGTGTGCATTATTTTTTAATGCCACCATCCATCAACAGTGCAAAACTGCAACAGTCATCTAAAAAACAATTATGTATTGCAAACCTGTAGAGAGAAAAAAATTAAACAATGTGGTTAGAAATCCAATGTCCTAATTTGCATCTATTACGCATGGTGGTTCAGTTTGCTTGGGGTTTATGACAAGTGGCGAGAGCATCGCAATAACCCGCTGTCCATCTGTGCATGGGCCATTAACACACATTGCTGTGTGTTCAGCTAAACCAGCAACAGAAGAGGCAAACTCCATCAGTCTAATTGTATAAACATTCACGAAATGTATCAAAAAATATATCCATCAGGAAAACACAAATATTAGTATGGCTCCACTCACTGACTGAGGCCGTTTACCTTATGAATATAGTATTAAAAGATGATAATAAAAGCATAAACAAACACAATGCACATTAGACAAACAAACACAAACACACAGTTACCCAGGGGCACGTAAAGTCTGTTTGGTTATTAATCCATCCAATACACTTCCTGTGGAGCGCCAATGGTTGCCAATGTCTCTGACAGTCTCTAGCTGTTCCAAGACCTAGTAAACTGCCTATCACAGAAAATGTGTTTTTTGCATTTAAAAATGCGAGATGCAGAGCAGTGGAATAATGTGTCTACAGACACATTTTGTAAAAAGTTTATTTTAATTTGAGCACCACATTTTTTGGACCATGGTGTCATGCATGAGATGCTGTAAAGGACGCAAAATGCGAGACGCAGGTGCAGCAGTCATTAAACACGTCCAAAACACTGGAATTGGAAATGCAGCGCAGTAAAATGCATAAACATGAGTTTCACTTTATTTTGATGGTCCATTTAACACATTCTGTTGACTATAAGTAACTTTGCACCTACATGTCTACTAACTCATATTAGAGTGTTAGTAGAGTATTGGTAGTGTTAAGGATAGAATAAGTTGAAATGTACATGTAAAATTACTTCTAGTGAGTAGAATGTCTGTTGAAGGACCATCACAATAAAGAGTTAACCGATTTTAAGCAGACAGTCTACCAATACTCTAATAAGAGTTAGTTGACATGTAGTTGCCAAGTTACTTATAGTCAACAGAATGTTTAAAAGGGACCATCAAAATGAAGTGTTATCAAAAAACATTGTGTAAATGGCCTCTAAAGCCAGTAGCACCTCAATGCAGTACATGAGATCCACGGGGAGGAGTCGGATCAAGATCCAAGGGGAGGAGATGGGTAGGATTAGGGGTGGGTTTAGGGATTAGGGGTGGGTTTAGGGATCAGGGGGCGGAGATGGGTAGGTTTAGGTATATGTAAGGTGGGAGGAGTTAGATCTGGATCCAAGGGGTGGAGATGGGTAGGATTAGGGGTGGGTTTAGGGATTAGGGGTGGGTTTAGGGATTAGGGGTAGGTTTAGGGATCAGGGGGCGGAGATGGGTAGGTTTAGGTATATGTAAGGTGGGAGGAGTCGGATCAAGATCCAAGGGGTGGAGATGGGTAGGATTAGGGGTGGGTTTAGGGATCAGGGGGCGGAGATGGGTAGGTTTAGGTATATGTAAGGTGGGAGGAGTTGGATCTGGATCCGACCACTCCCCGTGGATTTCATGTTCTGCAGTGAGGACCATCTCCCTAAAGCTGCAACCTAACTGTCACGGACGATTGAGCGATTATACAGAATACAAAAAGCTTTTATGACATATTTTGCAACGGAACTTACCGAACATCCAAAGCGATGTTTCATGCTGGGCTAAATGCGCTAATTTTATGTGCGTACATACACTCACCGGCCACTTTATTAGGTACCCCATGCTAGTAACGGGTTGGACCCCCTTTTGCCTTCAGAACTGCCTCAATTCTTCGTGGCATAGATTCAACAAGGTGCTGGAAGCATTCCTCAGGGAGTTTGGTCCATATTGACATGATGGCATCACACAGTTGCCGCAGATTTGTCGGCTGCACATCCATGATGCGAATCTCCCGTTCCACCACATCCCAAAGATGCTCTATTGGGTTGAGATCTGGTGACTGTGGAGGCCATTTTAGTACAGTAAACTCATTGTCATGTTCAAGAAACCAATTTGAAATGATTAGAGCTTTGTGACATGGTGGAAGTAGCCATCAGAGGATGGGTACATGGTGGCCATAAAGGGATGGACATGGTCAGAAACAATGCTCAGGTAGGCCGTGGCATTTAAACGATGCCCAATTGGCACTAAGGGGCCTAAAGTGTGCCAGGAAAACATCCCCCACACCATTACACCACCACCACCAGCCTGCACAGTGGTAACAAGGCATGATGGTTCCATGTTCTCATTCTGTTTACGCCAAATTCTGACTCTAACATCTGAATGTCTCAACAGAAATCGAGACTCATCAGACCAGGCAACATTTTTCCAGTCTTCAACTGTTCAATTTTGGTGAGCTCTTGCAAATTGTAGCCTCTTTTTCCTATTTGTAGTGGAGATGAGTGGTACCCGGTGGAGTCTTCTGCTGTTGTAGCCCATCCGCCTCAAGGTTGTGCGTGTTGTGGCTTCACAAATGCTTTGCTGCATACCTCGGTTGTAACGAGTGGTTATTTCAGTCACTGTTGCTCTTCTATCAGCTCGAACCAGTCTGGCCATTCTCCTCTGACCTCTGGCATCAACAAGGCATTTCCGCCCACAGGACTGCCGCTCACTGGATGTTTTTTCTTTTTCGGACCATTCTCTGTAAACCCTAGAGATGGTTGTGCGTGAAAATCCCAGTAGATTAGCAGTTTCTGAAATACTCAGACCAGCCCTTCTGGCACCAACAATCATGCCACGTTCAAAGTCACTCAAATCACCTTTCTTCCCCATACTGATGCTCAGTTTGAACTGCAGGAGATTGTCTTGACCATGTCTACATGCCTAAATGCACTGAGTTGCCGCCATGTGATTGGCTGCTTAGAAATTAAGTGTTAACGAGCAGTTGGACAGGTGTACCTAATAAAGTGGCCGGTGAGTGTATAATTGGTATCTAAGAACTCGCAAAGAGCTTATACAATGTGTAAAGGAGTAAAAACCAGTGTAAGGAATTCCTCCATTGCACACAAACGAAGATCTGCTGCAAGGAGACAGCGTTTTCAATGCCTGTATCAAACTGTAATTGGGAACGTAGCTATGATAGGAAAAAACAGATATGCTTGAGATTTTTTGGCCTTTTTTGGTCATTTTTAGGGTCGCATCTCATGACATCACGTCCGGTTTTTGGTTCATTTAGATGTCTTTGGTCCATGTTGCATTCATATTTCATGTGAACCGCAACAATTAATTAGGTTCGGATGGCAGTGTTCACAGTTCAAATGAACCACACTTACAGAGCAATCACACCAGAGTTGACAAACCTGCCAAGTGTTAACAAGTCAAGTCAAGTCAAGTCAAGTCATCTTCATTTATATAGCGCTTTTAACAATGGAGATTAACACACCCTTAGGACATTATGTTAACATGTTGCTAAACTAATGGTGCAGTACTCTAATATGCATCAATGTCTAGGTTAGACCACAAACAAATATTGGTGAAAACAAAACATTTTTTATTACACTGAACTATTTTAGTCATGAATGATTCAGTATAGTTATGAGCACTAAGGGGCTATGGATTATCTGGTTAGCATGATCTAGTTAACCCATGGTGGTAACTACTGTACACACAGAGTGGGCAAAAACATGTGTTCTGATTATATAAAATTTTACATATATAATGCTAATATTTCATTATAGTTTAGTAGGGGTTGCACAGACTAGTCGACTTTAATGCTCTGCCATGATGCTTTAAGCTTGACGTCGACTAGTCAATGATCATGGCCTATAGAGGGCGCAACAGGATAAAAAATCTTGAAGTCCACTTTAAAGCTCCGTGTCCAAACAGTTCAAATGACAAATAAATGCATACTCTGAGAGCACTCCACAATATATGTTTGATTATACCATAGATGCTCAAAATTGATTGGGTGAATGCACATTTTAAACAGCTTATTGTACACGTCAGTTACTCGTCGTTCTAAACGAATGCGCTGCTGCATTGAACCGCACACACATACAGAAGCTTGCGCATCATGAGCAGATTGCGCGCAAGCGTGCCACACAAGCCCTCAAAAGTGAAGCCAAAACGTCTCGATCGCCCCCCGGTGACCGGTCCTAGTATAGGTCATAAGCCCCGCCTCCCCATGTTATTCAACGGGACGTGAGACCAACTAAATAATTAAATTACACTTCACATATCTTTTTTCTAAAGATAGTTTCTGTAATTTACTGTAGTATCACGTTGATGGAATTTCAAGTGTTTGTTTTTAAAATAAGTTCGTTTTTAGTTAGTTATTTGATGCTATAAAAACGGTGCTGTGACATCATGATTGACAGCTGTGATTGACAGCTTCTCTGTGCGAAGTAGTCACTGAAGTACTAACGGACTTTTTTCATAATGTTGACTATGTGGTTAGTAGTTGTATTTACCTTATTTTAACGAGGTACTGCAATCAGCAGACATCATTGGAGAGGAACAGAGCAGACAAGGCCACTTAAGAAAAGTGCAGGGGCGTGTGCTTACGATTGATTCAGCGAGAGTGGGGGCAGGGCCTTGATTTCGCGGCTTTACTTCCTGCTCACGACTGCGCATGACTGGTCCCGAAAACGCTACTGCGCAGACTCAAGTTCCAATATGTCAGCGCCACATTGGGACACTGGCGGCTTCAGTTCTCTCCAATGGAAAAGAGCGAAGGGGTGTCGTCCATCTTTTTTTACAGTCTATGATTGCGCGCATACAGAAACATTCAGAAGCGCAGAAATTAGTGCTGTCAAACGATTAAAATATTTAATCGCGATTAATCGCATTAATGTCATAGTTAACTCGCGATTAATCGCACATTTTTATCTATTCTAAATGTCTCTTGATTTATTTTTGTCCCATTATTTTTTTCTCATTTAAATGCATATCAACATGGAAAAGTGGATTGGCTTGCTTCGTGCAAAGGTTTTTTTTATTGAAAACAACATATACTGTGTTCAATTTCACACTAACATTCTCACTTGGAGCAAATAATCTCTCACACAATGTAACACTGTCCATCAATAAAAGTGTGAAAGAAATACTGACGAGGTCCTGATATTGACGAGGGGGCGGAGAATTCGCATCAGCTGTGTGTGTGTGCTCAGTGGCGGATTTAGCAAATTGGGGGCCCAAAGCGAAGGTACGTATATGGGCCCCCCCCCATCCCATCTTTATGAGAAGGACATTTTTTTTTTACCGAAATGGTAGGAAAAGCTAATCTACGGGGAAGTAAAGGTTGGAAAGGAGAAAAAAACCTTCCCCAACAGAGAATAAGGTTTCAGATAACACCTGTCTTTGCCAAAATTTTAAGATCAAATCAAACCCCCACAAACAGCCATATACTTCGCAAATATTGCCAAGATGAATAATTGACTTTGTATGAGTGAGTGAGGTTGCAATTGGCATTGCACATGAGATTAACATTTCAAACATTCTACAAACAAACATTTTTATAGGTTTGTATTAGTTTATATATTTTATAATGTAATAATTTCACAGTTAATCTACAAATGAATGTAGAGAAAACATAACGACAGTATATTTTAAATACTTGTTTAATGGCATCTTTTTATGAATGAAGGTCGGTGTCACTGATACAGCTATTGATGACTGGATAAAAATGATTTTTTCCCCCTAATTTTAAACATTAATTATAGCCAGCCATCCAACATTACAGTGTAATTGAAAGCCAAAAAATGTACATTTTCTAGCGTTAACTAGCGTCACTTCACAGCTGCTGCTGTAGCGGCATGTGTCCCCAACAGTAGGCGTAAAAAGGTTTGTCATTTTTGAGCCGCTTCGTTTCATTTTCACGTTTAGAGTTTAGACTCGTCTTGGTTCGTTGTGTACTTCCCAGTCCCCCTGTCATGTTTATCTTTCGCGGTTTCGCGCCGCGCACCGTTACGGACTAGTCCATTTTATTGTGAAAGTAGGGGGTGTTATGTGTAGGGACAGATAACCATGAACTGGACATTTTAACTACTACTTCAACATTTCAACGTATTTCTTAAGAATTTTAATAACATTTACTATGCTTTTGAAGCGTTCATGATGATAAGGGGCTTTTTCTTTTCTTTTCTATTTTTTTTTTTTGAGGTTGGTTGGGGGCCCCCCTACTACGACTGCTGGTAGGGGGCCCCAAGCAGCCGCCTACCTATGCCTCTATGTTAAGACCGCCTCTGTGTGTGCTTAGCCATCAAGTGGTGTTTCAGACTGGACGTGCTGCGATGATAGCTCAGTTCACAACGACAAAACACGCAGATCACTTTGGTCTTATCAATGGAACCATTTGGCAACTTTTTAAAAGTAAACTTTCCATTCAGTATCTTATTGGCATCCATTTCGGCGTCTCGCGCTCGTCATCCACTAAAAACGTAACGTTAACCTACTATTTGGCCGGCTCGCAAGCCCAAACAAGTGTGTGCCGCAGCGTGCCTGTTGTTTTGTTTCCGGTCTAGCTAGATCCGCTTGCGCTTTGGTCGACGAAGCAACAAAACGTCCTCACGCGGCGCAAGCCATCGAAATGAATGGGTTTCATGAATGGGACGCGCATACCGCGTCCTGTTGCAAAAGCATGTGAAAAAAACTACAAAGGTTTGCTAGGCCAAAAAGGCCGTTAATCGCCCGATACATTTTTTTACGCCGTTAATAACGCGTTTAACTGACAGCACTAGCAGAAATGTATTGTCAAATCTGTTCTGTGGTTTATCAATAAAATAGTTTAGAAACTGAATAGTTCTAGCATATATTTTTTAGTAGCTAAAACACAGATGCACTATTATAAAAAAAAACGCTGCCAGGTAAAATTAATTCACACGCAATCGCTTTCTCTCTAATGCATTCATATAAATGGAATCTTTACTGTGACTGACTTTAAAAAAAAAAAAAACTGAATTTGTTTAACCACTATAAATGTTTCACCAGTGGCCAATTTTGTTTGGCAGCGCTCTTAAAACTTTTCATTAATTTCTTTAGCTTTTTTAAAAATATATTTTCAGTTTTCATTTTAAGTTTTAATAATTGTATGCGCTTTTGGAATTTTAATGACTTATTTAACATTTCCATATAGCTTTAATCTATTTTTTTTTATTTCAGTTTTTGTTTTAGTAATTTTAGTACTTCAGCTTAAACTTATTTGAGTTATTTGCCAAGGCAACAATTCAAATTTTCATTTAAGGTTTTATAAGGTTAAGTTTTCATCTAATATTTTTTATTTTTATTTTAGCTTTGCACAAATAACTGAAAAACTTTTGTTTTTAATAGTTTAAGTGATAGTTAACAATAACAACACTCTCTTTAAGTCCCAAACTTTAGTCTCTCGTGGTGAGTCAGTCAATCAGTTTTGTCATGATGTAATTTTGCTGCAGATCCACAGTGTTCAGTTACACTAAGTGATTGGCTCAGAAAACAACTGTGCCCACTGCCCACATCTAAGCGCTATGGAAATGGTAATACTAACTGCCTTTCCCTCTTATTCACTTTGCACATCTAAGAGTTTATTGTGTTAAGGTGGGTTGTTTCTCTCTCTGTTCTTTAACAGCTGACTGACATTAACAGCTAACATAAAAAGACCCATTAGAAAAGATGTAAATGAATGTGTCTCAAAGCAATACATACCCACATGCATTAAAGACAATTCTATGAGGGCGCCTGACGAATGACCTTGTTCCCCTCCTCTGTAATATCGCCCACAGCTCTCTTTTGTAATAAAGCCACCAAACACACCAGCCAGCTTTTGTTGATGGAAATATCAGGGTTCGGCCCTACTCAAACTTCTTTATCAACGCAATCTGTTTGCCATTTGCACAAGCGCTGAGGTCGAGACTCGAGAACACCGTGTCCTCCAGCAGACGCCACTATTTAATGAATACAGAGAGACAATAAGACAGATGGGAACATGACTTGCTTGCCTCTCATAAGTTTGATAGGTGAGCTAAGAAGGTCAGTAACTCGCAAATAGCAGCTTAAACTAAAGCTCATAATTAGCTGCCGGATTTGGCGATCGCTATGGAAACAGCATATTGCAACTCAAATAATGTGGCGACTTACCACTGTTTCTGGTCGGCATCACAGTTGCAGTAGTATCTGGAGTCGGTGCAGTTGCGCTCAATGCCACATGCACATTTCTGAATGCCAGGAGCAGAGCCGCCCCAGTAAAAGTGCTTCTCGTTACCGCGGCCGACCCACCACGTGTAAGGCGTTCCATCTGCAAACACAAAGGAAATGGAAAGTTTAACAAATCAACTATGAAATATTATGTTGATGAGAAGACCATTACAGGACTTCTAAAGGCAGGCCAGTGACAAACCATCTTGGTTCCATCCAGCCATCAATTCATCTATCTATCCTTCCAACCATAAGATCCATCCATTCATCCATCCATCCATCAACACACCCATAAGATCCATCCATCCATCCATCCATCAACACACCCATAAGATCCATCCATCCATCCATCCATCCATCCATCCTTCCATCAGATCCATCCATCCACCCATAAGATCCATCCATCCATCAACACACCCATAAGATCCATCCATCCATCCACCCACCCATAAGATCCATCCATCCATCCACCCATACGATCCATCCATCCATCCACCCATAAGATCCATCCATCCATCAACACACCCATAAGATCCATCCATCCATCCACCCACCCACCCATAAGATCCATCCATCCATCCATCCACCCATAAGATCCATCCATCCATCCACCCATAAGATCCATCCATCCATCCATCCACCCACCCATAAGATCCATCCATCCATCCACCCACCCATAAGATCCATCCATCCATAGTGCACCATTTAAATTAATCATTTATTAATTTCAACAAATCAACTATGAAATATTAGGTGAATTATTATGTTAATGAGAAGACATTAAAATCACATGATTTCTATGGGAGGCCAGACACAAACCATCTTGGTTCCATCCATCCAGTTACACATTTGACAGCCCTTTTATTTTTATTTTTTTACTAATCGATATGTCAGATAAACTGTGCCATAAAATTATTTTAGTCTTCTTAAAGGAACTTAAAAAATGAAATAAAATAGCCAGTTACTGTACAATATATAACAAATGTAAATGAACTCCAAGAAATCTTTGTTGTCCATGGATGATTCTTAAACAATACTGTTAATAAATAAATAATAATAGAAGCAATACTTTGAACGTTTTTAGATCCAGCACAACCAGCACAGAATAAATTCAGTTTAACTACAAATGATTTTCAAAGTTCAGGAAAAAGGATGTAAAGGTCAAGTAAGCCTTTTGAGTCAAGGACATTCTTGTTTAAATAAATCTATTTTGTTCTTAAAAAGCTGCCATTTACAGAAACCATGCATACACTAAAAATGCATCTTTCCTTGTTCCAAATCTACTACATTTACATTACATATACATTTATTCATTCGAAAGATGCATTTATCCAAACGAATTTAAAAACTCCAGAATTAAAGGTTTTTTTAGTTGTTTTTTTTACAGTAGCTAGTGCCATGCTATACTGTTTGAACACAACCACGGCTACAGAATCTACCACATGACTGAACAGCTGTTTGATGGCTGCTTATAACATGCAGACAATGGTAATTACAGTGCTTGAGATTTCAAGAGTACTTCACGGTCTACCCACAGATACGAGTACTAATTCCCTCTGTGTGTAAAGACACAACACGCTCAAAAGGATTAACACTTGGCTCTTTGGGAGCGCACACAGTGCTCTAGGGGCTGCCGGACTGCCATTCTCAAGCGCTGATGTGCGTGCAAATGCCCACATCTGCATGCCGAGAAGGAAGCAGAGGCAATCCATACACAGTGTAGAGCTGGCAAGTGCACTGGAGGCAAACATACACACAAGCTTGTGACTACAGCACAGACAAGTATGCACACACACAAAATCACACAAGCACACACTGTCTTTCATGGCGAAACAATAGTTTGCTAATTTACTTCATTAACCTGTAGAGATGAATCACAGATGGATGCTAGCACTGTTTAAAAATCATTGGAGCTTCACAATCATTTAGAGTTGAAAAACCCTATTTCAGCAGATGACACACTGCTGGCTGCTGTCGTTATATATGCAAGAGTCGAATTACTTAAAACAAGCTCTATTCCGCAAGGCGGCTCCAGGGGAAATACGTGTAAAATGTACTATGTGTTAGAGCTCCATGCAAATGCTTGATGCGTGACTACATCTCCAGCCTTCCGTCAAAAGAGAGAATGTGCTTATAAATTAACTGTTCAGTGTGGCATAAATTTATGACATTGATGTACCCTAGGTCTCCACAGAAGGAAACAATCCCGAAATTAGCTAACAATAAAATGGAGTAACAGCTCGACCAGACAGCCCATCAGCTTCAGGAATTTCATCTCCACCACACTTAATTAGTAGCAATGACTCCTGCTATTCCACTAAGGAGCCTGGAATAAAGACCTGCACATTTCCGCCGACAGGGCTGACAGATACAGGAGAGACCCACACATGGCAGTTGCAGGCAGGAAGCCAACAACCCTGAGTGACTGAAGAGATGCCAAGCAGAAGAAAATAAACAAACAACAGCAAAAATGATCATTGTGGTGATGGACAGACATTCTGACAGATGGTGAGTGGTCTCTGACACACGCCGTACAGCTGGTACTTGTGAACGCCGTTGATCCAGCAATGCTGGGATGGATGCAGGTGCACAAGAAACATGGCCAAAAGACACATGTGTGCACGCCTCACCTGGCCTTCAGGCGGTCTGTGGTGATTCCCAGTATGAAGTCTACGCCTCATTAAACTCTAGGGCCAAGAGTTTGCTCCACCAATGTTATCTGCATGGACTGCTTCCTGTTTTCCCTCACCTCAGCTCACACCAGCCTCAATCAATCACTCCATTCACTCTTGGCTGGAAACACAGCCGCCGGGCCAGACTAATTTAACAGGGAGATGGAGCTCTTTTTGTACTCCTGCTGGGTTCTGAAACCAAGTTGATCATCCATTTGTAACCCAAACCCAGTGATCGTTAAACAGGTGTAAACAAGATTGGCACATACCAGAATCCATTCTGCATATGTGCATAGAGTAGACCAGGGCTAGTTGTCACAAAACCTGCAGCTCAGTAACTATAAAGGTTTCAGTCCAATTATACATACATTTTAACAAAATTATATATCTGTACGTTTTTTTTGTTTGTTTGTTTTTTACTTTTTTTTTTTTAAATAAGTCTCTTATCCTCACCAAGGCAGCATTTATTTGATAAAAAAATACAGTAAAAATTGTAATATTGTGAATAATTATTTCCATTTAAGGTTACACTTTATTTTAATGTGTCCCTGTTACAGTGTAATTATACATTTAAGTACTGAGTAATATTAACTAACTACATGTACTTACTATAGGGTTAGGGTAGGATTAGGGTTTGGTTTAGGGTTAGTTGCATGTAATTATGCCTAGTTTATAGTTATTACAGTAAATACATGTAAAATGTAACAAGGACACATTAAAATAAAGTGTTACCAAATTTAAAGTAACTGTTTTGTAAAAATCTATTTTAAAATGTAATTACTCCTTCAGTGTCACATGATCCTTCATAAATCATCTTAATATGCTGATTTGGTGCTCATGAATATCATTGTTGAAAACAGCTGCCTAATATTTTAGTGGAAACCATGATTTTTTTTTTCAGAATTCTTTGATGAATAGAATGTTTACAGTATTTATTTGAAAGATAACTTTTATTATCATTATACATGTTTTTACTGTCACTTTTGATCAATTGAATGTGTCTTTGCTGAATAAAAGAATTTAATATTTTTGGTAACCTTATGGACTTTATGGTACTGGAGTAAAGGGTAACAAATAGCCCTGGTGTCCCTTATATACAGTACAGTGTGGGTATACAGTAGAGGTCTGTGCGGGACGGATTTTTCAGTCCTGCTCCCGTGGGATTCCCACTCCTGCAAAAATATGTTACCTTTCTCCCGCTCCCACTCACAACATTCATGTTGTGTTCTGCTCCCGCCCGCAAAACAACATTCTGGCATTTGACATGGCAGAAAGCCTGCAAAGAGCGCTCCCTTTATAATCACTAAAAACTGACACTCATTTTAGGTAAACTAATCTAAAGTTAATCTAAAGTTCTGTTATAAACAACGATGCTGATTACGCAATGAATCCCTCATCCCTCACCGGTGAATGGATTCTAACTTAAACACTTGTGATTGGCCATTGCATTCAAGAAATCAACATATGTGTTTGTGATTGGCTACATTGCCCAACGCTGCAAAAACACATTGTAAATAGAAACCTTTGAGGCTCCCTAGAGCGCAAACACAGATATGCACTGGATCGCTTGCCAAATCTGTTTTGCCAATATGCTAATATTAAGGAGAAAACTGATCCTAGACCAAAAGTTATAGGCAGCTTTTCCCTCTAAAAGCAATCAGAAGCAGCAGCAGGCCTTACACACACTCCGCCTATGCTTGCACCTGTATATCGCTTTTTGTTCCTGTTGCTTTTGTGCAATAGATGAATAACAATTTTTTCTCAATATTTCTATTTTGCGGGAGTCCTGCAAATCATTTTATTCTCCCGCAACCCGTACACACAGCTTCTTACCACCCGCACTCCCCCATCAAATTTTGTCCCACGCAGCACTCTGTTGCATTGATTCTGCGGTAGCCCCGCAGGATTGCAGGCCTCTAGTGTAAAGTCTAGGTTTGATATTCAGTTAAAAATATATTAAAATGATAAAACCCCAGTGTGAATATCCAATATCACTCCCTCTATAACAATATGCCGGAGGTTAATTCGGTTTTGAGACAAATGAAACCAAGGAGAAAGAAACTTACCAACAACAGCTGTTGTTTAGGGAAAACACTAAAACAATTGGTCTTGTTTGCTAGACTCGTACTGTATTTGCATGTGTATGGCTCCCCGATGAGCTTGATGCACTCTGAGAGCCAATTTATAAATGAAACTTCAAATTCTACTACAGCACCAACATCTCTCTCTCTCTCTCTTTCTCTCTCTCTCTCTTCCTCCTCAAACAACAGCATCCTGGCACAAATATTTCAATCCCTCCCAGGAAAATCGATCGGTGAGACACAAATCTCATTTCCATCGAATCTAGTTCTTCTTGCCTGGGACCCACATTACGCCATTTCTTTCGAATTTGCAGCTTTCTGTCACTTCAAAAGACACGTCCCTCCATCTTTATCAGTCCTGTCTCCTTTAAGGTTCCCCTTATGTCTCATACCATTTTATCTAAGTGATGTAAAAGAGAGTGACGTCTATCTTCCACTCTTTCATGTAAGAAGGAAAGCCTTGCCGCCAAATGTAAATGCCGGGATCTTGGCTCTACACATCAAGACTATGAATGACAGCTTCATTTTCCTGTCAAGAGGATCACAGTGGTGCAAGGGCCAACTCTTCAGAGCCAGAGCGGCTGTTCACGCCGCTGTCCATTGCGAAACGCCTGTCTGCCATTTCAGCCATCCCGGGGGAAAGTCTGACAAGATAGCCAGGAAGAACAGCTCATCAGACCGACCTAAATTGGGAGAGCATTGCTTTCCTCCTGGAAAAAAAAAGAAAGAAATGGCAGCCCCCACATTGAAACCTGGCACTGAACGAAAATTCATCTCATCATCTGTATGGCTTTTCTCTGGAGGACACGGACGGCTCTTTTCTCATGTTGGGGAGATTACTGTTGCATAATGATTCTCTGACAGTCCAACCCACTGTGTAGAATGAACCCCAGTGGGAGCCTGGTATTGATCGACACTCTCTCTTTCCTTAAATAGAGAACAGCTTGATAAATGGGCCTTATCGAACTTATCTGTTACGGTAGGTACTGGGAGACACATGCTGATGGATGCTTTTCAATGAAATATAGAGGAATTAGTAGAGCACAGACTGAAACGCTTGCTCTGTTTTCGGTCTCTGGTGACTAAATGTGCACAAAACATCATCATAACATCATAACAGGGTGATGCCAACAAAAACCACCTTCAAGACGGAGAGAGCTGTGGCCTAGTGGGTTGCACATGTGCTCCGGTGGGAAACACAGGTTCAGATCTGTCCCCACTTTTAATCTCGATTCAATTCCTAACTCTTCAATGTATAGATTCATGTTCTGCTTCTAATAGCAAAAGGTGAAAAAAGCAGTAAAATGACAAAGTGATTAGGTAAACTAAGTAAACATCATCATTATAGGGATAGTGTATGATGAAAATGAAAATTCTGTCATTATTTACTCACCCCTTTGCCGTTCCAAACCTGTATGAATTTCTTTCATTTTGTGACAAAGTCAATGGGCCCTTTTCACTTATTTGTGGTTTTCAGAAGCGTAAGTTGTCATAGTCGGGTAAACTTCTAGTGTTGAACGGAAACTACAACAAAAATATAGATTTTTTTGCATTACCAATTGCCTCATTAGTAAAATAAATAATCCATGATAGTATTTCTATGATATTACAAAAAAGGAAAAGAAATATCAAGAGATTGATCAGAGAAGAATGTCAAATTTTCCGTCACTCCCTCAGCTGTTGTATTAGAAACACTCCAGCAGGAGCGTTAACTAGTTTTCTGTATTTTAATGCCACAACAATTAAAAC
The DNA here is from genome assembly GCF_029890125.1 of Rhinichthys klamathensis goyatoka. Taxonomy (NCBI): domain Eukaryota; kingdom Metazoa; phylum Chordata; class Actinopteri; order Cypriniformes; family Leuciscidae; genus Rhinichthys; species Rhinichthys klamathensis. The sequence continues at coordinate 101,359 of NW_026606604.1, forward strand.
ACAAAGTATAGCATTATAAATGTACAATTTAATAAAAAAAAAATGAAAATCGAAAAAATATTTGCTAGATTTACAATGTTAATAACGATGACAACGCATCATTACAGTCTGTGAAAAGGGTCTATGTTTTGTACTATGGAAAAAAACAAAAACATTTTCTTCAAAATATTTCCTTTTCACAGAAAAAAAGAAAGTAATACAAGTTTAGAACAACATGAGGGTGGGTTTTCATTTTTGGGTGAACTATCCCTTTAGGTAAGAATAACAATAACCATCCATTCAGAAAGTCATTACAGTATCAGTTACCATGTGATTTGCTCTAATTTGTAAGACTTTAAAATTGCAAAGCACATTCTACCAGATATTCCTCAGTTGCATCCACTACTTGTTCCCAGCCTGCCCTGAGGTGGTTCTTTCCCTTCTCACTTTTATCACAGAAGTGAGATGCTGTTCTGTCAGACAAAACTCCCTTAACAATATCTCCATTGATCCACCTGGCAATCTGACGCCGTTTCTATTTGACTCCGTCTGGGTTTAAACCGAGACCAGAGACTGATTTATACTCTAGCAGTTTGCACTGGCCGAAACCCCCTCACTTCTCACTCTAAAGGAGTTAATTGGACATCCAGAGACAGGTAATGCTGAAGATATGGCATCATTAGCTTCCTTGTTTGCCTCCAGATAACAGACAATATCCAACCAATATCCAGTAGTCATTAAAAAAATCCTCTAGGCTGATATGACAGGCAAGAAATAACAGGCCAGAAGATGTTAAAAGCAGAAAAGCAGAAAAAAAGAGAGAGCAGAGAGGGGTCACTGGTCCAAACTCCACAATCACTGTGTAAATCTTCCAAAGTTTAGACAGGTGATGATATGATGCTCATCATACTATCATGGATTTCAGATTTTTTTGCTGTAACTCATGAAAATTTCCACCAAAAATGTCTGGTACACCACAAATGAACTTTTGTGTCTAACAGAATTTTGTGTTGGAAAATAACATTTTAAACATATGTAAACATTACACACCTGTCATTTGTCTTGCTATGGCTACTTTATTAGCTAACATTTTATGCATACTAAAACAATTATTAACTAAAGGGTTAGTTCACCTAAAGAGGAAAATTATGTCATCACTTACTAGCCCTCACGTTGTTCCAAACCTGTATGAGTTTCTTTCTTCTGTTGAACACAAAAGAAGATATTTTAACGTATGTTGGTAACCATAGCCATTGACTTCCATTGTAGGACAAAATACTATGGAAGTCAATGGCTACGTCAACTGTCTGGTTACCAACATTCTTTAAAATGTCTTCTTTTGTGTTCAACAGAAGAAAGAAACTCATACAGGTTTGGAACAACATGAGGGTGAGTAAATGATGACAATTTAAATTTTTGGATGAACTAACCCTTTAATTGGATAATGACTCACAATAAAAGTATGCTACCATAACAGAGTCACAATATATTAAAAATAGACAGACTACAGTAAGTCTGCAGTCTGTATGATTTTGAAAGAAGCCTCTTATGCTCACCAAGGCTGCATTAATTTGATGAAAGATACAGAAATATTGTGAATTATTATCAATGCTGACAAATGGCTGTGCAGCTTGATTCTTTCCCCCTGGATTTCACTGACCGCATACTTTTGCAATCGGTATTGTAAGACATTCACAAAATAATAATTGAAATTGTTTATAATTATTTCACTTTCCGTTTTAATAATTCATAATTTTTATGTTTTGAGATTAAACGTTTGGGACAAGAGTAAAACAATAAAATCTATACATAAAAAAGATAGATATTTCAACACAAACCGACCTCTAGAACAAGTGCCAGATTTGAAGAAACACCCACATACATATCAATGGACTCAATGGGCTAATGTTGTAGTGCTGTGCCCCCCAGCCCACCAAAGACTTGACATCCATCACAGAAATGCCTAATATTATTGGTAAATGAGAATACAGTTGCTGATGGATCACATTTAAATTGGAACATTTCGCCCTGAATAATTGAAGATTCAGAGAATTTAAGGTGAAAGCTTCTTTGCAGGCAGATTTTTTTATAGCAACGATCGAGCTGATATAAAAACCTCCAGCACTGCATTGAAGGGTTTTAGAATTCCATTAGTGCTTTACACCCTTTAGCCAAGGGAATGACTTTCTGTCTGACTCTCCACTGCTAGGAAATTGCCATCACAGGTTCAAAGCATAACATGACTGAATTACACAGCTCTGATGAGGAGCATGATCACAGGAGATCAAATGTCACAAAAAAATAATAACAGATGAAAATAAGACATTAATTTCAAAAATGCCACATTTAAATAAGTGAATGGTTTTCGTTGCAAAATTTGGTGTTTGTGCAAGCAAAAGTTTGAAAAAGCTCTGGCATTTACTCTTCGAGTCATTTCTTTCCCTTAATGAATCCCCATAAAAATTCATCTTGCAGTCTTACTGGCCTTGAGACAGGTATTCTACACCAATTTATAAGCCCTTATAAGTATTCCAAGTCCAGTGATCCACTTCTGTTGCAGCTCAATAGTCGAGCCCTCATGCAAATCTGAATAATTACATTGTCCCTTCAGTTGGCTGGCAAAACAAAACGTTTAGCTGGAATGTTGTCGTAAATGAAAATAATGAACATTTATAAAATTAAAATTAATTGTGCCTTGGTAATTGCCTTTTTCACCTGAAAAGGACACAACAAATGTTCTCTCGGGCTTCATTATACTTTGCAGCCATGTGTGAGTATGTCATGACAGAATCATCATTCTTTGGACAGGCTGCCTCTCTTGACGCTAAGTGCACCAAAATCACTGATTGGACGGATTGTTATTGCAGGTCATCTCAATCAGCTCTGCTGTGTTGAATGCTAATGACCGGGTAGCATGAAGAGAGAGAAATAGCTGGACAGATTTCATGTGGCCCTAGTTTGAATGAATCGTTTGGTAGTAAAGCTTTCACTCACTTAAAATGAAAATTCTGTCATCATTTACTCACCCTCATGTCGTTCCAAACCTCTATAACCTACTTTCCTCTGTGGAGCATACTGTAAAAGATGATATTTAGCAAAGTGTTAACATATAAATGCATTGTTGTTTATTATCAAACAGTTAATTTCAGTCCTCAAATTTGATTGGTTGGGCGATGTTGCAAAAGGGCTGATATGCGTCCAATAGCACTGGGAAATTTTACTTTGTTTCCCTCCGCTTGTCTGTGTTTGTACCAGAAAGACTGCCAGTCTGTGCATTAGTGGTGGGGAGTTTTAAAGCACCCTGTGGTGAAAATCATGCTTTTAATGTTGTTTATAAGTCTATGTGGTGTTTTTAATATGCTTTAAGACAAACCATGTGCAAATTCATAAGTCAACACCATTGCTGAGTATTTTCTCCTTAAAACTGCAGTGAAACAAAGACAAAAAATGCGGTTTGAAATCGCTTACTCGTAAATGTAAGTACACATTGATGGCCTAAGACACGAAAACGAGCGGTTTGTGTGAGAAAACGAACAGTATTTATATCGTTTTTACCTCTTGTAAACACAGCCACGTCCAAGTGATCTGAGGGCGCCGGCGCTTCGGTCTGGAAAAGCGCCGGAAAGCCCCGGAAGTGATCTCTCGCGCGTGTACGTTACTCATTGTTTACACAGAGATTTCGGAAGTGTTACCTTTCACTGTGAAGATCTAAACATATTTAGATATACAGGAAATCGCAATGGAAGACAATTTCGATATATCAACAGACAACGTTGAATTTTTCAGAGAGATCACTTCCGGCGCTTGCGCAGACCGAAGCGCCCGCGCCCTCAGATCACTTGGACGTGGCTGTGGTTACAAGAGGTAAAAACGATATAAATACTGTTCGTTTTCTCAGACAAACCGCTCGTTTCGTGTCTTAGGCCATCAATGTGTACTTACATTTACGAGTCATTAAATCATGTTTAATTTGGACTTCTCTGTGCATGCTCTTTGAGGAAGTGACCATAGACCTGCATTATATGACTGACAGACAAGAACGGTTTGACCTAAAAATATCAAAAGTGAAACTACTGCGGAAACAAAGACACCTACATCTTGGATGCCCTTGAGGTAAGCTAAAACAATCCCTTTAATCGCAGTAAGATGTTTACATGACACGAGCAGAACTCTTTACTCCAGTTTACATGCAATTTTCATTATTCTGATACTCAGATAGGCATCCATGTTACTGGCCATTGTTTAAATCTCCCATCAAATTCAAAATACATTTTAATGGACGTACTGGATATTTTTCGGTGCTGTGATAAAGATCGCAATGCCCGGTTTGCCTTTGTTCTTCGCGGCGTCTGGATGAAGATACGGAGCAGAAACTGTGCAGAGCGTTGTGGCACATTAGTTGATGCAATATTGCCAAAATCCCATTATAATTGCATTATGAGGGTGCATGTAAACATGAACAGTTAATTCAACAGAACTGTTCAAAAGCAGATTCATACAGGAACGAAACAAGAGACAGGCTTCGTCCAAAATCACATATCATTCGGGTTTTTTTGACAGTTAAAAATGAAGTTCTATATAGTATGAATGTTTGTACTATGAATGCAATCGGGATGATCTCACAATTCTGAAGTCAAAACTCTGAGATATAAGCACACAATTCTGTCTTTTTTTCCTCGCAATTCCAAGTTTATAACTCAAAAGTCTGACTTTTTATTTTATTTTTATTTTTTATTCAGTATATCGCAATTCTGAGTTCTAAACTCGCAATTGGAAGAAATACAGTCAAAATTGTGATTTAGAAACCTGTTGTTGTGAGAAAAAAGTCTGAATTGTGAGATAAAAAGTTTCAATTACCTTTTTTCTTTTTAAAAAATTCTGTGGCGGAAATAAGCTTCCATAGAAAGTAGCTCCACAAACCAGTTGAAGAATCTAAAAGGTAACCGAAAGTGCAGTGCAGCTCAAACGACAGCAGATGTGCCACAAAAAAAGCCTTTCTCATAAAAAACACTATGCTCAGATCATCCTCTGTCATGAACCAGAGGTTTGTTTTTATAGGATGACAGTCTGGAAGACTTGAAACTTTAAGACATTGTCAAGTGTTTCATATGGATGCGGGATGAAGCATGGCAGGGAATCAGTCAGATTGAATGCGGCATCTAATAAGTCAAATACTTCAGTCAGATGACAAGCGTGCAAGAAACCCACCATCTCTGAGCCATCAGAAATTAAAAAGCCTCTCTATCGTGCCTTCTGTAGCGAAGTGCTTGGGCCAGACCTGAGTGTGCAAGTAAACCAATCAACAGAAAGCTGATTTCTTGAGGATAAATGTTGAGTGAACAGAGCGAAACCTGTCAGCACTTTATCCTCTCCTGACCAAATTTTTTTCCCCATCCTGGACTCTGAAATGTAATTTGCCTTTGGCCAAAAAGAAGCCTGTCTGAAGAAGAGAGTGGAATCAGGGTAGACTATGGTTTGGGATTGGCATAGACCGCAGTGAACTCTGGTAGCTTCCTCTACAAATCAATAATTCAAGCATTGTCCAGAAAACAAGAAGAAAAAATGTTCTAGAAAACAATGTAGAAAAAAAGATATGAGATCAAAATTCAACTCCTTTTCCTTTCACATTTTGTCATGAACTCTGTACAACAAATAAACACATAGGAAGAGGCTGGTCAGACAGTTTCTTCTTCTGAAAACATCACTTGAAAGATCTTCATACCAGTATGATTCACGTCACAACCTCTTTGTAGGTCCGGAAAAAAAAGAGGACATCAGTGCCTTTGGGTTTAGACTCGTATACAACATGACTGAGAAACAGCTGTTGAAACTAAAACTATTAGAAATTGTTTAAATAAATAATTTAAATAAAAAGCTGAAAAATTTTTTTAAATGAAAAACTTAAAAATGACAAATTTTGTAGTACTAAAGCGCAACAAATAAGCGCAACAAAATTGTGTACAAAAAAACTAAAATTAAAATGAAAACTGAAATAAAATCTATATTTGAAAATATTAATAAATAATACTAAAATGACATTGCTGACAAGTGCGTATGTGGGTAGTCCAGGTGAACAGTTCTGGCTGTTATGTGTCTGTATTTATTGCCTTCCTCATTCAGTGTCATTCACAGGTACTTCAAATAAAGCAGATTAGAAATGTTGCATATAAATTAGAGCACAACAAATTTATTTATGTAAAATGTATCACATTTCTAACACTTATGTAAACCATATCATAACAATAAGAGAAATCATGTTCCAAAGCTAATTCTACATAAAATCTAGAAAATGTTCAAACTAAATTAGTGATCCCACTGAAATTATGTTAATTTTTGGATCAAAATGTTCTACAATCGTTCTTCAGTGGAAAGCTGTGCTGGATCAAGTAAGGATATTATCCATTTCTTTGTCTTGCCTTCCTCTATTTTTTTTTTTATGTGAAAACACATTAAATACTTAGTAAAAGATCTAATGTAATATCCAGATTATTCTCCATTGTTTTCAAATTCCCTTTGTGAACTGTCAGTTTTGATAGAAAACAATGAGGAGAAATATTCAAAAACAGAAGAGAATTCCTTCTCCCAGAGCACAAATTAATTCTTAATGACTTCACAATCTGTCATTGAAAACCAAATGTAAGAGGGCTGCATAACTTCCAAAATGAATCAAGCATTACCATCAAGATCATTGGTTTTAATTATTATAAAGTAACAAGCTGTCCTCATTAGTATCCTATTTTCCTTATTTCCCTTGTATCATACTTCATAATTAGTAAAAATTGTGCACACATTATCTCACTGAGTTTTTGAACTGCGTACACATTACACAATAGAGGTGTGATGGTTCAAATTACTCACATTTCGATTTTAGGGTCACCGTTTTGGTGCGGTTCGGTATGTGTTATGTTCAGGGGAAAAATGACTACTGTCAAATAAAAAGAAAGAAAGAAAGAACAAAATAATCAAACTACAAGCAACAGTACAAATAAATACAATAGAGCAACGATACCATCAAATAAACAGTGCTTTTTAGGTATCTAACAGTAGTTCCCTTTCGAGGGAACTCCAACTGCGTCGAATGACACTTTGGGGGAACGCCCCTCAGCGTAGCGCCTCTGAAGTATGAATGAAACTGAGCCGATCTCTGATTGGTGCAACGTCATGACGTGATGTGTGACGGCACATAGGCGGAAGCTATAAAGGCAGCCGGCACACATAAGATGTCAGCTTTCTGTTCTTCAGCAAGCGCTCTATGTCAAACTGTCAGTCTTATTTGGTGTTGTTTGTCCCATAAGAATTGTCCTAAATTATTGCAATATGGAATCTAGTGGCTCGGATCTCGCGTTTGCCGAGGCAGCGTGTAGATTACGGGTCTACTCAGCAATAAAGATTCTGTGACTGAGATCTCGCGTTTGCCGAGGCAGCGCGTAGATTAAAGGTCTGCATTGCAATTCAGAATCTAGTGGCTCGGATCTCGCGTTTGCCGAGGCAGCGTGTAGACGGGTCTACTTTTGCAATAAAGATTCTGTGACTGGGATCGCGCGTTTGCCGAGGCAGCGCGTAGATTTAAGGTCTGCATTGCAATACAGAATCTATAGTGGCTCGGATCTCGCGTTTGCCGAGGCAGCGTGTAGATTACGAGTCTACTTTGCAATTAGATTCTGTGACTGGGATCTCGCGTTTGCCGAGGCAGCGCGTAGATTTAACCCTTTAGGCGCCAGAGGTTTTTTCCTAAAACGTTCGATTTTGACATCTTAATTTCAAAAGGCTATATCTTAAAAGTGAAAAAAGATAGAGACTTTCTGTAAATTAGAGAAATATTAAGGATGACCCAAAGTGTATGTAGGGATTACATTTTCCCATCTAATTTGCATATTATGACGTCATATGGTGGTGGCAATCTTGGATTATAGAATTTTCATGAAAAGTCACGTTTAAATGATAAAATGCAGCACTTCTTTCCCCCCAAAATGTCCATCACCTTCTGTATGCTATATTGCACAATACTGAATGCTCAGGTATATAGTAAGTAGTAAACAAACTGTGTAAATCATTACTAATAAATGGTAGAAACAAACCGAATGCATGTAGTGATTGGCCTTTTGCTGTAGAGATTTTCCATTGACTAAATACAGTAGGCACTCTGATTCCATGTATGGGGCAAATATATTTTATTCATATGACATACAAACACAAGTAGACAAGACCTGTTTAGTTCAAACACTCACTCGCACAGATCACGAGTGACATGATACGAGCAGCGCGGCCAGATCTGCCTCGCGCGCGCGCCGAGTGTGCACAGCTCGGACTACTGTCATTGTCATTGCGACTCCTCACCCTGCCTCCACGTTGCCTCGTAACTGTCCTATGAATACTTCGACCTCGTCTAACATACCCAGTGGTATTAGACAAAGTCTCCTCCACAATACTGTCGCCGCGATTGCGGAGAGGATCTGATAAAATGGCTTACTCGCACACTAGCTCCGCTTTTGATCGCACTGATTCAATGCGCTCTAACTCGAACATTTTGTATAGAAACATGACGTTTTTTTGATTCGGGGATGAAGTATGACATGTCTGCCATCCAGTGGAGGGGAGGTTGAACGAAATTTGACACCCAATTTGACAAAATCGGCCTTTTTTTTCAGTGCCGCGTCTTGTCGAGTAAACTCGACCGTGGCGCCTAGAGGGTTAAGGTCTGCATTGCAATAAAGAATCTAGTGACTCGGATCTCGCGTTTGTTGAGGCAGCGCGTAGATTCGGTCTACTCTGCAATAAAGATTCTGTGACTGGGATCTCGCGTTTGCCGAGGCAGCGCGTAGATTTAAGGTCTGCATTGCAATAAAGAATCTAGTGACTCGGATCTCGCGTTTGTTGAGGCAGCGCGTAGATTCGGTCTACTCTGCAATAAAGATTCTGTGACTGGGATCTCGCGTTTGCCGAGGCAGCGCGTAGATTTAAGGTCTGCATTGCAATTAAGAATCTATAGTGACTCGGATCTCGCGTTGTCGAGGCAGCGCGTAGATTCGGTCTACTCTGCAATAAAGATTCTGTGTGGGTGCGAGGCATGCACAGATCAGCTCCTGAGGGCGCTGGCTGTGTTCATTGAGAAATATCTCGACGCACACACAGCCGTGTGTTCGGGTGTTTCAGCCTCGCGCGAGTCGCGCCCATTGACTTTCTTCTCGAGAGATGAAAGCCAAATATATTGTGAATGACTCGAATCTCGCCGTTGCCGAGGCAGCGCGTAGATTGCGAGTCTACAATAATAGGGACACACAGGGAAATAATACTGTTTTGTGCGAGGCATTCACAGTCAGCTCCTGAGGGTGCTGGCAGTGTTCATTGAGAAATATCTCGACGCGTAGGCCTACAAAATTAACCATGCGCTGTCGGATGTTTCAGCCTCACACCTGTTGACTTTCTTCTCGAGGGATGAAAGCCAAATATATTGTTACCGCTCGATTCTCGCGTTTGCCGAGGCAGCGTGTAGATTACGAGACTGTAATAATATTAAAACAGTATTTTTTGGTGAAAGAGTACCGCTTCTAGAGCCCCTCCTCAAGGAGCTTGGGGGCATAGACGGCACTCTCAGGCGAAGCCTCAGCCTAAACAGTGCGACCTGAGGGTCGTCCTGCAGGGTTTGAAGGCTTCCTCAAAGAGGTCCTAGCCAGCCTAGGTTCTCTGCGGGCGGCCCCACCCGTGGTGGAGCGACCGAGGTCGTCTCTTTCGCGGAGCCCGCAGGAAATCGATGTTGCTCTCCCGCCGTTAAACACGCTTCGGGACACATCGGTATCCAGCGAACGCAGGCTGCACTGTCCGCCCCACAGGCTTGCGGTCAGGCAGCATTCGCGTCCGCCCATCGAGAATCGTTTTCGGTTCAGCCCTGCCGGGAATCCGCTTCAGGGGGCCGAGAACGAATCCCGATTAATACCCGAAGCCAGGCTCGAGAGCCTGGTTCCCTTGGTAAAATATTTCGATGCATGGAAAAATCTGGCGAATATTTCTCCTTGGGCCCTGCGCACCATTCAAAATGGGTACAGGCTGCAGTTCAGTTCCCGCCCACCCAGATTCAACGGGGTGGTCTGGACTGTAGTCGACCCAGTGCAGGGTCGGGTATTGGAACAGGAAGTAAACTCCCTGCTGGCAAAGGAGGCTATAGATCGTATTCCTCCACCGGACAGGGAGTCCGGGTTTTACAGCCGCTACTTCATAGTTCCCAAGAAGGATGGGGGGTTGCGTCCAATAATAGATCTCAGGCACCTGAACCGTTCTCTGAGGAGATTCAGGTTCAAGATGCTCACTATTCCCATTATCGTGAGTCAAATTCAGTCCGAGGATTGGTTTGTCACGATAGATCTAAAGGACGCATACTTCCACATATCCATCCTTCCATCTCACAGGAAGTTCCTGAGGTTCGCTTTCGGGGGCGAAGCGTACCAATATCGGGTTCTTCCGTTCGGCCTAGCTCTCTCCCCTCGCACATTTACCAAATGTATGGATGCAGCTCTGGCACCGCTGAGGCTTCAGGGCATCAGGGTGCTCAATTATATCGACGACTGGCTGATTTTAGCACAGTCACAGGAGCTGGCGGTTCGGCATCGAGATGTCGTCCTCGCCCACATCCAGAGCCTGGGGTTGAGACTCAACACGAAAAAGAGCGTGTTGACACCAGCCCAGAGAACTACGTTCCTGGGAGTGGTGTGGGACTCGGTCACGATGCGGGCACAATTGTCTCCCGCGCGGATCGAGTCCATCCTGACCACAGTGTCCAGGATAAGGCTAGGCCAAGCCATCACTGTGAAGCACTTCCAGAGAGTGTTGGGGCTCATGGCAGCAGCGTCCAGTGTCATTCCATTCGGCCTGCTGCACATGAGGGCCCTTCAGTGGTGGTTAAAAACCAAGGGGTTCTCCCCGAGGGGAAACCCGTTCCGCATGATCAGGGTTACGCGCAGATGCCTTCGTTCCCTATCTATGTGGAAGAAAGCTTGGTTTCTGTCCCAAGGGCCAGTGTTGGGAGCGTCATGTCGCCGGAGAACCGTTTCGACAGACGCCTCCCTCACGGGCTGGGGCGCGGTCATGGACGGCCGCTTTACGACAGGCTTATGGCAGGACCATCATGCCTCCTGGCACATAAACTGCCTGGAGATGTTGCCGGTGTTCCGAGCTCTGAGGAGCTTCCTGCCGGACCTCAAAGGTCATCATGTCCTTGTGAGGTCAGACAATATGTCGGTAGTGGCCTATATAAACCATCAGGGGGGTCTGAGGTCTCGCCCTCTATGCAGACTGGCGCATCAGATCCTCCTGTGGTCCCAGGGGAAGTTGTTGTCTCTAAAAGCAACATTCATCCCGGGGAGTCAAAATCAGGGAGCAGACATCCTGTCGAGACGGGGGCTGAGGCCCGGGGAGTGGAGACTCCACCCCGAGGTGGTGGAGTCAATATCTCAGAGGTTCGGCCCAGTGGAAGTGGACTTGTTCGCGTCTCGAGAGACGACCCACTGTCCACTGTGGTTTTCCCTCACCCATCCAGCCCCGCTGGGGTTGGATGCCATGGTGCAGACGTGGCCGAGGCTACGTCTGTACGCATTTCCCCCGATCGCTCTGCTCCCGGGAGTTCTAGAGAGAGTCCGTCGCGACGGGATCAGTCTACTGTTGGTAGCCCCGTTGTGGCCGGCCCGAGTATGGTTCTCCGACATAATTTTGCTCCTGGACGGCCCTCCATGGGAGATTCCCATCAGGAGGGACCTGCTGACACAGGCAGAGGGCTCAATATTTCACCCTCGGCCCGAGTTATGGAAACTGTGGGTCTGGCCCCTGAGGGGGCACAGTACCTAGAGGCCGGCCTATCAGCTGGAGTAGTGGAGACCATACTCAGCTCTAGAGCTCCATCCACGAGGAAATTGTACGGCTTAAAGTGGAACGTCTTCACCGTTTGGTGTAGGGAGCGTGAGGTGGACCCAGTTAACCTGTTAACCGTCACCAGTGCGTGGGCGCTCTGAAGCGTTTTTTTTTTTAATAGTTCAAAGTTACTATCATATTTAATGTGATTAACTTGACAAACTATACATCATTAAAACGATATAAGACTCAAGTTTCAGTATTTGACCACTATTGTATTCTGTGAAACTTATAGTGACAGTTATGTCTTAATTTGTGTCAGGAGTTATGAAATACAAAAATGAGTCGTTACCTTTAATATGAATTATGAGCGTCAGCTGCTCTCATTCAGAAAAAAACTCCCGTGCGATCGTCATGACAGCGATTCACAAAACAACGTCCCTCAGGGCTTTTAGCTCAAACATGTGCAGATTTGGAGAAATATTGATAGATTCTCATAGGTTTACATCAGACTTCTATAGACAGGAATAATATTTATTGAATTTATACCCAAATGCGTCGATGTAATCATTTTGAGCGCTGTATACTCTGATGTACAGTTGTGTTATCCATTCATACTGAAGTCTGAGGGCGCTGTTTGCACAGTAAAGTCCATATATGGATCACATGAAGAAGAGCCATAATCATGTGACATTCAGGAAGTCCTGACACATAAACAAAGCTATCCGAGATCGCTGTAAAGTGCAGATAAAGATGTTTTGAAGACAATAAACATGATTGCAATGATATTTGATTTACCTGTGTTCTTCGAGTCATGTCAGGTATTTTCATAATAATAGATTATATGTATAATGTAATGCTAATCGAGATAGACTTTCAAATTGTGCAGAATACAATAAAATAATATATTTTCTATCTGATTTTTTTATCTGAAGCCAAATCAGATTACAGAAAGTTATTTAAAACACTCGACTTGCGCTATAAAGTAAGTTGGAGCACAAACATAGTTTTATTCTCATAAATTGTCGTGTATTGATGGTGTGCTAAGCTAACATGCTAGCTAGTACTGAGCACCTGCTACCTAACTTCGATGTAATTTTTATGATTTTTTTTCTAAATAAGAATGCTTACTGAAATGTTTCGTTTTTCAAAAAGGGCATTTGATACAGTTTCACTGTGAAGTGAGAACTTTTATAAAATAAATGAGGGATTGAAACAGTGTGAATTGCTAGTCGTTAGTGATTATAATGCAGACAAAAGAAAAGCATATTTAGAGCAATAAACAGGCTGGAGAGGTGTGAATATGTGCAGGGGAGCCTGAGACTGAATGGGACTCGTTTTTGCATCACAAAACAATAGAGGCAATAGACTGAATAGATGCTTATAAGATGACAATAAACACCAGTCTAATCAAAATAAAGTCATATGACATGATCTTGAAAAACATTGAACTAAATACAGAGTTTTAGACTTATCATCTTCAGATTTTAAATATAACATGGTTAGACATGTGGCTTTAGCTGCAGTGCATTTCTAGATTGCTACAATGCCAACTTCAATTTTATTTTCATGAAGATGTTTCATAAAAATAAATGTATAATAACTTTACAAAACTTTGAAGCTATTTATAACTATTTTTTTTCATTATGACAATAATTAATTCTACATTTACAATAAACTTCCAGGTGTCAGCTTTCAAATGAGATCTTACTTGTGCTTTTAGTACAAAGGGTTCATGAACTGTATCTGTTTCAGTTTGGGAATGCCATATCTGGGGATTTTTCAAAAATGGGCTTGAAGCTTAACAGGTTAACTGCCCAGTGGCTTCAGTGCTGGAGTTCCTCCAAGATCGCTTCTCCACTGGTCTTACCCCGTCCACACTCAAGGTGTACGTGGCTGCCATTGCGGCTTTCCACGCTCCTCTGAGTGATGGGCCTCTGGGGAGACACCAATTGGTCGTACGTTTCCTCCGTGGGGCTTGGAGGATGAGACCTGCGGCTCGTACCAGGGTTCCCACTTGGGACCTGGCAGTGGTTCTCGAAGGGCTGGCCGAGGCCCCCTTCGAGCCGCTGGAGTCGGCTGAGGCCAAGAACCTTTCGTTGAAGGTGGTCTTTTTGTTGGCCATTACTTCTCTGAGGAGGGTAGGAGATCTCCAGGCGCTCTCCATATCTAACGAGTGCCTGGAGTTTGCTCCAGGCAACATTAAGGCCATTCTTCACCCTAGGCCCGGCTATTTGCCTAAGGTGCCGTCCAGTGCGGCACGGCCTACGGTTCTGCAGGCTTTTCATCCTCCACCTCACGTGACGGCGAATGAAGAGAGACTTCACATGCTCTGCCCTGTCAGAGCACTGAGTATTTACATTCAGAGGTCCTCTTCATGGCGGAAGTCGGACCAGTTGCTGGTGTGTTTCGGGTCGCCCAGAAAGGGGCTTCCCGCCTCAAAGCAGACCATCAGCAACTGGATTGTCCAAGCGATTTCCACGGCCTATCAGGTGCGCGGTATACCTTCACCTTTGGCCGTGAGGGCTCATTCTAACTAGAGGCATGGCGTCCTCTAGAGCCCTTCTCGCGGGGGCCCCCATCCAGGAGGTCTGCGATGCAGCAGGATGGGCTACCCCTCATACCTTTATTAGGTTTTATAGTTTGGACATTCCGTCTACACCCGGCTCTCTTGTGCTCGCGTCCTAAGTGTGCCTGTGAGCAGCTTCACACTAGGGCAGGCAGGGCGCGTTGTGGCGTAGTGGGTACTCGTTCCCCCAAAGTGTCATTCGACGCAGTTGGAGTTCCCTCGAAAGGGAACGTCCTCGGGTTACGACTGTAACCCTTGTTCCCTGAGAAGGGAACGAGAACTGCGTCCCTTGGCCACGCCTTCCCCTGCCTGGGAGCGCTTGCTTCATCACAGAAGCTGACATCTTATGTGTGCCGGCTGCCTTTATAGCTTCCGCCTATGTGCCGTCACACATCACGTCATGACGTTGCACCAATCAGAGATCGGCTCAGTTTCATTCATACTTCAGAGGCGCTACGCTGAGGGGCGTTCCCCCAAAGTGTCATTCGACGCAGTTCTCGTTCCCTTCTCAGGGAACAAGGGTTACAGTCGTAACCCGAGGACGTTTTCAGGTACAGAAATTGAATAAAGTAATAAAATCAACATCATTGCATTTAATCTTCACAGTAGAAATTAATCATTTTAAAGTTACAAAAGTTATTCAGTGAGGAGCAGTGAGTGAATTCCTTGTCTTTTGATGTTTGATTAAAGGGGTGGTTGATTATGATTTCACTTTTCTAACTTTAGTTAGCGTGTAATGATTCTGTTTGAGCATAAACAACATCTGCAAAGTTACGACACTCAAAGTTAAAAGCAAAGGGAGAGACTTTTAAAGGTCCCCTGACATGAAATTTTCACTTTCTGAGGTTTTTTAACATTAATATGAGTTCCCCTAGCCTGTATATGGTCCCCCGGTGGCTAGAAATTTCGATCGGTGTAAACCGAGCTTTGGCTATCTTTCTCTGCCTTTGAGAAAATGAAAGCCCAGAAGGGCTGATCTTGAATCTCCTCCGTATGACGTCATACGGAGAAAAGGTAACCTCCCCTTTCTCTGCTTTGCCCGCCCAGAGACTTTGGCTCGCCCATGAGAAAATGAGCTAGGAAGTACGAACGCGCGAGCGTGATTGATCGGTCGCCGTTCATGATCGGCCGATAATTGCTTTGGGATGTGTGATCGGCGGTCTCTATAAAGGCCGATCCAGAAAAGCCGATCAGATGACGCAAAACTCGCGAGACAATTTTTTTACGCCCTGGTAAAAATGGCTTCACCGGTCTGGCAATTCTACAACAGGGCTCTCAAGTGTCAAGCATTGAGCGTGACAGTCACTCATTTCGGTCTTTTGTCACGCTTTCCCGCCACACATTGTATTTCTCACGTTGAAAAACTATTTGTAATATATTTAATATGCCGCAGCGGCCAAAACTCTGGCAGCGCCGCTCTCACTGTGGAACCGGCATGAATCAAGCGCGTTTCCTCTGGTGTTGTTTGTCGAGCTACACAATAGCCAATCAGAAAATAGCACTATTGTATCTGGGTAAGATTTAACGCAACAACCAATGACAAAAATGTATCCAAACCCCCACCCCCCACCGCCCGTGCGTCCGTCAAATCACTCGTACATATTTTTTTCTCTCATCAAAACTGAATATGTTCATCAGCGGTTACAGTTATATCAAGCAAGGATACGTTTGTGTTTTATTTTGTGATTACACCGGAATGAATAGAGTCCGCAACGGCGATAGTTTGAAGCGCGCGTCCGAGTGAAGACTGCACAGAGCGAGGCACAGAGCACTGTATCCATGCAACTGATCGCCGCGGCAACGAGCGCGCAGCTTGAGTTCAAAAACACATTTTAGCGCTAGATTTCTTATTTAATAGCGAACTAAATGAATGATCTGCTAGTTAACTGAAGATGTTTTATTTATTTATATTAGGTACATTGTGGGACAGACTTCACTGGATCTAAAAAAAATCAATCTAACCATAGTGACCAGTAGTGGTGGCTTTCTTAATATGTTTAAAATAATTTTGCAAGGGTTCTTCACACACAAACACACACACAAAGGTTTCTCTACCTCTCTCTTCCTCTCTAAATGCCCACAAAATCTGACTAAGCATCCCAGAAAAAAGCAAAGTTATAGATACAGATATGGAAGTTGTTCGTTTTTTTTTTTTTTTTTTGCTGTGCACTTTACTACCGGTGGTCCTTTAAGTGTATTAGAAAAACTGATGGCTCACTCTACAACACTGACTGACTCAAAACATTATTTTGGCTATAGCCTTTTTTGTTGCTGTTTTTAGTTTAAAGTAGTCTAAAGCTAAATTTAAAGACTCAGATGTTCTGTCTTTTATTTATTTTATTTTACATTCTACAGGAAAGTTGTATGTCAAGCCCTAAGCTGCTCCCAATAACCAAGCTGCTATGTTAATACATGTTGCTTGCAAATAAATACACAGGTGTCAATTCATTATGCATTGTCTTCTCTTAAATGTAATACTTAATGTAGGCTACATTGTTGTTAAATATAGTTTAATAAGTAATGCTACATGATAAAAAGAAGTCTTCAAATAGACCCTGTAATCGGTGATCGGTATCGGGTGATACAGCTTCCAGTAATCGGCGATCGGTGATCGGCCCCAAACATCCTGATCGGAGCACCCCTAAGCGTGATTTGAGTTTTTCCTCGAGAGATATCATGGCTTGCAAACGAGCGAAGCATGGCAGTTGATCAGTGTTCGGATGTAAAAATGAACACAAAGGTATTTTTTAGTTCCTTCATCCGAGCCTCTGAAGAAACAATGGGTTCATTTTATTTTCTCTGGAAATGCGCTGACACATTTCCCAAAGTTTTGTATGGTCCAAACATTTCACCGACGACTGTTTCCTCAACTTGGGCCAATACAGAGCTGGCCTCGATGAACGTCTGAAAATAAATCGATCGAGCTACCAAGCAACAATTTCTGATGTGTAAGTTAGCCTAATTGTTCAAGTTCAGACAGGTAATCTTTCTCTCAAAATCGTTCAATACTGTTTATGCATAAGTCAAGCCAGTGACTAAAATATCAACTTCACATCGTTTCTTTTAGTAGGATTTAAATTATTTAAATTGTGAACAAATTATACAGAAAGCGATCAAAGAACAATCTTTCCACACAGCGCGAGTTTATCTGGACAACTCGTTATGAAATCAATGACGCACGTTACACTGCACAACAAAGCTCTTACTGTATGTACATCATCGTGTTTGCATTGGTGAAAGCATTAGAGAGAGCAGAAACTGTGTTGCAATGATAAGATCTTCATTCTCGCGATCAACAGACTGTCATCTGCTTGCTCAATGCTCATCACGGCAACATTTTATGTGATGGGAAAAGATCTAAATACTTTAAAAACTTCTCACGATTCGTTAATCTCGATAGCTGTAATAGTAAAAACGTATAATAGCTGTAGTAAAAGTATTCGAGAGAGTTTCACATACGTAGCTATTTCATATGCAAGCATGTCAGCCAATCACGGCAGTGGCCGGTTAACACTGAATCCCACAGCAGACACGCCCCTTCAAACAGAGCGTTCAAATCAGAGGCTAAAATCAGGCTAGGAAAAATGCATTTTATTTCTAAATTATGACTATTTTTGATCTAAAAAAAACATTCTAACATTATAAGGGCAACCCAGGAAACATTATAAAATAACCTAGGGCTGGGCGATGTGGAGCAAAAAATATATCTCGATATATTTTGCTAAATCTCGATATTCGATATATATCTCGATATCTTTACAGGAAAATGGATGTGAATACAACTCAAAATATAGGCCTACAATCAATAGAAAATTAATTTTCCATAACAGAATGTAACCAAATGAGAAAAATTAAACACAGGGCCTGAATTTCGTCATCATTATTAATCACGTGATTCATATACAGAAACTGAATAAAGTAATCAAATGGAAAATAACACTGAGTAGTATTTTAGTCCTGAATAAATTAAATACATAGGTTATTAATCCTGATTCCTTTAACTTAAAGCTATCTTTTGTTGTATTGACAACAAAATGAATGACACACACATGGCTGCCGTCACTTTAAGAGCTAGTGCACGGATCCTGTGTTCATTATACTGGCATGCGTTTTATGCTTATTAAAGACAAAACCGACTTTGTTTAGAGTATACTCACGACGACCGAAATTGACAATTTTGCGTGTTAAAGCAATATAATCCGCGAAAAATAACTTTTGTTACTGGCCAGCTGTTCTTAAGGCGGATTTTCTATGAATGTGCGCATAGAAAATAATCTCAGAGAGCGCGCGAGCACTGATTAGTTTAAAATCGCTTGAATGTTTAAACTGGTAAGACTTAAAAAGACGTGCAAATGGTAAACTTCAGTCACGATGCACTGCTGGCCCGATTGTGACAATATCCATCATGTCCCGACTCCTAAACACGAGTGTGTGTTATGGCCGCAGCTCTTGATGCTTGCCTTGCACAACACATTATGAGAGAAGAGAAAGAAGACGCGGCACCGCTGAACACTCACGCTGTTTGTGAAATTGCGTCTGGCAGATAGTTGTTAAAAGAATGATTTGATTTTATAATCTGTGTGGATTACGATTGCGGGAATTTCCCGCATTATAAATGGGAGACCTGCGGGAATGATTAGAATTATGCGCAATACCCGCAGACGTTTGTAGTAGCCTTCTGATTACTGGAGTCCATTAATCGAACTTCCATGCCTCTTATAGTAATTATATATTGTATTATGTAGGCTCCCAATTTACTAATGCAATTAATGCTCACACTCGGTTTCTCTCGTGCTCTGTCGCTCGCGCGCAGACACACTCGGAGTTCTGTAGCCTCCGGGCTGGTTGCGGATGAGACAATTGTTGAATGAGACAACACGCGAGGTGAGGGGGAACAAAAGCAAGGAGGCGGGGGCGAGCACAGCACAGAGAAGGCAAACAAGCAAAGTGGCGAAATCAGGATTAAATATAAACAATATATCGATATATACGATATGTCAAAATCCATATCGTGTTTAAAAAATATCTCGATATATTTTAAATATCGAGATATCGCCCACCCCTAAAATAACCCCATGTCAGGGGACCTTTAAAGAAATCGCTTTTTAAGGACTACAACAAACGGCTAGTAGGGACTACACGAGCTTCCTCCAGGGTTAGTGACATCACTAACCCTAAAATTTACATAAACCCCGTCCCCGGGAACGCAATTTATAGACCGAAGCTCTTGAAGCTCCACCCCCTGTGCCGGGAGCAGCAGCTCATTTGCATTTAAAGCAACACACACAAAAACGGCGTGTTTTTGCTCACCCTTAAAAAGTGACAATTTTAACATGCTATAAAAATACCTGTGGAGTATTTTGAGCTAAAACTTCACATACACACTCTGGGGACATCAAAGACTTATTTTACATCTTGTGAAAAGGGCATTATACCACCCCTTTAACATAAAAACAGACAGCAGCAGGAATATTGGGCTGCTGTCACTTTAAGACGTAATGCACGTATCTCTTACATTGATACTGTACACATGCGTTAAAGACTTGAAAGAGAACTCAATATTTATGTGTTGTCTGAGACGCGGCTTGCTGTCATCTTCTTGTGCTTGAATGTTTAAATTGGCAAGGCTTAGATGAGTTTAGTTTTAATTGTCAAGTGATCCTTCAGAAATCATCATTATAATGATTTGTTGCTCAAGAAACATTTACTATTATTATCAATGTTTAAAACAGTTGTGCTGCTTAATTATTTTTGGAAATGTGATACATTTTTCTTCAGGATTTTCTCCAAGAACATTTATTTGAAATGCAAATGTTTTGCAACATTATAAATGCCTTTGATGTCACTTTTGATACATGTAATGCATCTTGGCTGATTAAAATCATACTGGCCGCAAACTTTTGAACGGTAATGTATGCAGCATTTACCCTTTATAAAATGAAGGTGTCACCAATAAAACAATGACTTCTTTTCACTCCTCCAGTCAGAGCTTTTTTGAGACTGAAAAGATGGCACGGACAAGTTCAGGTACAGTTTTGTGTGGTATCGATCAGCCAGAGCCTTTTGAGAGATTCTTTTAATGAAGCCACATTCAACTAGAAGGTCAAAGAACACTTTTATGACCTATAAAGTCATTCTCAACAGGCACTAATACCTCAATGAATCATGCAAAGCTTCTTCATTACTTGTCTCACAGGGGCGCTGAAATAACCCTTTATGAACTCTTCAACCTATTCTCCCCTTACAGAGAGTGGAAGATGGAGTTTTCAAGGAAGAACTCCAGAGATCACATGACAATGATTCGCACTTTACAGAAAACAAAGCGTATTTACAAATGAATTTGTTGAAGGAACCATTTTATTCATTAAAATACATTACTCTTTACACTGATTGCAGGGATATTTTCCCCCAATAATGATTATTCTGTCATCACTTCCTCACCCTCATGTTCAGCCTAACCTATATGACTTAAAACTAAGAATTCACTAGTTGACTTTTCTAATTACAATGAAAAATATGCTTCAAGCATCAAAAAAGGATGCAAAAACAATAAATTCTGAAAAAAATGGCATGGAGTAGATAATGACAATTTCAATTTTTGGGTGAACTATTCCTTTAACCGTGTTGTCAAACCTTATTGTCTTGTTGTAGCATCTCCCTATCCTTTAAACAAAGTTCTTCAGCTCCAACATTTCACAGTAAACATTCACAAAGAAAATATTACATTTGCTTGTAGTTCCATGTGTCAATCACTCAACTTCACAGCTTTGAGATGGAAATAGCCCTTAGACTCCTGTCAGTCAACACAGAGGGAGGGAACAGAACAGATGTACTGAGCCGCAGCTTGAAGAAATCTACCTGTTCCCAAACGTAAACCTTTATTTAGAAGCAAAAGGCATGTCACCGGCATCTTTCGAACTACTACAACAAAATTATTAAAGCTAGCTACTTAAATATATTAAAGAGAACAGAGGAGTTGATCCAACAAAATCCAAACAAACATGCAGCAAAAACAAGTGGACAGATTGTCACTGTACATTCATTTTTTATGTCTGTTAGAAAGAGGAAAATATCAAATCGAACACTCCGAATGCCTCTCTTCTTCAAGTTAAGGAATGGAAAACAACAAAAACAGCAGAAACTGTGTATATAAATAGCGTTCCTGTAAGAAAAACGTTAAATCTGAATCTAATTTCACAAACATTTCCTCAGAGAATCCTAATTTCTCTCTCCTTATCCCATTAGTGCATCTATACCGTATACGTGCAATCTTCTCAACATTTCAGTCACCATTCTACGCATTTTACCAACGAAGAACACATTTAACACATTCGCAGTGAAAATTGGCAGCTTCAAGGTGATAGATGGAACTGACTCTTAACATTATCCTGCGATGGCATCTAAAACACAGTGGCTCAGTGACCGAGGTGTCGTCCTTACAGATCATACACTCTTACCGCAAGGGTGCGGCATTTCCATTCTTTAAAGATTAGGAATCGCACTCCAGAGTTCCCAGATGCTCAAAGCCACACTTTGGAACTTGTTACCAGGAATAACCTTGTCAAAAGACTAGAGCACCAAGTGACTTTGCGTGCATATATTCAGTCATCCTAAGCGGGAGACAAAGAACCGCCCAGCACAAGGTCATGCATAAACATTAGGTATATTTCTGGGGTAATAAGAAAGGGGCTTTGGACTGATGGACTTTTTATCCCTAAAGGAAATATTCCCTGAGGAGAATACATTGTCCTTTATGTTCATGTCAGTAAATAGAAATCTCCTCGAGTGGCTGCTGAAGGTGACATTGGAGTGAAAAGAGAGAAAATATCAGAATTATTGTCCTATACGGAACAACTATGACTGAATCAGAGGTGAAAGAAAAGCCAGTGGATTTCCAAGAGGATAATGGTCATAAGAGTTGAACTGGAGAGAATGAAGAAACGCTCTTAGAAAAAAAAAACAGAGTCCTGATTGGCTAATGTGCCAAACACAACTGACAACATGAAACATGACCCTGTCTCTGGACTGACATCACATCTTCCCAGCTATTTCCCTCCGCTCCTGAGAAGGAGGAAATGAAGAGACCGAGCTTATTGTGATGAAGTATAGGGCCTTGTGGGTGACAGCGTTGGGAAGATTGTCTCTGCCACCAAATGCATTTTTTCCGACCTCTTGACTGAAAATGGACTTTGAATATCAGTCCTTCCCTCAACCAAAAGTATGAGTTCTTTCTTTTCTTTTTCACCGCATGGAACAGTCACCCACAACTCGATTTTTTTCTTTTCATAAGAACATTAAAAGAATGACTGAGGGCTTCTGAATGTCTGAATATAATTGATGTGCACTGTCTGTACAATGAATTCCCTATTAATTCATTGTTCATGCAGAGTTCAAATCCATAGTTTGTCTCTTAGCACAAGGAATTCAGTCGCCCTTTCGAGTGACAGGGTTTGATTAAATCTGTTTTTGCCTGGATTGAGAAAGACAGCTGTGGCTTCACTGTGAAGATCACAGTGATAACAGAAAATACAATTCTACAATGAAAAAAGACTGACAATGTGCTACTTAATCAAAAATATAGCAAACAAACACAAATATAGACACACATCTGAATAATGCAAAAGCCCATAAATCATACTGTCTCCTATGTACTTTGTGAAGGCAGCATGCACTGCCAATGAAGGCATTTTAAGGTGTCACAATCCAGAATACATTGATGAAAAAAGTCATGAATAAATACTTTACTTTAAAAGCATAAAAAAATTCACTATTTTGCTACAAATTTTGTGTGACATGTATATTTATGCAAGTGCATTGCAAGAAACAAAAATCTAGGATTGCGGATGATTATTTTTTAAAGAAATTAATACTTTTAAATTACATTTAAACATTTAAAAACATTTACAGAAAAGACATTTAAAATACTATGTTAATAATAAATGTTCTTTTTAACTTTTTTGTTCATTAAAGAATCCTGAAAAAAGTGTCAAAGTTACCACTAAATATTGAGAAGCACAACTGTTTTCAAAATTGATAATAATAAGAAATGTTTCTTGAGCAGCAAATCAATATATTAAAATGATTTCTGAAGGATCATGTGACACAGCAAAAGCTGAATTTTCAGCATCATTACTCCAGTCTTCAATCACAGGAATAAATTACATTTTAAAATATATCTGTAAAAATATTAATAATATTTCACAATAGTCCTGTTTTATTGATTTTTTTAGTCATGCTGTCAAGAAAATAAGTTTACTAATGAATTGTGTATATTAATATGTTTGTACAGTCATGTTTGCTGTCAAATCGATTAATCTAGCATCTAAAAGTTTGTGTTTATATAATATATGTGTGCATATATATATATATATATACTGTATGTGTGTTTATATATATATATGCACACATATATTATATAATCACAAACTTTCATGTTGGATGCGATTAATGGATTTGACAGCACTAATATTTATTTATCAGTATGACGTGTGCTGAAATCAATTGTGAGTCTCCCATGTTTTTTATTATGTGCTGTCTGTACAGCGTTCCACATCTTTCTAGGCAGCTATTAATATTTTGTATCGGAGCTTATGCACAATGAATGCAGCATCATAACGTGTCACACCTGGGCGCTGAGAGCAGACCTGTGCGTCTAGAGCCACAGTGAGAATTAGTTTCCTTTCACCACTCCATACTCATTTCAACACGTTACGACCCATCATCTACTCTGACGGCTTATACAACATGCCTGCGAAGAGCATGTGGTGTTTTCACAGAACCACTTGAGAAGTGGATGAAATGTTGTTTCGAGTCAAAGTTAACTGAATCACACTGAACTAAATGAATTCTGTATTCAGACAGCTGTTTTTGTCATGAGGTGAATGCATACACGTGTAATTTTTCTCCAAAAATGTACTTTGGCAGTAGGTTTGTCATTATACGCAGGCATCATGCTGTTCCCAAACACCATAAACTTAGAATAGGTGCCCTCTAATTTGTTATTTTTCCCCCCAAGATGTGTAACAGTTCCTTCTCAGAAACAGTAATACAGCTAATGAAGTTGTACTTGCCAGCCATCTTAAATATACACTAGTGATCCTGATCTATTTCCACAGTAAATACACGCTGCAGGAGATGAGTGGAGCACCCTGTGGCATTCTGTCAAATTATAATAATACAGCTCTCAAACAGAGCCACAAAGACAAACAAAACCATCATAAGCCACGAATGCATGCATAGAGGAGGCTTTATCAAAAATGACCAGGGGGGAAACATGTTAAATATACTCCTGTCTTCATCTCAACTGCTTTTGACTGTTAAGATCAGTAGAAAACGCTCTCAGAATTTCATGAGAGCATTCTTTTTTCTCACATTTGGCAGACGCTTTCCCCAAAGCAAAGTCAAAATTGACATTTTTTAAAATGTCTTTTAGATATTTAGATAATGTACAACTTCAAATACATTACTGTATATCATATGATATTATATAAAGCAATAGTTTAAAATAATTTTAAAATAAACATTTTACTACAGATTTTGTATGCCATGTATATTTATTCATTTGCATTGTAACCCCAGTGTGCATTGAAGGAAACACACTGAAAAGTTCTAGGATGATGAATGACACACACACACACACACACACACACACACACACACACACACACACACACACACACACACACACACACACACACACACACACACACACACACACAAACGCACAGCTAAAAAAAAGCTCAGCAACGTATCAGACATAATCACATATTCAGAACACAAGTTCTTTCCCTTAAGCGAATGCATGTAAAGCTCTTAAGCGTGATCTGAAGTCTTGTATTCATTTCAGTTGTGATATGACTCCAAGGCATGTCTCAGGAGGCACTCTAGCGATCACCTCATACAAGACACTGCACTCTCCCGTTCCTCTGAGGACCGCACAAAAGAGCAAAGCTTCTACCGCCCCATTATCCGGTAGCCATGCCTGCGGCCAGCTCTATCAGACTGCTTTTACACTCATCTCTTGGGCCAACCACACTACAATGTTTCTGTTATATGAAGTACATTGGGATTCTGGGACCAAAGCAAGACAATGGATTTGATCCAGAAAAATCAAGGTGCCCTAAATGTTGAAAGGTATTTGGACTCTGGGTGTCTCTGCATCTGCATTGCCATTAGACTTTGATAGGGATACACCGATAAAATCGTCAGTATACTTTAGAAAAGACAGTACAGTTCAGAAAGTCTGAGACCAAAATGAAACTTTCAGATCCAAAATTAAATTTAAAACCGGAAATGAACAATTTCAGGATTTTGAATTTATTTATTTCTTAAAGGTCCTGTTCTTCATGTTTTTTTTGAAGCTTTGATTGTGTTTACAGTGTGCAATATAACATGTGTTCATGTTTCGCGTGTAAAAAAAACACAGTACCGGTATTTTTCACACAATTTACTTATCTGTATACCGCTGTTTTCACTGTCCAAAAAACGGCCCGATGACTTCCTTGTTCTATGAAGTCCCTCCTTCAGAAATACGTAACGAGTTCTGATTGTGCCAGCGGTTCCTGTGTTGTGATTCGACAGCAGCTTATCGCACGTTGTCCGGAAAGGTCACGCCTCTTACCATAAATTGGAGATGCATGCGCAGCTGAAGTGCTTCTTCTCCGTGGGAGCGCAACAAGACCACGCCCCCTTTTTTTGTGTATTCCTGTGGGCGGAGATTAGTCAAAAAACTGTTCTAGTTACGTCATTAAAAAAGGAAGTAGAGGGATGTAGTCCAAACCGGCTGTTCGCTGTATGCTTTAAAAGGGGACTTCTGTTAAATAAAATATCTCGCTAGGCATTGAACTTTGAGCTTTATAATTTTACAGGTATTATTTATGCTCTAACAGCAACATTACACACTAATTAAAGTTTGAAAAATGGAATGGCGAAGAACGGGACCATTAAAGTAAATGTTTCATTCACACCATTAAGCAAATAAAATAATTTTATAATGAAAAAATTTTAAATTTGAAAAGTGCGAAATGGATAAGAAAAGTCTAGTTGAATTTATTTTTAAAAGTAATATCAGTGCACCCAGAGACTTTAGTAAATAAAAAATAAATTTTTAAATAAATAAATAAAATATAATATTAATAAAAAATTAACAAAATGAATGAATGAATAAATAAATATAGCATTAAAATAAAATATAATAATAAAGAAAAGTAGACTACTTCAGCAATATAGAGGTTCAAATAAGCACTTCGGCAAATGTGGTCATTACTTGAAAGTAGGCTGTGTGGTTGGGAAGATGTATTAGAGGGACTTTTGTACTCGCATTTGTTTCCCTGCGCTGGAGCTGAGACAATGGTCTGTGAACGATAATGTGAACACTCAGCAGAGACAGACCTACAGGAGAGAACAAAGCAATGCCATTCATTTTAAATTCCAGATCAGCACACCCCATCTGGGGAACATGGAATAACCTTGCGATGGGTCATTGATCTTTGGAGCTGAAAACAGAACGAGAGGCATTTCAAATCTACAGGTTTTTCTTTTGCAGGAATTATTTTCTGAATGAATGAAATCAACAGCATAACTGCAACCATCAATCAAACAGTGACCGCAATCTGCTTTGAATGACAACCTTTTTTGCGTAATTAGGAGACAAAGAGCTCTCGAGAAAAGGTTTTTTCTTCTTTTCCTCTCCTCAGTCGCTCACGCACACACTTGAACACCCCAGTGTGCTCATACCGCTGTGACTTCCCTCAATTCCAAGTGCATCTGCATGAATGCATGAGCTTTGAAATCACACCCCAAATGCCTCTCCCATATGCGTGAGCAATATATTCAAAAAACATATTTCACAGGCCTCATCAAATTCTCTGACGACCGAGCTAAGGGACACAACAATGTAAATTTACTTAGTGACGGTTTAGGCATTCTAAAATGGCTGATGAAGCAAGTGATTCTTTTAAAACAGCTCGGGAATACATGGATTTTGTGCTTTATTAGTGTCAATTTTGAAACTTTATGTTACGTAGCATCAGGAGATAGACACATATATTGAGTCTAGAATGTTTTTAAGGGAACAAAAATCACAAATGACATCCATTAATATCTCAATTGTTTCTCCTTAGACAGCAGTGAGACTGAATGGAGTGAAAATTTAAAAAAGTGTAGGAACAAAAATTCTCAAATGTCCTCCAGAGTTTGAGAAGAGATTACATGTGGGTCAATGACATGGAATATATATATATATATATATATATATATATATATATATATATATTTGTGTGTGTGAATATATTGGGGCTTTCGCACCGGGTAGTTCTAGGAACTTAGTTCTAGGAACTAGCAGGGTGGTTCCCCGAGAACTAATGGTTCCCTTAGGAACGTTTTCCTGTAAGCAGTGACATAAGCCGCACTTGTTGTTGTGGCTTTTATTTTGACGGCGCTGCAGACCTTTATTTTGACGGTGCTGAGAACGCCAACCAGAGCCTGAGAACACATTGCTTGCATTCTCCATGTTCATTAGTTTACGATCTGTCTAACAGCCCTGTCTAATATGTTATTAGATAGAACTGTTATACATAGAAAGAAGACAGTATATGAAAAGGTATTTTCGTATGCCGTGTGGTTGATGTCCAGTGTTGCTAGCTGAGCAGGAATACATAATCATGTTTGGCTTGGTCCCCTCAAAGTTGCGTAGGATTTTCTCCTTGGTGTAAAGGTTAAGAAGTCCATCTATCACTGCTTTCCATGTTTGTAGCGTTAGTTTCTGTAGTAAATATATAGGCTAATCTGTGTTTACACAGCTTTTTTTTTTTAAATGGCGGGTGCTGGTGTTTTGTGTGGTGCCAATCAGTGTACACTAATGTCACTGGTAGTTCCTATAGTGCTGGTTTAGACCCTACTCCGAAGTAGGAGCTAAATTAGTTCCTCCAAAAGGAGTTCCTAGAACTAAAATCGTATCTAGTTCCTGAAGTGCGAACACGCCAAAATCCGGGTACAAATAATTTTAGGAACTATGAAAAGGTTCCTCCGGTGCGAAAGCCCCTTATGTTAACTAATGATCTGTTAAGCAGTATATATAACGTTTGTTAATGATTTATTAATTAAAGTTATTATAAATGGTTACCAATAAGGATGATTTTTAATTCAGAAATGAAAAACATTCTCGTCATAGAAGACAAGTGTCATATCATTGACCCATATCTCGCCTAAACCTAATAGTGTTAAAGGCTTCAAGCAATGGCTCACTTCATGGCAGCATGTACGTCTGATGGGGTCTTCATATAAGATGGCAGCGAGCCATTATGACAGGCTGAACAGTTCAGAGAGCCGAGGTGTCTGTTCAGTGACCCGGGGAGACCTGAGCTGCTCGGCCAACGACCCCGACCAGCAAACACCATCTGCCTCTCATCGCATCACCCACTCACCACAACTCGCTCCTCTCTCTTTATCCATCTCTCTCAAGGGAGAGATATACAACTGTCCAGCGTTTTCCACCTCACAGGACCCCATTGACCTGTGACTGCCATGTCAAACCAGCTGCTGCAGAGCTAACATCAAGGCAGAAGTGTGCTGGAGATGATCACCCCAGGACAATGATGGGACAGCCCAATGTATATAAATCCATGATGTGCATCAGCGGCTTCAGTGAAGGGCAAATGAATCCAATATACAGGTGACCGTCTTCTCCAGATGCTCTCTGCATTCTGCAGTGTCTTGCTTGTCATTTAGCAAGCTTAGCTTTATCTAAAGAGACTAAAGGTGCGGTCACAGGTGCAAATTTTCACGGGCGAAATCCAGTAATTTCAATAGGAAAACAAGCAATCGGGAGTTTTGCGTAAGGGTTGAAAGATTTCCCCACAATATTTTGCGTTATAGGTTAAATTAGCAAATTTGCATTTTTCTATAAAAAGTTCCTTCTTGTTGTGCATATAGTCA
Organism: Rhinichthys klamathensis goyatoka; assembly: GCF_029890125.1. Lineage (NCBI taxonomy): Eukaryota > Metazoa > Chordata > Actinopteri > Cypriniformes > Leuciscidae > Rhinichthys > Rhinichthys klamathensis. The sequence continues at coordinate 130,679 of NW_026606604.1, forward strand.
TCGATTATCTCTTATGTTCTGCTAGACACCTGACTGACACGCTTGTCATTATCATAAATCTACTTAGATCATACCAGCCAAATATCATGTCATTTTATTTTCTCAGTTCACCAGAGTTTGGATAGCAGCTCTATGGTCGCATTGTGGGATTTTGATTAGATTTTTGTTGTTGTGCTATTCGTATTTCGTTGCCATCGTGGGTGCCAGCTGAGAGGTGTTTGGCAAGAACACTTTTGCTTTCCAGTTGCACAATGTGCATTACAGGTGGCAGATGGATATGACAAATGAGCTCTCTGGCAGGAGAGAGAGTGTGGGTGAATGTGTGTGTTTTCAAGTGAAATAAAAACATAGTCTGAGAAATCGAGTTTACTTTCAAAACACATTATTATGTATGTACACACACATATACGCACAAATCACAGCATGCAGCTCTCACAGCATGAGTGAATCTCCTGAAACCAGTCAAGTCACTGGCCATATTTTACCTTCAAATCAAATGGTATAAGAAAAAATTATATTTTATTTAAAAAAGTTAGGATCATATTTTTTTGTGAAATTATTTTTATTAAAATGACCCCCCACACACACCCAAACCCAATCATATGATGGTAGAATTTCTTGTAATTCCTTTAAGTTATGCTGATTTAAATTTATTACAGTATACTATTTATTCACATACAATAAAACAATACTGCATTGCAATGAGAATCTCAACTACCATTTAGAATAATGTAAATTACACATAAACCCATATGAGAACAGTCCAGATGAATGATAATAATCGTAATATGGGGGAAATTAGCTTAATTATTATTATAAAAAAAAAACAGTCACAATGAAAAAGCTTCTAAAATAGGCTTTATTTTCTACATGTAAAATATAGTTTCTTGTATTTTTCTTTTGATTTGGGGGTGAAATATGACCACAACGCCATGTCAAATACATGTAGTGGATATAGAAGATATACATGCTATTAGCTCAAAACAGGGTTCCCACACAATTCAGTCCAATAAATTAGACTGACCTTTCCAGTCGTTCTTGATTAATGGATAAGGATTTTTTCAGAAATCATTTCATAGGGATTGGTATGCAAAGATTTGCATTCCCTTTCAAGGAAAGTCTTTTCACTCGGCGGCCATATTTGCAAGCCTCTGGGCAGCCATTTCAGGCATCCAAGACCAAGTCCCATCTATTTGAATGGGGGAATCCTGAAATCTCAAAAACTGCTTGCTGAATTAAATAACATTTTAAATGATCTGACATGATCTGTCTCATAAATGTTGGTTCTTATGCTCAAATAGTGTTAAAAAGCGAATTTTTTCAGGCTAGACCAGCCAATGCGCATGTGCAGTCCTAAGCGTGAGTCTCGGGTTTCTGAGTCAGTGACATAATGACTTTATCAATCAGCGATTGGCACTTTTACTTAGAAGGTGGGACGTATTCCATAATATTGCGTGTTGCAGTTTCTCCCATTCATAAGTTTATAGGAGTGAACCATCTTTCTATATCTATAGTCAATGTCTAAGTCCTGTCTGAGAAACCAGGCCATAGTGTACAAATGCCTCCATAAGATGGTTGACAGACAGCCTGAGGTTTCATGCTGCAGCCTTCTGGTTTTACACAAGCACAGCAATATCTAGTCAATGAAATATTATAAAGTACCATAACAATAGAAAAAAATACATTCACCATTGAAATTTCCACGAGTTTTTATAATTTCACTCAATTTCATGGCTTATCCAGACCTGAAAATCATAATTTTAACAGTGAAAACCTTATGGAAGAATGATGATATGATTTCATAAAGCTGACTGCTAGCCATGCAGGCTCGTAAGCGAAAGAGCATGGCTGTGCTTAAGCATGTACTTTCAGACCATTCTAACATTCAACATTATTTTTTTCCAAACCAAACATGAGTCTCTCTCATGAATCTGTCCGGAGGAGCAGAGAGTCAGGCTAGTCATTTGTTACCTGTTAAGATTATGGGTGGTCAGAATCTTTAGCACTTCCGTGGCACGTCCTGAATGTTCGCAGGACATTAAAGTGCCAGTTCAACTGTAACAAATTCATCAGGAACACACGGCTGCATTTATCACATCATCATTAGCACCGTAACACAGATTAACATCGACAGTAATGCTATGAGAGTGTGTTTGGTTTGCATCTGCATGTTTTCTAATGTTTTACACTACATTCTTTTTTATAAGAAATACCATTTCAATCGTTCACATTTTATTAAATGTTACTTGCCATTTCTTTGTAAATTTCTTAATGAAATTTAGTTCAAATCCTACACCATTTTTTATTCAGTGATGAAATAGTATTTATTAATGAATATTTATCATTCATAATTAATATAATTAATATTTATCATTTATCATAATAGTTATAATATAATAATTGAATTAATTTATAATAATAATAAATAGATCTCTAATGGTTACTATGCAAGAACTATGATACATTTTGAGATGTTTTGTTCAGTACCATTTCCAATAGCTATGAGTTCTAAGAGTTCAACCACACACACACACACTTTAAAGGAAAAATTTAGATGCTGTGTTCAAACAAGGGATACCGATCTCAGTTTGGAGTTCCAAGTTCTAAAAATGGACTTGCCTAAGCCCGTGATGATAGCGGTGGTGTACCGACCTCCAAAACCAAACAAAGACTTCATTGATGACTTTGCTGCCTTTCTGGGGGATAGTGTCCAGAACTACGATACGACTTTTAATTCTAGGAGATTTTAATATACACGTATGTTGCTCCTCGAACTCTTTGGCAAAAGACTTTCCAACTCTTGTTGATTCTTTTGGGTTTGAACAGCTAGTGAAAGGCCCCACACACACCCTTGGTCTTACATTGGATCTTGTGTTGTCTTATGGGTTATCCATCTATGATATTGGAATTTGTGATGTCAGTTTTACGGACCACAAACCTGTAATATTTACAACCTCTCTCTATTGTCCATCTGTAAACCCTCAGACCTTTACAAAATGGCCTCGGAAAATTAGTGCTGACACCAGGGCAGTTTTTTCCGCAGTCTTTAAAGAGGCAAGTCTTGTAATAGAAGCTCCCTTAGAGGCATTTAGTGCTGAAGAACATCTTACTCTATTCAATTCTACCAGTATAAATATTCTGGACGATATTGCTCCCTTAAAACATAAAAATGTTAAACCAAAATCAGAACCTTGGTTAATAGTATACGTTCCCCTAAGACAGATCTGTAGAAGTGCGGAACGGAGGTGGAAAAAAGACAAGCTCCAGGTGTCTTATGAAATGTTAACCTTTCAAAAAGCAGTAAAAGCCGCTAGGACTAAATATTTTCAGAGGCCATTACAAAAATTATTATTACAAAATATTGTCATAGGCCAAAAATTCTATTTTCTACAATTAACTCTTCAGTTGCTCTCCCAAATTCATCACAAAAACTTTGTGATACTATTTTAAATTTCTTTATAGACAAGATTGCAAATATTAGATCACATATTCAACCACCATTGTTGGATCCGTCTGACTCAGTTATTTGTTCCAGTGTTTTAGCCCAGTTTGAACCCTTTTCCTTTGAAACCCTACAAGAAGTGGTCAATCAGTTAAAGCCTACCACCTCGCAGCAGGACAAGATTCCTAAATACCTTTTTAAACAAGTTCTAGATACTGTCGGACCTAGTTTATGGTCCATAATTAATAAGTGCCTTATCGCAGGGACTAAGCCAGAGGGTCTGAAACATGCTGTTGTCCAACCTCTTATTACGAAACCAAATATTGATCCTTCTGACTTGTTAAATTTTAGACCAATTTCCAAACTACCTTTTATTTAAAAAATCATAGTTATTTGAACACAAATCACATTTTTGAAATATTTCAGTCAGGTTTTAGGAAATATCACAGTACAGAGTCTGCTCTGTTGAAAGTTTTAAATTACATTCTTTTAACTGTGGACTCAGGTGATCATGCTGTTCTTGTGTTATTAGATTTGAGCACATCATTCGATACTATAGACCATAATATCCTTATCTCCCGCCTTGAACATTGTGGAGGGATCAAAGGAAATGCTCTAAAATGGTTCAATTCATTTCTGTCGAACAGAAGCTTTTCAGTTTGTCTTGGATAATTTTCATCTGCTGCAGCCCCTTTTATGTTTGGTGTTCCTCAGGGATCTATTCTAGCTCCTATCCTTTTTTCTTTGTATATGCTTCCGTTAGGCACGATTTTTAGGAAACATGGTGTTTCTTTCCACTGTTTTGCAGATGACACTCAAATATATCTGCCAATGAAACTGAATGATTCAAATGCACTACAACCTTTATTGGATTGCCTAACTGACCTAAAACATTGGATGTCACTAAACTTTTTAAATTTAAATGAATCCAAAACAGAGATTGTCGTGTTTAGTCCCTCTGATGGGTATGATGTTCAAAATCTTAATTTGGAGCAGTTGTCTTGCTTTTATAAACCGTGTGTAAAAAACTTAGGTGTTCTATTTGATGGATCCCTTAAATTTGACAAGCAGATAAACTCGGTTGTAAAATCCAGCTTCTACCATCTAGTCGAGTTTTGGCAAAAGTTAAGCCTTGGTTCTCCCTTAAAGATTTTGAAAAGGTAATTCATGCACTTGTCTCTACCCGACTTGATTACTGCAATTCTCTCTATGTAGGAATAAACCAACGATCTATTTCTCGACTTCAAATGGTGCAAAACTCTATTGCTAGACTTTTGTTGGGTGTACGTAAGCGTGAACATATTACCCCAATTTTAATGTCTCTTCATTGGCTCCCTGTTCATTATAGAATTGATTTTAAAATCCTTTTATTGGTTTTTAAATCCTTAAACGGACTGGCACCTACTTATTTGTCAAGCCTTTTGTCCATACACAAGCCATCGAGATCTCTTACTGTAGATCTTCAGATAGGCTGTTTACTGTTCCTAAGGCAAGACTAAAATAAGAGGGGATCGGGCTTTCTCTGTTATTGCCCCCAAACTGTTGAATAGCCTTCCACTTTGTATTAGAACTTCTCAAACACTCTCCAATTTTAAATCTATTATAGAGATTGATAGAATCTCTTTTATTGTTTTTGTTTGTTCTTTGTGTGAATGGTGTTATAATTTGTAGTAGTGTAAAGCACTTTGGTCAACTCTAAGTTGTTTTAAACTGTGCTATAGAAATAAACTTGACATTGACGCATCACGCACACGTACACGGACACACACACACACGCACATGCACACCCACACACACAACACACGCGCACACACACACACACACACACACACACACACACACACACACACACACACACACACACACACACACACACACACACACACACACACACACACGCACACACTAAAAGGATAAACTAAACCTAAAAAAATGAACAACTTTGCAACATATAATCTGTCATCAAATTTTCTAGACTCCAAAAACCTTGTGCATTAAGTGTTTTTCTCAATGGGAGAACGTTTTGACTTTTTACATCACAGCCAAAAGTAGACCTATTACCTTATCAAATAGCCTGCATTGTGCAGGGTTAGGGTTATCATTTATCATTTCTCCCTCTCTGTACCGTCTGGCACTCTTCACAGACAGACAGCATTACTGTCAGAGAGATTAATCATGGATATACAAGACAGTCTGTCTATTAACCCCCTGTAAAGAGAGCTAACACCACTCTGACATTGCCTTCAGTGAGACTGAAAGATGTGCAGTGCATAAAGGAAAGATTTTTCAAAGCTGCGAATGCATTACACTGCGCCAAAGGCTAAGTGTTTACCAAATGTGCTAAAGTAGCAGATCATATTGACACATTTAGTGATTCTCCTTAATTGTTAATATCATATTTTAGAGTTACATTTAACATCACTAGCAGCATATTACGAATCATTCAATCATGTCAGAAAAACTTTGGATGAACTTGAAGGTCACAGAAGCTTGCACTAGGATGCATTACAAGCTCACCGTTTCCCAGTTGTTAAATCTCCCATTGTAATGTTTCATCTTATCAAATCTGATACAGCAGAGCAAACTAATAAGACCTTTAAGGCATTGCAAAAGCAGATATTGTACAAGGGAACAATCCATTGCAATATTTAATGTTATCTAAAGAAAAGAGAAAAGTCTCTTAGGAGCAGTCATGGCCTAATGGTTAGAGAGTCAGACTGGTAATCTGAAGGTTGTGGGTTCGATTCTCAATAGCGTTAGGATTAGGAAATTACTGAGGTGTCCTTAAGCAAGGCACCGAACCCCCAATTGCTCCCCGGGCGCCACAGCAATATGGTTGCCTACTGCTCTCTGTGTGTGTGTAGTGTGTACACTACTCATTACTCCTAATGTGTGTGCACTAACTGGGAAGAATTTAATGAAGAGATCAAATTCTGAGTATGAGTTACTTGGCCTTCACATGTCACTTTCTTTTTCAAAGACTAGACTTACTATCCTATCTAAAAATAATGTAAATGCATTACTGTGTGTTAAATATTTCATGGACTCGCAGCCATGTGGTTTTCTCAGATCACAAGGATGTACATCAGTTTGTATCTCTCAGGGAGTCAGGATCAGGATGTGATATCAGCAGGGTGTGAAGATCGTCTACACACGCACAAACATACAACCATGTCAACCTGCATTTTCCGAGAAATTTTCCAAAATCACAGAGAAAAATCCAGTTTTTATCTCCTAAGTGAACGGAATGGAAATTTCGTATTTTAAGAATGCCAAGTCTCTGTGCACATCACTGTCAGAATGGGAAAGCAAGGCTATGAACTAAGCTCTGTTTCCACTTGACAAGGCTTTTTATTTATGGTTATTGGATTCCATGTAGAGCAATATCTACCTAATGAAATACTGAACACAACCGCAAAAGTGACATTTCCAGTCCTAATTAGATTTTTTTCCCCCAGGTTATCCATCACAGAGGGGAATCCATACCATTAAAAAAATTGGGGTAAGTACTTTCTTTTTTTTTAAATAAAGAAATTAATACTTTTATTCAGCATAGATACATTAAATTGATCATAAGAGACAGTAAATACTTTTCAAAGTATCTGGGGGGAAAAATCAGCACCCACAAAAAATATTATGAAGAAGATTGAAGATGTAGATTTACATTACAAGTGATTGACCGATTGATCAATCATTCAATTAATCAATCAATAAATTATGCTTTTAAACAGCATTTTTACTATAAAAATGATATCAAATCTATTTAAAATAATTCAACTTTATAGTTATAATAACAATCATTTGTAACTTTTATGGTAACACTACAAAAAGGTTAAATTAATTAAATTCAACATCAGTTAATTGATTATAGGTATCTTGAACTAGCAGTTAACAGAGCTTACCTATATATATATTAATTAACCCTATACTGTATCCTACAATTGTTCATTTTCAATTCATGTTTGTTCATAATTCATTAACCAATGTTAATTCCTACACTTCAAAATGTTACATTAAATTAACATTAACCTAGCAATGTTGATTGGGCACTTTCCTATTGATAATGGGCGACACATTTCTATCTGAATACTTTAGATTGGTCATGGGCCCTGTGTCTCATCTGGTTGCCCGTTGACGGCAACATTGCCCAGCAACATTGCTCAAAAAAGCTGCCCTGTGTATCATCACCTTTAAAGTTTATGTCTACATGCAAATACATTACTATCAGAACTGGAAAAGGTAGAGGACAGGCCATTTTCCTGGAATGCGCTCCTAATTTAAACCATAAGCAATCCATGAACCCCTTGTGCCAGCAGGCACAAACAGGGCTGAGCATGTTGATAATGAAGCAGCTTGTGTTGTCCTGAACCATCTGGAGCACATGAGGCAAACTGTGGCGTGGCTGCCCAGTGCAATTAACTGCGCCTTCCTCTTGGACACTGTTTTCCTGCTATTGCTGCCATGGGAGGCCGACTGCATCCTGGGTAAAGTCCATCCCATTGTCACGACTAAATTTTAATTTCTGCTCACAGATATAACACGCAGGCGGCTGTCATATAACCATTGAGAGTGCACTAGGCTCAGGATCTTTTTTTTTACTGCAACTGTGGCATTGATAAATGCACAGCTTGTCCGGAAAGCATACGTTCTGAAGACTGACTGAAAATGTAGCTTGTGTGTTTTGGAAGGGGAAGAGAAAAAGATAATGCGACTTAACACATTTCTCATTAACTTCAATCTGAAAAAGTAGGCATGAAGATTTAAGGCATTCCAGTCATGCACAAACGCAGGCTGATAAATGACATATGACGGTGTCAATAAAACATATGACTACATTATTGAATTTAATGATGCATTAATATATGCAAATGGTATTAGGCCATATTTCATGGCGTGAATGACTGAGTGCACAAGACGTGTACTTTAACTCATTAACTCTGAGTAAGATCTCCATTTAAAGATCCACACAAACCTCCAGGCTTCTAATAAGCTCGTACTAGCCAGGAATTGAATCAATTTCTATTATATCTGATATACAGCATGCATGCTAATAAGGCATCAAACATCATGTCCTCAATAATAACATCAAGGCAGCTCCTATTATGTTAAATGAAGTAAATGTGATGTATCTTGCGTGGTTTAACATCACACAGAATATGCCCATAGACCCAGTCCAACAATCCAATTTTTTGTAACTAAATATTGGGTAACAATAACATCACTTGACTGTACATCTAACCTCACGGCCTTGTTTTCATTAAAGTCCCTCTGTGGTGAAAATCAAGCTTTTAATGTTGTTTATATGTCTATGTGGTGTTCTTAATGTGCTTTAAGAAAAAAACATGTGCAAATTCATAAGTCAACACCATTGCTGAGTATTTTCTCCTTAAAACTGCAGTGAACCAAAGACAGTCTCAAAAACGCGGTTTGAAATCGCAAACTACCTTGTAACCAATCACATCAACGTGTGATCGTCAACGAGTGGATCTCTGAGCTGGTGTGAGTGAGTGGAGGCGGGGCTCATTTGCATATTCATAGAACCGCTTACAGCATCGGTTCCCAACAGGGGGGTCGCGGCCCACAAGGGGGCCTCAGCGAGCTCTGTGGGGGGTCGCGTCATATTTTGAAAGGTTTGAGCAATGAGCATTAAATAAAAGTCCTTAACTTTTTTTTCTGTTCAAAATTTACAAAATGTATATAATGAACGAGTTCATCATGAATCCATTTTCCAATCCGTGTTTTTGTCTTATCCTGAACCACTATGGTACACTTATAATAAGTGTTTACATTGGGACTATTTAACACTGGTTCGGATCGCTGCCGCTGCGGAGTAGCCCAGTACCTGCGTGACTCGTCATAGACGTACACAGAGAGATGTAGTTCCGGCTACAATGTTCTTCCGAAAGACGCATTATTCTGTTAATAAATGCAAGTTTCTTATCGCTCGCCAAAAGCGTAAAAAATAAAGCCTCACATTGATAAAGCCTCACAAATAACATGTAAGTACTGAGGCCCCAGACAACAGTCATTTAGAATTAGCCTATATTCTTTCTTATTTTTTACCTACACACCAGTGTGAATATCTTTGTTTTTGCATTTCAAATAGGGCCAATTATTAGGCTTCTCCTAGGCTTACGTTTTTAAATTACATTTTTTGGTCGGGAAGTTCGGTCTGGACTCGATCCATTGAGGAGTAATTATGATCGGTTCAGAATTAGTCGGGCCAGTCAAATTGCCAGGGCGGGCTTTATACGATGATGGACAGATGATCTGGAGTTACGTAATCATCACGTTATCAAAGAGCGCTTGGGTTGAACTGGTTTCCCTCAAAGATGACTGCAGCTGGATAACTGAGATGTATAGATTCAGCCATCGCGTCTGTTGTAAAAGAAATCGACAGCGCATTCATTTTAAAAGACGAACAGAACTGCAATCAAGGCATTTGTCGATCGGAAAGATGTGTTTGCCTTCCTTCCTACGGGATTCGGCAAAAGTTTAATTTATCAGCTGGCTCCGATGGTCGCTAAGAAGATGGGACGCAATGAAAACCCTGTGGTCGTTGTGGTTTCTCCTTTGGTCGCACTCATGGAGGACCAAGTAAAAGAAGCAACACTCATTTTTTTACTTCTTCCAGCGTGCGTGTAGTTGAGTTCTGTTGACAACTTGCGTAGCTCATAAAAAAAAACACTTACTGCTTTGCTCTGATTGGTTGTAGGTCTATCCAATTGAGTGCAGAGTTTTTTTTTCCTGGTTCGGTTAAGACACGCCTCATAATCAAAGCCCTATGGAGCAGTATCAGACTCACATTCTGACTAGAATTTGAGTATGACGAAGTCAGGCTATAAAGTAAACATACCGTTTGTTTGAAAAAACAAACATATTTTGTCATCCTTGCTGCAAGCTTACAAGAGTGATAATATCATTAAATGTGAAGGGGGGCCCTAAAATATTTTCTTGGGAAAAAGGGGGTCTAAGACAAAAAAAGGTTGGGAACCACTGGCTTACAGTATATCACGAAAGCGAGTACACCCCTCACATTTCAGCAAACATTTTAGTATATCTTCTCAAGGGACAATACTATAGAAACAGCAGCACATTGACTAAAATATATCCAACTTTCATTTCTATAGTATTGTCCCTTGAGAAGATATACTAAAATGTTTGCTGAAATGTGAGGGGTGTGCTCACTTTTGTGAGATACTGTATATACTAACTGAGAAAAAAAAATAAAAAATTGGTCAAGGGATATTATTGACTACAGGGGGACTTTAAAAAAAGTTAATAATGGTGCCTTACTTGTTCATAGATTTAGGTCTAAAATTCAGCTGAACTTAACACTGAAGACTAATTTTTGACAGAAAAAGTACTTTAGCCACACCCCAGAGGATCCTTTTCCTAATTAAACTTCCTCTAAACCTGTCACCAGGTCTCACGTGGGACAAGGGCACTTTAGAATGCTAAATTTATTTACATGGCACTGAAACAAAGGTGAAGCCAATAGCACAGTACTATTGACTCGTCTGTAAATAGGATCGCTTCACGACAAAACAAACATCGCTCAGATCTAGTTAACATTTGCTAAAGGTTGCACCAGAACAATGCGATCTAGAGAGGCATATTTGGGTCTGTTTTGGGAAATTAAGTTTAATCACACTCTTCCTGTCACGGTAAATGCTAATATCAGATGCTAATTTCAGATTATTGGTGTCATATGCAAATAGTGATTTACAGAGCTGTGGTTCTTTCGGATTCTAAAGGAAAATCATGGGTGAAACAGTGACATTGGCCCACATAAACAGTGGTCTGAATATCACTGCGTTGGAAAACAAATGCTTTTTGGGGCCACTGTATATGAGCTTTGTCCTTTCAGGCCATAATTAAGATGGTTCCATTGACACTTGGAGTAAAAAAAAAAAAAAAAAAAAAAAATATATATATATAATTACTCAACAAACGAGTGCACTTAAATCAACATTCTCTTTGACATTCAAAAACATTATTTACAAAATCCATGTAGCAAATTCTTAGCATTTCACCTCTCACCATGAATAAAACTATAATTACACCCATAACTAAAACATTACTGACCAACAGAAACATTTTGGTTCATTTTCAGCTAAAGAGCTTTGTTCGTTCTCACACTGTCAGAACGCCTGCTTACTTTGCATCTCATTATGCATTTGAGCTGTTTCTCTGCATATCTTTTCCAATATGAATAGTCTGGTGGTCAAAGGGCAAACGTTTGGGTTCATGTAGGGTAAACCAAATGACGTCAATTTCAGTTCAAGAGTGTCATGGCAATGAGCTGTCTGAGCACCTCTAATAATAAGCACAAAGGACAGTCTGCATTTTAATGTGGTTTTAAACTGTGCGGTGTGGACATGCACTGGTTACTCTGATAGATCGTTTATGCAACATAATTTATCTTCATATCCTTGTACAAAGACCAGGAAGCACATAAAAGTAAAACATTTTAAGGCTAACGCTTTTTCCTTAATACACGGACCAGCAAGCAAACATTTAAGGTCAACAGCGAAAATAAATATGATGAATTAACTAATAACAGAAGCCATTTATTCTGATAGCATCAACAAAAGCAATTATTAATGATAAATGCAGTGCTGCGCTTAACTTCACTGTAAGCAATAATATAGTTTTGAAAGGCAGGGTTAACACTTTTTAAGTTAGTAAAAGCATTTTGTTGTGCTAAGCAAGCACCTCAGTCATATGAATAGTTAAACTAAGAAATATCTGTCATCATTTACTCACCTTCATGTTGTTTTTATCCTCCAAAAACTACCTCTTAAAAAGAATAAAATAATATGTATATAGTATATAGTCTTTCACTCAAGTACTGCCACAACCAGATCACCAATCAGTAAGTTGGACTTTGATTTGTAACTTTGATGGCATGGGTGAACTAGTCCTTAAATTGCTCTTTCCATAAATATGTGACATTTTGATACATTGACGGTGGGTTTGTTTTTTCTAAAATCCTAAAACTGAAACACTTTGATTGAGCAGTAAATCTAGACGACCAAGTTTGCTTGAATTGGAAAAAAATAAATAAAAAAATCCTGCTTTACACTTGGGTTTTCTGCCAGATTTGTAGATGGGGAAATTGCAAGAGTGATTTGAATTGGAGAAAAGATAGAAAAAGAGTGCACAACTCTCTCTCCGTTTCCTACTCTGGTCCAGTGTCTTGTTATTAATTCTAAAGGCTGCCCTTTGCGGTTTCCTACATTACATACAGCTATAAAATCTTTATGTCTTGAGAGGATCTACAACTCTCCTACCGATAAGACCAGAATACAGAAAGAATATCACAGCAGAGAATGCAGGGTATTCAAGGGATGCACAGAGCATTCATGTTCAACTGCTTCAACCTTCATAATATATTTCTAAGACCCTTGTGATGGTACATCGACTTACAATAGGTTAAATGACACGTCTGCCATAGCCTGACGTGGTCTGTATCGCTTTTACTTGCACTATGTAACTTCGGGTTTCGGGTAGTAACCGGAGCACAAAAAGAACTACAAAGTTCGACTGCTTTACGGCATACGTCACTTCCCCCTCCACTTCCTCAAATTGTCTGTGGCCATTGTTGATTCCAAAGCCGGTGCTGGATAAACAGCGTGCGTGCGCGTGCGACAGTAGACTGCGGTAGGCTAAATTATTTATGACCGCGGTAATGGAGAATTTCGCTTCCAACCTGTAGGGCGACCGCAGAGGAAAAGTTCCTTGGTGTTGCTTTAAATTAGCAATCTGTGTGTTTTATAACTATGTATCTACGTATAGACACAGATACATACATATACACAAGCACACACACATTTTGAAAGAAATTAACACTTTTTTTTTCCAAGCAAAGACACATTAAGCTGATCAAAAGTGACAGGAGTGTCAGGAATAAATTACATTTTTAAACAGAAAACAGTAATTTAATCATTTTTCACAGTATAACTGTTTTTAATGTAAGTTTTTATCAAATTAACGCAGCCTGGGTGAGCATAAAGTACGAGACTTCTTTCAAAGAGAATATACTGTATACATATACTGCATATGTCTGTAATGTATGTCTACACAATAAAATCTTTAATCACATAAAAAAATATTTAAACAAAACCACAAATTCCTAATTTATTACATTTTTATATTTATAAGTTTACATTGTATTAAATTAGAAAAAAATCATAAATAATATTTCTGCTGCCGATTTCATACTTTTTGAACCACACTGTACAGTATATGAACTTACGAATAAAGATACCAGGTGATTTAAGAGGTTAAACAATAAAAAATAAAATAAAAAAAATCACCATTTTTTTTCTAGCAAAGAGTATTAAAATGCCAAAGGTGTCTCGACTTTCAGAAGAAAATAATACAAGTAATGTTTGGTTGAGGAAATCTAAAGCATTTTCAAATGCAGATCTTTTTTTAAAAAATTTTTTTTTTACAATGTTTATTTCAATACTGTCACAGCACAGACACGGCCCTGAAAGTGAGATGTTTTCGGAAGACTAAAGGCTGAATGAATAAGGCCTGTTTTTGAAGTCAAGCACTCAGCTCATGTCTTTCAGATTTGCCTGCTGATCAAGAAAAGGAAAGCTTTTAATTGTGTGGACATCACAGACACAGAGCCCCCTGATGCTTCACGGCTCACTGTCTGCTCTTATTTTTATGCTCTGCTCATACAATCAGCCACAGCCTCCAGCTGACAATATACTGTCTGTTTATCATAACTGGACAAAAAAACTAAACAAAAACACTTTTCTCAATTCATCATCATCACATTCAATTTCCTTTGTGTGACAGCCAAGGCCTAATCATAGTGGAAGGTGGTTAATTTAGCTATAAAGAGAACAATTTAAATACAAATGGACCTCAGGTCCCTCTGTAGGGGACGAGGAATAAACAAAACGTCACTGTTGATTGTGCCGTAATGGGAAGGGATGACATACGGACATGTACGGCAGACATCTCTCAACTCCGTCCACAATGTAGAGCTAATGGAGGTCAAGAGGCCCGAGGACGCTGAGGACGGCACAGACAATGTGAAGCTGCAAAAGAACAACCTGACGGCTCATTCGTGAGAGGCTTGAAGGCATCAAGAAATTAGGACAATTACAGTTTAACTTCCCAATTACCAAACTTAATGCACCCTGGATGCAATTCTGATTTAACGCTTCATTTGGTCGCAGAATGCCAGCCCTCCATAATTTGATGAAACCTGACAGTCAATTTAGAAAGCATATTTTGGGAAATAGTTTTCTCCTCCACGGCCTCTTCATATGCGTCTGAGTAATCTATGTATCTTGGGACAAATTCATCACACAACACGATTCAGTTCCGAGACAATATTGTTGGCCAACCTTACAAGGTTCTTATGATAAGATAACTTATGCTTTTTGAAGTGGTGACCCAGAATTAACAACTTTGTTTTTAAACTGACAGACAAACTCAAGTTACATTTAAAATATATATGCTATTATTTAAAATATTTGGTAACACTTTACAATAAGGTATTATTTGTTAAAAAATAATATTTGGTAACACTTTACAATAAGGTCTTATTTTAAAAAAAAATATAACTAACAATGATAAATATAGTTTAAAGCATTTATTAACCTTTTAGCTTAATTAACAAAAAAAATGTATATTCATGTTAGTTCCCAGTCCATTAACTAATGTTAACAGATACAACTGTTAAACTTAAAAATGTATTTGTACAGTAAGTGTTGAGATTAACATTAGCTAAGATTAATAAATGCTGTGTAAGCATTGGTTATTGTCAGTTCATCTTAAGCAATGTAGTTAACTAATGTTATAAAATGAAACCTCTTTGTAAAGTCTTACCAAATATTTGTAATATTATGAGTTAATTAATTTATTCATAAATTCCATTCAAAATGAATAGGGCATGGCACTTGTGAATGACATGGACACAGCACAACTCTGCACTAATGCTCATCTACTGAACATATGCTCTGTCAATATGCTGACTGGCTGAGCACTTGTCCTGTAATTGTTGCGATTACCAACACCGATCCCACAAAATGTGATCTTGTCTGGCCATTATAAAATAAACAAAGTTATTTGGAAACATTAAAAAGGGTCAATCAAGCAAATACAATCATGTAAAACTAGAAACCTGTGCTGTCATGCATTAATACACACAAGGGGGCAGACAAACACTCAAGGGGTTGTATAGGTTTGTCAACACAGTGCATAAAGCACTGACTGTCCTTCAGTAAAGATTAATGAAGGCCAGACAGCAGCACTGCCATCCGCTACACAACACGGTCAAACACACTACTCTGTAAATCTCATCATGCAAAGTCTCATACACTCCCACTTCATGCACATACTCAACAAATCCATGTTATTATCAAGGAGAGGTTTTCAGACAAGTAGTTTTCAGATCACAAGACTCTGGTGAGCAGTATTATATTTTATTTTATTCTCATAGTGCATGTTTATCTTTCCCTGACCTCCCTGACCTAATTTTTTATACTATCAGTGAGAAATAAAATGCTTAGTTCAGGATGACATGTTAATTTGCTTGTTGATTCCAGTGAACTACTGTAATGGCCACGTTCACACAGCAGCAGAATACAGTTGTCAGTCCTGTACTTGAGACTCCAACATGGGGCTTGCGGGCACTTAGTAGCCCTCATAGAGTCTGTGAGTTGCCCACTAAGCACATTCTATAAATAGCCCCAATTTGCCATTAGAGATCCACTGTTCCGGGCTCCAGACTGCGAGTAAATGGTGGCATTTTGCAACCTTTTTTTGTGGCAGTGTGACTAAAATGTGTTAGTGAGCGCACTGGTGCCACTCCAAAACAAGACACAGTCATTGTCAAATCAAATACTTATTGTTGCCAGCAGGGGCGTCCCTAGGATTTTCATTTTAGGGGGGCTAAGCCCCCAATATGATTTTTAAAAAATATATAATTTTTTTTTAACTCTTTAGTTTAGGATCTAAAGATCACTATTAACCATTTTCATTACGATGCAAAGGCACGGTTTTATAATAACTGTGGTCCCAAATGTGAGGTAGGGCAAATAGAGGGGTTCGGGGCCTCCCCGAGAAAATTTTGATTTCTCTGATCTACATATGTGCATTTTAAGATGTTCTGAAGGCCAAAAAACTTGGATAGTGGGCAGCTGATTATTTTTCTCTCCTCATCAGCATCACACTCTTTTTCTCTTTGTTTTTATCTTGCCCTGTCTCTTCCCCTCCTAAAGCTGAGCTTTGACTTATATAGGCTTTTCATTTTTGTCTGTCAGTGAAGAAAGTAAACATAGGGTCAACTGAAAGGTTGATTTTGCCTATGAATCATTTTCTCAGACGCGTTTATTTACTGAAAGCTACTAAAGGTAATTAAGTTTATTAAATGCATTCACAATATGTAGGCTACACATTTATTATTGATCTTATGCCTAATACAGGGCCGTAGACAGGGCTATGTGAGGTTGGTAGGGGGTTCAATTTTTTTTTATTTCTCTGATATGTGCATTTCAAGACGTTTGAAGACCAAAAAAAGGATAAGAAATAGCTTTAAAACCATGTCAGTGGGCAGTAGATTATTTGTCAATACCTGCTCTTTTCTCATCTCCATCACTCTCTTTTTTTCTCAGTCTCTTCGTCCCTTTCTCTTCCCCTCCTAAAGCTGAGCTTTTTTAATTTACTAAAGGCTACAATTTGTATTATATTCTCAATATGTACACATTCATTATTAATCTTGTGCCTAACATGATGAAAACGGCTTTGTTAATGTTTCTTGTAAACTAATTATTACATTACATGAGTCACGTTACATAGGCCTATTTTCAGTTCAAAATGGCGAAATTAGACAAAACTATATTAGTTTGCCTGATTATTTTTTGTCATTCGTTTAACATTTATGACCTAAAAAAAGTAAAATATTAAATGTTAAGTTTAGCCACTTACATCTTATCTCGCACTTGACCGTACGCGTCGAGTTAAGCCCCGTTCACACTACACGCGACCAAAGCGACGCGATACCCTTCATTTCAATGGGGAGCTGGCGATTTCCGGCGACATGGGCGACGGCGACCGGATGGGGCGTGTCTGGCGACGCGACAAAGTTGAGATCTGTTTAACTTTATGCAAATGAGGAGCGACTTTCGGGAGCGACAACCAATAGGAGCAGAGCGCGTATGATCCTTCTCCACATCATTGGATGTCATTCATAAAGGCAACCAGTAGTGGGAACTCCCACTAGCGACCTCGTCGCCAGGCACTGGCGACAACATGCAGCGACAAAGTCGCTTGTAGTGTGAACGGGGCTTCACACTGTTAAAATTCGCGCTCAGCGTCTGTGAACATAAAGCCTGCCTACTTTGATTTGATTGGTCATCTCAAATATTCTGACATTGACGAGCAGTGACAGACCAATGAGGCTCAGATGAACACACACATGAACACACACACACACACACACCCTGTCCTCTGTTTCTGACGTGCTCTCTGCTCGGCGCCGCTGCGGATTGAAGATGAAGAAGGCGCTGAATCTGATTATAACAAGACTGAAGCGAACACGAATTTGTGTAGCCTACATTAATCTCACATTTTTAGGGGGGCTAGGCAGAAGTTGGCTGAAGGCCCCCTAAAAAGGGCCTAGCGACGCCCCTGGTTGCCAGCACTGTGGCAAATGACTATTCAAATTGTATGGCACTTAAATATTCAGGGAAAGTGTAATGTGATTTTCAGAGAGAAAATTATAAATGTACAAATTTCAATATATTTCCATAATTTTTAATAAAGCACCAACATGTTATACTTATAATAAATTATATATACATTTTTTTAAATGTATCAAAACAAGTAGCCATCTAGATGATTTTATCCCTTGAGGGAGCTCTCAATCACAAAAAGCGTGAAGATCCCTGCCTTAATACATTCAGTTCAGTTATTTATGGGAGTGACAACCGCATTCTATAACCAAACTCCCAACTGTAAATTCTCAGGACTCACAACCGCATTCTCAGAAAAAGTGCCGTGTGAAAGAAAAAAGGACTGGACAACTAGTTGTCTGTCAGTCATCCAGTGCGAGAGAGCGGCTCTGAGCTGCACAAACACGTGTCTACCGTGTGTTACAGGTTTTTGTGTATGGTTTCGCTGTCTGTACTTTCAGTAACCTGCAGCATCTGAAGGTTTTAGATCCAGTCACTGTTCTTCACCAGAGCTGCTCCACTCGCTTTTGTGTTCTACAGTACGTGCGTTTGTGTTCTAAATGCCCCGCTCTCTACGCAGATATATAAAAGCTGCTGTCGGTAAATGAAGATTTGACTGATGAACTTGCGCCTCGATTGGACTCTTGTGTGTCAAAGGTGATCAGACTTTTTAGTTTTATGGACTGTTCCATCTTTGAGATTACTTTGGTTACTCTCGCTATGGTTACTGGTTGCATGTTCATACAGACAGTATTCGAGACACTAAGTTGCTGTTTGAACGGGACAGTTCGAGACTCAAACCTGTAAGTAAATGCGGTTGTCAATCCCAAAAGCTGATAGTGTCAATGTAGCTTACTTTTAGTCTCTGCACATCCAGTGAGGCAAGTGAGACTCTGCCCTCACCTGCATTGATATGTAAAGATAGAGTGGACTGAGAGTGATTTTCTGTTCATGACTAATATGGTATATAGTCAAACTTGTAGTGCGAGAGAACCCCAGAGGGCAGAGTCTACAATAAGGGCAGAGGCTTTTTCCAAAGTCAGATTAGCATTAAGAATGTGTATAGCAGCCTTCACTGTGCTTCATGCTCATTATTAGATTAGCATCAGCCATGCTGCAAATTGTTATTGCTGACTGTAATCAGAAAATGGGTCGCGAGAGTGCCAGGGGAGAGTGGCAAAGACTGGCAGAGCATGGAAGTACAAATACATAAGAGAGAAGGTGAATGATCACAAGCTGCAGAGGTGAAGAAAAGGAGGACTGAAGGGCTATATGAGATAGAAAAGAGTAGGAAAAACTGCAGTCAGCATTCTGCATAATGTGCATATGTCATCAACAGTATATACATACCGCTCAAAGGTTTGGGGACTGTACGATTTTTTAATGCTTTTAAAACTCTCTTATGCTCCCCAAGGCTGCATTTATTTGATCATTTTTAAAATGTCATTTATTCCTGTGATGGTAAAGCTGAATTTTCAGCATCATTACTCCAGCTTAATATTTTGGTCGGAAACATTATTTTTCAGAATTCTTTAATATTTTATAGAAAGTTTTATATAGAAATTTCAAACCACATTTATTTTAAATGGAAATCTTTTTGTAGCATTATGAACGTCTTTATGTTAACCTTAGTTCATATATTAACTAACCATGAGCAATACATTCGTTACTGCATTTGTTAATCTTTGGTAACGTTAGTTAAAGGTGCCCTAGAATGTGTTGAAATAATATTTTAATTTTGTCTCTTATATCTACATAGAGGGCATGTGGCTTATTTAAGGGCATTTAAAATGTCCAGATATGGTTTTACAGGTCCATTTTCAACTCTAGAAATTGGCCCTAGAATGGTCTGTTTTTACCTTATTTGGAAGGGTCATTAATAGTAATGAGGAGTTCTGCTCTGATTGGCTGTTTCACTGCGGGCTCAGTGAAACAAATGGACTAAGGTTAGATGCCTTGTCAAATAAATATAGCTTCAACTTATGTGGTGGAGAATGTGACGTTAGCTAGAAGGATCGAGTGAGCTAACATTATCTGTGAGCAACTAAACTAACGTAGTTAGCCCCTGACGTGTCGTTGATGAAATAGACGAAATTAAAATTATTTGACAAAAAGGAATTTACATATGTATCTACAGCAGGGGTCTCCAACCTTTTTTCATTTGAGAGCTACTTTTTAAAAATGAAAGTGGCCGAGAGCTACTCATGTAATACAATACTTAAATCTCTGAAATAATGTCTCATAACTCGCATATTAACAACTATCTAAACTGTTTTATACCTAAAAGGGTTTTTGTATGCCTATGTCACCCTTAAATGTCAGAGAAAAGAACAGAATCAGAGATTATTTTTTTTATAGAAAATTGTACTTTGCATATTATATTGTAAAAACACATAATTATAGTTGATTTTATAGTTCATCATGACTAGATATGAAATGGCATGATAATTTAATTTCATTAGTGACCAAAATGATCACGGTAATCACAGATTCCTGTTCAAAAAGTACTAATACTACACAATGAAATCAATTCACTAAGTTGTATGTCGAAAACCAGCAAATAACAAATAAATCCGCATCAATATGCACTTTTTGTTTACATAAACATTAAAATAATAACATTAAAAATTATGGCTAGATTTTAAAGGAGTGTCTTGCAACATGTTATCTAGCCTACTGTACAAGTATGTACAAGTTCAAATAAAGTTTTGACAAAAAATGTTTTATAAAAATATAAACCTCACATATTTCAGCCTTTAAATCATTTTTATAAAAAGAATGAGCCAAAAAAGATAAATTACTGACTTTTACAATGCACATTAGCTTATCTTTTATTATTAAGAGTAAAATTCGATCTGATTTTCCCGTGGCGTCTGTCGTTGCTATGCAACCATGCACTGCGCTCTCCACAATGACAAAGAAGTTTTAGTAGCTAATAGATTTCCACCACCGAAAAACACTTCCTGTAGCTCTGCTACAAGATTTATTTACGGAGAAGAGAAAAACACCCGTAGTGTTTGGGTGCACCCCCATCCTTCATGTTGACTGAGCTTTCAATGTTGTTATGGAAAGGGTGAAGCTGATTGGTTGACCTGCGGTACGTTTGCGGCATACTGAATAGTTGCATTTTTTTCATCTCGCTGCACCTGGAAAAAAATAGCGCGTCGCTTTAATTATGAGCGCGCTTGCCTCGCACCTACATTTGAAATAACGAACTTGAGGACGCAAAAGACTCGATATGTGAACGGCTCCTTGACGAGCAACCTCCAATCAGGCCACGAGCTAACGTTACTGGTAGCTCGCGAGCGACGTTTGGACCCCTGAACTAGAGTAAGTCAGAGTTCACCTAAACTTATCTAAACTCATGTATAATGAACAGAAGATATTGTCATTTTTAAATATAAATATATAAATATATGCTATATAAATGCAACAGGTGTGATTGAAAAAGAATATCAACAGAATACAATTACATTTCAGACGCAGCTCACTACTGAGTTGTGCTATTTTTAGACCAGGCCTGCGGGCGACTCATGTGGTCCCTGGGGGCGACCTGGTGCCCGCGGGCACCGTGTTGGTGACCCCTGATCTACAGTATTATTTTGTAGATTTATATGATACTAACCTCAGCAGCGTAAATACTTTGTCATACTATTTAGTTATGTATGCTCGTAACTTGGAGTTTGCTATTGTTACTGTACTAGGATCTTGCGCTGGATCTAGATAACACAGTGTAAATTATCGTTAATAAAATCACTAGTTACCGCTTGCGAGAATATAGTTGGAATTGCCCCCTTCTTCAGTATGAGACGCTGAGAGAAGCCTGCTTGATATTGTCCCAGGTTAGAAAATAAGTCCATGGTGAAATAAGCAGAGCAAACTAACAACTTCGAATTAAACTGTTGCGGTAACGTTATCCGATTATAGATAAACATCAACCACGCCTGTTGACATTTCTTTTCTGTGGGAAGGGTATGAAAAGTCCTCACATCCCCCGCACAGCCTGGAACATAACATTTGTTTCCATGATCTGCCATTTTCCCTATGATCCTCGCTTGTTTCTTCACCTGCAGAACTTCCGATGATTCGGCTGCGCAGTTACGCCTGGCATTGAACATGGGCTGGCATATGCAAATTTTTGGAGGCGTACATATTAATGATCCCGACTGTTGCGTCACAGTCGGTGTTATGTGGAGATTCTTCAGGGGTGTTTTTCAAAAACGAGATTTAAATAAGGAGAAAACAATGGTGTTTGAGACTCACTGTATGTCATGTCCATGTACTGAACTCTTGTTATTTAACTATGGCAAGATAAATTTAATTTCAAATTCTAGGGCACCTTTAATACAAATACAGCTGTTCATTGTTTGTTCTTCACAGTGAATGAACTAAGGTTAACAAATACAACTTTTGTTTTTAATAATGTATTAGTAAATGTTGAAATTAACATTAACAAATATGAATAAATGCTGTAGAAGTGCAGTTAATTATTAGTTCATGTTAATGAAACCTTATTGTAAAGTGTTACCATTTAGGGTCACTTTTGGTCAATTTATGACCAAATGTCATTGCCAAATAAAACTTTTAATTTATTAATTAAATTATTTAATTTATCGTTCAATTTTTATTATTTTTATTAAATCTTACCCCAAATGCTGTACATATTTGCTATTTCTGTCACACATAGTTGTAGAAGCAGACGAAACTCATAAAGGTAATCCAACAAATACTGACCAAGAAATACAACTGACATTGACGAGAACAGACAACAAAACACTGAAAAGAGAGCCAATTAAAAACAAGCAAATGAGGGAAATAATGATGAACACCTGTGCAGATCAAATGAATTACAATGACAACTGATAGAGTGGCGGGACACTGAACAAAGAAACACATGTAACTAAAAATAACAAAAGCTTTTAAAATTCCATGAAAACTAAACTAAAGTCAAAATAACTGAATGTCCGTGACAATTATATACTTAATTAGCTATCTTGATTAGCTAAATGACTGTACTTAAATATGCTTAATATATTCTAATTAGCATATATGCTGAATTGCACCAAATTTTTTTTTTTTTTTTTTTTTTTTTCAAGAGTTCTACTTGAGAAGAGATTGAAAAGGCCTCTTATTTTCATTCCATTTTAGTTTCCTTCTTACACTTTATCCTTTTGCCAATTTTTCAGCCTCCATATTAACAGCTCGTCAATGTAAATTTTCGTGAACGGCTAATTAGAAGAGCGCACATGGAAATACCAGCAAGTGAAACTTACACGCCCACACACGTTAACCAGGACAAATGTTTCAAAAATGTGTTTATCTAAGAACTGGGATTGAACTAAATTATTTCTATAGCAACTTCTGCATTTCATTTAGCACTAATTAGTTATTAAGTCCAGCTGTTAGCCCACACAAACTCACAGACAGTGAGCAAATGCTGTACTAATCCTCCTGAAACTGAGCCATTAAAACAAAAAACAACATTCTGAGGTGGTTCTGTCTTGCAGTTTAACAACTGGGAAAACCGCCAAAAATAAGTGGGTTCAAACTGAGAGCAGTGAAGAGTGCATCGGCATCAGCCACTGAGGGGCTATTAAGGTTGCATTCCTATTCTACCATCAGGTTACCCGGTTATCAAGACACTTGACCCTCATTTGTTACAGCAAGAACTATCACTACCGTTAGATAAAATTACACTTTCTTTAATTTAAGGTTTTAGATAACCTTCTATCACCCCACAAGTCCCTATAAGAATCTATATTCTGCAAGCGCAGACACACACACACACTCTCTGTGTACCTGGTGTGTTGAGTATGCGTGACATTCGGCAAGCGTAGGCTACGTGCTGCTCGCAGTGCTCAGCGCTGTTGGTTATCGCTGTGACCTGCTCCATAGAGGCACTGTAGTTCAGCTGTAACACCGTCCGCCTCTCCCGGCTGGAGCCAGTCACTGCCGTCTGTGCTGGGAGGTTATTCACCACAGTCATCCACACCTTGTCCTCTGAAACACGGATACAGCAACGGGCATAAAACGGTGAACTGACACAGGAAAAACACTGCGAGATTTGGTTGGAATGACTTGACATATTATTGTAACTTGACTTCTCTTGAACTTCGGTAGGCTGTACAGTACGACGAAGGACTTGTAATTGTTTCTGCAGTAAACTGATCTTATGTGTCTGAGTGATGTGCCTAAGTTTCTAATGATCATTTGCTGGTGAAGGGTGAGAAACTTGGCGAGTCATACGATTTTTGTCATAGGTTTGCCATAGATTATCCGACCACTGCATTGGTAATAATTCATAATAAAGAATTATGCCTCAATATTGTGTCAAAATTTGGTCCAACAAAAAGTGCAAAATATATACTTGAGTGGATAGGTTTCCACATAAATTTTTTTTTAAAGAAAAAAGTCAATATTTTTCTTAACTTTATAAAGTTTTTCTTTAAATCAAGAAGAGATTTTCTCATTAAAGTAACAAGTAAATACTTCATTACAAACTGATTTCACACATTCTGGATCCATGTGTGCAAGTGTAAATCGTTTTTTTTATGGCTAATAATCTACCTATTCAAGTTTTATTTAATGAGTCCTAATAAAAAAAAAAAAAACATTTCTAAATAAAAACACATTTTGTTGTTTATATATTTTTTAATCCACCTTATACGGTAACCATAATCTCTACTTCCCACCTTAAAGAATCACAAGATTTACACTTCAAAGGCTGTTAAATGAACATAATACATTTCAGAAATTGACAGACACTTTCTTTTCAGAATGATTTTTGCTCTCTACCGTGTCCGCTCAGGGATTTCCAATGCTCTGAGATGACTAAAGTTCCTGTCCTGAAATGATAACATTTTAAGTCCTGATGTTCCTACATGCAAGAGTGCCATTTTGTTTTATTTATTTATTTATTTTTGGATCAGTGGGATAATGTGAACATAGATTGATGAAATATATTCTTGGAAACAAATGGGTTGAGATGTTGAAATAAAATACTTTCTCGGAAAGCGATAGTGTGTTTTAGGAACCTGACTCAGAAGCTTGGGAACAGTGTTGTTCTCGAAAACATAATAAACACTAAAGGCTTGATTTATTAATCAAGTGCAAACCATGGGCTTCCTGGATTCATAGTGGTATGGTAAGCCACAATTTTTTTTTACAATATTGCACATTTTACCTGTCATGTTGCAGATGACTTTAAAAGGCCCTAACGGTCCACTTCCATCAGGGTCAATCCAGTAGGCATCAGATGATCTTCCCAAATGCTTGTAGGCCTCACAAGACTGCTCATATACAGCTGGAAGAAATAAAAAAAGAAAAACAGCTTTATTAAGTATTTTTATTAGAATTTCTTTATTAACTTCATTAATTATAATCATATATTATAATTATAATCTAACATTTTTGGAGGTTCACCTCCAAATCTTAATTAAAAAAATAAATAATTATTTTAGCAAATAAGACAATATTTTCCTTTTATATTAACTTTCATCAAAACTAGGCTATGCTGACAACTGATGGAAAACTAATTAGAATGAAGTGTGAAATTAAAATACCGATTCTGCACACATTATGTTTGCAGATTGCAATCTGACAATATCACCATAGTACATCCAGAACAAACGCAAGGTAACTATCCCACTAATCAAACTCGGAAAGAAAAGCATGAGCTAAATAGAAAGTACTTACTTAATAAATATAGAATGACAGAAACAGCAGCTTCACTGTGCAATATATGGAGTAGTATATATATAAAAAAATGTTTATACTTTTTGCAAGCTTGACTATTGACCAATACTCCTTTTTTCGCATACGGAGAGGTTTTGAGGGAAGTAGCTCAACAGGGTTCAACATCTTTCATATTGACTTATGTGTGTAACTGTTGCAGCTTTGTAACTTCTAGTCTCTTCTCCTCTCCATCTAACCCCTGGGGTCCTAAAGAAGTTTCAGTCAACTATTTCTCTCAGAACTGATCCCAAACACACTACATAGAGAATACAACAGACGTTTCATATGAATCAATAGCTCTGTCTCAAAACCTAGTGAGCGTTTGATGGAGTCGTAGTAGGTGCCACTACATACAGCATCTGAAGGTCATTCTATAAGGTAGACTTAAAGAAACCTCATTTTGGCCAAATTCTAGAGCAGCAGCATCACATGGTAATCACAAAGAAGGAAATTACATCAATCAAATATGGATAAATGATGGATGTGGAGAGAGAATTGTACTTACATTCAATATCGAAAATTATCAATACAAATATTTCAGCATAAATAAAACGTATCATTAGCTTAGCAACATGCTAACATGACACCTTCATAATCATGACATGACACATGTTATGAATATGAAGGAAGTTTTATGCATTTTTATGACAACTGTCATTAAGTGTCACTTGCTCAATTATGACATTTTTAATGCAAATATGACATTGTTTGAGATGTCTTTGTTATGACACCTTGATATAAACCAATACATCATAACCTGTCAGTGTCTTTGTCATGACAACTTGACATTACTAAGACAACACAACCTGTCATAAACATGACATAGCAGATTAATTATCAAACTTACGAAACCACTTAGCTTTATTGGTTAACATTACATGAAACTGTCAGGTGGTTGGTTTTGACATTGGCTGTCATGAAGCCATTATAACTTTTTAATGACAAATTTAATGTGTACCACTGTAGTTGAGGTCACGAAAAATATTCATGACACAGTTATAATGGCCTCATGACAGCCAATGTCAAAATCAACCACATGACAGTTTAACTTAATTTAATGTCAAGTTGTCATGACAAAGACACTGACAGGTTATGATGTTATGGTTTATGTCAAGGTGTCATAACAAAGACATCTTAAACAATGTCATATTTGCATTCAAAATGTCATTATTGAGCGAAAGACACTTAATGAGTTGTCATAAACATGCATAAACCCTACTTCATATTCATGACATATGTCATGTCATGGTTATGAAGGTGTCATGTCAGTCTTATGCACACCCCTTCAAGTAAAGTGTTACCAAACAATGGTAGTTCAAGTTAGCGTTGCCACCCGTCCCGGTTTTTCAGGGATTGTTCTCTTTTTTGAGCGACAGTCCGTTTTTTTTTTTTTTATGTACTTCTAAAGTAGAATTTCCTGGTTTCAAATTAAAACGTTTCCTTCTACTGTTACTGTGTTTTCTTCATGGTTGTGTACATCCAATCCTGTGTCCGTAAATGGGTAAAAACGGGTAAAACAGTGGATTGGCCAATGCCAGGCATTTACTTTTATTTGATTGGAAGCAGAAATACAAAGCTCAACTTATCGCCTATATCGCCTAGCAACTGCCTCTGCTGTCGGTTGGTCGCACGCATCCACACATCCACACATCCAGGATGAAACAGTGTGAGTTCAGTTGCTAGCTTTTTTAAAACTTTCTATTTACTCAGTTTTGTGAAATGGGGGGAGAGACGGATGAGGAGGATAACACAACACAATCGAATGAGCCACCAGTGTCAAAGAAAAAACGATTTACAACCTACAACTCAGACTGGGCGAAAAGAGAAAACTTTTCGGAATGGGTAAGGCCCACCCAAGGAGACCCGTTCTCCGCTACCTCTGTTTTGTGTCCTGTCAAAATTTCAGTTAATTATGAAGGAAAAACAGCGCTGGAAAATCATGCAAAAACAAAGAAGCACCAGAGTTTTGCATTAAGCAAAAGCAAAAATCTAGCCATTGCAACGTTTATGACAAAGAAAGAAATATGGGTTGATCCCCCCCCAAAAAACAATACAAAAACAAATTTCATCTGAGTGTCCCGGTTTTTCACAAATCAAAAGGTGGCAACCCTAATTCAAGTCTGCTGTGCTTCCATTTCAGTTGGTATTTCAAAATATAATTTAAACCTGGTAACAAACTGAACATTTTTGAATTTTGTGTTTCAGCTGCTACAAAAGCAGTGGAAACAAGAAGCCATCTACATATTTAACATCTAATTCATAAGTAAAAGCAAATACAGAGAAAGCAAATACTGTTACACCGAACCTTGACATTTCTCAGAAAGGTCTTCTAGATGTTAGTTAAACAGAATGATGTTCATCTTGTGTGTTTCCCATTCTCCTTTTTGCTTAATTTCACAGAATGTCATTCTTTGTTCCATTTTTGTAAGTTCTGCTCACATGCTGAGGTTTACACAAAATAACCCTTTATTTAGAAAGCATGACATGTATCAGAATAAACAACCAGCAATAAGCCGGAAACACATATGCACAGTTGCACACATATACCTATAAAAAGATACACCCAAACACACATTCTTACATGTGTGACATGTGGCTCCGGTGTACCCCGTCCCATCACAGGTGCAAGTGAAGCCGTCCCAGGTCTGACTGCATCGGCCTCCATGTTCACAGTGGTTTGGCATACATCTAAAAAAAAGAAAAGATACAGATCACAATTACACATTTAAATGCATGTCAGACCAATGTAAAATGCTAGACTACAATCTTTGATCATTGCAACTCATTTTGCTGCATTTTCAAGTTAAAGGGAAAAAAGTGTCTAATGTTCTCTTCCCATCCGCTGTGCTGTTTTAAATAGTTTTTTTTTTTACAGAGTAGCAACAGTTTTTTTTTAATAACATTTGACATGAACACTCATTGAAACACATTACTGATTGCCAGCTCAGTTGAAAACAGAGAAAGTGTTGAAGAGGATGACACTGAGTCATTTACTTTATGAAGGTCTTAATGTGACAATGGTAAAAACAGCTTTTGTACAAAAATCATAAATATATACTACTTCACTTTTAACAATTTCAACACTTGTTTATCTTGATTTGCTATACACAGAAAAAAAAAATGCACAAATGGGATAAAGACAAACAATCAAATGGACACTCTATAGGGTGAAAAAATAGTTACCATCCACGGTTCAGCACAGCAGTACTATTTTATTATTATTTGTATAATATTTAATTAGTTATTAATAATTTAAATGAGCTTTTATTTTGTATATTTTTATTTTTTATTTAAATTGTAGTTTATGTTTAAGTGATTTTATTTTGCTCTTGTTATTTTTATATTCCTAGCTTTAATTCAATTAATGAAAATATTGTTTCATATTTTTAATAAATTTACAATAACAACACTGTGGTAACTGGTAAGGTACATATTTGTGTAACGCAAAACTGTGATACAGATCAAATTGAGAGAAATTTAAACATTAAAATAAAAAAATTACATATATCAGACATATATTTATAATATCAGAATATAAAGAAATTATATACTACAAATTTCACCAAGAATAATTTTATGTCGACAGCATTCCCCCCAAGTCCCACCCCCCACCCAAAGGGCACATGGCAATCGCACACACACAAAGTTGTTTTCAAGCCGTGCAGATTTGCCAGCATCTTTTTAGTCTCAACTAAAATCTTAATTAAAGCTCTAAAGTTAAATCAATTAACGGCTTCACTGACTTTCTCCTGAACTTAATTAAGAAACAGTCATCTTCAGAGGTGTTTTCAATTGGCCAAGGATCAAAACTGAAATCTGGTGATGTGGCGCTCATTCTGTGCAAAAAATGATGCTGAACACTAGCTGTCCACTTACTTCCACAGCTCCTCATACAGTCCTGCCAAATGCACGTCAAATCCATTAACACGGCAAAATGCGGTATGAAATGAAATGAAATGAACAATCCCCTTGGAGCTAATACTCATTAGGCTGATGTCTCATAGGAAGAGCTGTGACAATGCCACTGAAAATGAACCTTAAGTCTGACGAGTTTTTCAACACTGCTATTGTCGTACTATGCTGCCAGACTGTAGTTTTTGTATAGGATGACATGTCTCGATTAATTAGGTTACCTCATTGGCCATCTGTTCCTAGAGGAGAAAGGTACAGATAGAGTTTACGCTGTTCATTAATCAAACTCCTGCAACCGAACAGTCCCTGGAAATTTGTGGCCACTGATGACTCAGTCCAATAATACAAAATTAAGTCCGAGTCGACAGGTACTGTCACTGGGAGATAAGACCTTGGTAAAAGCTTCTTGGTAATAGATTCGAAAATAGCCTTGGTAATAGCTGAGCTCTCACAAAACAGAAAGTTACAAACATTTCACTATTGTTCCTTGCCAAGCAGAGAGCTGGAGAATGCAGAGCAGTGAGCCTGAACAAGCATTTCCTGTTGCATGGTCACTTGGCTTCCCACAGCTCGCAATTTCCCAAGGAAAGATAAAGAGTGCGGAAGTAAATGTGCGCATGTTTGAGTTTAGGAAATGTCTTATTGACGAAAGAAAAACTTCTACTGAACCAGTTTACCCTATACATTTTTCTTATACAGTATGTATTGCTAAGCCTGATTTATTCTAGTAAATGATTAATCCCAAACATTCCTCTCTCACGTGTGTCATTTTGGAAATGTTATTAATTTGAGTGAATCGGTTCATAAATATTCACTCTCTTATGCAACAGTGGAAAGCCCGATTCATTCTAGCAAATTAATTAATTCTAAACATATCTCACATGCACCACTGGGATATTTGATTCAGTTGAGTGAATCGTTTCATAAACATTCCCTCTCTTATGCAACAGTGGAAAGTCTGATTCATTCTATAGTAAACGGATTCATTCTAAACATTTATCTCTCACATGCATCAATGGGAAATATTCATTTGAGTGAATCATTTCATAAACATTCACTCTCTCATGCAACAGTGGAAAGTCTGATCCATTCTAGTGAAATGGTTTATTTGAAAAACAGTCCAAAACAGATTTACAGGTTCAAATTCTTGTGCAGCATTTTAAATAGATTTTTATTAAAAGTAAAATAATAATATTTATATTATTTATATTTAGTTAAAAGTTGCTTTTCATCTCTACATTTTTGGATTAAATATTAAAACACACCCTCATTATTGGATCTACCCTAAAGTTGGATTTAGTATAAATGTATCCACGTTTAATGCAGTCACCTAATTAAAATTCTTTAGAAATCCCTCTTTGAAAAACCTAGAAAAAACAAAATATACTATTGGATAGTTACATATTTAATAATAGTACACCCACAAGTTGCTTAAAGGGTTGGTACACTCAGAAATTAAAATAAACTTCCATTGCCTAAATTAAATCTGTTGTTCATCATATAAAGTGATTATGTATCTTTAGAAGACTTAGAAGGATTTAACTGCTCGATTAATATATGCATTTATATTACGATCTCTATATATATGTTTTGAACTATCTGAGGTTTGTGCAAATAGACTTTCAATGGAGGGACAGAAATATTTCAGATTTCATTAATAATATTAGTTTAGGGTCCAATTCTAACTAATAACTAGTTGCTTATTAGCATGCATATTACTAGGATATTGGCTGTTTATTAAATGACCATATTCTACATCCCTTAATCCTACCCAATACTACCTAAACTTAACAAATACCTTACTAACTATTAATAAGCAGCAATTAGAAGTTTATTGATGCAAAAGTCATAGTTAGTTAATAGTGAGAATTGGACCCTTATCTAAAGTGTGACCAAATAACTTTTTAATAATCTAAAGAACCTTTTCCACTATACTGAACCCTTTTGTCCAATTGAAAGGTTTCATGGACGCTAAAGGTTTCTCGTGGAACCACTAATAGCTACTTTGAAACTGTAATTTGTTAAGGTAGTTGAACTGCAGTCAAGATACTCTTTTGAAAGGAGCTAAATTATAGTTGAAAATGAAAATTCTTTCATCGGTTACTCAATCGTTCCAAAACCCGTAAGACTTTCATTCATGTTCAAAACACAAATAAAGATATTTTGGTCAGATATTTAAATAAAGTTTAGGGTCCAATTCTCACTACAAGTGTGACCAAAATATCTTCATTTGTGTTTTGAACATGAATGAAAGTGTTAAGGCCCTTTCACACCGGACGCGTAACAAAAAAGCGAAACGGAGACCGTCCTGGGTGGACATGGAAATAAATGCTTATAAGCAAATTTCCCTTCCAGCACTTCTTGCATCTAAACTACAGTCTACCTCTTATATTCCGGCCGATTGCCCAGTGGTGAAACACTCGTTGAGGATTTGGATCCAATTCAGGAAGTCATTTGGTTTTAGGGACCCCTCTCTTCTTAGCCCTGTGTTCCGTAATCATTTTTTTCCACGCTCAATGCAGGATGGTTCATTCAAGAGTTTGTCTCAAAAGGGGATAAAATGTTTCAAAGACTTATTTTTGGATAATGTATTTGCTTCCTTTGAGCAATTGGTATTACGTTTTGGTCTTACCAAGTCAGATTTCTTTAGAGTCTTGCAAGTAAGACATTACGTTAAGTCACTAATACCAGACTTCCCAGCGATGCCCTCCGAAAATCCTTTGGATAGGTTCCTTTCATGTAATACATTGGCCAAGGGCTCAATTGCTACTATTTACAATTTAATGATCAATCTGGCATCTTCATCCCTGGATAACATTAAGAGAGCCTGGGAGGAAGACCTTGACAGACCACTCTCCGAAGACACCTGGAACTGTGTCCTTAAACAGGTCCACTCATCGTCAATGTGTGCTCGGCATTCACTTATACAGTTTAAAGTTGTACACAGAGCTCATATATCCAAAGTTAAACTAGCTCAAATGTTTCCTGGTACTAGCCCTATGTGCAATAGATGTCAATGTACCGAGGGAACGTTAACTCACTTGTTCTGGACATGCCCCAAATTAGAGCGTTACTGGCGATCGATATTTCACACCCTTTCTGTGGTTCTTCAGCATAGATTAGAGCCAGAACCTCTGGTGGCATTATTTGGAGTTGCCCCAGAGGACGTATGGTTGTCAGCATCAATGTGTAAAGTCCTTGCTTTCTCTTCCCTACTTGCACGTAGAGCAATATTATTAAAGTGGAAAGATCCCTTGCCACCCACTCATACTCAATGGATTAGAGATATGTTGTCCTGTCTCTGCCTGGAAAAAATTAGGTATTCACTAAGAGGATCGGAAAAACAATTTTTTAAGATGTGGCGTTCTTTTCTTGATTATGTTGATAAGTCTGTTTGAATAATGCCACTACTATTGTTTTTTGTTTTGTTTTTTTTCTCTCATTTATTTCCCTTTTTTTAATTATTTTTTTATTTATTATTATTATTATTATTTTATTTTAATTTTTTTATGTATTTGGTTGGAGGTTTATGTTTGTTAGCATGTTTGTAAATATTGTATGCATGCTTGGTTCTTACAATTCCATTTTTAATTAATGGATAGTATGGGCGTCATTCTTAAATTGGATGGTGAGGGGTGGGGGATTGTGAATGTGATGTATATTGTAAAAATCAATAAAAACAAACTTTGAACAAAAAAAAAAGCGAAACGGAAAAGCGAATAGTTCGCGTCAAAACCATTCACATCAGCCGCGACGCGAATTTGCGACGTTCAGAGCTTCAACATTCCAAAACTTTCGCGCCGACAGCTGAGAAAACACGGACACTTCATCATCATCATCATCATCATCATCATCATCATCATCATCATCATCATCCAGTGAAGACGAGCTTTTCATTTTCTTTAAAAGACAGAAAAGAAGGTTTTGTGTGCACCCAATCTTAAAGAACAGAGAGTCTGAAGGGGAGTATGCTAATCTTGTAAAGTAGCAAAAAACTTTGCCACAAAGAACCGTCCAAAGTAAGGATTATGCATTAAACATTTGAATTGTTTATTAATAAACTATTTTTTTCTGTCAGTTTTCGGTATGCGACGTGCTCCAGTTCACGCGCCGGCGCCTACGTGTGCTAATTATATTGTCTACTATATTTGCTTCTTATTCCTATTAATCCAGGCAATTTGTTGATGAAACATTGATTAAAATTAAGATACAATTTATACAAAACGAAATTCACTTTAAAGAAAGGCTTTCTACAAAACAAAAGTGGCCAAAATTATGTCTGACCCATTCCAAATGTTTTCGGTATAATGGGCATCTTATGATCCTTATACTCATCTCATGTGGTTCCCTTTTCATATAGCTATCAACATAGATGAAATAAAAAAAAATAGCATTATATTATTTAAACGTATGAAACGTATGTTTGAGTTTTTTAACTTATAGGCCTATTTAAGCGTCACCCCGCTCCGCTTTATTTACGCACATGCTCTGGTGTGTGGCCTATATGCATGCAAAAATAATATGAAACAACCATGAATGTTGAAAATATTCTAAATCAATTATTTCCCTCCTAGTCAAAAATATTATAAATCATCAGCAAGCACTTCATTAACTCGCCGGAGACACCAACTATCCCAGCTATTTTATCCCATGCCTCGTTCTTTTGCTGGTAAGAAACAACGTCATGTCATAAATGATAGGGTATGCGTGCGTTGAGATGCGGAATAGGCAATATAAAAATGCTGTCATTATAAAAGTTTTCTAGTTTCAATGTATTGCTTGTTTTTAGTTTACATTTCATGTTGTGACACTTCTCTTCTCTCGCACATAATGCTGCTACGGCGGCCAAAGCGTCAACAAGCTTCACCTTTGTTTCCTTGTATGTGATTGGCTGAAGCCTTTTCTGTCGCCGAAAAAGTAAAAAAAAAAATCGACATCGAAGCGAAAAAAATAAAAGTCGTTTTTTCGCCGCAGCACATTCGCGTTCGGTGTGGAAGCACTCATTACACAAACAGCTGATCAAAAAATAAAACTATCGCGCGAATTATTCGTGCGTCAAAATCGCGTCCAGTGTGAAAGGACCTTTACGGGTTTTGGAACGACATAAGATTGAGTTGAAATCTTGATGAAAGAATTTTCATTTTTGGGTGAACTATAATTTGGCTCCTTTTTCAAAAGAGTACCTTGACTGCAGTTCAACTACCATAACAAATTACAGCTTCAAAGAAGCTTCCCCAAGAGACCCTGGAGACCAGAGCATCGCTTTTCCCGGCTGTTTACATCCCTAGCTGTGCTTTTGTAATGGAAAGTGACAGTTTTCTAATGCAACCATTATGAACAGCGAAAGCACGTGGCTTAAAGTGCCTCTGTCAGATCAGACTTGTTGGTGTGAGACACCAATCAGCATCTCCTCAGAGATGGGCGCAGATTAGACCCCTCTCTTCCCATCTCAGACCCCCGACTCGACACGCCATTACGTGAAACGTTTTGCACAGATATTTAGAATGAGTCACATTCTAAGAAGGCCTCTAGAAGTTCGGCAGAACAGCTTATGCGTGAAATAGCTTGATGTGAGAGAAATTGATGTGTGTGAAATACTGTAGGGGTGAGAAAAAAAAATCTCTCGCAGAAGGAGAGGATGTGATTTGAGCTATATCTAACTGCAAGGTCGTGTGTTTTAGTGTCTTCCTGGTGGGAGGATATGGAATATTCTTTTACATGTCAAACACAGGGACACGTTTGGTAAAGGAGATTGATAGTGCATCACCTGGCCTGATGAAAGCGAACATAAAATCAATGGCGTAGTGAGCGGGTGGCCCCCCTTTCGATCCCACATAATGAGTTTGCTCCTCACTGTGCTGGCACTGTGGAGCTTTGCCAGGGAAGCATCATTACGCTGACGGAAAAACACACAGGGAAAGCGTTCAACAGTCTCTTGCCTCCTCTATTATTACAGTTCACTCCATTTGGAGTCGGTATCTAGCTTGATCTAATACAGGAAAAGATTTTCCCCTGAGGGGACTTACAACTAAATGTATTGCAGTAGAAACCATAATCTCAAAAACATAAATAAACACCGCAGTAAAGACAGAAAGTTCATCTGAAACGTCATCTAAATATTGTCAGGGCGAGGGATGTGAATTTAAATGGCAGAAAGACGTGCAGAATGAACTGATCTTGTCTTTAAATCATGTTGAGAATGTACTCAGCCCTGAGCTATAAGGCTAATGAGACGCATTAAAGAACAATGCATCTTTACACACAATTAAAGTGGGGTTTAAGCTTCTAACTGAGCTGTAAGGAATCTAATGGAATGTAAACAATGCCTCCATACGTGGCTCTTTATCACTAAGGAGCAATATAAATGACCTATAATTTATTTTTATATTTTATAAATGAGCAAATAAACACAAAGCAAGCAAATAGTTATTCTTATTAATTAGCAATTCTTTGCACGTAACGTGGGAGGCCATTAATGTCAAGTCAAGTGCAGTTTAACCTGAGATTCTTTATGCACATTAGCGCAATTCCAGACCTATCTAATGAGAAGAGCAATCATTTTACAAGGTGGCGATCCCATATGACTTTGTATGATGTGATTCGATGTGGAAATGTATGATTTTTAGAAATAAAGTATGTATGAAGGTCCACCCATAATCCTAACTAGGGGCGTACGAATCAGCCACAAATTGCCCAAAATGTAAAAGAGATACGAATTGCCATGAGAGTGTGCTGGCATTTCCCAATCTTGCAGGAAGGTTCTGAGTGCTAAGCTACAGAGGACGCAGCAGACTACCGTGATCATATGACATACTTAATTGGAATATTACGAAATACTACAGACACTTGAAATGGGAGACAGGACACATTTTTGCTTTTCTATTGTTTTCTATGTAAACATGCGCTACACAGATGTATTTGACTGGATGCATGTGCGCCTTTCACCGTGAAAGAAGTTCTGGGGTGCGTTTCCCATACAACGACTTAACTCGATGCTTCACTACCATAGTACGATTCATTGTTGAAGAAATCAACTAGCTAGTCACGACTGTTTCCCGAAACCATATTGTCGCAAAGTGGTCGTTCAGCCACGTTGGTTTATGACGTCACGCACGTGGTGGAGTAAAAACGTATTTTAATGAAACTGTTTGAAATCGAATTAATGCTAGATGTTTTGATATAAATTACAGACATGACATCTGAGGAATATTTCTATTTCTCAGTTATTTCGCTTTATTTCCAGATTCAATCATAGGCTCATTCTTGTATAGTGGAGCACGTTCGCACATGCGCAGTCTTCAAAAACGGTGCTTTAAATCTCTTGA
Source organism: Rhinichthys klamathensis goyatoka (assembly GCF_029890125.1). Taxonomy (NCBI): domain Eukaryota; kingdom Metazoa; phylum Chordata; class Actinopteri; order Cypriniformes; family Leuciscidae; genus Rhinichthys; species Rhinichthys klamathensis. Next base: position 167,797 of record NW_026606604.1, read on the forward strand.
CAAACTCAAAGACGTAGATGACATTTGTATGTATTCTAAATAAAAGACACAGGTTGTACTGAATGTCAGCTTGCTTATTTAGCTCAAGATAAGGATTTATTAAGTCCACATGTCATGCAATCTAGAAACTCTGCTTCTAACCACAGCTCGACAGCTGTCGTTCCAACAACACAACTTTGCGATGCTGTTTGCGAATGTTCGTTGGAACGATGGTTTTGGGATACATCGACTCGTTGAACTATGCTGATAACGACGGAACTTGCGACCATAGTTGGCTAACGATGCTTTCGGGAAAAGCACCCCTGGACAGTTGAAGGAACTGTCACTGTCCCGATCATGCCAGTGCTGCATGGTTATGAAAGTTTGTCATTTGCAAAGTTTATCATTTCAAGCCTTGCCAATTTAAGCATTCAAGTGCAAGAGGATGCGAAATAGAACTCGCCAGGCTGTGTGACAAGGTTTGTGTGTGCAAATCCAAAGCGCACCTTGAAAATAATAAAATTAATTGCGCTTAAACGGACAAATTCACACATTTATCTCAAAATGCCTGCCTTGGCGAGTATCCTGGTAAACATAGTCGGTTATGGCTTAAGTGAACGTAAACAGTAGAGAAAGACAATGCATTTGAATCAGTATATTGGTTCTTTTTTTATTAATGACTGTTTACTTTAAAGGGGTCATGGATTGAAAAATCAACTTTTCCTTGAGCTTTTGATATATAAAAGGTCATCGTAATATAAGAATATCCTGTAAGTTTCGGAGCTGAAAACTTCCTTGTTAGTCAAATAAAAGCTTTTATTGACAGCTGGCTCATCAAACGAGGGATCTGCGAATTGGCAGATCTGAGACGATAGAGAGCAGCGAAACGCCGCCTCAGCAGAAAAAGTCCAACGCCTAATTCTGTAGCCTTCGCCCACCGATTCACGCATGACATGTAATAGGTAAATAGCATAGGCCTACGTGGCGCTAAACCGGATCGAGCTACCGAGCAATAAAAATGCCGCTGAAGATTACAAAATATTGTGCAGTGCCTGGTTGTGGAAGAACACAGTCGCTGCATAAGCTTCCTTCGGATTCCAATTTTAGGAATAAGTGGTTGAACTTTATTTTTAATGAAGTTCCGGCTCACGTGGGTAAGACATTGTGCGTTAAAAATGTTTTTTATATGTGCTAGTATTGCATTGTTACAGATCATTTGATATCTACTGATTATGTGTATGTCTGTGATAGATATATATATAGATCTAAATAACGCTATAATCAACTCTTTTCACGATTAGTTAACCTTGAGAGATGTAATAGTAAAAACCAGGCTCGGATTGGCTAATCGGGAGAACCCGGAGAATTCCTGGTGGGCCGGTCTGTTTTATTGGCCAGGAGGGCCAGTGTTGTCATGGCACTGGGTTGAATGCTTTATATAGGGTCCAGTCGCAGCTTTCAGTGTATATTTTTCTGAGTGTATAATGAACGTTGTGAAATAATTGCCTGAAATTAACTCTAATTTGCTGCTGCAATGATTTAGCCAACATATCGCGACGATAACCAACCTCATAATCTGAGCTGCTTCAGTACTCAAACACCGCTCGTCGGCAATGGCAAAATGTTTGAGATGACCGATCAAAGCAAGCGGGATTTATGTTCACAGAAGCGCGAGCCGCGGCCGCGCGCGAATCCCAACGCGACGCTTCACGAGATAAGATGCAAGTGGCTAAACTAAACAGCTGTTTTAATTACGAAAGAAGTTTTAAACGACCGATAGAAATAATCAGTTTGGGAAGACTGTATCCATCAAAGCTCAGCTTCGGGAAGGGGAGTACCTGTGTACCGCTATTGCACTGAATAGAAATGTATGTATTTTTTAAATACAATGAATAACAAGGCTGTACAGAACACTGCACTATTGCAGAGACTTATATAGCCTACTGAGGTTTCAATCACATAATTTTAATATAGTCAGTCGGGAACTAAAGTGGGCCGGTCTAAGGCATGAAACTCCAGGGCTGAAAATGAGTCCCACTCCGGCCCTGGTAAAAACTTGCTAAAGGTTTTCGAGAGAGTTCCACATGTAATACTTAGGTATTTCATATGCAAAGATGTCAGCCAATCACAGCAGTGGGCGTTCACACTAAAGTCTCACAGCAGACACTCCCCACAGAGCGTTTAAATCAGAGGGCTAAAATCAGGCTAGGAAAAATGATTTATTAAGTTACTAAATTGTTTATGTAAAAATCATACTAACATTATAAGTGCACACCAGGAAACATTATGAAACGATAAAACAATGCAGTTCATGACCCCTTTAAAATTGACCCTTTTAAGAGTGGTGAAAACTGTTTAGTGAATAGGACCCACTCCGTTATGTTCTGTTAGTTTCTGTTTTCATGGACTTTCAGTTTGTTTTCATTTGTTACGTGTCCCGCCACTCATCTGTCTCCTTGGTTACCATCATTATTAGTTCATATGTTTCAGCTGTGTTTAATTATCATTGTTTGTGTTTAGTACTTAAGTTGTTCCCTGCACTGGTCCGGTCACAGTTATGTTATTCGTGTTTGCTAGCTATCTGTCTGCCTGCCTTTGGGAATGGTATTATTAACACTATTGTTGTTTGGAACCTTCGTCTCCTGTCTTCGTCTGTTCGCCTGCATTGACCCCGTGACAAAGATATTGCAGTAAAGATATTGCTTCCTTCATCTCTATAGAAAGAATTACCATCAAACAAGATACAAGAAAAATACCATACCAACATCAGATTTACCTCCAGATGTGCAATGGTGCTTATGAAAAAACAACAAAAAACGGAATTATATAATTAACGAACAGATGATGCAGTATTTGAAGGGTCAGGCTGATGTTAAATTAACATAAAGACAAATCTGATTAGTTGTGATTAAAAGCAAGCTGCTTGACCCTTAATTATCTGTAATTTGAAAGCAAATTACAGTTTTCTTGCACAATGGATGAATACATTAGCCCTCACATCTGTTTAGAAATCCTCCTGTCTGGATGGTGAGACATTATTTCATGAAAAAATTAAAGATACAAATGGGACAGTCAACATATATATCTTGAAATGCAGGGCTTTCAAAAATATTGCTTTTCTGTTTTGTTTTGTTCAGGTTTTTCAATTATTTTGCTCATTTTGTTGTGTGGTGCACCTTGTAATGGGTGGGTTTTGTGTTCATACTGTATGTCTTTTATTTTAGTCTTTGTACAGCTTTTGTTTTGAAGTTTTGTTGATGTTCTTTGTTAAGTTAATAGTGATGTATCCGAATATGCCAACTTACCTACTACACAGGTTACATAATATCCAGTACAAAAGGTGGCAAAAACACCAGCTACAATGGTTTCTTGTTCCTCACGCTTTGTTTTACATTATCAATAAAGCTCCATTACCAGGATTTGCCTCTGATGTATTCACAACAATGTGGCAACCGAACAAAAACGCTAAGCCCTGGAGAGTGAAAGTGTGTAAAATCAATCTAAAGATAACAACCAAGTGCAGGTCTCCTGTTCTCACACGGCATCCGCATGCTGATTAAAATCCTCATTTGCCATTGAAGTCAAGGAATGAAGAAGGTCAACTCCAGGGAGAGCAGGCAGAAAGCGACAGATCCTGCCCCTAGGGCTGATGCTGCCGGTGGGGATAAAGCCACAGTCTCAGTCTGCTGCACCTGATAATCACGGTCTCAGCCAGTGTTTGTGGAAATGCAGGGCAAGGGAAGAAGGGTTGGCTCTGACCTGTCAATGATGGCACACATGTCGAGGCTGACGTTCTCAAAGGCTCCCATCTTTCCCTGCTCCACTGCGGTTAGGTCAGCCAGCTGATCGTCCACCTGAATGAGCTGCATGCAACCCTGGAACGAGCGCTGGAGGGGAGATGCTCTGGTTCTTAAAAAATAACCTAAACAAACAAAACACATGGCAAAGATGTTATATGCCAAAATAAAAATGTTATGACTATAATAGCAGATGTAATATCACTGATTAAGATAACAGTTTGTTAACTTGAATTTTCATTTTGCATGCACTACCGTTTGGGGTCAGTAATATTTTGTAATGTTTTTGAAAGAGGTTTTCTATTTCTATATTTTAAAATGTCATTTATTCCTGTGATGCAAAGCTGAATTTTCAGCATCATTACTCCAGTTACTCCTGGAGCCGAATGGATTATTTTTTTATGACAGATGGATGCAATTTTTTTGCGCTTCAAAATCCGAATCATGCTTTAATTATAGTTGGAGAGTTTCTGCAAGAACTATTTTGCCCTCAAGTGAGACACTTAACCTCATACTGTAGGACTGCGATCTGTGTACTATATTTCTCTGGATAAAAAAGGTCAGACTAAATTTAAAAAATAAAGTCAGTGAGTGTGATCTAACGGCATATGTGTGAAAGGTAATCTAATGTCATGCATGTAAAAGCTGAACATAAGGACCATTAACTGGGGAAAAACCTATCAACCTAACCTCATTAACCAAGTGATAGCTTTGACACCAAAAAAGGTCATGTACATTGCAAACAATCAGCCAACTCTGATGCTACTAATGAGATAAAAACACCTAGAAACACTGAACAAAGCCAGATTAGACAGATTTCTCCATATGGACCGCTGACATTCCTAGGAGAAAATGCGCAACCTAGACCCCAAAGATTTGGCAAATCCACAGGGTTGGTTACGCTTGTGTTAGAGGTAAACAAAGCTTTCCATTATGCCGATCACAGAAAGGTCTATTGAGATTCACCTTGCGTCCCCCTGACATTAATCTACAAATGAGAGCATCTGGAAGCATCAGTGTTTGCAAGGCACTTGCTTAAAAAAAGAAAGTAAGAAAAAAAAGAAAAGAAAAAAAGAAAAAGTTCCTCAAGTTTGCTGGGCCATCTGTCTTGTCTGCTTCCTGCACCTGTCCACGAGTCTATATGCCTGAGCAGTCAACAGAGGAGGATGAGGAAGATGGGCTATTGGAAGACACACTGAGGGAAATGTGACTCACTACAGAGGAAAACCGAGAAAAACAAGCATCTGCTGACAAATTAAGGCAGGGCTGCAGTGGCATCTCAATGATTGCTGGGATTTGTGGGGATCTGGGAGGCCGCCAGGATCTGTGATCAACAAGGGACGTGGGAAAAGGCAGGCTTTCGTCACCCACGCTTGGATGCGACTTCCCGGTGACTGCTTTTGTCCCATTCTGCTGTCGTAATTAATTGAGGAGAGTCACATTTCTGACAAGATAACGCTCTAAATTACGACTGAGGCCCACAACTCACACTCCTGACAGGGTTTCTGAGTAGCTTCTGCATGACTGTGTTTACGAGCTGCTGATGATTTTGCAAAGATTGGAGAATAACTACTGTAAGATTAATGAGTGTCTATGGGCGCCATGTATTATTCATGACTGGCAAATGGAATATGGAGGATTCCTGTGGGAAGCCCATGTTGTAAACTTTTATCCTCATCAATAAGCCTAGTGCAGATGTTAACTGTTATTGTTTATTCTGCTTTGGATATTTTTATTCTGCTATAATGATGTTAAGGTGTATCCAAAATTGGTTACACTTTATTTTGATGGCCCCTTTTAGACATTCTGTTGACTATAAGTAATATTGCACCTACAGTATGTCAACTAACTCTTAATTAGAGTATTAGTTGAGTATTTGACTGATAGGGTTATGGTTAGACATGTACACGTAAAGTCACTTATAGTCGGTAGAATGTCTGTTTAGGGACCATCACAATAAAGAGTTAGCAGATATTAAGCAGACAGTCTACTAATACTCTAATAAGAGTTAGTTGACATGGAGGTCCAACGTTACGTATAGTCAACGGAATGTCTAAGTGTTACCTTATCAGATACTAGGGAATATGAGTTCAAATGGTGTGTAAAGCAGTCATTTTTCCTAAAGTGACATGAATCAGGATGTCTCAGAGGGCTTTCTTGAGCTCACTGTGTTCTCAATGAGGCCAAAAACAAAGTAAAAGTGAGGGGAAACAACTAGGGCTGTTTTCGACTAAGGATTTTCATAGTCGAATCTGATTCGTAAGATTTTGCCGTAGTCGACTCTATAGTCGAACTTTTTTTTTTTTTTAGATAGCAGCTAGACGTTCGGTTGAATAACTGTTCGTCTGTTATAGGACAACTCGCTCTACGTTTATTTAAAATGAACAGCAAGACAACTAGAAGTGAATGTGCTTTCCATTAAATGAATCCTTAACAAAAAAACAAAACAAAAAAAACGTTGCAATGAACGTGCTTTGTTTTAAATAAATCACACACAGTAAACAAAACCTTAACAAAAAAACTTTGCAATGAACTTTGCAATTTAGACACGCAAACTGCGAGCCGGTGCGGTGAGACGTAGCCTACATGCTCGGGCAGATTCGGCTTGAAGTCGTTCATCCTCGGATGCGGCGCCGCGCGCGCTGTTACAAAAAAAGCTGTGCACACAGCCAAGCGAAATGGGGTCTTGCCGGTCTTCCGCACCCAACGCGTCATTTTTTGCCGTGTGCACCTTCGCGCTCGTGCGGACGCGTCGAGTATAAACAAGGCTTTACTCCGTGTCAGCGCGCGCTCTGATCGGTAAAGGGGCACAGACCTCTCCCGAATCATCTGCAGCACTCAGCCTCCGACGCACCACTAACTCCGCCTCCGCTTCCCTCGTAAGATGATATTAGTATTTAAACATTCTCTATGATAAAAAATGTTTGTAAAAAATATTTGAATAGCTCGGTTTTGCCGGTTATAGAGTTCTAATGACGGTGTTCAACTATAACCATCGGTCTCACGGTTATATAATAACCGTCACACCCCTATTGGTTACATAACACTTCCCCTACTATTCGACTATGAGGTTCACAGTCGAATCAGACCTCTCCGAATCGAATCGTCGAATCCTCGATTATTAGAAGTCAGCCCTAGAAACAACGTAATTAAGGTGAACAATATAATATTCTTAACATGTCCATAAACTGGCCTGAATGGGTCGAACTGGTGAAAACAGATGGGCTAATTACAGAGTAAACAGCTCACCCACTCGGACAACACCACTTTTGTTGATCAAGTCCAAATCTAAATTAACATGAAATTACTTGAAATGAGCCAGTGAATAACCCAGTGTTCAGTTGTTTGACACCTCTGTAAACACCTTGACGTATGCGCCTTTATCAAAGATTGTTGGTCTAAAAGGAGACACCAAAAAAAATGCAATAAAAGTAAATTAGATTTACTTAAAGATGCTTAACTTTACCAAGTATAAATTAGTTCTGTAAATGTCAAATGGATATTTTTTTCCATTTACTGAACTTAGAAAGTAACATTTTACGTTCAAGTTTAAGTTCATAATTTGAATTAATTTCTTTTAAATACTTAACATTTATTTTTAATTCATATTATGTACACTAGACCGTTCAAAATTCTGGGGTCAGTAATATTTTTATTCTGCAAGGGTGAATTAAATTGATCAAAAGTGACATTAAACACTTTTATAATGTTACAAATAATAAAAAATATATAAAGAAAAATTCTATTCATCAAAAAAAAATCCTGAAAAAAATGTATCACAGTTTCCACGAAAATATTAAGCAGCATAACGGTTTTCAACATTGATAATAAACAGAAATGTTTGAGCAACAAATCAGCATATTAGAATGATTTCTGAAGGATCATGTCACACTGAAGACTGGAGTAATGATGCTGAAAATTCAGCTTTGCATCACAGGAATAAATTACATTTTAAAACATATTAAAATAGAAACAGTTATTTTAAATTGTAATAACATTTTACAATATTACTGTATTTTTGATCAAACAAATGCAGTATTGATTAGCATAAGAGACTTCTTCAAAAACATTAAAAAAAATTTACTGACCCCAAACTTTTGAATAGTACTGTAAACCATTAAAATTACTCAAAATCAAATTACTCAATTCAATTTGATAGATTTTTGTTTCTATAATATTAAAATGCAAAAATCTTTTGAGTCAGTGTAATAAAAATAATAGCCAAACAAGTTAGTAGCAGCAAATAAAAACTCCACTACAAGCCATATACTGTTTCAAAGAAATTTTTTAGAGCCCCTTTACTTTATTCCACTCTATTACAAAGTTATCAAAACAAAAGCTGACCTCCTACAGGTTGATGGGTATTTCAAAATCTGAAGCAGAAGAACTCTACGGTCCTTCTATGTTTAATGCTGTCTTGTATTACAAAATCCAATCTACTGCCATCTCCCATCAGACAGTCATTAATTCGGTGAGGTCTGCCACAAATGTGCAGAATCATCCTCTGTAAAATAGGTTTGGGAGACTAGATCTAACCAAAGAGGATGTCGGGAGAAAAGCAGTCCCTTTCTTGGAAAAACAAAGATCTATTCTCCTGGTTCCGCAGACAGCTAAATACATGCGAGACGGTATTTTGGAGACATTGGGGACTGATGGGAGTTTTTCTGTTTGCTAGAATATTCCATCAGGTCTTAAATTATCAAACATGTGCTAAAGCTAATTATGTTTTGTTCGCAGATGAGCATCTGCAAAGCAAAACTGGACCCCATTGACTTTCATTATATCATGGACCCAAAAAAAATCGATTTTTCAAAATATCTTCTGTTATGTTCAACAGAAAAAAGGAAAGTCATAGGTTTGGAATGACATGAGGGTGATTAAATGATTTTTATTTTTATGTGTGCTTCATTTGTCTTTCGCCCAACAACAAGGGAGACTTTTCCTTAAATATTAACTTTTAGGCAAGGCAAGGCAATTTGTTTATATATCACAACCAATATGAACTATTTAACAGTTCAGTGGTATGGTTAAAGTGCCCCTATTATGCTGTTTTAGCATAATTTAGTCTCCTACAACAGGTTTACATGCATCAAAGGTCATATTTTTTTTCATTTTCTCATAATATACATTTGCACATCACCACATTTTCAATGATTCTCAAATGACTTGTCTGATGAATCAATCTCTCTAAATCCCTCCCCTTCCACGAGCTACTCTGGTCTGATTGGCCAGACAGCTCAGTCTATTGTGATTGGTCTACCGTGTAGAGCGTGCGTCGAAAACAAAAACGGCCATTGCCATAACAATGTCAGCTCTGCTTGTCCTGAGGCTTCCTACACCGTAAACTATTTTACTATATCAATCCGAGCGCGAGTGGTAAAACAAATCTTGCTCCATGCTTAATCTTTCCTCAAAGAAGTGAGAACGACAGACAATCTGCATTAATAGACACAGTTTTAGGTAATAGTGGCCCACAACTGATTAGCAGAAGTATTTCAGTAAGGGTGTATTCACACCTGCCTTGTTTGGTTCGATTGAATCGAACTCTAGTTCGTTTCCCCCCTTGGTGCAGACCTTTTGGGCAGGTGTGAATACAGCAATCGAACTCGGGTGCGGACCAAACAACCGAACCGAGACCCAGCTGAAGAGGTGGTCTCGGTACGCTTCGAAACGAACTCTGGTACGGTTCGTTTACGGTGTGAACATGAACCGACCCAATTGCAAGAAAGCACTGCGCCTTTGAGTTAAAAGGCCTCCGTAGTCGGAGATTTTGGCATAATGGTTTGTGTTATTGTTTTTCAAGTGCGAAAGAGAATTCCATTCCGGCGCGCTGTCTGGCCACACGATACTGTTGCGCGTCTTTCTGCGCGTTGTGTGTGTGCATCATTGGAATGGAATGAATGAATGAGTGTGTGCATCAGGACATTCACATACAGCGCGTTCTCTTTAGTCTAATCGCGCATAGATGCAAAAAAAAGCTTTTGCAGTTCATATAATGTAACGATAGTTACAATACAAGGATGACGCTGCATTAAACTGAACAAACTTAAATCGCAAGCGTTAACATTGACGGCACTTGTTAGCAGTAGCCTATATACAATAAGAATCTCATTATTTGAATGTGTGGACATAGCCCCTCTCTTTGAATCAAAACTTTATACCTTATCCGTCTTCTGCGCAGTTTCTTCATATTGCGTTTGTACAGAATAACACAAAATTAGTAAAATAACAAATATTGCAGTACGAAATATCTCCATGCTGAACCTTTTTTGCACTTCCTGATTTCCCTACTTGAGAATCCTTGTCCAATGAATGGACGACCTTAGCACACGTGTGATTTTGTTGACAAATTTTGGTTCACTTGCAAAAAGAGCAGTGTGAAAGCGAACCGTACCAAAAAAAAAAAAAAAAAAAAATTATTTGGTCCGGACCAAAGCAAGTGAACTATCGGACTTTCCTGGTGTGAATACACCCTAAGACAGTAATAATGTGAGTTAACCAGTTAGCAGGAGACCGACACAATATCAAACTCAAAACTAAGTATTTTGAACACCATCTTTCAAGAGCAAGCGGTTTGCGAATCCTACATTGAACTCAGAGATTTGAGAAGCAGTCGTCAGTAAAATAAAGGGAACACAGCAAAAGTTTAGGATTATACTGCTGTGATATTGTGGTAAAGATGAATTTTAACCACTGATTCTTCACATGCTCGTCCTTGGGCAGTGAAAAAAACTGGCTTTACCTTCACATTGTAGAGCACAGCGTCTTCTCGATATGATTTGATTTTTAGATGATTTTTGAGGAGGTTCATGTTTTCCCTGGTGTCTGCGTGCGCAATAAGTGGGCGGGCAATATGCTAATGTTTCGTCTCGACGTCTCAACGAAATGGCTTATGACTAGTTTGAAAAACGATTCATTTCATTGACTCAGAGTCGACTCTTACTTTTGAAAGACAATAACTTTATATATGGTGCACTTTCAGATTTAAAACTTTGCAGGATGCTTTTATTTACTTAGAGCTATGTTACACACTACAAGGTCATTTTCAAAAATCCATAATAGGGGCACTTTAAAACTTTTGTTAACTGAAATAAAGCTGAAATAAAAATCTAAATATTAAATGAAAAACTTGCATCTAGCAGTACGCATCTAGCAGTACGGTTGTGAGTTGCACTAATGGCTCAGCCCACTGCTCACCACTCCCTTTCGAAGAAGCTACGGTTGCTAAAACGGGACAAACATATCGTCGTCTGAGACAGCAGAGAATAGCCAGAGTAAGCCAAGAGTGTGTAACATTGTCACTGTTTCTGTACCACAGTCCATTATAAACCACATCATGGATAAAGTTTACAAAGCCATAGTCAGGTGAGGATCAAGGGTCTTAATATATAATATAATAATAGTAATCAGCTGATTGTCTCACAAATGTAACCAGCACATTTCTCCCCACATAGCAAACCCATAATACAGCGAGGGAGAAGAACCACATGAAACTATGCAACTATATATTTTTTCTAACAGGGTAGTAAAAGTTTAGCTGTAATATGAGCTGTTACTGTGGCTGAGCTGGTTAAAGCGTAAAGCATTGTTTAAACTCGACGCGTCCACATGATATGAGCCCAAAGGTGCGCGTGGCAAAAATGACATTGTAACAGCGTGCGCACCTCCGCATCCACACCATTTACTAGTACACACAATAGGCTTTTTTTGTCTGATTTTGAAAACTCTTCGCGATCGACTTAAAATGCTTCCAAGATCGACTTGTCGACCGCGATTGACGGGTTGGTGATTCCTGTAACGTTACTGTTTTACGGTCAATGACAAGAGTACTCATCAGCTGTCTCACGAACGTAACCAGCACATTTATCCCCACATAGCAAAGTAACTATACACCACTGACAAGGGAAAAGTCACTACTCACGGTGTTTATGGCTATAGCTTCTAGCTTTCTGCGGCTTCTCTTTCAAGGTATGAATGAAACGCGCTCTGTAGCGCTGTTTGTTCGCTGTCGGCTACGGTAGAAACATGATGTCACAATATGTCGACCTTCATAGAAGGGGGTGCCCGCGGTTATGTAGATATAAATGTCTCATTCTAAGGTAATACAAACATTACGGTTTATTAAGTAAGTTCTTTATACACCACTGAAACCATAGATATGGATGTCATATTGCATTTCTGGTAATAGATACTCAAATTTTTTACACATTGCACCTTTAAAACAAACCCTATGAGTTTGATTAAAAATAATTTGATTAAAAACTTAAATAAATTAAGTCTAAGTTAACATACTGAAATCACACACACACACAAAAAGATTAATATATTTATTTTAAAAAATTATAAAAAATGTAATATGAATTTACTAAAACTTAAACAAAAAATTAAAAAATGTAAATTTTAAACAATAATACATTCTATATTAGTATATAAGTATACTAAAATAAGCACAGTTCATGTAAAAACATTATTAATCTTTTTTATTTTATTTAAATTTTTTACAAAATGTAAAAACATAAATGTGATCTTTTCAGAATGGATCAAACTTTTGTTGTGCATAGCAACATAGTGCCGGTGTTTATAAAAGTGCCATGATATTTTTGGAAGACAAAATCAAAAGGTCCCATACCCTCCCTTAGCCCACAGGATATCTGTACTCTAGAATATTTATGTATCTCATGTATTGGATTTGGGCCGTATAATGTTCTGTGCATGCATATCAAAGCTCTCCAAACTCTTGTCTGAAACAAACACAGATTCTGTAGCAGGGAAATCCAGTAGTTATGGAAACACGATGTGCATCGGGCCAGTCTGTCTATCACTGTAATGAGGATCTGAATCAGCTGTATATCTGTTTCCTGGGTTTATCTTGCACAAACACACATGACTGTCTTTGCTCTTTAGAGTCATTATCTCACGGCTGCTAACAGTAATAACCCTCCGGTAGAGGCACAAAGGGCTTACTTTCCAATCTGCACATTGCAAAATACAAACTTTCTATTTTATTTATCTAATTATTTCAAGGTACACTGGTATTCTGCTAGAGAAAGAGAAAGCGATGATAAAACGTTACCCACATTGAATGGGATGCCAAACAATAGCATAAAGAGCATCACCAGCATAAAGAACATACTACAAAACCTTTTGAACCATTTAAATGGTTTTCTAAACAGAGATAAAGCCCTTTCCTAGATTTAATGTATACATTTATAATGATTTTAAGCTGAGAAGCCATCATAGTTCTTGCACTAAGCTGACGTCTGAGAAGCCAACCCAACACAGATAAACAAGCATCATTCCATGCATATAGGACTGACAGACCTAAGGGAGATTGTTATGCTCTTGCAGTCTGCCAACACGTGCATGTGTGTTCACACTGATGAAATGCATTACATCTGCCTGAGTGAGGTGAATGGGAATATATGAGCAGGAATCAAAATCTTTTCATGCGCTGCCTCTAGAAACCTTATTTGTTCGCCCTTTTTTTTGTGCGTAGCTGACCTCGCCATTGCTAGCTCAGTCTGATCAGAGCCCTGCCTTTGATGATTTTACCATATTCAATTTAATGTGCCCAGGTCCATGCTCTACAATTAGCTTCTATGCATAAACAGCCTCAATTACCTGTGTTCATGCTGGAGGTTTCACAAGATAAACAAGAAACCTGCGGGTAAAGATCTACATTTATACACATTTGGCGAAAAACTAAAAAACAAAACTGTTTTGTTAATTTAAATTGCTCATTTAATGCTTAAGTGTCTTCTAACTTGTGTCTCCTTGTTTTATAATAATCAACTGAATAAATAATAACCTTGCTTTATAATGACCATTCATCAGCTGGCAATGGAGCAACATTTCTGTTGGGCCAAACACCTTGAGAGTCAACAAAGCTGCCAAAGCCCAATTTGCCACACCAATCATTTAAAGGAAATCCCTTTTTAGCTACAAGATTTTAGTTTAATAATTTAATTGCTCAATATTAGTGCAGAACATCTGCACACACTGATGGATAGCGCAGCGTCTGTTTGTTTACAGGATAGTGCTATGGCCTGCAAAAGCAAAATGCATTAACTATTGTACACATGCCAAAAATAGGTTATGGCTGAAATCAGATCTCTTAAACCAAGGGTTTTCAAATAAGGGTCCAGGGAGAGAACACAGAAGGAGGTGTTTGAGGGTCCACAGCAAATTTGAGAGAGAAAAAATATACTATAAAATTATAATTTTTGAGGCTGCGAAAGAAAAAAAGTTAATTTTAGCTTATTAATTAATTAAATATATGAATTAAATACATTTAATACTAGGGATGCACCAATACCACTGATACCCATACTTTCATTTTTGGTACATCTACCCAATATTTTACACATATTGGGTAGAGAAACCAAAAGATATGAATCATATTTTACGTAATCATTACGTAAACTACGTTGGAAAGGTCACGCTGGAAGTACCGCCCCATTGTTTACAAGCGTGGAGAAGGAGGATCCGCCTACGTCCAGCATGACCTTTCCAACGTGATTACGTAATGCCTGGCGCGTCGCAGACAAGCACATGAACAATGGTTAAAAAGTATATACACTACCGTTCAAAAGTTTGGGGTCGGTACGATTTTAAATACTTTTAAAAGAATTCTCTTCTGCTAACCATGGCTGCGCTTATTTGATTAAAAATACAACAAAAATCAGTTATAGTATTAAATATTATTCCAGTGTAAATCAGCTGTTTTCTGTGTGAATATATAGTAAAGTGTAATTTATTCCTGTGATCAAAGCTGAATTTTCAGCATCACCAGTGTCTTCAGTGTCAAATGATCCTTCACAAATCAGTATAATATGAGGATTTGATGCTCAAGAAACATTTATTATTATTATCAATGTTGAAACAGTTGTTGGTCTGTCAGTTGTACAGTTTTTTTTTTTTTTGATGAATAGGAAGTTCAAAAGAACAGCATTTGTTTGAAATAGAATCTTTTGTAACATTATAAATGTCTTTACTGTCCTTGATAAATAAAAGTATTGATTTCTTTCCTCCAAAAAATAAAAATAAAATTCTCACTGACCCCAAACTTTTGAACGGTAGTACATTTTTACTTTTTTTTTTTTAAATGACCGATCGTTTCACTAGGTAAGACAGAGCCCTTTGAAGCACTTCAAAGCCCTTTGAAACTGCATTGATTTAATTTTGGACTTCAACAATTTGGTTACCGTTGAAGTCCATTGTGTGGAGAAAAATCCTGAAATATTTTCCTCAAAAAACTTAATTTCTTTTCCACCGAAGAAAGAAAGACATGAACATCTTGGATGGCATTAGGGTGAGTAAATTATCAGGATATTTTCATTTGAGGTGAACTAATCCTTTAATTATGCCTGTAAAAATGATTGTATGAACATGTTACTGTTCTTTTCTGTTCACTGTTCATTCTATTGGTCTTTCGTATTTCACAACGCACATTTAGAGCCGCTACAGTGTAGAGTGTTCCTAAACACAAAAAAAAACACTGTACTTTACACATGCTGCATGGTCTCGGTATTTGGTATCGGAGCATTTTAATGAGTACGAGTACACGAGTGCAGTTTCAGGTATCGGCGCATCCCTATCTACAGTATTTTTTATTAAATTTACTAAACTAGTTTACTACATTTAATTTACATATCCCCAGTGGCCATCAAGTGGACCGAGACCGATGAAAAGATGGGTCTCGGTCCGATTCCAAACCAACTCTGGTGCAGTTCGACTGAAATATGAATGCAACACGGACCAAAGATATCTAAATGAACCAAAAACAAGATCCGATGTCACAAGATGCGACCCTAAAAAAGGACAAAATGCTCAAGGACATATACCGGATTTTTCTCATCATAGTCGCGATGTTGCCCATTAACGTTTGGTATAACACAGTCTCATCCCAAGACGTCATCTATCTGACGCTTTTGACCATACGTCAACATCCGACGTTTTAGGGTACCCTTTAACGTCAGTTAGATGACGATCCTAGGGCGTCATCTAACTGACGCTTTACCTTTAGCGTCGGTTAGATGACGCGGGTAGGTTTAGGTCTGGGGTAGGGTTAGGATTAGATAGCGTCATCTAACTGACGTTAAAGGGTACCCTAAAACGTCGGATGTTGACGTATGGTCAAAAGCGTCAGACAGATGACGTCTTGGGATGAGACTGGGCTGTTCGGTACAGGCATTGGAATCATGTATTTTTGCAGCAGATCTTCATTTGTGTGTGTGACGGAGGGACTCCTGCCGCAGTTTTGACTCCTTTACACATATAACAATCTCTTTGTGAGATCTCAGCTGAAAAAAAAAAATCATTATATGCATGCACATACAGTACAATGACCGGCTATAGCCCAGCATGCAGCATTGTTTTGGGTATCAGGTCAATTCCATCACAAAATATGCGTCATAAAAGCAGTTTTTTGTTTTTGTTTTGTATCTTTAGATTCGTGTTTAATATGACAGTGTGAACGCTAAGCGAACCAGGACTAAATGTATCATTTTCTTTTTTGGTCCGGACCAACAGATCCAAGTGTAAACACACCCTAAAATGAAAATGCAGTGAGACATGTTTTTTTTTTCCCCTTTCCTATTTTAATGTTAGGTTTACACATCTACTATTACTCTGGTAGTGGGCAGAACTAATTATAATACAAGAATAATATAATAAAATGTAATACAAAGTATATAGAAAAGATAATATATTAAGAATTTGCTTTGGCTTTAGTATAGTGACAATATAAAAACCAATCACTTAATTTTGGAAGGTTGGAAGGAAGGAAGGTTGGGTGTTTGGAGGAAGATTGAAAGGAAGTACGTTTGGAAGGAAAGTAGGAAGAAATGAAGGAAGGAAGGAATATTTTACAAAGTATTAAATCCAAAGGATTATCAATAATGTCAAAACCCCCTGGCTTAGACCATGATCTGTCCTGTAACAGACAGATTTGGATCAACAAAGCTTCGATCAGAGAAAACTGTTCATCCCAAATACGAGGAACTAAATGTGCTTAAGTTGATTCCTCTTACAGGTTTCAATCTGTGTTTTACAGTCATTCCCAATGTTAACTTTCTTTGGCATATTCATATCCTGCCATATGGACAATCTTTCTAAGCTCAAAAAAGATCCAATCAGCAGTAAACAAATCAGACAGTGCAGACACATCTCTCTATAAAATAATAGTGATGGATGGAGAAGCATGATTGATAATTATAGTTGGTGTTCAGGTGAACCAACAGGAATGAAGGGAGGAGAATTGAAGCTTTTTGATCTCATTTTAGAAGCTGTCATGTGTAAATGTGCTGCCGCGCCGTGCCAGACCCAGAGCGGAGGGACTGCAGTTCTTACTTCTTTTAGCTGTTTTTGAAGATGTGTGAGTCTGATAAAGCTATCAGCCATGCAATCCCTCAGCCTCTACAGACAGGCAGGTTGATACCGCCAGACATTGCCGTCTATCTCAGCTGCCGGTTTTCCTTTGCATACTTGCCTCTCTGAGCCGCTGTACATGTTCTTATCTCTGACTTCCTGCCAATGGTCCGATCGGACAGATGGCTGGCTGAAGAGGGCACCGGGGTGGGTTAGTGTCCATCAGAGGGGAGAAATTAATGTGTGTGTGGTGGCACATGCAACTTTTGATCAAAAATTTAAAAAGCCCTTATGGCAAAAGATGAAGATTGAAGGTCACAGCACCCTCCCACTCCATCAAAGTGAAATCGAAGAACGATTTGGTGTGACGTCCTTTCGAACAAAATCAGGCCAAAACGAAGTTTATTTAGTGTCGTTTTGGGAGTTCAAAACAGCTTGCCAAAGCTAAATTTCTGGACTTTTCAGATGGTAAACACTTTTAAACTACCAATGGTCCATGGCGATTATGTAACAGGTAGGTGTGCTCTGAGGCTCCGCCTTCTTTGATGTGGAAATCTCTCGATTAATTTCTTCTGTTCAGTCTGTCGAGGTCAGATGTGAGTAAAAACATGAACACACTGGAGAGCCACTTTATAGTATAAACTAAACTTGTAATTTTAATTGAAAGAGTCACTAACACTGTTTTTTTTTCATGTTTAATACTGTAAAGATGCTTGCTTTAAAGCAATGTATTGTATAAAATGCTATATAAATATAATGACTTGATTGTACTTTGTATATTAGATTCCTTTATCTGACATCTTTGGACCGAGAGAAATCATGAAAACTTGATTTTCTGACTTTCTTCTTCTGACTACCCAACGCAAGATGGCAGCGATAACTCTAGCAAACTTTTTAATGGCTTTGCCAACAAGTTTAGATGGACAAGCTATGGCTCGCATTTGACATTTATCTCAGTTGCATTGTGAGGCCCAATGCTTTTCCTAGAAGATGCAGTTATGACTTGAAGTGAATTTTAAATAAGTGATATGTGCGATGAATTTTTTATTCATTCTTACATCAAAACTGTACTGACATTTTGCCTTAACACTCTGAGAGTTTAAAGCCAATGGAAGATGTTCACACTAATCTGGGCAGCCAATTATTTCTTCTTTTATGCAGACCATCCCTATGTTAATGTTCTTTCGTTTTCCAATTAAACAAGATTAAACATAAAAGCATATCAGGATATATGTCCATCCTGATTTATTTAAAGGGTCGTCTTTATGCATGCATAGTGAAACAAGTTCTCAAAATCCTTTCTAGTGCTGGTCTCTCAGCAGAAACAAATTCAAAGGCCTTTGTAAATCAGTGTCAGTGTCCAATACACCAGGGAGAGTGAGAAGATCTGAAGATCTATTTTTATGGTACTTTGGTATTCTCAGTTTTGTTGTCTGTAAATTTCTGAACTTGCCTCCAAAGTGGTACGTGCTTCCCGTTGTGATCTGGACAGGCGAGTTGGTTCTCACAGCCGATGCTTCATCCCCATCAATGGTCAGCAAAGCAAAGTTCTCTTTGGCCAGGAAACGAACATCATGCCATTCTCCATCATTTAGTCCAGAACCTGTAAGAAAAGATGAACAACTATAAATTAACATCCAAAACAATGTTGCAACCTTTTCACTGTTGACTTTGTCAAGTAAAAATACATCATTTCCACACACCTTGATTGCAAACATCTTAATATGTTTTTTAACCGAATTATCCTTTATCAATTATGTCAGATAATTATATTGACAGATAATGTCAATTATCTGATATTTTAAGCGACTTATTAACCCAGTTATGAGAGTTCCCTTTCGAGGGAACTCTAGATGCGTCACTTGACGCCTTGGGAACGCCCCCAGCGTGCATGCGTCTGAGCATCAATGTCAACTAGTCCAATGGAAAGAATGAGCGTCACGGGCGGGTGACGTCATGACCAGGAAGGGATAAAGGCTCACCCGGTGAAACGCGGCATTAGCTTCTGTGTCTCAGCAAAAGCGATCTGTGTCATTTTGTCTCTGTCTATTTACTGTTGTCTGTTGCGGAAAAGGATGGAAACTAAACAAGTGTACAAACAGTGTGCTTCTCCCTGCCCGCGTTATTTAACGGGTGGGGACACACACGAGCTTTGTGTCGTTTGTTTGGGAGTGGAGCATGCGGTCTCAGCCTTCGAGGGGGCTGAGTGCCAGCATTGTGAGATGTTACCGCTTCGCATGCTCCGCTCTCGCCTGTCACTCTTTGATAAAGAGAGTGGGCAGGCTCGCGATCCGCAGGGATCAGGACCCGCGTCTGCTGAGGCAGCGCGGAGATTGCATTCCTGGGGATCGCAAAAGGAACTTTCGGAGGGGTTGGAGACGGGTCCAAGGGCTCTTTCTCCTTCCTTACCCGAGAGATCCAACGCTCTCCCCCCGGTGTCGGAAGCACCCTCTGCGGTTTCTTCCGCCCGGGGAGAGAGCCCTCCATTACTTTATTGCTCTTCCTCCGAGGAGGTTGATGCGATGAGTTTGGAGAGTGAAAGCACACACATGGGGGAAAGAGATTCACAATTTATTTCCCCAGCATATGATGAGCTGGTGGATGTTATGTCGCGGGCTGTAGAGAAATTAAATATTGAATGGCCATCTGAGAAGAAGGGCGCTCGTCCTAAAAGCAAATTAGATGAGCGCTTTTTATCTTCCACCACATTATCTCCACCACGAGGGCTTCCATTTTTTCCCGATTTGCACAATGAAATATCTAAATCGTGGAATAAACCTTACTCATCACGTCTTTTCAGCCCTCAAGTTAACACTTATTCGAGAATAAGAGGGCTGAAAGAGTATGGTTATGAGGCGATGCCCCAGGCGGAAGAGAATTTAGCCAGTTATCTTTCCCCTGGTCCCGCATCGTCTCTGAAAGCCTCGGCTTTGCCCACTAGACCGCTCAAAGCCACTTCGGTGTTAGTGGGTAAAGCTTATACGGCAGCAGGTCAAGCTGGAGCATGTCTGCATACTATGGCAGTGCTCCAGGCTTATCAAGCTGACCTGCTGGGGGATCTGGATAGTAGTGAGGGAGTCAGTCATGACGATATTCGTGAACTTCGTCGGGCTACCGATCTTTCTCTCAGGGCTACTAAGGAGACCGCCAGAGCAATTGGGCGGTCTATGGCAGCCTTGGTAGCTACTGAGAGACATTTATGGTTAAATCTGTCTGAAATTAAAGAAAAAGATCGAGCTTTTTTATTAGATGCTCCGCTTGAACCTTCTGGTCTCTTCGGCGACGCAGTCCACGCGGTCGTCGAGAGATTTCAGGAGTCAAAGAAACAAGCTGACGTTTTTAAAAAGTTTATCCCTCGCCGGGTCCAGCCCCCTGGGGCTGCTGGGCGTGAGCAGCCCCAGCCGTCGAGCTCATCATATCGTGTGCATCAGAAAGAGAGTGTCGAGAGGCTGGTTCCCTTAGTAAATTTTCTGGCAGCGTGGAAGCTTCTGCCGAATATTTCTCGTTGGGTCCTGCAGATTGTAGAGAAAGGATACAGAATCCAGTTTGGTTCTCGTCCTCCTCGTTACAACGGGGTGCTGCCCACAGTGGTGCATCCCGAGCAGGCTCTGGTAATGGAGCAAGAGGTAAAGGCCCTGTTAGCAAAGGAAGCTATAGAACAGGTGTACTCACCCGACAGAGAGTCGGGTTTTTACAGCCGTTATTTCATTGTTCCAAAAAAGGATGGAGGGTTGCGTCCCATTTTAGATCTTCGTCTGTTAAATCGTTCAGTACAGAAACTCAAGTTCAAGATGCTGACACTCAAGCAGATCGTGACTCAAATCAGATCCGAGGACTGGTTTGTCACGATAGATCTGAAGGACGCTTACTTCCATGTCTCCATCCTCCCTCAGCACAGGAAGTTCCTAAGGTTTTCTTTCGGGGGCAAAGAATACCAATATCGGGTTCTTCCTTTCGGTCTAGCTTTATCACCCCGCACGTTCACGAAATGCGTGGATGCAGCTCTAGCCCCTCTCAGGCTTCAGGGCATACGTATTCTGAACTACATCGACGACTGGCTGATTCTAGCGGAATCAGAGCAGTTGGCGGTTCGGCACCGAGGTGTCGTTCTCGCTCATATGCAGATGTTGGGGTTGAGGCTCAATGCCAAGAAAAGTGTGCTTTCTCCAGTACAGAGAACCACTTTCCTTGGTGTGGTATGGGATTCAGTGACGATGCGGGCCACTCTATCGCCCGTTCGTGTAGCTGCTATCCTGACAGCCACCAAAGAGCTAAAGCTAGGCCAGTCACGCACTGTAAAACAGTTCGAGAGACTGTTGGGTCTTTTGGCGGCAGCGTCCAACGTGATTCCTTTTGGCCTGCTGTACATGAGACCTTTGCAGTGGTGGCTCAGGACCAGAGGGTTCTCCCCGAGGGGAAACCCACTTCGTATGATCAAGATCACGCGGCGATGCCTTCGTGCCTTGGTTATATGGAGAAAACACTGGTTCTTTAAACCAGGGTCCGGTGTTGGGAGCTCTCTGCCATCGAGTTACGATCTCGACAGATGCTTCCCTCACCGGCTGGGGAGCGGTAATGGAAGGCCGCTCGGTTCAGGGTCGGTGGAGGAGTCATCATCTTTCTTGGCACATAAATTGCCTGGAGATGATGGCCGTCTTCAATGCGTTGAAGCAATTCCTCCCAGACCTGAGGGGCCATCATGTGCTCGTCCGTACAGACAACACATCGGTGGTCTCTTATCTGAACCGTCAGGGGGGTCTGCGGTCGCGTCCGCTTTGCAAGCTGGCGCACCAGATCCTCCTGTGGTCTCTGGGGAAGGTACTCTCCCTGAGGGCAGTGTATATTCCTGGGGACCAGAATATTGGGGCAGACATCCTGTCGAGGCAGGAGCTGAGGCCAGGGGACTGGAGACTCCACCCCGAGGCGGTGGAGAAAATTTGGGAGTTTTACGGCCAAGCAGAGGTGGATCTGTTTGCGTCTCAGCATACGACGCACTGTCCACTTTGGTTCTCCCTTACTCACCCAGCCCCCCTGGGGCTGGATGCTATGGTGCAGACGTGGCCGAGGCTACGTCTGTACGCATTTCCCCCTGTTGCTTTGCTCCCAGGAGTTCTGGAACGAGTCCGCCAGTACGGAATAAGCCTACTGCTAGTAGCACCACGCTGGCCGAGTCGGATCTGGTTTGCGGACCTGATCCATCTCTTAGACGGTCCTCCCTTGGAGATCCCGATCAGGAGAGACCTTCTGTCTCAGGCCGGGGGCACAATATTTCACCCTCGACCAGAAATTTGGAACCTGTGGGTTTGGCCTCTGAGGTGGCCCAACTCATAGAGAGTGGTCTCTCAGCTGAGGCTGCTGAGACCATTCTAAGCTCCAGAGCTCCAGCTACTAGGAAACTATATGCGCTTAAATGGAGAGTTTTTTCTGTATGGTGTCACCGACATCAGTGGGATCCAGTTAACTGTTCTGTGAACACAGTACTCGAGTTCCTGCAGGAGCGCTTTACGTCAGGTCTATGTCCTTCCACGCTCAAGGTCTACGTGGCGGCCATTGCGGCTTACCACGCCCTGGTGGGGGGTACATCGTTGGGTCGAGACCCCCTGATTACACGTTTCCTTCGTGGCACTTTGAGGCTAAGGCCTGCAACTCGCACTAGGGTGCCAGCTTGGGATCTTGCTTTAGTACTAGAAGGCCTGTCTAGGGCTCCATTCGAGCCCTTAGATTCGGTTTCAGAGAAGTTTCTTACCTTTAAGACTATCTTTCTGCTAGCTATTTCGTCCCTTAAGAGAGTTGGAGACCTTCAGGCCCTTTCGGTTTCCCCCACTTGCCTTGAGTTTGCACCGGGGATGGTCAAGGCATTCTTATATCCAAAACAGGGATACGTCCCTAAGGTGCCGACCTTGACTCCGAGGCCTATTGTGCTGCAGGCTTTCTGTCCTCCTCCTTTTACATCTGCGGACCTTGTGTCCAGTGCGAGCACTGGATACTTATGTTCATCGGACATCGTCAATGAGGAAGTCCGACCAGTTATTTATTTGCTTTGGATCACCTAAGAAGGGTCTTCCTGCTTCTAAACAGACGGTTAGTAAGTGGATAGTTGAGGCTATTTCACTTGCATACGAGTACTCTGACCTGCCGTGTCCTTTGGCGGTCAGAGCTCATTCTACGAGGGGTATGGCGGCCTCTAAAGCCTTACTATTTGGAGTTTCTCTTCAAGACGTTTGTGATGCGGCAGGCTGGTCCTCACCGCTCACATTCGTTAGGTTTTACAGCTTAGACCTGGATGCTGCCCCAGGTTCTCAGGTGCTTAGTGCTTAGTTTCAACAGACTGACACTCAGGTACTTGGAATTCTGGCGTTTTGGGTATTCTCGTTCCCAAGGCGTCAAGTGACGCATCGAGAGTTCCCTCGAAAGGGAACGTCTCAGGTTACGACTGTAACCGTAGTTCCCTGAGAAAGGGAACGAGACGATGCGTCACCCTGCCATACTTCCTGCTTCCCTGTGATCGGCTTGCTTCGACTTTTTGAAGCTAATGCCGCGTTTCACCGGGTGAGCCTTTATCCCTTCCTGGTCATGACGTCACCCGCCCGTGACGCTCATTCTTTCCATTGGACTAGTTGACATTGATGCTCAGACGCATGCACGCTGGGGGCGTTCCCAAGGCGTCAAGTGACGCATCGTCTCGTTCCCTTTCTCAGGGAACTACGGTTACAGTCGTAACCTGAGACGTTTTTCTCCATGATATAATTTCCTGTTTGATTTTTTTCTGGTACATTGGTCATGCCAGAGTTTTACAGTTTTACTGTATTTTTTATCAAACCAATGCAGCCTTGGTGAGCACAAGAGACTTCTTTTAAAAACATTGAACAAATCGTATCGAGTAAAACCGCCTAACTTTTAAACGGAAGTATATATATTATATGAAATAATAATAATAAAAGATAATACAAAACTACTTCATTATGTCTCTTTTCTAAAGTTTTTTAATAAAGATCTTTTTTCTTCAATATGATATCAGGACAGTTGTATTACATTGACATTATGTCCACTTGACTTTTTGTCCACCAAAAACATAATAAATAAATTAAAATGAACATGCTCATTTTTGCCACGTTGTATTCAGGTCATTGTGTGTATGAATTGCATTTTGAATAATACAAAAAGAGTGTAACAACATTGACCCAAATATATACAGTGAATGGAATTTTTACTTCTGGAATCCGAATGCTGAACTCAATAGGCTAATGAGAATAAAATAACAAGCCTCAGAGTCTCCATTGAGGGCGGATTCAAGGCGACGGGGGGTTCAGGTTAACAAACCCACAGCAGCTGCTGATTTGACAGCTCTGATTGATAAATCATAGTGGTGTTATTTACTCTGATGCCATCGTGAAGGGCAAAAGTCATCAGAACATAATAACCAGGTTGATGCTAGCTTAGAGGAATGAATTCTTTGCCACCATTAATCATGCACTGCTGGAAAGACATTACCTCATTGGAGGTCCCCAGTGGCCAGTTTACCTCTATCTGTCACACACCACAAAACACTGAACAACTGTTCTCTCCTTTCTGAGCGCTCTGACTCTCGGGCACAGTCCACTTGGTACGAACAAGGCCAAAGTACCTTACACGCCATTACCTCTGATAAATTTGTCTCTCAGAAGTTGCTGGTGATATAAAGGGAGAGCGCTTTCTGCCATTTACTCGGATGTCGTACATCAGTTTCTCTCAAACTCTGTACATTTTGTGCTTGCGTAGGTGTATGAAGTGGACGGTGTAGCAGACAGCTGGACATGCCTGTCACGAGTGGCTCTGTGGGACAGTTGGACAAACAGATGGCTTTTGTGTACATGATAAATTATGTTAAGTGCCGTAAAATGACAACACCACATCAAATGAGTGTCAGTGACGTCTGAGAGTTGGGTGCACAAAGCTGATGAGAATATGGTGTTGGTGTGAGCTGATTATATCGGGATGCCCTGAAGAAAAATACAGCATAGTTAAAATGGTTTAGCTCTTATATAACCAGTAAAACAAGTGGGTAACCAGCATAAGGTATGCTTTAAGTAGCTGGTTAAACTTGTGCCAGTAACAGACTAGCATTGCCAAATTAAAACTAGCCCAAAACTAGTCTAAAAGCTTTTTTTTCAACAGGGAATTGCAGTTAAAGATTGGGGATGCATATTAAAACAATATACCGCTAACCATAAAAAAAGCAAATCCATAGCACAATAGGGTCGCCCGATTCACAAACAAATGACTGATTTGAACTGATTCTTTTGAATCATTCAAGACTCATAAACTTATAACTATTTAATATTTATAACTATTTTCAGGGAATTCCGTCTTGAAACAAAGAATTGAAGGGTCGTGAAACTTGCACCAGTACTATTACTCACTGGTTGTGGACTGTTCTGCCTCTGTCAAACAGGTAAGCGATCACTCAGTGGAATTACCTCAGGAATAATTGAGCAATATTTGGATTAAACAAGGGTTTATATTGTGTAATTATATATAGTCACCAAAAAGGTTAAAAGCAATCCAAACATGGAACTGTGTGATACTTTAGCTCCACAGGCGAGAAGATGAATCTAGAATATGAACGCAATGCGTAACGTTGCATATTAAGTGTTTTCTTAACAGTTTTCGGTATGTCCTTGTCACAGTGTAATTATACATTTAAGTACTGAGTAATATTAACATACTTACTATAGGGTTAGGGTTAGGATTAAGTTCGGTTTAGGGTTAGTTGAATGCAATTATGCATAATTTATAGTTATTATTATAGTAGTTAGTGTTATGTGTAACAAAGACACTGTAAAATAAAGTGTTACCCAGTTTTCTATAGGGAAAAAGCATAAAATACTCCTGGTAATTAATGACGCATAACAATCTCTCCGATCACCAACACAAGAGTTTGTGTAATTTGAATAATAAACGTTCTGATTGAACAGTTTAGTAATGAGAGGACCCTTAATGCTGTGAGCCTTCTCTATCATTCATGCAGTAATTAAAACTATCACTGGATATTGTGTATGAAATAATTTTTTTCAATTATTTATTTTACATGATATGCATCTGTGTTACGCATATTTTTGGGTAAATTAATTAAAACAAGTTATTTTACACCAGTTTGTTACTAAAAAAGAATTATGTTAAACTTAGTCGCTAACAGATAAAATAGCATTTTAAAGTTATTTATTAATAAATAAATTATATTTATTGCAGTGTTCATAACTTTATAAAAATGTATCAAATTTTAAAAAAATGTAAAATGAAAAAAAAAAAAAAACAGTTTCCTAAAAAATTTTTTTTAATCATTTAATGAAAAAAATTGCGATATCAATTTCTACTCACAATGTCCACGAATGCCATCCATAAAAATTACCGGTAACAACAACTAAAAAACAATGTTTTACAAAAAATCTCTCAGTGTAACCATACTACACTCAAATGTGCTCTAATTAGGTCAGAAAGGTGGATTGATGTAGACCTTCAGTATCACTGCGATCGGCCTTTTGCAATTTACCTAATTACACTACTGTACATTGGTGTGAAAGGGCAGCATCACTGCATGTCCCTGTGAAAGACCCTGTGGTCTTTACCCATCGTCACGGATTAATTAAGACAGGAGGAAACCCTCTGTTAACACAAAGTGGGTCCCTTGAACTCTGACGGATCAACCTACAGTCATTACTTTTCTATCTGCTTAATCAACTTTCCCATGATGACCTTCAGCTCATCAGGATCACACACGTTTAGTCTCTCTCTTATAATGAACTCCATTGACAGAATAAGAGATGCTCACAGACAACACCACCCAAACAGATTCTGATATATGTCCCGTGGGTTCCTGTCGCACAAAACCATTAAAGTGTGAATGACATTTGAAGGACTCAGCACCCTTTAAGAAGCAGGTGCATCTTCATATGAGGTTCAAAGGTAGGGATGCAATTACAGCGATGCACAGCCTCCAGCTCTATTTGTCATCA
Organism: Rhinichthys klamathensis goyatoka; assembly: GCF_029890125.1. Taxonomy (NCBI): domain Eukaryota; kingdom Metazoa; phylum Chordata; class Actinopteri; order Cypriniformes; family Leuciscidae; genus Rhinichthys; species Rhinichthys klamathensis. The sequence continues at coordinate 194,933 of NW_026606604.1, forward strand.
TGGTAAGTCTGATATTTGAGTATGTGGGTCTGGATAAGGATGCAAAAGGCTCAAGCCAAGAAGCCCCAGATGCAATAATGTCATCAAAAAGGATTGCTGGGAAAGTTTGCGCTTCCTCACTACTCAGAGGTTCACAGACACCAATCCATGATTAATGTTAGGCTTTGCCAGGAAAGAGAGCTCTTGGGAGAGCAAGAACTTCAAGCTTCTGCTTTTCCGTGAATATGTTTTTTGATACCGGAGTGTCTGAAATTGTTTTAAAAGCCCCTTTTTTTAAACATAAAAAGAGAGAGAAGCGCTGAAATATGTATCAGGCCTCCTCTGTCCATCCCACTGAAGAATATTAATGATTTATCCGAGGGAGGTCTTGGTTATGTGACAGGCAAAACTTTTGGAGGAAATTTGAGAATGAATTGTGCAGGAATTTTGCAGGAGTAGCTTTAGTGCCTGATTCACTGACGGACTTATGCAAATCAGGTAATGGCAAAAAGCACAATGAGCCTTGTGAATAAGGCACATTATATTGAGCTGAAATGACATAAAATTGGAGGCCTGTTTGCACTGAAAATAATGACACAGCGAAAATGTCTCACATTTGGACCTGGTTAAATTGCTTTATGGGTGGTTAATAAGACAGTTTTCACACAAAAGTGATGCCGCTGTTTGGTTTTGATGTTTTATATAAACCAGGTGACTGGACTCTGAACCTTTCAAAATGCTTTGTGACAAAAATACACTACCGTTCAAACGTTTGCCATCTGAATGATTTTTTTTTTCAAATAATGTATTTGAAAGCAGTCACTGATACTCATCAAACTAAGACTAAGACCCTGTAAAAAAACAGTAAAATTGTGAAATATCATTACAAAGTAAATTTACAAGTAACAACTGATATTTTTGTATATTATAATGTATTACACTGTGATGGCAAAGCTGAATTTTCAGCATCATTACTCCAGTCTTCAGTGCATGACCCTTCAGAAATCATTCTAATATGCGGACTTAGTGCTCAAGAAACATTTCTATCTACTGTATCTTGAAAACAGTTGCACTGCTTACTATTTTTGTGGAAACCATGATACATATTTTTCAGGATTCTATGATGAATAGAAAGTTCAAAAGAACTGAATATATTTGAAATATAAATCTTTTGTAACATTATAAATTACTGTCACTTTTAATCAATTTACTGCATCCTTGCTGAATAAAAGTATTCATTTCTTAAAAAAAAAAAAAACTGTGGACGGCAGTGTGTGCAATTAAAAATTATAATAAGATGTCTAAAATAAGTTTCATAATTAGATTGTTATTGACTTCAAAAAAGACCTTTATTGATGCAATAAAATAACCTTACCAGCAAGAGGGCATACATATTATCTGTTTTTGACAACGCATCAGCTATTTTGAGTGAAAACCTACTGATATTTGCCTAAGCACTGTTTAAGACCACATCCTGTTTAATTCATACCTCTTGGTTGACCTGGCACAAAGCTAGTTTACTTTGTATCTTGACTTTGACCTGTTGTATGGTCCATTTCTTGAGGCACAGCCTGTGGGCTCCAGGGAACGGAGCTCAGACTCACCATTACTGTTTGCAGAGGCTTTCGTGAGTGATGTAAAATACACACTACCACCTGATGGCCTTCACACATTCATCCATGCAGAATCAGAAATATTGCCAGCTATTTTTGGGGTATAATCACTGGATGTGTTCCTTACACTGCTGTAAACAGACTGAAGGAGATATCTGATAAATAATACATATAGGCCTATACTTATAAAATCATTTACTTAAATATTTACCTCACACTATATAATAACGCACCATATAGACAATTTTCAACTTTATCAATTCACATAAAATGGAAAAGAAAAAAGTTACTATTAAATAACTGATGGATAGACATAAAATGAGTGAAAAGTAATGCGTATAAGTCAAAGACTGTGTGGAGCTACGTCAAGAACAAGCCTGAGGGATAAATCTGATATTCTCTGCTCACAGTCACCTCCACAGACATATCACATTGATTTTTGAAGCTATCACTACCCTGAAGGGGACAGGAAAACTAGAGAGAGAACTCAGTTTATTTCTGAAACCGAATGATAAAATTTGACCAAGGCACTGGCTCTGAAATAGACAAACCTCCTGTTTTTCCTCTGGAAAATGGACATGGTTAAGCCAAGTTCATGGGTCAAACAAAGCTTTGAGCTTTGTTTTGTTTTTTCTCATCTTGGCAAAAAGATGGCCTGGAGTGTTTAACTAGACACAAGCTATAAAACAGAGGGCACTGTAACAGACACTATCAGAGTGAGAACAGCTAAGATAACAGATCTCACACAGACATTATTAAAAATGGGCAAAGTCATGGACATAAGATACCCTCTATCTGATCTTACTGTAAATTATGGATGAGCTAAAGAGAATAGCTGTGTTCCAATACCAACGCCTATGCACCCTGACCATCATGGAATCCTGATCAAATGATTCGGAAGTTTTCAAGAAATTTTAATGGCAATCACCCCCGATGATGACAATCTCTGTATGACAGACCCCTTTCCTAAAATATAAAGACAGCTACACTAACATTCAAAAGTTTCGGGTGAGTATTATTTTATTTTTTTTGGAAGAAAAAACGATTTTTACTTTCAGGGATGCATTAAATTAATCAAAGTGACAGTAAAGACATTTACATTGATATAAACGATTCTAGTTTACATAAATGCCTATTCATCAAAGAATTCTGAACAAAAATGTATCAGAGTTTCTTTAAAAAGATTCAACAGTACAAATGTTTTAAACATTAATAATAATAAAAATGTCCGGCACGAAATCAGTAATGGCTGCTGAAAATTCAGCTTTGCTATCATAGGAATGAATTACATTTTTAAATATATGAAAATAGAAAACTTATGTTTTACAATATTAATTTAATTAATAGTAATTTCACAATATTTTTTTTTTGCTGTATTTTTTATCAAATGCAGCCTTGAGTAGGGTGACCATATTTTAACACCTTTTACATGACACTATTTCTTTTCATGGCCATAGGTTTAAATAAAATAAAACATTTACAGTTAAAAACAATTTCAATCCTCCTGATGTTCTCTTGTAGCCTATACTTTCCTTATGTGGGTTTCTATAGGTCGCTAAGTACCTTTATTTAACACTGACACGTACGTGCCAGCTTTGGAGGTCATGCATTCTACTTTACACGGATCCCGACCGAAACGAAAACACGTGAATTTTCTCTGTTAATGAGCTGTGAATTTACATCTGGGCTTTTTTTTTTTAACGCTGTTAGCTACTTACATCTTATCTTGCACTTGACCGTAAACTGAAGTGCCGAGTAACGCTGCTAAAATTCTATGAATATACAGTCCGCCTACTTTGATTTGATTTGTCATTTAAAATATTCTGACATTGACGAGCAGTGACAGACCAATGAGGCTGAGATGAACACGCACGCACGCAAAAAATGAACCACCGCATATCCTACTAATCGAGACGGAGGCTGGGACTAACAATATCAAGGAGCAACACTGTTCATGCAAAGCTGGGTAGGTCTCTATTCACTTCTATAATTGTTATTACAAAGCAAACGGACTACGTGAGTATAACGTTGTATTTATTAGCAGCGTGTGCCAGACGACACTTGTCAGGATTTGACTTCGGTTTTGGGAAGGGAAAAAAACGCACACCCCCCTCCAACCTCTCTGGGAAACGCATATCTGTGTTACAAATGCCCCGGGCACAACGTTTAACCATATTTTTGATAAAACTACGACGGTAATAGCCGGCCGAGACCAAAAATATGAGACGCCTGTGTTAAAGTCAATGGAGCGCTGTGAAAAAGTGTCGGACCACTGTGGGAGCTCGTTCTTGGCTGCGCTGTGATTGGTCAATCTACATTCTAGGGTGTGGCTTAGCCAAAGGCGAATTGAGGAACGCGCTGATTATAACAAGATGGGGCGTCAGCCGAAGCCAGTTTCATTTGTTTTGTGTGCAAAGGCAAGCGCAGTCAATTTAAAGTACATGCTTAATGGACCCATGAAAAACAGTGAAAACCGGACATTTTCATGAATTTATAAAACCGCCCCGGACAGTAGCCTACGTAAAAAGAGGACGTTCGGTCACCCTAGCCTTGAGCATAAAAGACTTATTTATAAAACATTAAACAAACAAATAAACTTTTGAATGGTAGTGTACATATATTAATTAATTTTAAAAAATCATTAAGAATAATTTATACTGTGAAAAAAATATCATTATAAAAACAACATGTTGATCAAAAACTAAATTTGCACTGTACTAAATTGAATTTTCAAAAAATATTATCTGGAAAGAGATTTCAATAGAGTCTGACGTTTACATGTGGCTAACTTTAATAAAAAGTACATAAAAATAAGCATGAAAATACACAGCACAAACAAATACTGGGCAATTTTTTTTGTCATTAGCCTAAACTATTGAATTAAATATATTTGATCTGTATTTTTTCATTGAGCTTGATGCAATGCATGATGGGATTTTCTTTCTCTATGAAGGTTACAGTACATGTGTTTCTGCCTGAGAAGGCCAAAATAAGGTTTGGAACAGCCTACACATCGGAAGCGCGGCTATAATGCCTTAGTTAAAATGCTGCCTCTGTAGACAGCGCACTGGGTTTTGGAAAAGGAGAAAATGGCTCTCTGTGTTGAAAAAGGCTGCGTGAGACATCTGTTCATTTTGGCTGAAGAGGAAGGAAAGCAACCATGAAAGAGTAGTTTGAAAGCAAAGAAGCTGTTAAGGAACGATTCAGTGCAGCTTTTGAGGCCCACTGTGAACAAACATCCCTGATAGATCAATGAATTATTGCACAACATCCATCAATATCACTCACTAACTTGGAATTCACACAGAGCATGAGAGTATACAGGAAATTAACATCACGTCCTCCATACACATCGTAAGGAATGGCTGCATCATATCCATTCTGCCGTATATACACACCGTGATGATGATGCACAAGGTTTTCTATTGATACATTTCTTCTTTTACTTTAGCCACTTGATTTCTTTTTCTGCTATGAAACTAATTAAAGTTGACTTTCATGGATGCTCACTGATGAATAAAAGCCTCTATTATGCACTAAAACATGCAGTTCTCTAACATTGAAAAGGGAATGAAAGAGCAGACAAAAGGTTGTGAACATCCATATCTGAAGAAAACACAAAAAAGGTAAAAGGTGGCATAAGAAAAAAGCATGTTTACATTTAATATTTTTGCTCTCAAGTTTGGTAAATGCTTAAGATGCAAAAACTTTTCATACATATAAAATACATATAACATCAACAATGACATTTGAGTCTTTCTTTTGACAATAAAGGGTCCGTATGATTTTGTTTTTCATGTTTTTGAAAGTTTCTTATGCTCACCAAAGCTGCATTTATTTGCTCAAAAAACAGTAAAACAGTAATATTGTGAAACATTTTTACAATTTAAAATATATATTTAATATATTTTAAAATGTAATTTATTCCTGTGATGCTAAGTTGAATTTTTTAGTCTTCAATATAACATGATATGCTGATTTGGTGTTCAAGAAACATGATTTTGCTGATTTTTTGGGGGATGTATCATTAGAATTCTGAAATATGATCAAATATGAGCTGAGAGTTCTATATTCTTGCTAAAATCTGAAAGCATAATACATAATAAAAGCATAATGAAAGCGAAATAGCCCAAATATTTGATAGAAGAACATACAAGATGCAGGGGATGTGTGGTGCAATTCTCTGCCATTTCACTGTGGTAATCAATAGCAAGTAATAAACCCAAATGTCCATTCACCTTAACTTTCTTGGTGGAGCTGAAAGTTCAATATTGAATAGGAATACACTGCCATAATGGAGATCCCCCAAGGGAATCATAGGGCAAACACTATACCTTACTATGATTATAATGTTATATTGTCCCAGTTTATGAGCTTGCTAAATTGCCTTCCGCCTGGATTGAAAAGGCTCTCAAATTACCTCGGCGGGGCAAATATTAAAGACCAAAGCACAGAGTCAACTCAAATTCATAAGCGCTAGAGGGCTTCATAAATTTCAAAGAAAACAGATTCACTTAAACAAGCGGGATCAATATATGATAGAATACTAGTGTGAGAGGAAAGAAGGGAGGCAATTGGCAGTTCTTTCAGTCTTCTGAGTTCACATGCCTTGAAGGTATCAGACTTTGGCTGCAGCCACAGAAAGAGCCACAGCTGAATGCATATAAGGAGCAAAGCGAACACCACCGTGCATGACAATCTGAAGTTTTTTTCCGAATTATCCCATTAACACAATGGAACAGGTCTGTGATCGGTGTGATTCATCAAACTGTCAGCTACATGACTTGTCAGTGTTGTTCTTATAGGCTTACATTTCATGAGTGGAAAATCACTGGCAATTTTCAGTCGTCCTGTCAATTTCGGTTGTAATTGAACATGCAGCAAAGCTCCGAATACCTATTAGTTTTGCTTAGAGGGTATAACGGCACTAGCGATTAAAAGGAAAACAAATGTGTAAGGAACCCGATTTTAAACCACGCCACACCACAAACACATCGGAGCATTAGCGTTCCTAACGCTAGAGATTTAATATCCATTTCCTGACAGTATCATTATAATGATTAACAATTTTACTGTAAACAGCAGCGTTTGACTAACTCTACCTGGGTCTATTAGGAAATAAGTGGAAAACAAACAAAAGCAAACATATTTTCACTGGATTCCTCATGCTTAATTGGAGAACATCTCAAAAGTTGCATCATTCTCTTGACAACTGCGAACTTGATTACCATGGCAACAACCTTGCTGTAACATCACCTAATTATGACTAATTATCTGTTACTAAAGGGAAGCAATCGGGACTCACCATTGGCTCCTGAGAGATGATGATTAAATGCTGAAAAACACTAAGAAACTTACCAGCACAAGATGTCTTTACGATCATGATAATTCTCGTTTGAACAAAAAATGGGGGTTTTAATATATTGGTTCTCTAAGGCTGTTAATGAGAATTTTCAATTCTAAAAAACATGTCAGATATGTTTTTGCATGAATCATCTTGAATAATTTAGATTCAGTGGGGAAGTTCTAATCCCTAACATTCTACCATTCCCATCTATTACAAGTGGATTCGCCACACTGAGTCATTCATGTCAATTAACTTAACGTGTCAGCCATTAATCTTCAGCGCTTAAAGAAAAAGATGATGAAAACTCAATGCATTTAAATCAGTAGTTTGAAAATGCACTGAATTGGTGAAATGAGTAGTAAAAGTAAGAAGATGGCAATTACACAAGTGTCCCCTCTGGAATTTGACTTAACTGCGGCCTATTAGCAAGACTACGCTGATTTACGGCACTATCAGACTCCTCATCCACATTTCCGAAGCCAATTTGCAGCTCAAGACAAGCAGAATGGACCTTTAACCTGGACAAGAAAAGGATGGAGCCAGAAGGCAAACGGGCTGAGCTGCAAAGGTGACAAAAATATTCACACAGTACAGATGAAAGCTTGCTATATGACCTTACGAGCCTGAATGATGCATGGATCATTCTACTATCCTACATCATTACGGGAAGGATAGCTTTATTTCCGGCACTTTTAAACTGAACCGAATAATGCGTGGTTCAATTAACGGTTCTCAAGAAGGCATACTTTTGCTAATGGGGACAAATTATTGTACTAAAATGCAGTTTCCTGCAATACTTACTCAATGACACCACAACACCACTATTGAATCTACAGCGTAAAACAGAGATCAGTGCATTCCGATTCCCAAATGAATTACTCTTATGAACGGTTCTCTTCAAAAACATACAGCACAATCAATGTACTCCGAACTTTTATGAACAGTTCCTTTTAGTAAATCAAAAATTCAGAGGCTGCCCAATTCATAGTGGCACAACAGAGGCTGTCCCAATTCGAAATGCAGCCTAAAAATCCATTCTTGGTTTGCTGGGCTGCGAAGGTTAGAACAAAGGAATCCTTCGCAGCCTAGCCTATCCCCAGATTCGTGTGTCGGTGATGACTGGATTTTTTTTTTTTTGATCAAATGCTGGATAACACTTTTAAATGTAAGTATTAGGTTTCAACTTACTTGAATATCTACACTGTAAAAATTGTTCCAGTAAGACAAGTCATTTCACTCGGCGGCCATCTTTGAAACGCCTCTTGGGCATGCAAGTGCAGCTTCTATCTCTTTGAATGGGGAAACATCAAATTCTCCAAAACTGTTCGCCAAGCTTATGATTAAATTTCATAATTGAAATCACCAATGAAATCTGACAACTGTCTCATAAATGTTGTTTCTAACCGCTCGAATCATGACAAAATGACATTAAGGCTGGATCAAGCTAATGCGCAAGCACAGTGAAAGCACGTGTCTGACTGTTTCTATAGGAACCGGAGCTTCTAATGGCAGATGCAGTGATGTGATGACTTTACCAATCGGCGATTGGCTCTTATTTAGAAGGCGGGACTTATTCTGCCATATTGAGCGTTGCACTTTTCCCCATTCAAAACAATACGAGTGACGCGTCTTGTGTTATTCTATAGTCTTTGCTTTTACTCATCAAATTAAGTTAAGCAATTTTCAACTTTTTTTGATAGTCAGTTTAATGTAATTGAAGTTGAAATTACTTAACATCCATATTGACTGTACTTAATTTAAGGCACTAACTTTTTTTTTCTTTACAGTGTACTGATACAAATGTAAAAGATTGTTAAAGCTGTTCAAATGTTGACTTGTAACTTAATAAGATGTGATTTTAATGATAGTTTATTCTCTTTATTATGTACATAAATGGACCAAGGTGAACACATTTAGACAGGTTGTGAAGCCTGTTTTGTTTTCAGACGGTTAATTATAACTTTCATAAAAGTCCTGTGCAAAAGTTCCAGACACCTGTCAACGATGGCTGTCACAGTTGCTAAGTGACAAGAGCAATCCTCCGTAGGCTAGACCGTCCCATTTAGCAACGCTCACTTAGACCTTCAAGGACTTCGAAGTTGTGGCCTTTGAAGTTCGTATCCTTCAAGGGAAGCAGCTTCTGAAATGGGACACAGCTAGTGTTGTGTGATTCCTGAAAGAATGATTCTTATGAATGTTTTTTTTTGTGAATAAAAAAAATACAAGGCAATCAGTGTACAGTAGTCTGATACCTGAAATAATGACTGATCTTTCTAGTGAACCAAAATCATTCAGCACAATCAATATATTCTGATTCCTGAACGAATGACTCTTAAAGTGTCCCCATTTAGCTATTTTAAAGTTTCCTAATGTTGTTTTGGAGTCTCCTACAACAGGTTTACATGCATTAAAGGTGAAAAAAACTGTTTCATTTTCTCATAATATACATTTGCACATCAGCACATTTTCAATGATTCTCAAACGACTCGTCAGATGAATCAATCTCTCTAAATCCCTCCTTTCCGCGAGCTACTCTGCTCTGATTGGCCAGACAGCTCAGTCGGTTGTGATTGGTCTATCCCGTAGAGCGCGTTTCGAAAACAAAAACGCCCATTGCCATAACAACGTCAGCTCTGCTTGTCCTGAGGCTTCCTACACCGTAAACTAAACACAGTAACGAACAATGACGCTGATTATACCACATCAATCTGAGCGCGAGTCCGATGATGAAACACTGGAAGAACTAGTTATTCAACCCGAACCTCCATCACAAGGACAACTCGAGCAGGACGTTTCTCAGTGACGCGCTACTCAGTTTGAGGTACATTGAGATGTTGCAACTGTAATTCCTCACCATCAGCATTAACAAGTGCATGTCCATCAACAAACCGATTATTTTACTTGTACTTCTTTAATTACCGAGTATTTTTCTAATTTATTGCGGTGAACATGTGGAAACTGTATCAATGACCGTGCATACATTAGCCGAGCTCTAGCGTGAATGACTGATGAAACATAAACGTTGGTAAAACAAATCTTGCTCCATGCTTAATCTTTCCTCAAAGTAGTGAGAACGACAGACAATATACATTAATAGACACAGTTTTAGGTAATAGTGGCCCACAGCTGATTAGCAGAAGTATTTCAGTAAGACAGTAATAATGTGAGTTAACCAGTTAGCAGGAGACCAACACAATATCAAACTCAAAACTAAGTATTTTGAACACCATCTTTCAAGAGCCAGCGGTTTGCGAATCCTGCATTGAACTCCGAGATTTGAGAAGCAGTCGACAGTAAAATAAAGGGAACACAGCAAAAGTTTAGGATTATATACTGCTGTGATATTGTGGTAAAGATGAATTTTAACCACTGATTCTTCACATGTTCGTCCTTGGGCTTTACCTTCACATTGTAGAGCACAGCGTCTTCTCGACATGATTTGATTTTTACGTGATTTTTGAGGGGGTTCAAGTTTTCCCTGGTGTCTGCGTGCGCAATAAGTGGGCGGGCAATATGCTAACGTTTCGTCTTGACGCCACAACGAAACGGCTTATGACTCGTTTGAAAAACGATTCATTTCGTTGACTCAGAGTTGACTCTCTTACTTTTGAAAGACAATAACTTTATATACGGTGCACTTTCAGATTTAAAACTTTGCAGGATGTTTTCATTCACTTAGAGCTATGTTACACACTACATGAAAATTTCCATAATAGGGGCACTTTAATAAGCATTTTTTTAGTGGATCAAAAACATACAGCGCAATCAGTGTAGTGTAATTTCCAAACAAAAGATGCTTATGAACGATTCTCTTCAGTGAATCAAAAACATACAGAGAAATCAGTGTAGTGCAATTCCTGATTGAATTATTATTTTTAGTGAATCAAAGTCTTAAAGCACAATCTGATTCCGGAATGGATGGCTGCAATGAGTCAGTTCTGACTTGTACTGGTACTGACTGGTAGTTTATTTGACATTTAGTTAAAGATGCACATGATACATTTTGTCAGTAATGTTTTATAACAATAAATAAATTAAATGTAACCACTTTTTTATTTTAATATAGCCGCCTCTTATATAGTTATGGCCATTATTAAATTGCATTTATTCCACCTCAAAAAGTCAACTTTTTTGTAAACATACCTTTTGTAAGGATACTTTATTTAATATAAAATATAAATAGAATTAGAGTTTCCAAATACTTATTCCTTAAATATTTTAAACGAATAGTTAAGTCATTAATGAACCAGCATTAATGGCTGACTTTTTGGTTTAAAAAACATTGTTCAACTAGCAGTTGAAAGAAAATGTTCAGGTGTTGTACAATGTGACGCTATAAGGATTAGCAGTTCATTGCAGCATTTCCATAAACCTTATCAGCCATTTATGAAGAAAGATTGATCATGAATGCTCTCAATTCAATGTCTACAACCCAGGACTAAGGCATTCAGAAGCATGACTAAGGCAATCATTTATTAATTTGTCAAGGTAATATTTCTTCAGCTAACGATTCTCTGCAGATGGAGGAAAAAGTCAAAAATCTTAAAACTACACTCAATTTGTATTCTAATAGGCCTACCCCATGTCAGATTAACAAGAAAAGCCCTGTCATGCAACCACACGTACAAACCTGTCTAAAGTTATATTGGCAAATATATTAGGGGTTCGAATATGGAATCTTAAAGAATTTGATTGACTTTAATTGAAAATGAAGATCATGTGTGGTAGAGTCAAATGATTAATTGATATTCAATGAAAAAAATTAATAATTCCCAGTGGGAGAATTTTTTTTTATATCATATGATCTATTAGTCAACAAATGGGTTCACTCAACCTGACTAATTATAGTGCTATGGTTACCTTAGTACTTTGCTCTGTAGTACAGAAGAATAAGTGACACCCCATATCAATTCTTCCACTGAGTAAAGTCCACAATTGATCGAGTAAATCCAATAACATGCTGAAGTCTGAAACAGGATCGAAATTTCAGATCCTGTAGACCTATTAGATTAGGTCAAACCACAACATTAATCTCACAGCTGTCACTGAGCACTTACTATGCATGGAACTTCATCAAGTTATTACCTGACTCTTCCATGCTGTAGTTCAATGTGGAGTCAATTTGCTTTTCTTAAAAGAGATAAAGGATTCCATAGAGGCGGAGCCCAATTAGCCTTGAGGTTAACAATGTAAGAATAACTACCCTTTCTCCTAATGGCCTATTAGCACAGGAGTTTGGCGAGTGTGTCCAGAATGCCTATAGATGTCTTTGGACTAATGCTCTTCTATAGACTGACAAAGACACATCTTACGTCAACAAAAAAGGGCAATGTCATTAAAATTAAGGCTAGACTCTTTAAAATCTCAATTGTTTCTTCCAGACAGTGATGAGATTTCGATATGAACTTGTTTGAAATATGAAAGCATGTCTCATTCAATTTTTCCTAGACCAAATGTTCAGGGCTATGTTATCAACATTACATTTGAAGATACTTTAAAGCTGCAGTAGGGAGTTTTTTTTTTAGAAAACGTTGACTTAGCCTGAAAATTTGAACAAGCACAACTTACAGGTCCCACCCCCTTGCTCTCTGCTGCGCTACAGCCCTCCCTCCACAGCTCGTCCTCCACAGCGGAGCCTGTCGTGAACGCACAGGCTAGTAAACAGGGCCACCGATGACGGTGGATAAAAAGTTATATGGCACATTCACTAATAGGGACTAAACGTCAATAATATGCTTTACATTGACTATGGCCTGCCCATACTTTGACTACAAACTTGGTCCTCAAATTATTATGTATTTTCCAATAGCCTACATGTAACTTTATAACATTGCACTCTTTCTATAAGTTATAAATAGCTAGTAAGATAACGTTAATATAACGGTAACTAACGTTACAGTATGCAAGTAATTATTCTAGCGATATATAATGCTAGATAAGGTGTGCTAGCACATTATTTCAGCAACATGACAAGCCAGTGAATTAGCAGGTTTCAATTGTTGCTTAGCAGAGTGCGTGACATTTTATCCACATGTTATGCGGCTAGAGTTTTGACACCGAGTCAATGGGCTCTGTGTAATTCTTTCTTTTTCGCTTGTTTATCGTCATCAGTCTTTTTCCCTTTACCTCTTTGTTTTATGAGCAGGTGTCACTCGAGAATTGGCAGTTTAGGTTGTTTCTCCGCCATAAGCACAGCTGCAGCACGCCGGCAATCTTGAGTTTGAACGACGGCTCGCGCAACGCGCTGTGCAAGAGAGGCGTGTGATCAGCACGTACACGAGCGTGATTGACACTGCTAAGACATTCCTCCTGGCTCTGATTGGTTGTTTCTGACCGGGAGCGTGTATTTCTTGCAAATGGCAATAGGACCACTGGGAGGAGCCAGAGGAGCTTGATTTTAACACAGATTATCTGTCTCATATTCTACTGTCAGGACATAATGACAGTTTTAGCAAATACATGTTTTCAAAAGTTACCTACAGCAGCTTTAAGAGACAAAGTTTATACCTACATAAAATGTACCCTATTTTATACAGTACTTTTAATAATCCATCCATCTATCTATCTGTCCGTCTGTCTGTCCGTCTGTCTGTATCAGGGCCTGAAATTAACACCCGACCACCTGCCAAATGCGGGTGAATTTTGCTATTGGCGGGTAACACTGTCAATCTACCTGCCACATTGGCGGGTAGCCAATGAGAATTGAGTGATTCATTAGGGTTTTTTTTTACGTTTTCGTTTTCATTTTCATTGCGTTGGACCTTAGCTATAATGTGGCGGCACATTACTGGGGTAAAAAGGCCAGCTGAAACAAGCAACCAACAAAAAGATGAGGATGAGTCAAAGAAACGGCAAGGTTCGTGAGCGGCTGATTTATGACAGCGACTGTTGTTTCGTAACGTTCATGCGATCAGAAAGAAGATGAGGCCCTTTTCTGACTACGTTTGGATGTGCCAGTATTGAATTGTTGGTGAGATGGGATGAGATAATGTAACGCTGACGTAGGCTCCAGAACAATGACAGTTGCACAGATGTGTGCGTGTGCAACTGTAGTACATGTTGGGAGTTGGGAACCGGTGAGAAAATGTCCGGTACCCGGTAACTTTACCAGTAATAATATTAATTTAGTTCTGCTTAACGGTTCCTGAACGCTGTAACTAAAAGCTGTCAGGACCTAGCTGTCTACGTGACTAAATCAGCCATCAACACAGCCACGGGTGATTTGTTTAACGTTACATACGAGCTGCGGTAGGTCTATAGATCTGTTGTGCGTGTGTGTGTCAAAATCAATGAATAAAAAGATTTTTTTTAAATGTATATTCTAAGAGTTATTATTACTTATATTGATTTCGTTAATAACTTGACAGCACTTAAATGTGTACAAGTTAAAGAACAATATTGTGAAATTCCCGTTTTTCACCTATGAAAATGAGGCAAAAAAAAAAAAAAAGGCTGGTAAAAAGTCTCTGTGGCAGGTGAATTTTGATATCCACCTGCCACAGTGGCTGGTGGCCAAAAAAGTTAACTTCAGGCCCTGGTCTGTATGTATGTATTTATATTCAATTCATGATTTTTTTAACATACAAAACCAAGCTCTCTTATAATTCCACTCCTGCATCCTTCCATCACTGTCATAGAGACAACAATCTACTAGATGTGCTTGTCCACCCTGATATGGAACGGCCTTTTCACAATCCTGTTGAAATCAAATTCTGATAGATGCAATGAAGTCCTGTACGGTTTTTTTTTTCTCATTCCTGTTTCACTCAATGTATAGAATTAAATAAATTGTGTATGCAAATTCATGTTGACTTTAAGCTATAAAGGACAAACCTGAGCATTAAAGTTTAACTCTGAGACATGATGCAACTTTACCATAGCTACAACTGGTGCTGATTGATCATATAGTATTTAAACATACAAAATTGAAACATTAAGAAATTTATCAAGTAGGTAGAAAAACAACAGTTAAAAAAAAGAGGCTGATGAAACCTTATGAGATCTCTATGTAACAGCCACTGCGTCTGTGTGGGGGAAGAATGTCAGCTCACCTGATGCAATGTCCACCCGCATGTTCTTCTGCTGGGTGACGTTAATGTGCGCTGTGACTTTTCCCTCGTTTAGAGCCAATTCCAGCATTCCATCTGCCAAGGAGCTGAACAGGAGCAGGCCGCTGGGGTTCCAGGAACGGAACTGGAATCCCACAGACACCATATTGTGGTCCCTCCTCCCCGGCAGCTGCAGAAAGCTTGTGCCATTGAAGAAGACGGGGAACGTGTGTGTGTCCACGCAGGAGAACGTCAGGTTGCGCTGAAAATAAGGCAGGATACAAAACAATCACTTAAAAGCCATTTATGTTGTTTAGAGTGTAGACGGTAAACAACTGTTTTCTTTATAGCATGCATCAAACATGATATCACTTCTTAAAAATAAATCAGGTCTCCCAACATGGCCAAGATAGTTATGCTGGTCCATTTTGAGGCTTTTAAAGGGGCGTTAGAAGTTTTAGACCTTTTTAAACCAGGTAAGACCAGCAAAGAACCTTAGATCAGCTGTTTTTCTTGCAAAAATATATGTCTCTTTTCAACAGCAAATTCAACACAACACACTGTATAATGTATTTCTCAAATGCAACATCTTTAATACACTTACAAGGCTGCAAAATAAAGTGACTAGAAAATAAATCTGGGTCTGAAATGGTTGAGGACCTTTCATGTGGAACATGGGCTTAAAGAAAGATCTCTCAAAGTGCTGCGACAGCATGTTCACAACCACGCCTTCGATTTCTGAACCTTAAGCTGGAAAAGGGGTGCATGGAAACAACGACGAGGGCTTTTATTCATAACTCTCCAGCTCTACGTCCTTCTAAATGGTAATTTGGAGGCACCGAATGCACTTCAGCCTTATTTCAAATATAGAGAACTTAATCAGTCTCATCACAATGAAATAGAAAAGTGCACTCAGCCTTTCACAGCGCTTCATAAGAGAACCTCCGCCCATGCGTTGTTTCATCAACCTTGAATATAATCCTTCAGACATGAATAATAATTCAGAGCCTGTCTATGGTGGACACATGTCAGAGAACTGTGCTATTTACACGCTATTAAAGGGATAGTTCAATCAAAAATGAAAATTATGTCATCATTTACTCATCATCATCTGTTTCCAAACCTGTATGACTTCTTTTCTTCTGTGGAACACAAAAGAAGATATTTTGGAAAATATCTCAGTGGTTTTTGTCCATAGGGTCCAATGACGTTCATTGATTTTTTGTGCAGAGAAAGAAAGTCATACAGGTTTGGATATTCCCATATTGGGGCGAGTAAACGATAACAATTTTTATTTTAGGTTTAATTTTTGCCTCCTAAAATACAGTACAAGCTTGATCGGTTTATTTGTCAAAATCTCTAGTACAAAAATATGTTAATCTAATTCAAATATTTTATTATTTACCATAATGCTTGACTGATGTTCTATGACATGATGTGCTGGTGTAACTGTACAGCAGAGATAAAATGTTATGTATCAGAAAAAAAGCATTGTGTCTCTTTATGTTTGTGGTTGCATTAATGAATCACAGAACACTGATATGCTTATCGGATATGATGTGCAATTATTGCATTCTTTGTAATATCACAGTCAGTGGAAATTAGATTATTATCAGTGCTGACAACAGTCATCAAATCCACATAGATGATTAACATTCCCATCAGCATGTTGTAACAAATTAAACGGAACCATACAGCAGAGATATGAGGTTTTTAATGCAAGCTCCATCAATATCACGTCTGAACCGCTATACATTCAGAAGTGTCAACCTTTCACAGCTCTTCATGGTCATACACCTCCACAAAAACCTCCAGGCAAAAACAATCCAAACATCCAAACATTAAATATGCACATACTGTCATAAACGAGAAAGTTATGCAATCAAAATCAAACTGATCAGTAAGATATGGTCCGTGGTGTTGATTGAAAGGGGAATCGACTCACAAAGCTGGAGGTGTCAAGTTTCTTTCTTCTGGCCAGGTCAGTGATGTTCTCTCCATTGTAGTTGATGCTCTCCATGCAGCCTTTGAAGTTTCTTCTACCTCCTGAGACTGGCTTCCCAGAATAAGGCATCCCTCCGAAAGTCAGCTGCATGGAGAAATCAGACAAAAAAACTTAGAGACATAAACCAGAAAAACTGTATCAAAGCATTTCAACCCACCAAGTTCAACACAACAATATATACAGAGTGTGGGGAAAGATGTGCCAGTGGTTAAGCCAAGTCACCTCCTTAACCACTAAACCATGCACAATTTGTTTTTGTTTTTATCACATTAGAAAATGTGTTTTTGGATGTAAGAGTCAATTTTGCACATCTCGGTTAAAAATGTATTTTATTTTTTTGTCAAAGCAAATTATTGCAGGTCTAAATAAATGGCATGCATGTTGGTGAAATGCCAGTGCAAAAAAATATGTAAATTATTCAGATAAAAATATGTATTTATTAATATTTACTTTAATAATGAATAATTATTTTTATATTTAGTTTTAAATTAAAATAGTTTAATTAGTAAATAATTTCCTTGCTGGTTTATGAAAATGTAATGTGCAGCAAAATAAGATTTTGTTAATGGGATTGTGCATTAGTAAATGCACTCCCCTCCCCCTCATTTACGTTTACATGTTATTTTGAAAAGTAAATCATTCCCAAATTCTCCAATGATACAAGTCCCCCCTTGACATGACACAGTTTACCCCTAATGTTTTGTCACTTCTTGATACTTTTTTTGGGAAAGATTCATACTTTGATGGCCCTATTTTCAAATTCGATTCATAATACATGTAAATTTCGTTGAAATATGATGGTGAAATATAATTAGGATTTAACTATTACCTCTCTTTCATTTCTACTTCCCTGGGAACAACAGAAGTACAAGTGGAACATCTTACCCCAATCTCCCCCTACTGTATGTCAAGACTGCATATGAGAAGAGGTGCAGTCATATAAACACATCCTGCTGTTTAAGCCACAACCAAAAAACATTTCACCTTGTGACAATGGAGTAAAATTATACATATTTTGTAAAACCAGATAATATCTAGCGATTGAAAGATGCTTAGTAAATACTATTATACATGCAGTTTCAAACAGAGTGCTAGTGCTTCAACACAATAGTCGATAAATGCAATTGTTTGTAAATGGAGCCTGCGCTCCAGCAGAAAACGACACACCGGTTTGGATCCATTCTTGGCTCAATTAATCAGACACTTTCACTTTAATTGGGGTCAATATGTCTCAGACCAACTGAGCTGTAACTAGCCCTATAGCATCCAATGGCAACAGGAGCGTCTGAGCTCAATTGAATAGATAAGGATTTGCTCTCACACCATATTCTTTACGTAGCTGAAAATTAATGTCTAATACATTCCTCTACAGTGCTTGTTAATGCGCGTCATTTCTGTTTGATAACAGTAATATCCTGCTACATATTATTAGTGTGGATTAATCCTGTGTGGAGAAGCGGATTCAGACGCTCTGTGCTGAAAAGAATAACAAGGGATAAAAATCCCACTGCAAACACAGTGAGAACCTCCCTGGGACAAAGTGTCTTGGTTTGACATCACGGCTTTGAGCTTGAGATCTCTGGATTTGGTGACGGCAGCAGTGTGACCGGAATAATACAGAATAAAACAGATAATTACAGAACAGTGCTTTCAGTTGTTTGCCTTCTGCGTCAAATTAAGACGCATTTAATTCTTTGCATTTGTAAATAAGAAAATAATTTTATAAATATATCTAGATTTTTATATATATATATTATGGAGCAACTAACCCCACCCTTACCCTAAACCTACCGACTTCTCATCAAACACGTAACAGGCTCTATGTAACAAGTGGCAAGTATAGTCAAAGATGCAAAAACTGACCCAAAAACAGTATAAACGCATTACAAACAACACGTGTTGTGTTCCAAGTCTTCTGAAGCCATACAATTACTTTATATGACTTTTATATTTTCATACTTTTAATCGATGAAAATGATCCAGGTCAGTGATATCTCATTCAAAAGATACACCCAAACTACACCCGATGCCATTTCACAATCAAAGCTGATGTAATGCTTCTTCTTAATGTGTGCAGAGGATCTGAGCTTGACGATGGATGGAGACGGTGATCGCTTTTGGGTCTGTTCCTCACACAAATCAATCGTTTGGTCTGAACACTTGTAATATTGTACTTTTGAACAAATTGTCGTATCTGCCTGATATATCCTGTGTTTTATACTATATAATACACAAATGGGTAGTTTTGTTCTGACCAAGCATCAATATGTGATGAGTTAGGAGTCAGACTGTGTTGGTTCTTGAATTCTATTCCATGTCTTCTGAAGCCATACAGTATTAACAAACTGGAACTTTGTTTAAGGAACAGACCAAAATTTAATTTTTCACTGTGAATCTTCTACTGTAGGTCTCAAATGAAATTTGATGTCAGACAAATCACGTCTGGCAAGATTTTTACTAAATAATGACTTACATTTCAGCCTGTTCCCGCACAAAGCTACTGTACCATATGACTTCAGAAGATCTATATAGTTCACAAGTCATATGGACAGCTTTTATGATAATTTATGGTGATTTTGTATCATTTTGGAGCTTGACAGCCCCAGTACCCATTTATTTTTCGTTCATAGGACCCTCTTGAAAATGAGATGATGCATCTCAAGAGGCTATCCTTTAATAAATTCAATACAATTCAATTCAATTTTTATTAGATGTCAAACACCATAGAGCAGTGTTTCCCAACTTCCCAACTGTTTTGTAGCTTTATACATGGTCAGATACGTGCATGTGTCATTATAATATTAACATTTTATAAAAATCAAGCTCAGATGGAGAGTTACGAGGCTTTTGACCAGCAAATGATAGATTTTTTTTTGCCCGTCAGTTGAATGGCCGCATCTGAGACAGTCAGTGCATTGTTACGTTTTCATCAACTTACAGGTCATAAAGGTTATTGTATCTATGTGGTCGCTGAGTTTTTCTTGTTGTTGAATGCATTTGGACAAAATCTCATGACATAAAAGATGAAGCGCTATGCATGTGTTAAAACAGTATATTGGCTACAACTAGACGGCAAATACCAGACTAAGACTCCGCTCTTTAAATATAAAAAAACATTAGCCTTTAAAGACGGTGTTTATTGAGTTATTCTGTACTTATTCAAACACTGTACTTATTCAAACATTAGTTCTTTATTTACCTTTATATTGCAAACAAGCAGAGATCTCCAAACTGTGCGGCACTTCATTCACCATAGCGGCAGGTGGAGTTACGAGGTTTGACTGACAGTTTAAGGAGCCAATGAAGTTACGAGGTTTAGTCACTATCTCTTTTATATGCTTTTCATTGGTTAAAAATTTGTAAAACCCACATACAGAGGTAAAGGATGACCAATAGCATTGATTTTTAAAAATAAAATAAAACAAAAATGACTACATATAGATACAAGTTTTCCGCCTGACAGCAACGCTTTTCTTGTAGCATTTAATTAATTTATTTTATTTTATTTTTTGGCATTTAATAATTTTCCATGACACACCTGACAGCCTGTCAAGGCACACAAGTGCACCACGGCACAGTGGTTGGTAAACACTGCCATAGAGGATAATCTTCAAAAATGAAGGAAGTCAAACAGGTTTGGAAAAACATCTTCAATATAGGTGCACTATACTTTTACCAGCAATACTGACTTGGTGAAAAACATGGTTATGTTGGTTTAAATAACAGAATAACACCAAACCAGCACTAAATAGCATAAACCAGCTTGGACGGCCATGGAAATTCATGATTTTTATCAGCAGGGAATTCTCACAATTTTGCCTGTTCTTTGTCACAGCATTCATGCGGTTTTATCTTTGTGAGATTCATCTTTTCCAAGGACAATTATCAACTTTAAAGACTTACCAGTTGTGGGGAGTAGCATTTTGAGCTAAGGCATCCCATAATGCACCTGCTTGTTAAATGAAGTTCAGAGCAATAAATCATTCACTTTCTCAGTCGTACCTCATAGTCCAGGTCAAGGTGGTCAAACTCCCCGTTGGTGCGGAAGTGCTGAGTATGCTGATCAAGGGTGAAATTGACATTTCTCCTGTAGCGCTCAATTACTACAGAATGCCAATGATGATCGTCCAGCAGACTGCCGCTGGTCACAGATGTATGGCCCAGGATGGAGCCGTACTGATTACTTCCTAGAGTTTATTAGACATGGGAGACGGTCATTAATATCAAACATACAATATCTTCACCTTCACTGCAGAATACTTATTGATAGGAGGAACCTGTCTTCACAGTGCATTTGAGATGTTTATGTCCTTATGATACACAAGATAATGGGTTTTGTGTTTTAGAGTCTATCAATATTTCTTTTCCCTCAGGCTAGGTTTTCCTGCAATGCAGGTCCATGGGATATTAAACATATAGTTCACGTAAAAATGAAAATTCTGTCATCATTTACTCACCCTCCAAACTGTACGACTTTCTTTATTCAGTGGAAAATTCAATGAAAGTCAGCGGGAACGAGTGTCGTTTTAGACCCCACTGACTTTCACTATATGGGCAAAAACATTCTTCAAAGAACTTTTTATGTTCTACAGAAGAAAGTACGCTATACCATTCAAAAGTTTAGGGTAATATTTGTTTGTTCATTTATATATGCTCACTAAGGATGCATTTATTTGATCAAAAATACAGTAATTGTGAAAACAATTTAAACTGCTTTTTAATTTCACGAGTTCACACTTACATACAATTAGAGGGAGTAAAGTTTAATGCGTATTTGGCATGCTATCCGGGGGGGAGGGCTCCGAGTTTGGAATTCGTGATGATCTTCCTGATGTTGTGCAGTGAAAATCTGCATGATGCAAGGATCCAATAATATGATGATTGGGTGCTTATAAAATATTTATTATAATTATCAATGTTGAAAACAGTTGTGCTGCTTGATGAATAGAACAGCATTTACTTGAAATATAAATATTTTGTAACATAATAAATGTCTTCCCTTTTAAAAAAGAAGCTTTTTGAATGGTTGTGTTAGTCATACAGTTTGGCAAATACATGAAGGTGAGTAAAGATTATTATTTAAATAATCAATGAGGATCAAACAATCAATGAAAGACCACAGTCAATAAATAAGCTAAAGACATAATGATATACTTACAGTAGCACGATAATGACATAATTCGCACCAAGGCACACACACATATCAGTTTTACCGAGGTTTATCTGCAGCAGGAGCCGGCCTCTCCTCAACTCCAGTGTGATGTAGTCCCCCTGTTGGCCCTCTCCGTGCAGAATCACCCCTTCGCTCTCTGATGCTTTAAACTTCAGGGCTATCACGTCCTTCAAAATCTTCATCTTCTTCATTTTGAAGCGGTAAGAGATCACCCCCTGCCCGTCAAAATTAATCACATCAGCCCCTGTTGACAGGAGGAAGAAAGACAGGAGAAGGAAAGGAGATTAGCACCACTGAGGTGACTGGATGTCATGCCCATTTTTGGCTAAATGATCGGTTGAGTGACTGTTCTATAGATTGCTTGGGCGAAAGCATGGTGAAATTCACAGATAAACTGCGGCTGGGATCAGGTGATAAACTACAGTGAGGAGGCAGAAAATTGCAGCTGGCTATTACCTGCTGACAAAGCCTTTCTGCTTATTGCGCAGTGGAGGAGGATTTTTGATCCCTGTCATGGCTCGGAATGATGCATACCGGAAGTTATGAATGTAGATTCCCTTTGCTGCGTCTCTCGCTCGGTCTCTTGGTTTCATCTCCTACACTGACACCACATAACCTTTGTATATATTGCACAAGCTCACAGTTCCTGATGGCACTTGATTGCTTTGCAGACTGTCTTTATATCATTCGGAAGCCGTGTAAAATTATGAGCAGGTAATTATGGAAAGATCTCTACAGCAAACTGGAAAAACGAAAATACAGACGTGATCGTGTTCCCTTCCACCAGTAAGATTGAAGTGGCGTGTTTATTCTCAAGCTTTATTGAGAGATTGATTGGGTTTGATCTGAGCTTAATTAAAATGTAAATGATGGTGTTGATTTTGCGGTAGGGTTGTGAATGCATTAACTTTGGACTAAAAAGGTTTGGTACGTCAGCAATAAAAAGGAAATTACTACTTTCATTAGAACCCCCCCCCCCCCCCCCCATGTCTTCATGAGAAATGCAATCTGCTGCCATATATGCACAGTTATGTAAAAATAGTTTAGTGTGTGTAAAAATAAATACACATTCATAATTATATAAATTACATTTAAAAATATATAAAAATAAACAGTTATTTTTAAATACAGTGATGTTTCACAATATTACTGTTTCAAATAAATGCAACAAACTCAAAAATGTTTTACCAACCCCAACATTTTAAACAGTAAAGTATACATATCATAATTAATACACACACACACACATACAAAGCGCATATATTATTTTTTATATTTATTTTTAAATTCCTTGTGGTTAAGCTTACACCATATAAATTATACATTTAATAAATAATCATATAAATAAATAAATAAAACATTTTAACAGAAAAGACAGAATTCTATTCTGTTTCGGGTCTACAGTAAGTGTTTTTTTTCCCCCCAAGTCAGTCAGCGAGTACGATATTTCTTTCCACGATTAAATGGATCGTTCATGCCTTGTATGCATTCCTGAGGCATGTAAAATCAATGTGCATTTATCGGCTTCCATTAGCAGTGGAAATTACAAAATGACGCAACAACTGTAATTGTTCTACATGGAAAAAGCGCGAGAAAATATGCATTCTGTGTAATCTGTCATGTGCATAACAACCAGGGGATGCCTGTAGTATATAGTGTCTACTGTGATCTTGTGAGTGTGTGTGTGTGTGTGTGTGTGTGTGTGTGTGTGTGGCTGTGGGTGTGTGTCTAGAGTATCTGCATGTGGCATTAATTCAATTCTCTCCATGCACCCTGCTGGGGACTGATTACTACACTAATGCATGAGTATGTGTACTGTGTCTGGCCAGTTGCTCTACCACTCCTCTTGTCTCTCTCTCTCTTTCTCTCTCCATTGCCAATCCCCTTCACCTCCATCACGAATGCATTCATCCGTTCTCGCCCGATCAACAAGGTCACAGCACTGCATTCATTCTCATTCTGTGCTTCATCTCCACTGCAGGACTTGCTTATCTTACTCCCATTCTTTCCCACTATGCTTTCTGAGAAGGGCTATCTCTATTCCTTTACTGCACATCTTATTTATTTTCACGCAACAGTCAGTGCATTTCCGTGTCTGAAGAGAAACTGAGTGGTGGAAAAAGTGTTTTTGTACATATTAATATGTCCCTGTGGGAAAATTGTTTTGGACACATGGTAACTAGTCATTAGCTCATTTGCTGGTTTGAGATTGTCATTACTTGGTTCAAGCTTATCAGTGTTAAAATGGTTAAAGAGAGTCATTAGCTGGTTCAAGGTGGTCATTAGCTGGTTTAAGATGGTCCTTAGCTGTTTCAAGCTGGTTATAGCTGGTTTAAGATGGTCATTAGCTGGTTCAAGATGGGCATTAGCTGGTTCAAGATGGTCATTAGCTGGTTTAAGATGGTCATTAGATGGTGCAAGCTGGTTATTAGCTGGTTCAAGATGGTCATTAGCTGGTTCAAGCTGGTTATTAGCTGGTTTAAGATGGTCATTAGCTGGTTCAAGCTGGTTATTAGCTGGTTTAAGATGGTAATTAGCTGGTTCAAGATGGTTATTAGCTGGTTTAAGATGGTCATTAGCTGGTTCAAGATGGTCATTAGCTGGTTCAAGCTGGTCATTAGTTGGTTTAAGATGGTCATTAGTTGGTTTAAGATGGTCATTAGTTGGTTTAAGATGGTCATTACCTGGTTTAAGATGGTCATTAGTTGGTTTAAGATGGTCATTACCTGGTTTTAGCTGGTCATTACCTTCTGTAAGCTGGTTTAAAATGGTAATTAGCTGGTTAAGGTCATTAGCTGGTTTAAACTGGTCATTAGCCATTCACACTGGTCATTAGCTGTTGTAAGCAGGTTTAAAGTGGTCATTAGCTGGTTTAACCTGGTCATTAGCTGTTCAAGCTGGTCATTACTCTCTGTAAGCTAGTTTAAACTGGTCATTAGCTGTCCACACTGGTCATTATCTGTTCACACTGGTCATTAGCTGTTCACACTGGTCATTAGCTGGTGTAAGCAGGTTTAAGGTGGTCATTAGCTGGTTTAACCTGGTCATTAGCTGCTCAAGCTGGTCATTAGATGGCATAAGCAGGCTTTGGATGGCCATGAGCTGGTTCAAGCTGATCATCACCTATAGTGTGAGCTGGTTTAAGATGGTTATTGGCTGGTTTAAACTTGTCATTACCTACTGTAAGCTGGTTTAAGTTTGATTCAAACTGGTTATTACCTGTGAGCTTAATATGGTCATTAGCTAATTCAAGCTTGTCACCAAAATTGGTTTGGTCATTAACTTGTGTATGCTGGTCAATATTTGCTGTAAACTAGTGATTACCAGGTTCAAGCTAGTCACTAACTGGCGATTAGCTGGTTGCTAGTTTGTTATAGGCAAGGTTGTCAATTTAATAAGTTAACGTGATTATTATTAGTAGCATCAGTAAGTATTAGTCTTTGATTTTGTTATCTTAACTCAAGATGTAAAACGTTGAAAAACAGCAAGATGTCACAATATAGCATCAAAGATGTGAATTGACTGTATGACAGTCCTTGTTGCAGGTCCCACAGGTCAACTTGAGCCAGCTAATGATCAGTTTATACCAGTAAGAAGAATGTTCCAAATTTACATCTACCAGTTTAATCTAGATTTTCCAGCAGGGTGAGAATACTGTGTATTTATGCCTCCCTATGCTCTCATAAACAACCATTTGGAGATGGCGGCAAATATTTATCGGCATCAGTGATCACCTGCATGAGATGACTTAGGAATATGAGCAGTTTCACCAGCAGGAAAATCAGTGCAGCCAAACCCCCCTCGGCTCCTCACGAGCAAGAAAACAGTTTGAGGAATGATACGCATCTAAAGATACCAGGCTTCATTCATACTTGTCATAAACACAAACATTCAGAAGAGCCAGGCGTCAGATTTATTTACACAATCATTATTTCAATGGCAGTATAAAACAGAAAAATGTTTACTATGCTGCAGTTTAATCAATCTCAAGGATTTTATTGTTATCTTGTCCGCAAATAAAAAAATAAAAAAAGTGAGAAGTTTGAGAATCATGATTTAAAAAAAAAAAATCATTAGATGGTTCTTCTGGTCTGGGGTGAAATGACAGATGATTACACCACTGTAATGAGAGAACTGAGTGTGATACGTCTCAACCCAATTTATGGGGGTGTTAATTGAAATTTGTTATCAAGATCAATTTGGCAGCACTTAATATAATGAAAGTGATGAATTTGTCAAGGCTACACTCTATTTCAGAAAACAGAGCATGTTGATGTAATTTTTCTCTTTGCTAATGAAATTACAATATAATAAAAGGCTAGATTGAAATAAAAAAATGAAAAAAGAATACCAATGAAGCAAGTGGAATGACTAATGCCATTAATTCACAAACGTGACCTACAGGGGGCGCTTACCCTGTGAGCCACATTTAAATTTCAGGATGTTTTTGAGCTCATAGAGACAGCAGCTCCAAAAACATTAGCTCATCTGGAAAGCATTGCTGTTTAAATCCATGATTTGCAATGACTGATACCTTTCAAACAAATGAAAATCCAGCAAAGCTGTCTCTGTAAGATGAAAGCTTATCCTGTAACCACAACTTCAGTGCAAAGACAGGACAAATATGTAGCATACATTTTGTGTTCAGTAAGTACATTGTTTGTTTTTTACATCTTGTTGGTTTTGTGAAGTTGCACCAGATACCATGTGCAGATAACATGTGCGGTCCAAAGTTAACACAATGCCGAATGCAAAAAAAAAAAAAAAAAAAAAAACTCATTGTCAAAGGGACACAAATACATTCTAAATTAATTAAATTATTATTAAATTAAAATAAACAAATTATTTTACATAATTTAATTTGAATACTCTGTTTATTGAGATACAACAACTTATGCCAGTATAATAAAACAATATCATACATTAAAAAGTTAGATCTCTTTACATAAAAAAAAAAAAAAAAAAAAAAAAAAAAACACAGGCACAGATCAATTAAGATAGCTACACATTGAGAAGAGTTGGAAATAATCATGCAAGAGAAGCATATCATGATATGAGAGGGGGTAATTTAAGAAAAATAGTAAATGATTAAATGACTAATGATTTAGTAATAACATGCGAGTGAAAATAGGTTGAGAATCAAGTTGTCTTATTTCTTTCTACCTCATTCATTATATTACTAAAGTCAGAATTTGAAATAAAGGATATAAAGGGTTACCAAATAGTCTTAAAAAAAAGACAATTTACCTTTCAAAATATATGTAATCTTTTCCATCGACAAACAAAAGGGCATATTATTGATCCACTGTAAAATAGGTGGCTTTTCCACTTTCTTCCAATACATAGCATTAAACGCTTTGATTGAAGTATACACGTCAATGAATCTACGAGTGCTGCTACAATATACCATATTCTCAGGAAAAATCCCCAAAATAAAAATTTCTGGTCTCATTGGGAGATTGACAGATACCATCTGAGAAATTAGTAAAATTACCTCTTTCCAAAACTCCTGTACCTTAGGACAATTCCACATGCAGTGCAACAGTGTGCCTTTATCAGTTGAGCATTTAATGCATGTCTGGAAAATTCTGATTAATTTTATTTAACCTAACTGGAGTAAAATATGTTCTCATAATCCAGTTGTACTGTATTAATTAGAGATTTAATAGTTTGCGATTGAGCATTCATACATATATTTTCCCATATATCTAAGGAAATCTTCTCTCGAGAAGAACAATTTGGATTCTGAAGATTCTTTAGAGTATGACTCTAACAATTTATAAAACATTGGTATTAAGCCTTTAGATTGGGAAGACTTTGATAGTCTTCACAAAAGAAGTCTTAGGGTGCTTTCACACCTAGATCGATTTGTTTTGTTCCGGAACAGATCCGAAACAGAATACTTTGTTCCGAATCAATTTAATAGTCACTCTGTTCACACCACACTGTTGTAAAGCGGTCCAAATCGCGCACCCTTCCAGGGCTTTCCTTACGCCATTACGTCACTACCTCATGCGTTCAGGTCGCGCATTCCATTGTGGGACATCGCCATGACAACAATAGCCGAATTGTTGACACAAAACGAATCGCGGGTTGACTTGGTGCTACGAAGAGGTGAAATGCTTCATAGATATTTGGTCGGAAGAACACATCTCCCGGATGTTGGACACTACACACAAGAACACCGAAGTGTACAAGAAGATCAGCTATAAAATGAAAGAGAGGGGTTATGAACGGTCCTTCGAGCAGTGCCGCGCAAAGGCGAAAAAACTCCGACAGCAGCAGTACATAAAGGTACGAGACCACCTTGCCAAAAGTTGATTTGTTCCGGTTCGTGGGTCGGTTGTGTTCTCACTACAAACAAACCGCTCCAGGGTTCGTATGGAATCGAGCCGAGACCACCTCTTCTAGTCGGTCTCGGCTCGGCTCTGACCAAACGAACCGGGCCAAAAGGGAAACGCCCCTTTGTTTCGGAACAACGTCTCCAATCGATCCAGGTGTGAAAGCACCCTTAGTGTCACACCTCAGCGGACTACACTTCCCAGCATCCCTCATGTTCACCACCTGCACACCATCGGCCATCACCTGATCACCTGCGTGTCATTATTCACCATGGACACTAATGTTCCTCACAGCTGTCTGTCATTGTCTCGTCATCACCTTTTGTATTTAGTTCCCTTCTGTTCAGTCAGTCTTGGTCCGTTCTCATTAATGTTTACGTTGTATTTGGTGTGTGTGAGTCTTCAAAGAAAATAGTATAAAGTATGCTGCCCAATAATAACACTGTAAGTTAGGAAATTGGAGACCACCTTTATTGTACGGTAAATATAACAATGACAGTCAAACACGCACTCACATTTATTGTTCCAGATGAAATCAGAGAATAGTTTCCGAAGCAACGTAAAAAAGGAGGATGGAGGACACTGAGGAATATTTTGAATATTTTATTATTTTAGGTAATACCGTCATTTTTATTGCATTAATATGTCCAATTAACGATATTGGTAGACTTCTCCATCTGTCTATGAATTTGGAGATGTCATTTAAAAGGGGTTGGTAATTTACCGAAGATATATAATCTATATTAGCTGTGATTTTAATTCCTAAATAAGTGAAGGAGTCTACTACCTTAAAATGATCAAGAGCTGATAGTTGACACTCATCCTTATTCAATAAAAGAATACAAGATTTAGATTGATTGACTTTATAGCCAGAGAAGTTACCAAAAGTTGAAAAAAGTTTTATTAGGGAAGGGATGGAGTGAGCCAAATCTGTTAGGTATAATATGACATCGTCTGCGTATAAAGAAACACTTGTATCTGCGGTATTTAATCTGATGCCCTGTATGTTACCATGAGACCTTACTGCTATGGCAAATGGCTCGATTGCTAAGACAAAATAAAAGAGGTGATAGGGGGCACCCTTGACGAGTGCCCGTTTGAATATTAAATGTCCTGGAAACTATACTATTAGTAAGTACTTCAGCCATAGGACGCGTGTAAAGTATCTCAATCCATTTATAAAAAAAATCCCCAAACCCAAATCTTTTCAGGACCTCAAATAGATAGGGCCATTCCACCGAAGGCCTTTTCAGCGTCCAGAGATAGAATGGCCATATCAGAAGCTTCCTTTTTAAGATATAAAATGTTAAGCAAAGTTCTAACATTATGAAGACCTTCCCAACCCTTAATAAATCCGTTTTGGTCTCGATATATTATATCGGGTAAAAGGGCCTCTAACCTCCTTGCCAGAATTTTACTTAATATTTTACATTATTTCAATAATTATAATAATATTAACTTTTTTTAGATGGCATCATAGTAGGGCTGGGCGATAAAACGCTAACGATAATCATCACGATATATTTTTCCTCTATATCGAATACTTAGCGAATTTTTGTTATAATTTTATAATGTTAAAACACTATGCAAATAAATGCTGCGCATACTTGTTGCAGACTGTCGCACTGGTGGTGACCATAACTGATAAGCGCTGGCATTTCTGTTGCGTATGAGAAACATTAAATGGCAAAAGCGCCAAAAGCGGAACGAAACAGAGGTGCTCCTTTAAACCATGCGCCACACGGAACATTTAACACACCGCAGCGTGAGCTTAGAGCGAAAGCATTTACTCGCTGAGAACGCTGACCAACTCAATCATGCGACCAGTAAACACTGCTGTGAGATCCATAGAGAAGCATTTGAGTTCGGTGCTCTCCCATACAAACCACAAATCAAATCCCTCGGGATTTAAACTAGTTGAAAGCCCGATGAAACAGCGCAGACTTTCTCAACAATACTGATGCGGAAAACAGGAGAAACCCTGAGCCAAAACGATAGAAAGCTTTTCAATCGATGTTGCCAACATTTACCATGATTTACTCTAGTAACATTAACTGAGACCATGGAATTGTGGCAGAAATGTGGGATATTTTCTTATAGATTTTTCTTCTATTATTAATGTAGACATTGAAGGAGTAACGTAATATAATTCCAGTATTTTTTTGTTTTTAAGCTATAGCAGTTTTTGTGCATTTGTATTTATGTCTTTAGGCTACTGTTTTTCATAACAAATACCCTACGTCACAATTCGGTACGAGTCTGGTACATTTACTTGTCCGACCCCCTGTGTTCTCCCAAATAACCCATCATGGGAAGTGTGGCAAGCAGGACGAGGCCGAAGGCCGTGAGAATCTCAAGGATGCATAAAAGGAGGAGCAACGACAGTGAAGGACGAGAGAGGACCAGGCCTGGCCTATTTTGTGTTATGTTTTGTTTATGTTTGAGCGGAAGTCGTCTGTGAGGGGCTGCCACTTTTACTTTTGTTGTGTTAAATAAATAACACTGCGTTTTGGACCCTGGTAACAACTGCCCTGATTGACATAATAACAAGTGAAGTGAAACTACATATTAAAAGGATAAAGTATTGAAGACATAGGGTTGTCAAACTCAGTTCCTGGAGGGCCACTAGCAGAGTTCAGCTCCAATCCTAAATAAAAACACACCTGATCCAGCTAATCAAGTTCTTCAGGATTACTAGAAACTTCCAGGCAGGTGTTTTGTAACTGACTGAAGATACATTCTACAAGACAGTTTGACTCATGTTCAATCCACATGTATTTGTACAGCGCTTTTCACAATACATAGTTTCCACATTAGAATTTAGAGTGATCTGTTATCAGAGGTAGCTCTCTAAGTTAAATATACATATACAAATCACAGTTTGCAAAAAAATATAATTTAAACAATGTAATAATTTAAGGCAGAAACAATGAGCTCATTGAAGTAATACATAATTGTTTGTTAACAAATAATTATGATATATATAAAATTGTAGCATTAGTGCATGTTGATTCAGAGTTTGCTTCATCTGTACTGAAGTCCTTGCATGAAGTCCTCATGTGACCTAGACTGCTGTTTGTCTCAATTTATATATAGCCATAAACATCACGTTGGGAGAAATACTGTGCTTGATTAAACAGGGCACAGTATCAGTTCTCTGTTCAGTTTTAGTGAACACAAGGGTGGCATAATAGTGGATATCTGTGCAAATCATGGAAATGATTTGTGTGGGATGGATAGCTGACCTTGACTTTCAAAAAAAGTTGTGTCAGCCAATTTCTTTTAATTGTACCGGGATCTTTCCGAATATATATTGCAATCTTGCACTGCATATTAATCACTCCAGTGATGCAAAAAAGCTTAGAACCACGTTTCCTCAGTATGAAAAGAAACGTTTAATAGATAAAACTGTCAATTTTATACTGAGCTTAGCAAATGTTCCAGCTTTAATAAAGATTGGGCTACAAAAAAAAAACAGTTATAAGGATGAAAATCCCATTAGGCTTCAGCATCATATATATTCAGAATCATATAAATAACTGCTGTCTTAGCTGATATCTACTCCATTGGATGATATCTATGTGGAATGTAACAGTGCAGTGTCAACTTACAGTACGGGCACCCGTAGATCTCGAACCTGAGGCCGATCCGTCCCTCTTCACTCCAGTCTAAAGGAATGATGCGCAAATAACGGGCCACGATCGGGTTTTGCAGGTCATGCCGAACCACACTCTCAGTATTGGAGTTACCTGCAAACGCCTGCAAGACAGGTGCGACATATGTTACTTCACTTTTTAAACTTAAAACCTAGCTGTATCTCACATAAATCAAACTCTTCTGCAAACACTTAACCATAAACCATAAACAAAGAAACTTACAATAATCACTCCTATTTAAAATAATTAAAATAAATATGTGTATTTGTTAATAATAATAACGTTCTCTTTATATCTTCTATATACTTGTGTAGACATTTTGTATTACAAATATTGCAGCTCTTGCGATAAAATGCTGCTTAATTTCCCTTTCTTCCTTTGTGCTAATATTCAGCACCACCGATATTGATTGAGACATTGAATATTTTTACTATTATTTACATTGTTAGTGTCACTTCCTCGCCATTTCTTCTGTGAAACAGTTTGGACAGATTTGTCTCATATCTAGTCAAGAGTGGTTTTGAGAGATCTTCATGAAACTCTCTCTATTGTCCAGTTTGAGAAGCTGTATCACCAGACCAAAAAAAAAAATCGAGGCGACATGTAGGTGGAATCAAGTTGCATGGCTCTGTGGTTCACGTTGACCCTACGCAGCTTCTTGTGTCACGCAGAGCAAGAAATTGATGCAGTGGTCCATTGAGTGGTGGGGAACTTCAGTTACCATACAGACCATGTGGGATTGGGTGATAAGCAGCTCAAAGCCACCAAACTGGAATGATGCGGATTATAGTACTTGCCCCCATCCCCCTCCCTCCACTAAAGAAACCACCATTATATGGACTTTATTGTGCAACTGGGGATTTCTTGTCAGGAACATGCTGAACATGTCAATATTGGAGGCACCATACGGTGGTCCAATGTTTGAAGTGCTGATTACTGTGCTCTGTAGTGGCCAACTGGGGAGTGTTTACTTCATTTTTCATTGAGAAGAGAGAAAACTGAGTTGTTGTGAGGTTTCAGGTGACAGTGTTTTATGGGTGGACCTCCTGGGCACAATGAGTATAGGCTATAGTACAGAACAGGGGTTTTCATACTGGGGTCCACTAGGGGTGCTACGGAACAATTGAGAGAACTTTACAATATTGTTTAAAAAAAATTAAAAATATTACAAAGTGTATTATACATGTATTGCAAAATGTAAAATATTAATATTCATAAATATAAATAAAAAATGTTTTTAGAAATGAATAATTTTCACACAATAAAAGTTTTAGAACCATATTTATTGTGAAAAGTGTTAAACAAATACAGTACATTAGGATTTTATTGAAAGAGTTTCAGGGTTATTATAGTTAACTAGGTTACACTTTATTTTAAGGTGTCCGTGTTACAGTGTAATTATAAGTGAAGTACTGAGTAATAATAATTAACTACATTTACTATAGGGATAGGGTTAGGATTATTGTTTGGATTATTACTTGTTTAATAAACCTTGGATTATTATCATCTTCATCATATTCGTCTTCTTTGGATCTAGCGTTAAACATACTTTAAAGGCACACTGTGGAATTTTTGGCCACTAGGGTGCGCTCGACCTGTAATTTTCACGTCTAGTGCCCCTAGAGGCCACAAGCGCCGCAGCATTGTCGCAAAAGTCAACAAACAGTCAACCGGTCAACCTGCAGTGTCTTTATGTGTGTGCAGACGGCATTTGATTTGTATGTTGGAGAAAGTTAATCGATTCACTACTGACCAAAATAATAATATAAATATAAGATTAATAATATAAATCCTATAAAGAAAACAAATTAAATAAAAGTAGCATACGCAGAAAACAATGTCTGATCAGGTAAGTCGCATTGACAAGGGTTGCCCAATCCTGCTCCTGCCGATCGTCTGTCCTGCACAGTTCATCTCCAACCCTAATCAAACACACCTGAAGCAAACAATTAACGTCTTCAGGATATCTTTGCAATGGGTTGGAGATGAAATCGAGTAGTCGGGAAATCGTGTAACAAAACTGATATAACTCACTACATATTTCCGTTATTTGTAGTCTTCAGTTTGTTTTTCCTTTTACACAAATACAAACATATATGAGCTGAAAGGAAAAAAAAAAAACATTTACATTTGTACACGGCAGTATGTTGTGACTTATATCAGTTTTGTTACACGAATTCGCAGTAAATATTACATTATATATACACTTTTATGCCGATGTTTATTTTAAACTCTCCCTTTTTCTTTTTTTGGTCTCCTCTGACAAAATCTTTGCTTTCTTCGCTTTCTTCCGAGTAGCTGTTGATTCAGTCATGACGACAACATATACCCCTTTTCCACCAAAAAAGAACTGGTTCGGAACTGGTGCTGGTTCAAAGTTGGTTCTGAGTTGGTTCAACTTGCGAACCTTCTCAGAACCTGTTTGTTTTTCCACTGACTAGAGCGCCCAGCGAACGATGTCGTTACGTCACTGTGTACGTCGCCATACGTCTTAGCTAGAAACGCTTGCAAGTAGGCTGCAACATTACTTTGGGATTATCTCTAACTCGTGTACAAAGAAGGCTTTAAAAACAATTGAAATATGTAAGTCTTTTAATATTTTCCTTTGTTATTTAATCTTTTCTGATTAGTTATGCACCCCTGTCCGTTTATTTGTTCTATATGACTGTTTTCTTCTTTGCTTACATAATGTTTTCAATAAAAAAATTAATTAAAAAAACTAGAAACGCTTGCGCCAACTTCAAGCATAACAATTACAATGGTGGACTAGGCTACATCGTGTTTCTGCAAATGTTTGTCCTGGCTTTGCGATCCTATATTATGGTCAGAAAAGATATTTAGAACACATTTAAACCCGCCCTCAGTCCCCGACGTAAGCATGACGTGGTAAAAGAACGGTTCTAGTCCAGCAAAGAGTTGGTGCCGCTTTGGAACCAGTTTTCCTGGCCGAGAACCGGTTCTTTGGCTGTCGAAACACAAAGAACTGGTTCGCGCGCAGGCACCGGCTCCGAACCGGCTCTCAAAATGCTTCGGTGGAAAAGGGGCTATACAGACGCCGGCAATCAAACGCGAGTTGAGCTCTCACGTTAGAATTTGAGGAAGTTGGGGTGGTGGGGGAAGTGACGTATGCCGTAAAGCGGTCGAATTTTGTAGTTCTTTTTGTGCTCGGGTTACTACCCGAAACCCGAAGTTACATAGTGCTGGTAAAAGCGATACAGACACCTTCAGGCTTCGGCAGACGTGTCATTCAACCTATTGTAAGTCGATGTACCATCTCAATGGGGTTTGGTAATATATTATAAAGGTTGAAAAGTTCCACAGTGTGCCTTTAAGTTGGATTTTTTTTCTATAGTGATTTCTCATTTTAAATTAGTTTAGGATGCACTAAAACTGGGGTAAAAAAAGTACAAAATTGCTAAAACTTTGAAATGAAAATGAAAACAGAAAAAATATAAAAATGCAAACTGAAAAATGTGAATAAAAACTACAATACTATCTAAATGACTCTAAAATAACACTGACGTATTTCTCTAATATTGTAATATTATATTAAAAACTACAAATAAATCTCAGAAATAAAATAAAAAAAGTAAACTCCAACAATCTCCCTGACTGTGTATGAACTGTTTTTGCTCTCACTACATTTATTTGGCCTAACAGACACAAAATTAACATCTTAAATGTCCGCTGACCTATTTTTTACTTCCATTGTGTTTAGAAAAGCGGATTAATCCTCATAAATCTGCATTACTTCACCCGGCACAAACCAGGCTAAAAGTTCTGCCTTCCTAACCAGAATGACTCAATTTTGTCGCAGTTCATTCCAGATTCAGACCTTAAACAGTCAGCGAGTGTGTAATTAGTTAGCCAAATGTTTAGCCACCCTGAGAGCTTTGCTGCCTGGCATGTTGTTTAATCAAGCACCTTTACAATTTAAAGCACAAAGGCTTGACGGAGATAGAGGCTGTCTTTCATTAGTGGAGAGTTCGGGTTTAGGAAGGAAGCCAGCTGTAACTATCATAAGCGGCACATTCACTGGTTTCCCATAGAATAATTAAAGTTGCTTTTACTTATTTTGTGTTAAAGCTCCTGGGCCTCTTCGTCCTTTAGCTTCAAACAGCCATCTGCTCTTTGCACATTTCTCACTCTGAGAATGACGGACACTGTTCTGAACTTTTCTGTACATGCAGGTTGACCAGGCGCTCCAACCATCATAACAAGAATAAAACATGCTGATGGTTGTTCATGTTCGATGATGATCTTTTTCTTCACTTGAAATTTTAAGATTTATGCGGCAGGTTTGACCAGTATAACATCCTTCCAAGAAAGTCTAATATATAGCTGTATAATACTGGTCTGGCAGATTTGTGGATGCCTGCCAAATAAAACATTCAAGTCTTGCAATTGTTATCAGTGTTGTTTTATGTATAGCCATTATTTTGTTACATCAAGAAATTGATTTTGTAATATTTTACCCTTAGAGTATGGGAACTGAAAAATATTTTCTGGTATCTTTCCTATTGACAATCATAAGAACAATCTATTAAAGCTAAGTACATGACCAAAGCAATCTGAGATGGTCCTAAATCAAAATTATAGTGAATCACGCAGCTGTCACACATTGTGATCCAACGCATTAATCTGTTTGACGTTCATTTCACACTTTGAATGGCTAATTACTATGCTAACACAGGTGCAGAGTTTGTTGTGGTCTCAACTGATAAATTAACTTCTGTAAAATTGCACAGCACTGCTGTCCCCACCACTTATTAAATAATTTAGTTGTAAAAGTTACAACATTTTAGTTATATATTTTATTAATATATATAAAAAATGTTTTAAATAAAATATAAACATATTAACTAAATAATTATTAAAAACCAATAATAATGACAATGTTAATAATAATTAGCCTATTGCCTTTTATTTGTCATTGTACTGAAGCCACTCTAGAGGGTGCAGGCTGATCCCTTGGTCCTTTACATGCAATCACATAAATAACGCATGGCACAAGCTAATTGGCCTCTGCAAATCCTGCAGCCTATGAGATTACTTGCTAAACATTTAAATAGTCTGGTTCATTGTTTGCTGTAAGCCAGTCCTGCAGCTAGCTATCAGAGTTCCTCTAAAACCCTTCACCTTCCCCAGCTCCACCTGCCTAAATCTGCTAAAGCTGTGCAGGGAAAACTGTCTGTGAATCGCTTGCCTAAGCGGAAAAAAATGTGTTGGTGTATTTGATACAGAACTAACTAGACTAAATCAAATAAAAAATAAAAAAGTCATAACTGAAACTATGTTCATAGTATTGCATTTTCTCCATAGGGAAATATGTAATGTATTATTCTTAAATAACAACGATGTCTATTAAACCCTTGACAAGTACGATCAGAGCGAACATTAAGATCTGTGTTGGCACTGCCACTTATCCAGAGCAGTTGTCATGTATAGGTATGAAACAGCTTCACAAACAGTCTTTTACACTACATTGTGTCGTTATGTATGTGTTAACAGAATAGCAATAGCAACTTTATTTATATAGCACAATTAAAACAACACAAGTTGACCAATGTGCTTTACAATGTCACACAGAAAAAACAAGCATCACAAAGGCAACGTACTGTATATAATAAAATTGTCACTGATTAAAAACAGCTATTGAAAACAGATGTGTTTTGAGTTGTACTTTAAAATCCTGTACAGTAGCAGTGTCTCTAATAAGTTTAGGCGAACTGTACCAAAGTTTAGGGCTGCTACAGCAAAGGTGCAATCCCCTATTTGACTCAGATGTGTCCTAGGAATTTTGAGTAACTTCTAAGTCGCTCATCTCAAAGTTCGTCCAGTCTGATATTCAATTAAGAGATATGAGAGATAGGCCGGTGCGAGTCCATGCAAGGATTTGTACATCAATAACAGAAGTTTAAAATCAATCCTATAATAGATTGGAAGCCAATGCAGGGAGACCAGGGTAGAAGTAATATGTTCACATTTTTTTTATTCCCATTAAGAGTCTAGCAGCAGAGTTTTTAACTTTTTGCAAATGAGAAATAGATGACTAATTCCCTTATATAATGCATTGCAATAGTCAAGTCTTGATGTTATCAAAGTGTGGATCGCAGTTTCAAGGCCTTTAAACGTCAAACATGACTTCATCTTAGCTAGATTGCGTAAGTGAAAGAAACTTGACTTGACAACCGAATTGATCTGTTTGTCCAGCTTTAGAGAGCTGTCAATATACACACCTAAATTTCAAACATGTTTTGACATGAGGTGACAAAGAGCCAAAATCTAGCTGTGCTGTCCCACCCTGGCTAGAACGCAAACTATAATTTCAGTCTTTTCATTTAGATGTAAAAAATTAGAAGCCAACCATGTTTTAAGATCTAAAATACAGGCCATAAGAGGTTCCAAACCATTTCCATGTGATAGTGGCAAATACACATCATCAGCGTAGCAGTAAAAAGCAATATTACATTTCTTGAAAATATTTCCCAAAGGTATCATATGAGAGAGAATAAAATAGGAGCAAGGATGGAGCCTTGAGGCACACCACACATGATCGGTGCTGATCTAGAGGAACAGGCCCCAATATTCACTACCATGCTTCTACCAGTCAGATAGGACTGTGATCAGATATCACTAAGCGATCAATTTTGTCAAAAGCAGCAGTTAAATCTAATAAAACTAACATGACAGAGTTACCAGCATCAACAGTCAGCAACAAATCATTAAAAAGTTTTACAAGGGCTGTCTCAGTTGAGTGGTGTTTCCTAAAACCAGACTGGTAGACTTCGCCGATCTTATGCTCTTCTAGAAAGTTATTTAATTGATAAAAAAAATACTTTTTCTAAAATTTGTGATAAAAATGAAAGATGAGATACCGGTCTGAAGTTAGCCAGGACAGTCAGGTCCAAATTTGGTTTCTTTAAAATAGGCTGCACAAAAGCCTGTTTCAACATGTCTTTACTTACCACTTTTTGTAACCACTGAAATGTAATCAATTCTGCAGTAAACTACAATTGCAGTATACCAAGCAGGACTTGAGGATTTAGAAGTCATTGGTAAGAAATCCACTCTAGTTGCCTCAATCTTAGATATAAAAGTCAAGAAAATTCTCACATAAAGTCGGGGACGATACTAAATTTACCTTAGTGGAAGGATTTACTACTGTATAAATAATAAAAAAAAAATAAAAAAAAAATACTACATATTTTCGGATTATTCGAATTTTTCTATATAAGTCCTGCGAAAAATCTAGATTTAGCCAATCTTACAGCTCTCTGAAATTTTGTTAGTTTCCTTAAAAATGTCATAAGAGATTTGAAGTTTATCCATTTTCCATGTTCTTTCTGCCTGCCTGCAAGCTTGTCTACAGCACCAGCTCTCATCATTCAACCAGGGATCAGACTTATTTTTACAGCATTTACTTTTTAGAGGAGCCACTGCATCTTTACAGGTTAAGTGTAACAGTTGAAGGTGTTAATCCACCCCCATGTCCTGAAGAACACCGTCGGCACATTATAAACCTCCCTGAAAATTGTAACAAAACCTGTACAAGTTGTAGATGAAAACCTACGAAAATCAAGCGTAGCGTCAGTTCTGGCAGGTCACATTAGTCAAGCTTGCATTAGCTGACTCTCAGCTGATCCACGGCTACCAATAGGAATACGACGCCTATCACTTTATACTTAAGCTCCTTCAGTATTATCAGCAGCTATCGTGTTTCTCAGGAGCTAATTACCCTCGTCCATCCCCAGCTCCTCCTCTCGTCAGTCAGGATTTGGCATTCTGATTACCATGTTGTACATTAAAATTAATTAATGATATTTGCAATACATTCATGTTGGTTCTATGTACCCAAATGGGGGTTATTGCTGCTCTCCCTGCTCTTATCCATGCTGCACTGAACAGAACCATACCACCAATCCAAACTGTATGCTAATTGTTAATCGTATTTGACGATGGTCCTGACAGAAATACTGAATAGATTTCACAGGGTTGTTAAAATGGCAGAAAACAGGAAGAGTAAACAGGACAGGTTTGTGATCAGAGATACTGTAATCACTTAATTCTAAGTCCTCAATAAGGACTTAGAATAAGGACTTAGACTTAGAAGTACTGGGATAAAAGTTTAAAGTTCCAAAATAAATGCTGCGATATAACGAGCAAAATACAGTAAAGCACCGTTTGAAAGAAAATTGACGCTTCAAATAAAGATTGTTTCAATTACATTGTTACATCAGTAGGTCTGTGTCTTATTTCGGAGGCACTCAGCATCGATTAAAGAAGTCACAGCTCTCCACTGATATAAAAAATATAAATACAATCATAACAAAGAAAAGCCAATAATTAATGTTTAAAACAACAGTGTTGTTTTTATAATACCATATTTACTACTTTTCCACCCACTGTAAATAGGTCTATATACATGAAAATATACAGATGCCTTCATCTTTTTGCATGTCACACATGGCTTGCTCGCTGTAGATTCTTTTAAGTACTGCTTTCAAGATCATGTGGCAAGTCAGTATGATGCTGAAAAACCACCATTTTACTTCAATGTCAAGGCAACTAAGTGATGAGCATCTCAAAGCGAGCATTCAGGATTCATTGCAGAGACAGACACATTTAAAACCAACTACATAATTGCAGCCTTGCTTAAATGATTTATGGACATTCGAATGCTTTTAAGTGGAATCGCAATCACATTTAACAGCATAATCGACGGGACACCCAACGATGTATTTCTCTGCCAGCAAAGTGAAAGTATGTGAATCAAAGTAAAAAAAAAAGAAGTGATCCAGTATTTAAGAAACCATTATCTTCCAACCAAGAGCATTTGGCACCCTCGTACTCACCACTTGGGGTTGTCTTTGACAGATGAGGTGAGGACAGCTTTTCTCTCAGAAACCAAGAGCACAGCTGAATCAGTCAAAATGCCAGTCATATGCAGATGTGTGTAGGGCTGACAGGGCCAGCTAACTCAGTGACAGTCTGAATCGGCGTACTTTAGCAATGAGAGACTCACTCAAGAGTGGAGTTAAAGGAAAAACTGACAGATATGTAAGCCTCCCTCATTTCACAGTGTAAGCAAGCAATGTAAAGTCTAGATCCAGAGTGAGCTAACGGTGGACAGGGTAGAAAATTGGCAATGAAAGTCCATCAATGGGTATTTTCTGCTAACACTTTCTACATTCTGAGACTATTAAAATGATACTGAAATGGTTTGTGTAAAAAAAAAAAAAGAAGTAAACTCTTAAAGCCTATTAAAGCCTATTTTGCAGAATATGCACTTGTAATGAAACAGACCAGTAAAAGAAAAAAAATCTGAATTGTGAGAAAAAAATCTCACAGATATTAGCACAGATACGAAGCAACAAAACGCCCTCCCGCGCATGCCACGTCCGGTTGCAAAAGCATGTGAAAAAAACTACAAAGTTTGCTAGGCCAAAAAGACAGTTAATCGCGCGATAAAAAAATGAATCGCGTTAAAATGGGTTTGCGTTAACGGCGTTAATAACGCGTTTAACTGACAGCCCTAGTATAAATACATGAATATGATATTTTGCACATGCAATTATAGGCCAGACTTAAAATCCAAAACTTAATCTCGTACAAGTAAGAAAAAAGGGAATATACTTTTGTAAATATTAGATATAATATAAAAAATTCCTTTTTGTGGATCCTAAAATATAGTATAGAAATAGTATAGGAATATAGTGTGAAAACTCTTGGAACGTCAAACAAGAAAATACCCAGCAGTCAGAATGAGATCCGTGTAATAGGCAAAAACTCACAGTGAATAAAACCACTAGGCTTTATACACCCCAGCGAGGGGTACGCCTCATTTCATTGGCTTTCTAAATGCATGTTTCAGCAGATTAATTGATGGAGAGGTTTTGCTGCCATTATGCCACATAGAGGGCTGAGGGACCACATGGGAGGAAGAATATAAGAATTCAGCGTGTGCTTATTCAGTACAAGAGGCAGCGGTTTGGAGTTCATTCAGAATTGACTGCAGGGGCTGAGAAAGGGTATCAGTAATGTATGAGCCTCCAAAAGGATCCATCAAAATTCAATTCACAGAAAGGTACTTGTGGGGGGGGGCAGGGTGTTGTAACCCGAACAGGTCGCACTCAGAGTTGGTGTCCAGGAAATGGTGAGGAGAGAAAGAAAAGAAAAACATTCAGAGGAGTGACAAGAAAGTGCTTTTTTTTTTTTATCTACAACAGCATTATCAGATAAAATCAGATACTTCCAGGGGTTCCTCCACCAGCCGAGAAACTGCCACTGAGATGAGCGGGAATGTTAACGGATAACTTTCTCTGGGTATTATGGACCTCCGTGGGTAACATTTAAAAACTGTGAGAGACAGCACAGTCTAGTCGTGACACAATGGGATACCTGCTAGAGGCTAAAACACAGGGAAATGCCAAGCCTCTGAGGAGGTTAACTTGTAGCTTTCACTGAGAAAATACTGTGCGTGACATCTGTCATGTCACCTGAGTGTTCCAGCTCAAAGCTGAATGGGGAAACCTATCCGCTCCTTTCGAATCATGATCAATCAATGGGAATAAATCGCATGGTGTTTGAGTGAGACTTTGCATGCTCAGCACCTTCCATAGGATGGTGAGGTGCTGTCAACTCTTCAATGAAAAAAATGCACTGTTCTCACTGCCATTTACCCTTATCCCTTCTTCTTAAAGTGTAAATTGCAGGTTAAATTTTTCACGAAGATAATGCAATGTGCTTACTAAACATAAAGATAAGAACCGCCCACAATTGTTTTTTATGTTTTTTTATACCAAAATGCTGCATATAATATGAAAAGTTGGTACGTTTTACAGTGGTTTTAAGCACGCCCCCTCCCTTTAACTAG
Organism: Rhinichthys klamathensis goyatoka; assembly: GCF_029890125.1. Taxonomy (NCBI): domain Eukaryota; kingdom Metazoa; phylum Chordata; class Actinopteri; order Cypriniformes; family Leuciscidae; genus Rhinichthys; species Rhinichthys klamathensis. The sequence continues at coordinate 237,971 of NW_026606604.1, forward strand.
GCTGGGCGTGACGTCATAAAAGCGACTCCAAGCTTTTACTGCCTGGTGCTCCAAGCCTAGAGCTACCGTTAGTCTAGTCTCAGCCTCAGACGTCACGCCCACGGAACGTTGGCTAAACGTCTGATGCATATGGTACACTTAACTGGAAACACTTCAGGAATGTCGAAGTCGTCATCTGATTGGTTGAATTTTATCGGATTTCCGGGGGGCGCGAGTGTCGCGTTTATTTTCGGTCTGCCGGGAAACAAAGCGCAGACGTGTGATTGCGGAAGAAAAACTGTTGTGTTTACATGAGTGACAACGAGCATTTATCAAGATCAGCTAAACGTAGGATTCTCAAAAGTATGCGAGGTTCACGGCATAGACTCTTGAAGTTTTCTTCTCCTTCTTTGATGTTGTATGCTGACTGACTTGTTGCGCACCGGTCTGTTGTTTTGGGGACATTTCCACGCCCCGAAACGTGACGAACGAAACGAACTGTAATTGGTTGTTTGACATGTCGGTCAAACGGCCTTATGGGCGGGCCTTGGCCAAAGAAAGCTGCTATGAATTCCAGACCTTCAGTCTGAAGGTCTGGCTACGCGAGACTACCGTTAGTCTATGGCAAGTAGGCTAGCAGTTATAATTGGAGACCTAGCTAGCAAAAAATGGTTAACTATTGTGTTTGTGCGGGATGTACGAATACATCAAAAACGGGGGAGAGGCTCCACAAGTTCCCCAAGGACAAACGACTGATTCGTGCCTGTAGCCTAAGTGTTAGCATACCCGAGGTAGATCTCGGGTATGCAAGCCCGACCCTACCCGAGCACGTTGTGTCCGAGCCCAGCCCGCCCGACACATTAACTGTAATTATGAACCCGAGCCCGATATAAACCCGACCATTTTTTAATACGTGGGTCATTATTATAACTGACGTTCTCAACTACTTTCTATGTTACTTTCTCCCGCCCGCAACATTTATGTTTCGTCCCGCTCCCGCCCGCAAAAATACTTTTTTCTGTACCTCCAAATACTTTCAAGTTAGCCTACGTGTCTCCACCATACACATCAGCATAAATGCTCCTGATAAATGATTTGTTATTAAAGCATTAACACACAAACCACACTGTTATACCATTAAAACAAACAGGCTAACTTACAGTCATGCATGGTTTGGCATGACTGCGCGCAAAGTGCGCTCCCATATAATTCCTAAAAAGCTGACATCAGTTCATCGCGATCTCACACATCTCACTGCGATCTCTGTTATTATCAATGAATCTTTCATAATATCTACACTTTGTTTGTTATAATTCGAGGATTTGCCAGCATACAGAATTCATCACTGAACAAAAAGTCAGTTTTGAGCGGTGAGGGAAGTCTATCGTAAATGCTTCTGATTGGCCATTGCGTTCAACACATATGTATGTGATTGGCTACATCGCTCAACGCTGCAAACATGTTATAAATAGAAACTGGCCTGTAAATCGTTTCTATTTTGTTTTAGTTGTTCTTGTTGCTTTCCTGCAACAGATGAATAAAAATGTAATAGTTTTTATGTTTTATTCATAGATATTTCTAGTTTGCGGGAGTCCCGCGAATCGTTTTATTCTCCCTGACCCGAACACACAGAGTGAGTGCATTACCGCCCGCGCTCCCTCTTATGACGTCATCACCCAGTTACTGTAAGAAACATGCTACCTTTGAAGAAACCCCAATAAATGTTATTTTAACGCATTTTAAGACAGAAATGTTTAAATATATACATATTGAGCACTTTAATTTACACATTAATTGGTTGTGGTGGTTAACCTGCAATTTACACTTTAAAAGGCTATTTAAAATGAGAGGGTTTAAAAGTGTACAATTATTTTGTGATCTTAAAATATTGTAGCCTCCCCCTTTTTCGACTGATAGGATGATGGAAAAAGACAGATTTCCACAGTCCTAGGTTAAGCAAATAGCTCCAGTTTCCACAAAATTATTAAGCAAAACCGTTTTCAATAGGGGTGCTCCGATCAGGATTTTTGGGGCCGATCACCGATCGCCGATTACTGGAAGCTGTATCACCCGATACCGATACCGATCACCGATTACAGGGTCTATTTGAAGACTTTTTTATCATGTAGCATTACTTATTAAACTATATTTAACAACAATGTAGCCTACATTAAGTATTACATTTAAGAGAAGACAATGCATAATGAATTGACACCTGTGTATTTATTTGCAAGCAACATGTATTAACATAGCAGCTGGGTTATTGGGAGCAGCTTAGGGCTTGACATACAACTTTCCTGTAGAATGTAAAATAAAATAAATAAAAGACAGAACATCTGAGTCTTTAAATTTAGCTTTAGACTACTTTAAACTAAAAACAGCAACAAAAAAGGCTATAGCCAAAATAATGTTTTGAGTCAGTCAGCCATCAGTTTTTCTAATACACTTAAAGGACCACCGGTAGTAAAGTGCACAGCAACAAAAAACAAAAAACAAAAAAAAAAACGAACAACTTCCATATCTGTATCTATAACTTTGCTTTTTTCTGGGATGCTTAGTCAGATTTTGTGGGCATTTAGAGAGGAAGAGAGAGGTAGAGAAACCTTTTTGTGTGTGTGTGAAGAACCCTTGCAAAATTATTTTAAACATATTAAGAAAGCCACCACTACTGGTCACTATGGTTAGATTGATTTTTTTTTAGATCCAGTGAAGTCTGTCCCACAATGTACCTAATATAAATAAATAAAACATCTTCAGTTAACTAGCAGATCGTTCATTTAGTTCGCTATTAAATAAGAAATCTAGCGCTAAAATGTGTTTTTGAACTCAAGCTGCGCGCTCGTTGCCGCGGCGATCAGTTGCATGGATACAGTGCTCTGTGCCTCGCTCTGTGCAGTCTTCACTCGGACGCGCGCTTCAAACTATCGCCGTTGCGGACTCTATTCATTCCGGTGTAATCACAAAATAAAACACAAACGTATCCTTGCTTGATATAACTGTAACCGCTGATGAACATATTCAGTTTTGATGAGAGAAAAAAATATGTACGAGTGATTTGACGGACGCACGGGGGGTGGGCGGTGGGGGTTTGGATACATTTTTGTCATTGGTTGTTGCGTTAAATCTTACCCAGATACAATAGTGCTATTTTCTGATTGGCTATTGTGTAGCTCGACGAACAACACCAGAGGAAACGCGCTTGATTCATGCCGGTTCCACAGTGAGAGCGGCGCGGCCAGAGTTTTGGCCGCTGCGGCATATTAAATATATTACAAATAGTTTTTCAGCGTGAGAAATACAATGTGTGGCGGGAAAGCGTGACAAAAGACCGAAATGAGTGACTGTCACGCTCAATGCTTGACACTTGAGAGCCCTGTTGTAGAATTGCCAGACCGGTGAAGCCATTTTTACCAGGGCGTAAAAAAATTGTCTCCCGAGTTTTGCGTCATCTGATCGGCTTTTCTGGATCGGCCTTTATAGAGACCGCCGATCACACATCCCAAAGCAATTATCGGCCGATCATGATCGGCGACCGATCAATCGGAGCACCCTTAGTTTTCAACATTGAAAATATTAAAGAAATATAAAATCAGCATAATGATTTCTGAAGGATCATGTGATACTGAAGACTATGAAGTAATGGCTGCTGAAAATTCAGCTTTGCCATCACAGGAATTGATTACATTTTAAAACATATTAAAATAGAAATAGAAGTATGGTTTAAATGGTTATAATATTTCACAATTTTACTGTTTTTACTCAAATAAACTGGTGAGCATGAGAGATTCAAAAACATTAAAAAAATCTCACCAACCCCAAACTTTTAAACGGTAGTGTATGTTTACAAATTTTTGAAAGAATCATAATCAAATAACACAATGCATTATGTTAACTTTTGCCCAGGTTACAGTATGTAACAACAGCTACTTCTGATAATCACATACAGTACATCATTGTTCAGTTCTCAATGAGCTCTGACACAAGATCCAGCAGTGTAGCTGGAAAACTGCTATACAATAGGGATACACAATATAATCATAATACAATATCAGCTATTGGCTGATATTTGAGGAAGAGTTTGGTTCCAAAACGCGATAAACGCCATTTTTTTAAAAAAATTAGTTACTGCAAAAATCAGTATTGTATCTGGTTGGTATTGAAAAGTCAATGTTTAATTTTAAGTAAAATGCGATATCCGCCGTGTTATTCTGTCATGTTTTCTCCCTTTCTTTCCAAACCGCGACAAACGCCAGTCTCCCTTCTCTGCAGAATGCGATATATCCGCTCTCAGCCAATCACAACGCACCATTCCACGCAATGTAAACAGTAACGGCAGCGCCTTAAATACACTCGGCTTCCTAGTTTTTCTTATCTATTTTGTACTTTTCGATCAACAAACAAACAAAAAAATGAATAATTTTGACGGCATTGATGAACTGTGGTTGTTTCTGTGGTGGGTAAGAAACGTAAGGCATCGAAATCGAATCATTTACGTGAGGAGATTAAGAAGATGAGGCACTCGGGAGGAGGACAAATGTTTTCAATCTTCTTTACAGTTCTTAATAAAAATATTATACTAATAAACTTACGTTGTTTTGTATTTTCAACAGTTTCAATATGAAAGAAAAAACCTTTATATTGATTCAATGGATTAATTGCATTTTGAATTTGAAAAAAAAAATGGATTTATTGCATTTTGGGGAAAAAAACGATCCGTTTTTATAATAAATCTTTGAAAATCAAAACCTGGATTTTAATTTTTTTTGTTATTGTGACCTACAAATGCTATGTGAAAGTTTGAAACAGAAAATAGTGCTTTTTATCTTTCCACTTTCTTGGTAAAGAAAACACATTTTTACTCAAATTAATCTAAATGGATTTATTGCGTTTTGGAACCAAACTCTTGATATCACTTTTTTTTTTTAAATAAAGTAGCCTACTTTAAAAAGTAATATTTAAATAATACGATTTTTATAATAAGACATGTATTGGTTGTTGTGAACATGAAAATAATCAGATTATTGATATGAGACAGAATTCTAATATCAATGCATCCTAAGTAATAAAAAAAGACAACACTCAGCACTATTAAACAAAACATATCTGTTTAAGAAACTGCATGTTGACTTTAGTGTTGCATGGTAAAATTCAAGTCTTTACTAAAGGGAACTCAAGTATATTGTTAACCACAGAGTATGCAAATACTCTCCATATAAATCCATAAATCATGTTATTTGTTAATGGTAAGCAAGACACCATTCAGTCACAACAGTACACATTCCAGCTGGGAGACTCTAAAGACTAGGCTAATAATGCATGCACAGAATTGAACCCTGGGCTACAGAGTTAAAAAGAACAAGGCGTAAATATAAAATAAAGCAGTCACACAGAGAGGTACAGTGAGCTGTGGCGTAAAGGTTCGAAGATTACTGTCTGCTCACAAGTAATTAGTCACTTTAAAAATAAACCAGGACATGTGCAGTTAAATAGAGTGTCTAATTGTCTTCACACAAAAAGAGATCAGTTGAAATTAGCTCAAGGTTTCAAGCACAAATAAATTTACATTTGTTATAAACTGTAGATCATATTAACAGCAGTCAAGCTTTCATTAAAGATTCAGCACACGACACAAAAGTCATAGCTGGGATTATATTGCTTTCTGTTAGTCAATCAGCTATGAAATGGAATACATAATCTCTTATGGATCCATTTCAAAGACGTTTGGATCAAAAGCATTTCAGCAGCATTTGCGTTCACATGTATTTGATTGGCATAAAGTTTAACTGTTATGCACAAAGGTCTTTGCAGGAAACATCAAACAAGTCAACAAAGGAAAATTCACTGATTCTCAATCTTTTTCACTCTTTGGTTCTATTAGAAGCAAAAGTATGCAGCGGTGGAGGAAATACAAAAGTCAAGTACTTGAGTAAGAGTAGAGATACTCTATTAAAATATTACTACAGTAAAAGAATAAGTACTCATTTTCAGTTTTACTTGAGTAAAAGTACAATAGAACTTGATTTTTAATGTACTTAAGTATTACATATAAAAAGTACTGATCAATGAACCATATATTTATTCAGTGCTAGTCAGATATAGCCTGGATGCCAGCCCGAACCCCGCCCACAACATTTTTTGGTCGGGAAGTTCGGTCTGGACTCGATCCATTGAGGAGTAATTATGATCAGTTCAGAATTAGTCGGGCCAATCAAATTGCCAGGGCAGGCTTTATACGATGGACAGATGATCTGCAGTTACGTAATCATCACGTTATCAAAGAGCGCTTGGGTTGAACTGGTTTCCTTCAAAGATGACTGCAGCTGGAGAATTGTGATGTATAGATTCAGCCATCGCGTCTGTTGTAAAAGAAATCGACAGCGCATTCATTTTAAAAGACGAACAGAACTGCAATCAAGGCATTTGTCGATCGGAAAGATGTGTTTGCCGTCCTTCCTACGGGATTCGGCAAAAGTTTAATTTATCAGCTGGCTCCGATGGTCACTAAGAAGATGGGACGCAATGAAAACCCTGTGGTCGTTGTGGTTTCTCCTTTGGTCGCACTCATGGAGAACCAAGTAAAAGAAGCAACACTCATTATTTTACTACTTCTTCCAGCGTGCGTGCAGTTGACTTCTGTTGACAATTTGCGTAGCTCATAAAAAAAACACTTACTGCTTTGCTCTGATTGGTTGTAGGTCTATCCAATTGAGTGCAGAGTTGTTGTTTTTTCCTGGTTCGGTTAAGACACGCCTCATAATCAAAGCCCTATGGAGCAGTATCAGACTCACATTCTGACTAGAATATGAGTATGCTGAAGTCAGGCTAAGTCAGATAGTCAGTAAAAAGCAACTAATAAGAAATTAGTGCACTGCATACATTTAATGTATTGCAAACTAACAAACTTTTTATTTGAATAAAAACACTTATTATCACTATCAAAACATTCAACTTTAATACACTAAAATATCAATTTACTGATTCAAGTGTGCAAACAATTGAAATAATAGACCATAGTATTTTCAAAATTAGAAAAAACTTAATTTGTGTGACAAATATTAAAATACAATGTACAGACGTCACAAGGGTCCAAATGTATCCACAGTATAAGAGGAACTATGCAAACACACTAGTTTATGACCTAAATATGATTGCATTGACTATAATAAATACCAAAATTCATAATAAATCTATAACATTAGGCAGTCATTGTCTAAAAAAGCCAGAGATGTGCTCAACCAGTTCAAACACATTTCAAAACACAACTGAAGCAAAGACAAATTACTATGCCATGCCATTCCTGAAATAATGGGGTTTCATAAAGAGATTAATTCGCTCATCTTTTGAACAATCTGAGGTCATTTATTATTCCCTAACTAAGTCTGACCTAGATAAACAACCATGTCAGGAATGTCTTCTTTCCCTGATGAACACAACAAACATGGCAGTAGCTATGAATTACATGGACATAAAGTGAACTTTTTATTGTGAGCAATTCTGCACCTCTGACATGTCATAAATCCCAAACGGTTCCTTGTGCTAACGTCACATTTAAGAATCGGTGGTAAACGGAAATCATTGTTGACTTATTTATCTCACATCAGGGATCAAGTAAAGTCACAATATTAGATTTATTGCTGGGTCAAAGAGCACCTTCACTGATGATGTGAACATAGCTTAGCATTGAAGGCATAGGACATCATATGTCACCACAATACATGGCAGTTTGTCATTTTATGAAAAATGGCATATGACTGTTACTTTGCATGCTAGTATACACTTTTTCTATCTCTTCTCATTGTCAAATCCTTAAGCCAAACTGTCATTTAACCTGAACTGAAATTATTTGAGGGAGGGGGAATAGTGACAGCATGATTGAAAAATATCTCTCTCTCTCTTTTTTTTTTTTTTTAAGCTATTCAAAATGCACATAAAGACATCCATGAACCAGAACAGAATGCTAAAAATGCTGCACTTGGCATATAAAAGCACAACACCATGATTCATTAACAACACAAAAGGCCTTAATTAATATTCAAGCATATAAGCCTGTCAAAGAAAAATAATTAAAGGCAGGGCCCAAAATGTGATGAAAATTATTCAGGAGTAGAACAAATTATCCAGTCCAAAACTGAACTGCATATAAATCAATTGGACTCCGGATATTTTGAAAGTCTACTTTTGATTGCTGCTTTAATATTGAAACCATGATTGGTAGACTGGTTTTCCCTGAGTGGTGAATTTCTTCAAGAGGGGGATGCAATCAGATATCAAACCGAATGTAAAAACATATGCCCCTCAATCAAGCTAATTTAGCCGGGCTGTAATGAAGAGTTTGTTCGCTTTTGCTTTGCATTTCTTTTGTCAGTTTTTTAGGCAACAGTTCACTGATACTGAATGCCCAATTTTATACTGTTGTAGCAACTGAAACGATTCCTATTCCCACCTCAGTCTTCTTAATGTTCAAAAACTATTGATCTAGCCAGAATTAAACAGTGACCTGTACATTTTCTAGAGATGAACTGGAATCCAAGGGCATTTCAGTTCACAGAAAGGGGGGAAAAAAGCTTCATTCCCTTTTCCAACTGAGAACCAAAAGAGTTCAAAAGTGTGTAGAGCAGAATGCAACGAGGGTTTATGTCTGAGAGCTGAGGTGGTGATCATGACAAAGCTAACACATTCCACGATAATTGTAACTTTGAATAAAACATGTATTACAGAGAAACAGTGCCTTAATGTGTAATTGTGGCACCCAAATTTATTTGCATTAAAGTCCTTTCTCTATAGAAGAAGTGTTTCCAAACTAGTTTTTTCTCAACATTTGAAGTATCAATATATTCTGTTACGTAAAATAAAAAAATATTCTGGCAGCAAAGTTTTCAGACGTATTCTGTCAAATTACAGTAAATCAATTCAAAAATGTCATGCAATAAACTGTAAAAAAAAATAGAGTGCACATATTATGTTCACCATTACTTAACTTTAGTGCTGTCAATTGATTAAATAAAAATTAACGAATTAATCGCACATTTTTCTGTAATTACACTGTAAATAACATGTTACTTCTGTATCTGAATGAATAAAATTGTCAAAATCGCGAGTCTGTTTAAATTTCATGGTTCATGACACTTATAATTGTATAATTTTTACAAAGACAATTTATTAATAAGTTATATAATTTTAAGTTAAAAAAAGTCGATTGAATCCAAAAAACGAAACAAATTTTAGATTTTTTTTTTGCTTTGAATGATCTGGATTAGGCTATATGCGTTCGCGGCCGAGTCAAACCACGACTCGCTTGCATGTTCAAGGGTAGCTTACTTTAAGATTGTTGCAATATGCAAAGACTGAACATTTCACTGTACCAAACTTTTTTTATGGACCCGAATTGTTTTGAAATTGTCACATTTCTGTGTCCAAACCCATGGGCTTTGTCACAAAGGCAGTTACATGGAGTCCTATGAGACAAGCTGCTCCACTTCGCCGTCGTCTTCTGATATTTCCTAATATTTCCTAATACAATAATATTATTGTGAAAATAGTAAGCCGTAAACTAACGAATTTCATTGCTCTCTGCATTTTACAAATATTTGAGATGCAAAAGATATGATATAATTTGCGATATATGCGAAATTATGCATGGAAACGGCTCAAGGGCAGATTTTTTTAGCAATACAACAAAACTTATGCGACAATGCAATTTTGTAGGGATGACGTCACTACGCAAAATTCGCAAACTTTTTTTTACGCACATTCACTTGTTTGTAGATAACAAAAAAACTTTACAGACAGTGACAGTGCAGATTTAAGTTGTTTTTTGCATGTTATCGCGCTTGAATGGTTTAATAGCACTTGAATTAATGATATATACTGGCTGATCATATACCGAAGCACAGCCAAAGGATGACAGAAAAAAAAAATGGATGCGTTAACCTGAAAAAAAAGTTAATTTTGACAGCCCTACATAAATTACAGCATATTAGTGTTGATAATTACTCATTAAAAGGGGAAAAATAGTTTCCAAACAAGCTTTTCGTGTCCCTTTAAGTATCGACAAGTTAAATGGAAATTGTGTCGACACAGAGATAATTAGCATTTCCATCAGCTATATTGATAAACATTTTGATGAGCTACATTCCCCTTGTAAAGGCTTCTTGTTGAAAGCAAAGACAAAAACAGCCGTTAGAACACTCATCACTAAAGGTGGTGTAAAGGGCCAAATCAAAGGTGAATATACAACGCATTCTCACCCCAAGGCGTCACTAAAATGACAATTTTGACCATGCTTCAATATTCAACGCTTTAGGCACCCTTTAGCGTCAGTTACATGACGCGATCCTAGGGCGTCATCTTACTGACGCTTTACCTAAGCGTCAGTTAGATGACGCGGGTAGGTTTAGGTCTGGGGTAGGGTTAGGATTAGATAGCGTCATCTAACTGACGTTAAAGGTAAAGTGTCAGCAAGATGACGCCCTAGGATCGTGTCATGTAACTGACGCTAAAGGGTGCCTAAAGCGTCGAATATTGAAGCATGGTCAAAATGATTCCCAAGGCGTCAGTTTCACGACGCCTTGCTCTAATGAGGAAACTTTTATCATGCACCATGCACCGAAACGTTACTCTTGATTCGCACGACTTTTCAGATGACTTTTAAAGCTGCAGTCCGGCATTTTTCCTCTTTGTCGCCATCTCTGTTCGAAATCTGCAATTGCAGTCATTCGCGGAATTATCAACTTTACGTGAGTTGTAGTTCAACACCCTCGACACGGCACAGTGCGGATGAACACAGTGTTTGAGGAGAGTGTGCAGCTGTCAGTCACCGCGCCGATGTGGATATTGTCATTCAGAATCACAGATTATTCTTTTTGGAAGTGTGACCAACATAAGAATTTTCACCGGGAAATGTCATCTGAACTAGTAAGAAACATTCACTTTTGTTCTGGTTCTGACATTGCAGTAAATCGCGCTGATTAAATCTAACAATTGCTTATAAGTTATCATTTCACGCAAAACCGTGCAAAGTAGCTATACTATGTTCTCAAATTGTTAATGTTAACAACGTCAGCAAGCATTGCGTGACTACATCATGTAATGTCCTTCCGATATTATCCTTGTTTTCGCATGGGTCCGGTTGCAGTCTCTTTTTTTTCTGTAGCCACTCCGAAGTCCGAACGAAGTCTTTTGCATGTTACAGCGGGTGAGTCTCTAGTTGTCACTGATGATGATCGTCGTTTGAACCTTTCTGGATCCGCCATCAAATTGATAAGTTTAATTATATCAAGTGCTGTGAGAAAAGGCTATAAATCTCTACCTCCAACATCCTCACACGCAATATAGCTTATACTAGCCGAGACTCCTCCTTTATGTGTACAGATGTGACGTAATGACGCAAAGACATGCTCGAATCTCCCGCGGAAATCCACCAGTACCACTAAAATTAAAAACATTATTACAAGCTTACCGTTTTGCATCGAGCTAAGGCAAGCAGATAGTTTTGAACACTGGCTGGTTATGTATTTTATCAAATATGTATTTTGGATAATTTTTAACCCAAAAAAAGCTACGGACAGCAGCTTTAAATGTCCCTCTGGCATCATATTCAACTTATTAAAGTGGATTAAATTACCCAAGGCTAAACTTTTAGGGTTAAAATAAAACAATATCTGTCATCATGTCATTCAAATATTGAATGACAATATTTAATACAAGTCTTCTGTGGAACAAAGTCTGAGCTGTACTTTTACATTCACTTTTACTGTCAGTTTCAAAAATTAGACAAGCATTTTAAAAGAAGTCCACTGTACTTCTGTGATGTATACAATCTTCTGAAGACATTGCTTTGGGTGAAGAACAGATTGAGATTAAAAACCTCAGCTGAAGTGATGACTGACAAATGATTATTTTTGATAATCGACTGAAAGCCTTTTTGCAAAATGGAAATACTTGTGTGACATTGTAACATTTACAGATAAGGATTTAGCAGTCAGATGTAAGTTCTGTGAGGGAACATGCACAAGCAGCTCACTCTGTGCCCTCCGCTATTATTCAGATGTGTTATGTCCATAGAAATGCATTATGCACTGCAGTAAAGGGACGTAATTCCTGGATGTTTTCCGTGCACAGTGCACAGATGCAATTAATCAAATTCATTGTCGATTATTTTCATTATTGATTATTATTGATTAGTTGTTGTAGCCTTAGAAAATATGCAGTCATGGGCAAGAATCATGTTTGGATTTATTACAGTTCGTCACAGATAAGGTTTGCTCGTAGATTTATTAGCAGACTCGCTGTATAATGCTTTCATTAGATTCTCACAATCAATAAACTTTAACATACATGTTTGTCAGTGTTGTCGGCTCATCAGCACTTTTTTTTTTTCAGTGCCGAGAGAGTGTGTGCATGGTTGCCAGATGGAGAATATTAACTCTTTCACGAGTAAGTTTAAAATATTCTAACTGACCAGAGTGAGTTTTTTCAAGGCGACCGTTATTTTAGAACGTTTCCCTTCTTGTTTCCGCAAACACAATAACACTGTATGACAGATGTATCACTTGTATTTCCTTTTTCCTTTTTTATTCAAAATGTTCACAAACTTGCTTACCATGTCATCAACTATCTGATATTCCGATTCTCAAATACGTGTAAGTGAGTGTGTTTTGTCGTTTAAAAAACCTTTATAAATGATCTCGATCTATATCGTGAGATGGGCGCCGATATGTTTGTTTGCGCCGCAGTTCAGAGAGTCCTGTCAGTCGGATTTACAGCACGTGAATTCATCAGTTTCTCCCGAAATACATGCAAGTAAGTGGCCGGTAAACTGGGAGAAGAATAGTCAACTTTATAGTCACTCCCACTATGTGTGTCTGATATGATATGAATAAAACCTGTTGGCAAATTATATTTGAATAGATTGTTATTGCTGCTTCCATAGACATATGGAAGCAGAAATAGTGCTTATTTACTATTTCCATAGAAATAGTGTGTATTTACAAACTCCAAATGTATTGTTTTACTAGTGCTTATTTCTATTTAAATGTCTGAAACCTAAAATAAAGGTTAACCATTATGTGGTTGAAAACACTGCATAGTTGTGATATATGACAAGCGCTGAGCGCGTCCATCTCTAGCTCAGCCCCAGCCAACGCACGAAAGCACAGTTTAAATCTGGCAGTTATGGGACGTCACTGTGCATTCTAAATCCCATATGTGGGACCGTACTCTCGGGGGCACAGAAATAAAAATCCCATATATGGGACCATATCGCTCAATGGGCAGAATGATCTTTTTAAGAGAAAAGCCCAGTTTGGGGGATTTTTTATCTTGACATCTGGCAACCCAAATCAGGATGCTTGTTACCGATGCAAGAGAATGGAAATAAAAAAAATGTTTTCTGGACAAATAATGTCTGAATAGAAGAATATATAGAACATTTTCTTCCAAGAGTATGGGACTCCTTTGAAAACTTGAACTGTTTTACCTAGTATTAAGTCTAGCCTCAACGTCAAACTTGGATAGATCAAATGATGAAATCATCTGAAGTGAGCTGAGAATGTCCAAGAGCAAAATGTAGGTGGTGCAGGATAAAAGGCAATGACGATTCCCCTTTAAGACCACCCTGTGTGGATCACTGGTTGGTCCAGTAATAATTCCACTCCCCTCTGCTGTGGGTACTAAGCACAGTCCATCAGCCTGAAATCAGTCTGTGAAACCGTCTTTTTCTGGATCTAAGTGCTTCCTTGATTGCTTACTGTTGATTAAAGCACCCAGGAAGAAATCAAAGCATCCTCTTGACTCATTGATCTTCAGTCGTCCTTGGTAAGCTCAGTATGTGGAAGAGGTATGCTAACACCCTGCCACCATAACCAGTGTTTTACGAATATGTCAAGGACCAATCTTGAATCTTGATTTCATTTTGTAATTCATAACATTCCACACATTAAAGATGCTACCGTCTAATACAAAAAATAAAAAATAAACTTTATACGTAAACAACTGAACAGCAATTTGATTAAAATGTGAATAAAAATCCTGCACCGGGTCATGTCAATCTTCAAGAAAAAGTTGTTTTATTTTACATGAAGTGGGTCATCAACTCAAAGGAGCTGTCATGTCTAAAACACAAGACAATGACAAGGCGTTTTGCAATTTGGAAGTTACCACACCATACAATATAACATTTAGCCAGTGCGCAAGGTAAAAAACAAATATAAGTACATGTAAACAAAACAAGCAATATAAACCAAAAGGAACAAAACAAAAGACAAACAGCTTTGGTCTGAAGCAACAGCCGTTAGTAAACAATCATCATGCGTCCACACTACTAGGTGTCAGTATAAAGTACAAGAACACTAAGATCAAGAAGAGCCAGTGAAATATGGGGGGAGAGAAAAACTTTAATTAATCATTCAAATGGGTTATATTTTCCACAGACACTACCATTCAAAAGTTTGGAGTCAGTTAGTTACTAAATATATTTATTTCAAAAGATTTATTATTTCTCATCAACAGTGTTATTTAGAATAAATAATCCTGAATTAATTTTTTTATATATATATATATTTAACTTGAAATAATATTTCAGAATATTACTGTTTTTACTGTGTTTTTGATCAACACTGCATCAAATCACTGCAGCATTGGTGAGCATTAGACATTTAAAAAAGGTTTTCATTAAATTGAAAGAATCAAATCTTACCGACCCAAACCTTTGAACAATAGTATCCAACACTAAAAACGACAGTAGGCCAATATGAATTATTATGATACTCACCCAGATGTTGCCATCTTGATGGTATGGTTTCCAGTTTCTGCCTGTGTCACTGTAGAGCAGCCGGTAGCGTGTTGTCCAATCAGAGCTGCTATATCGACCCTGCGTGGCGATGGCTGTGACCTGTTTTCTGCTTCCCAGGTCGACCTGCAGCCACTGGTAATGATCACTGTCCAGCGGAGACCAGCCCCCCGCACCTAGAGAAAGAGCACAATGCTCAGCATCTAGTTGTATTGATCTAAAATCTTTATGGTTGTGTCACACAGGGGAGTGAGGAAAGCAGAACAGGAACAAATGTTTTAGATTTTTTTTTGTAAATGTTATACATGTTCTTTTCAAAGTTACAAATTGAATGGGTCGATAATCTACAAGAGCTTTGTAATTTATCAAAGATAATCTGTTATGGTGTTGGGTCTATTGAACTAACTGGATATATTCAAGAGGAACATCTGTATTATTCTGTTCTCACTTCTCTTGGAAGTCTTAAGAACAGATTGCCTTACAGATGTTTTATCTGTGCTTTTAGCTGGAGGCTTTGGAACATTTGTTAAAGGGATATTTGAAGGATCATTAAATATCGTAAATCCAACCATTAATATTAACAAAACAACCCCTTTTTAACGCCTCCCAGTGCCTTCACGACCCCTTTTCAACCCCTCATGTAATTCCCATTATGAACACATAGGGCCTCCTTCATAGCATATCTTTGCATATGAAATAATAATAATTTGCATATCAACTTTTTCTACCGCAGGAATATATATATATTTTTTTAAATCATATCTTTAACACAGAGATACACTGTATTAAAAAAAAAATATTACAGGCTACAACACATCAAAATCATAAATGCAACCTTCATAACAGCTTCAAGGAGTTTACTTTAAATAGTTTTATCATAAGAGGGTCTTCTTTCTGTCCCTAGAAGTGGAGAATCATCAGGGCTGGACTGGGGCTAAAATTTCCCCATAAATTACTTAATCCATATTAGAGTGATATAAACAAAAAAAGTATTTAAATATTTGTGTGAACATGATGAATGATCATTCTTTCAAAATGTAGACCCCTAATAATGATTGTTACCAAATAAAAGACAACAAGTGTGTGAAGAAAATTAAGAAAATTAAAAATATCACTTATGAGCAGAATATTTTTATTGTGCATCATTTCCAATCCAGCGGTAATTGTCACAGCTTTGTGAAAATTGTGAAAATATTATTTATTTATTTTATTCTAAAAGTGTTAACAGTGTCATTTCCACCACAAAATAATATTAAGCACAACACATAATTTGAGATATGGTGGAATATTGTGGAAATGGACTTTCAATAAATAAATAAATGAATAAATAAACAAACAAACTTGCAATTTTACAGGAGCAAAAGTGCCCATAAGGAAACACCCAGATATGAATACTATATTCTATAGCGAAGCCTTTTTATTTATTTATCTGTATTTGTATTGGTATGACAAACATGAATTGGACATTGTTTAAACTGAGAGTGCCTAAATGCAAAGCTGATATTTATGTCTCAATTAAGTTTTTTTGTGCCCCCGATCCGATCTGAATCATTGAATATTAGTCCCGATCCGATAAATGTATTTTTCTAGTGCTTGGTTCACACTTCAAGCACATTAAAGTTATTAAACCCAATCCAGTACAGGGATGTGCAGAGAGTTTCTCAGTGGCTCAAATGTAAAAAAAGGGGCTACTTATTTCGACACCACGGGTTGCCAGTTTGCGGAAAACACAGAGTATTGCAGACATGGAAGACAGCAATGAACAGGGTCAGAGATAGCAGATTCTACCAGACCTATAAAGCCTCAGCATCCATCTAAAAAGTTATATGACCAGAGAGGCATATTAAAACGCAGATAAGTCAACGGATCAACTTAAGGCTCGTCAAGCTGAGGAGGAGGGAGCGGGGCAAACAAATCTCCAATATTTTGAATTTGGACTGCAGTACCCATTTCAACTGCTAGCTGTCAATATTACATACTGCACCTTTAATAGCAGTTAGAAAACCTACTTGAAGGTGCATACCGTCACCTACTGCATGACATCTACGCGACAGTTGACGTAGAGTAAAGGATCGGGCTTAGGATAGCCGATACCGATCAGTTAAAAAATAGCTTAATCGGCCCCGGTACCGATTCTTGAGATCGGCTCAGGGCATCCCAACCTAGAAGTAAATCCACTCCATTAAGTTCCTTACTATCTTCATTGTAAACATAAAGCAGAATGGCACTGCAGCCAGCCAAAGGGAGAGTCAGAGTGAGGACATAAAGTGAGGGTCAGCAGTTTAGGGTGTCCATGGATCAGTACAAGACAGAAGCTTAAGAGAGTGTAAGGGAGCCAGGGGACATCCACTCCACCGCCACCTGCAACCTGCCACCAAGGCAGATGTTCTGAGGAGATAAAGAGAGCAGAAAAAGGGCACTGGAAGGACACCAGACTCTGAGAAAGAGGGGGATAAAATAGGTAGATGGGTAGGCAGAAGACAAAATAGCTCCTGGAGTTGTAACGTTAGGACCAGATAAAATAAAAATAAAAACACTCAATGAATCTGATCAAACAAGAAAACATAGAACTGAGGAGATGAAAAATAAATTGCATTATGTTTGTCTAACCCTGCCTGATGGGATATCTGTGTAGCCTTATAGATGTGGCATGTAGGACTTTGTGATGATAATGCACCTAGGCGATGATAAATCATATGGCATAATTTTTGAATAGTTTACCATCTGCTAACACGCTGACACTAAAGGAAAGGGACTCGCAACCTATGTGATTTGCTATGCCCATTTTAGTGATATGCTTTTGCATTGCGTACTTATGACTTCATTGACTTGAAAATATGAATCTATTTGATCACTTCTGGATTCAAATGTACATATGAAGATGCACACATTACATTTGCAGTATTGGTTTCTTATACAAGAGGAAGCAAAGCGACGGGCAGGACAGTATCAATGGGAGTATGCTGCACATTAATCACAGAATGATCTGTCTGAACTCATAATTAAAATGCTGTCATTACTGTTTTATCAATTTCATGCTAGAAGTTTTGCCTCAGCTTTATTTGAAAACTTCATCCACCATTTGAATAAAAGAAATGGTTAATCCAAAAAAAAAAAAAGATCTCCAGAATGTTGTCATATATTCACACTCACGTTGTTCCAAAATCCAAATATCGCTCTATATCAGCAGGGCTGTGATTTGGCCATAGGCATGAGACCGCAGGCCATATCGCACGGCTACAAGTGTGATATTGTGTTTATACAACAGTTCGAAAACACAATTGTGTAAATAAATAAGAAACAACAACAGAGTGTCTTTAAAAGCCAGAAGTGCCTTGGTGGGAAAATACTTTCTTCCGCCATGGATTCAAATCAAGTAGAGTGTTATGAGAGAGAAATCGACTAAGCGAGTACATTACCTGCTGATATTCTTCAGGTCAATCTTATATTCATAATCACAAAAAAATTAGTTTGAATGTCATCTGAGGAAAGCACTATCTTTGTCCTTTTAACAGTTAAGGGGAATTCCAATGAAAGCACATTTCAAAGCATTTGTAAGTTGTCTTATGGATGTCTTATGAACTTATGGATGTCTGGATGTTGTTTAAAGTATAAACATTTTTCCTTGTTTACGACCTTGTTTCAGTCCTTTTCAATATAAAAGTCTTTACTACTGACTTATTCATACAGACAGGCTTTGCTGCCATAATGGCGCAACAATGTAACTTCCACTAAAGTTGAAATCACAATCACTAACAGACCCTTTCTAAATAACAGATATGGTATGTTATTTATATAAAATATTGGTTGCACTTTATTTTACGTTATCAGTAGCCGCGTTTCCATTACCCTTCAAATTGCGCAAATTGAAATTGCGAATTGAAAATACGCTCAATGGAAACACGTCCATTTCGCAAAAACTCCCGTTTATCGCAAAAAAGTTTTTACGCTCGCATGAGGAGGTTTTTCAGGCAATTCGAAAAAGGAATATTTCGCAAAACTGCAATGGAAACAGGTTTTGCGCATTTACAGTCACCTGACTTAGAAGACGCGGTGAGTTTGGGGTCCGTGTCCGCAAATAATATAATAATAATTATCATCATTATTATAACATTTATTAGGCTGCGTAGAAGATGCTTTTATCCAAAAAAGGATCAAAGCAATTCGTCACATCTCATTCATAATACAGGGCTAAGATTATCACAAATAAACAAGATTTTGACGCATATCCAAGTGTTTGTGCGGAGTGTGGAGCGTGCACTGCATGGCAGGGGGGGCGCGGGCGCGAACACTTGCATTTTCCTATCAACAGTGGAAACAACTTAAAATAGGCTACTCTATCATTTCTGGTCATACAGAAAATAATAATACATTATTCGCAACTGCTTTTATTTGTGTAAACTCACAATAACAAGAAAACGTTGTGCTTTTGTAAAATAAAATAAAACAATCAGGCGCGCTTCATCATGGTCTCCGTGAACTGAAGCGCGAGAACTGAAACAAAATATAGCCTAAGCTAAAGCTTGAAATGTCCACTTTAAAACGAATTCGAATCGAAAGCTAATAGCCTACCTTCTGATTATGTAATCCGTATGAAAGGTGCATTTCTCTCTAAATGTGCACCCGCCTTACAGCGGAGATGGAGATGTTTTAGCCGACACTGATTTTTTATTAATAAACAATTAAAATGCCTTGTTATTTTTTCAGACACATTTATTAATTATTATAGCCTATAACTCACCTATAAATCACATTTCTGTAGGCTGTGGTTATATGGCTCTTCTCATTCAGCACTGCGGGAAAAATATAATTTCCAGGTTCTAATTTGGCCTTAGAAAACCAGTAAAATCTACTTCTTTTTTTTTCATTTTAAATTGTCAATATTTTAAATGTTTAATAAAGGGGCAAAAAGTCATAAACAAAAATCTGAAAATTCGTCGATATTTATTTTTTTGCGCAGCATTTGGTGTGTAGGTACAGTTCAAATTAAAATTTTGGTGTTCAACTTTGCGTTTTAAAAATACAACCGTTCATTTTTCGTTTTGCAATTACGGGTTAAATAAGGAAAAACGAATGGACACAAAAGTGTTTGGACATAATACGAGACAGAGTTCTTTATTAAATTCATAAAAGAAACAATAATTACAGGAATACTGGATTCTAAACCTCAAAGAAATGCCACAATCAAGACCTCGGAGCAGAAATGAGGGAGAAACAGCCAGGAAATTATGTGCCGTTCTCAGTATAAGGGTCTTTCCCTGCCATTAATGCTTGGATAACACACCACGTCTCCTTCCATTAATAATAATAATGTCTAGTGCGGTGGCTGTGATATAGGCTATAAACCTACCAACATCCGGACCGTTACCATGATTTTTGGAATGACTTATCGCGAGAGGAAAAAAATACATTTTAGTCGCATAACATCGGTTAATGGAAACGCCGTCATTTCACAATAGTTTTTTATCGACATTTAGAAAAAAATCGCAAAAGTTTTGCGCAAATCTGTAATGGAAACGCGCCTAGTGATTTCTGAAGTGTAATTATTCAAGTTCAGACAGATTTTCTTTGTCTCAAAATCGTTCAATACTGTTTATGCATCAGTAAATCAAGCCAGTGACTAAACGATCAACTTCACATTGTTTCTCCTAGTAGCATGAACATATTCAAATTGTGATTAAAACACATACAGAAAGCGGTCAAAGAACGCTCCCTTTACAATCGCTGAAGCTGTCAATCACACAGGGTGAGTTTATCTGGATACTTGCCAAAACTCCCATTATGTAATCAATGACGCTGTTACACTGCACAACGAAGCTCTTACTGTTTCCATTGTTATTTATGGTGAAAGCATTCGTTAGAGTGCAGAAATCACATTGCAATGATGAGATCACTGCATTCACGCGATCAACAGACTATCTGTCATCTGCTTAATGCTCATCACTGCAACCTTTCATGTGAAGGGAATAGATCTAAATATAATGCTATAATCGACACTTCATGATACGTTACTCTCGACAGCTGTACTAGTAAAAACGTAGTAAAAGTATTTGAGAGGGTTCCACATGTAATGCTTATTTCATATGCAAAGATGTCAGCGAATCACAGCAGTGAGTGTTTTCACTGAAATCTTACAGTAGACACGCCCCTTCAAACAGAGCGTTCAAATCAGAGGACTAAAATCAGGGTAGAAAATAGCCATTTATTTATAAATTGTAAAATATTTTTGATGTAAAAATAATATTAACATAAAAGTGCATCTCAGGAAAGATTTAAAAAAAATCCAATTAATGACCCTTTAAAGACTTTTAATGAGGTCCACAATCCACATGGTACCTCTGCTTCATCCACAGTCGTCATCAGCAGAAAAATTCCTTTCTACGAATGCATTGGTTGGTTATTATCCCACTCTAGCTAACATGACGGCTTTTTAAACGCCAATCACAATTTTTACTATTATATTTCTTATTTTGGTATTGTAATTTCAGGAAAGAAATAAATAAAACAGACATTATTGAAATCTGGGACACTGATTACGTATTGCAAGATGCGGGACAAAGCTCCCAATTCCGGGACACTACTACTGTATCTACATAACAGCCAGAGAGAAATGCTGCAAGCAGAGTGAAACAGTGAAACGGTTCCCGTGGTGATACCGTTAGAATATCGCTTGGCTGGAAAAGGCTCTCGGCAAATCAGATTCGAGAACCAGAACGAACTGTTGTATCCACAAATTATTTGCCAAGAAATTAGCAAAATCTAAGCAAATGGACTACTAAAAAAAATCCATTGCATTCTCAGAAAAAAATCAAGGACAGAAGTTTTTGGTAGAATGTGGGAAGTTGTATATACAGTATATATAAATAGACAGAGAAAAATATTTAATTCCCATGAAACTAATTCTAACTTCATAAGAAAGCAGGAGGAGAAAAAAAGAGAAGGGGAAATAAAGGACATGGATCACTGCTCACATTCCTTATATTAGTCTCAATCTCATGCATGGACACATTGGTATTCAGCTGAGCTTGGGGTACATGACTGAATGCTGGGGTACTGAACCTTTCTACTCCTCTGTCATTCACCTCAGTTTTCCCACCTCTCCCTCTCATTAGTTTCCAAAAGGCTATTTTGTTTCCCACATACAGCTGCCTGTCCCTTCCCATCTCCAGCTGTGAGGGCCAAACAGGTTTCTGATGAAGCGAGATTTGACCTTTCCCTCAGATTCATCTCACAGATGAACTGCTGCTAAATAGATGCCCTTACTGCAGAATGAAAGCGGAGGACGCCTAAGCAAGTCTCAAACCTGATGTCTGGATTTGAGATGATGCCGAGGGTGGACCCCGAAAGGACTGTGTGCATCTCACACACCACAGCGACGTGATTAAAGCTGACCTTCAACAGGCCATTTGCTGATGTAAATCCATATGAAAAATGTGAAGTGATGGATGTGTTTCATATAGTGTCAAGGTCTTTAGGAGACTGAGTGAAAGATGCGTGAGCTGTGTCATAAATGCGTATTAAAGCACTATATGCTTCTAAAAAGATCTAATGAACAGCATGAACACATAGCCAGAGTTTCACCTTTGTTCTTGAGGAGGGGAAAATGGGATCATGTAGGCCCATTTCTATACTTTATAATACACAAAGGCAGCATAAATGTTCTGGCCGGTCCTATATAGACTATACAAAACGATGGAAACAATGCAATGGAAAAAATTTACTAAATCCCATTTCTATTGATTGAACAAGTCCAATCTTATCATCCTACTTAGGTCATCCAACATAATTTATATATATATATATATATATATACTGTATATATACAGTATATATATTGAGGTGTTGGGAATTATTTAGTCTTGTTAGTATTGATGCTTTTTTTATAGCATCTTATTTTCAATTTTATATTCAGTTAATAAAGTTCTGTCTCACATTTGGACTTTAAATAAACTGAGAACTGTTTTATTTGTACTATAAATAATAATTTAACCACACCTCAAAGCTAAAGGATATCGACTGTATATGATATGACTTCCCATCATATGGATGAATGGATGGATGGATGGATGTGCGGACGGACGGACGGGTGGGCGGGATGGATTAAGAATATAGGAGGATATCACAACCAACTGTCACCCATCAAAGTAGATAAATAACAATTCTGCTTTCTATTGATTTTGTGCTCTCTTTAAAATACATTAGTATGGCTAAATAATGCATCACTAGTGGAGACAGAATGTTGCATGCTGACAGATTGGCATTACCAAAGTCCTTTTCAAGGAAAGTCTGTTCACTCTGCGGCCATATTTGCAATACCTCCAGGTAGCTATTTCAGGCATCCAAGACCAAGTCCTATCTATTTGAATGAGGGAATCCTGAAATCTCAAATAGCATACGCAAGGGAAACAGGTCAATTTAGCGCAAAGGGAATTAATTAATTAATAGGGAATTTTGAAAGAATCACTTATTTTATCGTCCAGCGTTCACATGAACGGGCAAGTAACTATCAGCTCTGCAGCGGATTAATATCCAAACTATAGTGAAAACACTATTTATTAGTAAGCACATAACACATGACACTTATCTTTTAAACAAATATATAAACAAGGCTTTATTGAGTATTCTAACACATAAAACTACTATCTATCACAAACACACACACACACACGCACACATGAGTTGCAGAAAGAAAGTGAGGAAGGAATGAGTTTTAAGAGTGAAATGATGAAATCCCAAGTTTCTATGTGCACTTTGTAAAACCTGACCTGAACGAACCGTTAATCATCAATTTAACCCTTCTATCGTTCATTAGGCGGGGTTATTAAATGTATATCTTGCATTTGTGTTCCTTGCATGTAGATTCCCTTTGTCGGCATCCTTTGCTCAAAAAGGGGGTTTTCCCTGGTTCGTTGATTGGCTGGCGGTCTTGTCGTTTCTGGAACCACGTTCTTGGGAGGCCAATCAAGTTGGTGTGTTGGCGGATGAATGGAAAGTCTCGTGGATGAAGTTTGAAGTTGGAAGTAGGCTTTGCTGTTAAACCGTTGACCGAAACTTTACAGCAAAACTTAACTTAGAACCGAGACTCTCAACGGAAAAGAAAAGAGTATCGTCTTTGGTTCAGATGTGGCCGTTTCTCCTCCTCTGACCATAAATTACACGTTATCTGAGTCACTTAACTTTCTCGCTGTAGCAAAGTACAATTAAGACATGGTTTCTATACTAAGAATACAATACATTTTACACAGATTTCATTCAAGTCATCTTCTGAGTTATGAGCAGATGATCATACTGGTAGGGAACAATACAAACTTTCAGTCAACCATTCAATACTTATAGAAACTGCATGAATTATGTGTGATCTAGGCATAAGTCACATAGGTTGTAGACATGATATAGAATTATGCAGTTGAACGATCTTTGATTTTAAGTCCATAGCATTGTTTTAAAATTATCTGATGGATTTTGATCATGTAAAAGCCGTCTATGTGTTTTTTAAGAGATTTCCATGAGAGGTCACTCGGAGGTCTTTAAGAAGAAAAAGGTCTGTTTTGTATATCTGTCTTGGGGGGGTCAAACAACCTCAGGCATTATCTTTGTGGGACTCAAGCTGTGCCATCTCCGAACCAATCCATACGAACTACCTAGTGTTGGCAACGTTCTTCCTTAAGCTAGGCTCATGTTTTTGAAGCTTGCGTGGCCATTAAGTATTTGTAATTGTTTTGTTTGAATGAATAATCTCTGATCTGCTCTCAGATCTCACACATATTTCAAATCAGCAACAAAATCTGACATGAAGTGTCCCATAAATGTTGTTTCTAATCCTCAAATAGCATTAAAAAGGTATTTTTTTAAGCTAGTCGAGCCAATGTGCATGTGCAGTCCTAAGCAGGAGTCTCAGGTTTCTATGGAAACCAGTTTCTATTGGCAGCTGCAGTGACGCAATGACTTTTTCAAACAGCAATTGGCTCTCCCAATTGCAGTTTCTCCCATTCATTACTAATAGGAGTGAACCGTCTTTCTATATCTATAGTCTTTGGAATTAGTCTGGCATGATACTGCTCATCTAACTATAACTAATGAGCCTTCTTCTGTGACATCATCATCCAGGGTCCCACGGCATCCTGTACTCTGGCACGACTGGGCACTTCTAATGCTGTCAAAATGATCTTTTCTTGGCTCTCCAGTTCAGTGACATTGGAAATGGTCACAGTCATTGTCCTAAAGCTAATTATATTTTAAAAAGTGATTTCAGCGGAACAGATGTGCTGTACGGATGTGGATTTCATTAGAGAGTCCGCAGTGTCATTGTTATTCATGACATTGAGTAAAAAAGAGAAAAATCCTCAGTGTATTATATATAAAAATGTCATACTCCATCGACAGGATGAGGTCCAGACATCACCCTATTATTCACTGTCTTAATGACTAAATAACTTTATGCAAGATCGATGACAACTGCATATCTGCATGGGAATTCTGGGCAAGAATGACACAACTGACAGGAATAACCTCTCTTCAACTCTGATAAGGCGTCATTAACATGCATTATGGCCTATGACTTTCATACAGTAATAAGAATCCAATCTCTGATGATACTGGGGAAAAACATGACACACATCACCAAGACTTCCAATAAAAAACCAACTCAAATCTGAGTGTTTCTTCAAGCATTACTCGCCTAGGTGTCTCTAAAGTAAATTGGGGTTGGTAAGGGGGAGCTGCCATTGTGCACATAGCTGTCATGCCATTGATATGAAACCTCATGTGTGCAGACGGGCAGGTTGGAGAACATGTTCGTTGGACACCACTGTGTGGCTTTCAGAGTGACTAGGAACCCTGTGTCACTATGCTGACTGCTGATGGAGGCAGTGCCAGAGGGCATATCCCATTGCTTATTCTCACAAACCCCACCGGCCTTCAGTGAGAAAGGTGGTTGAATTGAAATGCCAGCCTTACACCTGGAAGCTGCTGTTACCACCGTCACCTGCCAATCTTGTGTGCTTTTATGCTGTCTGAACTTTTATTTCCATCACTGAAGCAATTCTGGTTATATTACACAAAAACCAAGCAAACAACAACTATATCTAGTTGTTAAACATACCATCCTCCTAAATACGTTCTATGCGGAGGAGGTATTAAAGGAGTAGTTCACCCAAAAATAACAATTCATCATTTACTCACCCTCACATCCTCACAAACCTGATTTTATTTCGTTATTTCTTTATTTTAATTTTAGTTTAAGAGGTAGTAATTTTGTTATGTGATCTTATCATTTTACTTTCCATTTAGCTTTTGTCATGAAACGTGCTGATAAAAGCTCACGAAGACAAGGAAGAACAGGATCTTTAACAAAACTTAAAATCTTACAAAATATACTTCTCACATGCTATACTGTTGACGAAGACAAACAAACACTGAGGGAGAACTGAAGGCTTAAGTGCACAGAACAAAATGAGATTATTAACGAGGAGATTGAAAAGGCACAGGTGAATGGCATAACTAATTAAACAGACTGAGGCAAACTAGATCTCAGGACAGAATCAAAAACACAATGCAAACAACAGAACAGGGTATACTCGTTACAGCTTTATTTTCACCTCAGCTTTAGAAATTTTAGAACTTCAGCTAAAACTTGTTTATTTCAGTTAGTTGCAGCAGAGGCAACATTTCTAGTTTTTTTTTAATCAAATTTTTTAAATAGTTTTTGTTAACCATAACTTATCCAATACCAATAATAATAAAAAAATCATAATAATAAAATCTCTCTAAAATCATCCGATGGCCAAAATGGTAGTAATATATTGTGAATCCCTACATAAAATAACGATAAAAGTTATCACAGAATAACGACTCGACCCAAGCTATGAGTTTTTCGGTGAACTATTCATTTGAAGTAAACTGCCACATGTATGCATGAGCTCTGCTTGACAGAATAAACAACCAAAAATTAATTAATACAGACATTCAAAGAACACCCGTTTCTTCATACATAGGCAGTACCGTTTACAGAGAGATAGTCTCAAGTAAGAAAGATTTATATGCAGCGTACACTGTGCCTAAACGCTTTTAAAAGAATTTGTAATACAAAGCAGTTACATATTAGAGGGGTTTTTGTATATAATACAGCCAAGTGACTCATTGAGCTTGGAAATTACATGCAATTTAAAGCCTTTAAAGTCAGTCCCACGGTCTCCAGACTCCCATATACAAAACATAAATTTGAATCTGCTCTCCCCTGAGAGCCCATCAATTCAAAAAGCAAGCAAAATTCTGACGCACATTTAACAGTGGGTTCAATTCTTTCTACATTCGCCCTCATAAAAAGAAAAAAACTTGATCTTGTTCTGTCGCAGATGCCAAATTAAACTTCAGAGACGTCCTACGAGGACACAAGAACTTCCATTTTAATTAAACAACATTTTTAATGAGTGGCGAGGAACAAAATGAAAATAATAAATATGTGAATTATGCACATATCACCAAGATAAATCATAACGTTGCCACATCTGTTGTAGATTTTCGCACAATTAGTCCTAAGCACATAGTGTTTTCCGAAAGCACAGTTTGGCATAATGGGATGAGCCATTGTAAGCCAGTAATTCACGCCTGGAGTTACTGAAGTAATGACTCTGCGGTGCCATATAGTGCATGAATGTTTATTGAAATGACACAAAACTATATCAAGTCTGAGCACCTGTGAAATTGAAGTTTGTAATATATTGCTGTCATAAAACAACAGCTCAAGAGTGTTTATTGAGGTATTGTGTCGAGAGAAAAAAAGGTCTGTTCATTCTGCAATTCACATTGGTGGGTGTGAATACTGTACGTGTATGAGCAAGTATTATGAAAATGCTTTACAGTACCTCCTCTTTTGTTTAGCTTAGCGTATCCAGGTGCATAGCCACTAGTGAACACTGAGGAGCTGGTGAAGGCATTATGGGGAAGTGGTGTGACCAGAGCTTCATCACATTTTTCTGTAAAAGAAGAACAGAGAGAAAAAAAACATTATGATCACACGAAATAACACAACATAAAGCAGTGAAGCAGCCCTTAAATTACAAATTTATTTTAGGAGAGTGAAAGCACCCTTGACACAAGATGCAGGAAGAACTGAGAGATGCCAATGTTTACTGAGCTGAGATGCCCATCATGGTAGACCTTTTCTGACTGCAGGCTCCATTAACACCAGCATATTAAAGAGTCAAAGCATTTGGAGGATGGAGGCTGTGCTCCCGCTGGTCATTACTCCATGCTGGTAGCCAGCGGGTCACAGTTACAAAGGCTAAAATGCCAAGACAAGTAGTTTTTTCCAGTAGATATAAAGAAAATTAACACTGAGCTGGTTTTAGTCATCATGTTCATGAAAACACAAGATATGTGGCTTGATGTGTTGTAAAAATGCTAATTATTAAATGAATTAAGTTCCAGCAGAATCAGCTATATGTTCAGTAATACAAGTAGTGGGCGACGTGCGCAACAAAAACACTCAAATTATAAAAGTGTACCACTAGGACTGGCATATTCAACAACATGTCTCTATAAATAATGACAATGTTCACTGCAAACACTGTGATAGAGTGTTAAAGGTAAATGGCAACATGCCCAGTGTAGCAATGTGTTATTGTTTGACTTAAAGACAAATGATGTTTTGTTTAAAAGCTGAGTTTTATGTTTCACAAAATGTACGTGGATAAAGGGTTAGAAATGGAGAAAGATATCCGCATTTAAAAAAAAATTTATACACAGTAAATTCATACTACACATAGCCTTATTAAAATACTAATCATATTTTTATGTAACAATACATTTTATTTTATATAAATATAATTGTATATACTATAATACATATTATTATATAATTTATTACATAATATAAAATGCATATATGTATATATAACTTTATATTACGATGATATTTATTATAATAAATATAATAAATATTTGTTATACAGTATATTATATAAAATGTTCATTATTTTATTGTAAATTGAATACAAAATCCCGATAGTTACATTTCTTTCACGTTACTTCCAATTTCTTTAAAATTACTTCACTTAATCTTTCTTTTTTTTTATTAAATTAAATTGTCAATAAAAATAGGCTATATCGTGATTATTGTATTATTTGGAATTGTCAGTGTTTAGCGATTTAATGGATTGATCAATTTTTGTAACAATCAACCATGAAAGTTCCTGTAAATTGTCATTTCTAATGTGCTGCATACACTGTAAAAAAAAAACAAATTGAAAAAAATATATATTATTGGATTACATTTGACAAGAAAACAGTCTTTCTACTTCTAATTCAGTGTTATTTGCCATTTCTTTGTAATTATTTGTGAAATTTACTAGCAATTTCTGAGTGATTTTTTTTCTTTTTTCAGTGTACACTAGACATAAAAGTGATTAAAAAATCATAATGAGACAAAGAGCGACAGTCCAGATGTGTTTCCAAATGTGTACCAAATAAGATTGCATGCTGTTGTCCTTTCTCAACAGTGTATGCCAAACTGGACAACTATCTGAATGACGAATGGCAATAAATTATATGGCATATGCAAAGACAGGTTCCAGACACAAACTGTCCCAGAAGAGCCATAGCAGAAATGACTGATAGCGGCAGTTTGGTGTATTCAATATGAAAACACATCCGCTATTTGCTTTCAGCTGTTCACTCAATCAGAAACAACCCTGGACGGAGGGAGGACTTGCTCATACTGTATGTGAGAAGTGTAGACACATCTGACATCTGATTCTAATGAGCATCTGCCATGTTCAAACAATATTTAGCTATTCGTCTCCAAATCCCAAGTCAAATCAGTCTTTTGACCAGGAGAATCAAACAGAAATGCATTCACATATGGCTGTCTAAACCAAGATCTACATCTTTTATAACTCTTGTTCTCACCAGACAATCCCCATTACTCAGAGGACACATGGAAATAGTACACTGTCATTTGTGCCTTCTCAACCTGTTGAAGTACCCAATTACAGTTGACATTATAGCGTCAAACCGGCATAATTACTGTCATCTGCATTGCATTACAGTGACAGATGGAAAACAAACAATTAATGATTTAAGAAAATAAAGCATTATAGTTTCTCCTGAGAACCCATTGCTAAAACATGTAGACTTGCTTCAGGGAGTAAATATGAGCATACAATCATCTACGTCAACTGAAAAACATTAATTTCATGCCAAAAAATCGTAATAAGGCTATGATGATACTAAATTTCTGTGGTCGTTTACTCTAAATACAGTTCAGCGAGAGAAAGGTAGGGAGAAGTTAGAAAAGACAGAGTGCAAAAGATGCTGTAGCTTAGTGGTTAAAGATCTTGGCTGGTAACCAAAAGGTTGTAGGTTCAGAACCCTGCCAAGAGCCATCCTCACTGCGTCCTTGAGCAAAGCTATTAACCTCAGGACGTCATGGGGATTGACCCCGTAATAAATGTAATGGATATTTGGATAAAAGTTTCAGCTAAAAGGTGGGCAAGGCAAACCAGAGGTATGCCAAGATCTGGCCTGTACAAGCCAATAACCATTTAAAATGAACTGATCATGTCTTTAATTTACTGAAAGTGAAAATTCAAAGAAAGACTCACTGGTCTGTCATAGATACACTTTCAGGGTAAATCATCGTGGAATAAGCCAAAGAACTAAAGATTTTCCGAAGCTATTCCGATAATTTATGAGTATGCCATCATGAGGGTCCCTATCTATTAGTTGCCAAGCGTCACTGCTGTCACAGCAGTATAATTCGCTTTGTAGAAGCTTAGGCTATACTAGAAATTTATGTGGCATTATTAGTTTGGAAGCTTATGGTCATAATTTTGGCACGGAAAGCGCAAAGGACTGTTTGACTTGCGAACACAACAAAGGAGCATCCAGGATCGGCTCAGATAAAAGGAAAAACAGCAAAAACGAGATGGCTCGTATGTCAGGATCGTGGCAAAGACACATTACTGAGAGACCTGCAAATCGTTGTTCGATCCTAAAACAAATTTCAATGTATTCCAAAGAGGAAGACGAAAGAGAAGCATGTCACAAAATGGATTTACTTGTCCATGTGACATTTTCCTCTGCACAAATATCTCTGCCCAGAGCAAATAGCACAACTGTCTCAGACGATCACCGGCAGAATGACCAAACTCATGACATATCTTATCTAGCATTCATTCACAGCATGTCAGCTCATTTTTCAAATCAGACAAAGAGGAACTACTACATTTTTGTGATTCATTTAAGTCTGTACTATTCTCATTATCTAGGTTCATTTGGCGTAGTATTGAGTGTTCAAGATATGCTATTTA
The DNA here is from genome assembly GCF_029890125.1 of Rhinichthys klamathensis goyatoka. Classification (NCBI taxonomy): domain Eukaryota; kingdom Metazoa; phylum Chordata; class Actinopteri; order Cypriniformes; family Leuciscidae; genus Rhinichthys; species Rhinichthys klamathensis. The sequence goes on from NW_026606604.1 coordinate 269,048, forward strand.
AAAAATAAAAAAATCCTATCCGTTGTCCTTTATCCATAACTCTACATTACTGTACTTTCTGAACAGACTTTCAGTGGGAAACACTGCTGGTTGTTATTGGCGGGTTATGAGTCCGATTCACCTTGCCCGAGGAAGGCAAATCACTTTAATAGCCAGCATGTTCATTATCTCATGATTCTCTGATTTACAGAGCTCTTCCATCCTGCCAAGACTGCCTTTTTCCCAAAGCATTTAAAGCCTGTTTTATGTTAAATTAGTTTTCTCACAGTATGTGTGCCACGATAACAGTGAAAGGCACCTGTGCAATGTTCTGGTGATTAGATTAAATCCAGAAAATTCTATATGCATCTCCCTAATCAGTTTACTAGCTGGAAAGACTGAAATATTTCTACATAAGCATCTGAAGACCGGCTCACATCCTCACATCAGCTGTCTGTTTGTTTCATTGTTTGCACATTAGATGTATACGTCAGGCCATAACACATTTTTTTCCACACAGTTTTGGGACATTGGATGTTTTTGCAAAGTTTAGCTGGGTCTAAAAATGCAGAAAGTTTTCTGTGATGTGTAGGTTTAGGGTTAGCGTATAACCCTAATAAAAATATACATGATAAAAAAAAAATCATCATGTATATGGAAGGTCCCCATAAAACATGAAAACCCCAAGATATGTGTGTGTGTACTATGTGTGTCATAAAACAATGTTTTCTTTTTTTATTATATTTTAAAATGTAGTTTATGCCTGTGATGGTATATTTACACCTGCATATATGCAATGATGCTAATTGTTTATATTTAGCAGAAAATTGGATTATTTCAATTAGACTGATGTTAGCTGCAGGCCAGGCTGGGCCGCTCTGTGGGGAGAACATACCAGAAGTCACTTCTTGCCAAATAATTCAAATGTACTTTTTATATAACAATGTCTCTCGAGGTGTGTGAACTCTTGCAGTGCTTTGACTCAGTAGCTGTGCTCCAGGTGATCTGCCCTGTGATGTTCTTTAGTTCTTTGGCCTGTTTTGTTGGGCCCAATGAATTCTCTTAGAACTGCTGCAGCCATTCACTAAGTTTCAGTACCTGTACGACGTGTATGTATATATATTTATATATAATGTGTTTATTTTTTGCAATTGGATAAATAAAAAAACTTACTTCGATGTTAATTTCAATCGCCATTGTGCATCTGCATCTATGTATACAGTATTGTATCTGTTCAGTGCAGTATGAAGACAAACAATCAAAGATGAAAAATTGATGTCTCCAGGACTGTTAGACAGATTCAATACCAGCAGCACAAAGAATAATCATATTGCATAAAAAAAAAATCAAAAAAAAAATCTAAACAGGCATAGCTGCCCGTCCTTTGTCTTCTATCTTAATGTGCACCTGTGCTTGATGATCACATCTTGTCCCGCTGGCTACTAGCTGTCAGCTGGGTGTTTCCTGAAAGCTGAAGGGGGCATTTTAATCATAGTCAGGTCTCGACTGACTGCACTGTTCAGGTAAAACTGAGTGATCAGCCTCTATGCAAGATCAAATTCTGTTTTTTCCTCGTTCAATTCAGTGAACATCTGACAACTCTGATTTGCCACAGCTCCCAGGAACATTTGATCGTGTGTGTGTGTGTGTGTGTTGCCAGTCTCTCAGGTGAAGATGATGGATACACTTTTAGAGGAATAAAAGCATTTTGAAAAATGTCGCTGTCAATGCAAGTCACACGGTGCCGAGAATCAGCTTAATGAGAATAATTATAACAATTTTATCTATGTAATGGCCCCTTTTTGGTTCAACAATAGATTATCATCTTATCGGTTCATAACTCATATCAAAGTTACATTCCACTCTTGAGGATTTGTAACAGAGAAATATGATAATATGAAAAGAAAGGGATGATGTGAAATGTGGGTAACTTCCTAAACCTGATTACAGGAGATTCATAGACATTTTGGAATATACATCAAATTTGGCATTCGAAATCTAATCTAATGGAAATAAAAAGAAAGATGATGCAAAGGGATGCAAAAGGATGTAAAATGAATAAGAAATATTTAAGATTCAAGCAAAAGCAGGACATCCTAAGTACTAAGAAATTTCAGATAATATAATTTGCAAAGAAAAAAGTAGCAGATATATATGTAGAAATATAGTAAGATGAGAAAAGAAACATAACAAATATATAACCACTGTCTCACATCTCCATCTATATTACTATATTATTTTGAAATATAAAGTTATGGAAATATGGGATATGAAATAAACATTTGGGCTAATACAAATAGACCGTTAATTATATTATACATATATTATACATATTACATTTTATGGCCAATAATTTAGAAATGGCTGATATGAATCTCTATGATTCTCAATTCTGTATGAATGTATGCATTACAATATTATTTTGCTCAGTATAAAAAATAGTCAAACCAAAGATTATTCAGACACCACATTTCATTTTTTAATATTTTTTTACTAGTTATTGCAGGACACTTAAGTTAATTTATGTAAGTGAGGATAGCAAAATAAAGTAAACTGTGACATATTATACCCAAATTCTTCATACAGTGGACTACCAGTAATATTGATAAAAAATTTGGGACCAAAAATTATTCAGACACTTTGACCTGAACATGTTTTGCTTAAGTGTTTCTTCTTTAATTGCTAATAAGAACTTGTTACACCACAGACTAAACCAAATGAAGCATTGCTTGGTAATTGGTTGGCCTAAATTGGTATTATCTATTTATGTACTTAAATTTAACAGCTGACTATTCAACCTAATTCATTTGTGAGACAGTCTAACAAAAGTATGGCCAAAACCAGTGAAATATCAACTGATTTGATAACTCTGAGTTCTTGTCATGTATTACCATTTTCTAAACTATAGCGAATAAACTGTGATAATGTGAGAAATGTTGAAGATGTCTGAATACATTTGGGTTTTATATTTTATATATTTTAAAATTCTCTAAATATTACATTGAATAGTGTTATTAAATTAGTGTTTTTAAAGATTAACTTTAAAAGATTAACTTTGATCATTAGATGACAACAAAGATAATCTAAATGTAAAAATAGAGGAATGAGCAGGTTCAATTAAATAGCCAAAATCAATATAATAAATGAAATAATCTCTAATATCTAATACACACTAGCATCAATTAATATCATATTCAATGGAAATCACAGATTTATGCATTGTAAACAGCACCATATGTTTTTGTGTAGATGTTTTTGTTGCAATCATATGTCAGATATGCAGTCTATTGTGCCTACCTTCACAATTTATCATTTCTTTTAGAACAGGAGCAAGTAATACACAAAAAATATGAGATATGTCAAGTAGATCCATTTTTGTAGCACAGATAGCTCAATTTCAGTGGCTTAGATAAATGAATTTGGTGGCGCCCTTGTGTTTAATATATCATTCGAATAACCATGTGATATTTCGCAAATCAGAATCTCTCAGGCCTTAAATCTTACGATGAATATTAAATTGTGTCCTATTTTGTTCATTCCAAATTCTGCATTCCCATCTAGCAAACACACAACGTCCCCGTGCTGTTTGGCATGAGATCCCATGTGTGAAATTGTTCCATGGTCACTGTGAATACGATCCACGGAGAAGGAATTAAAAGCAGCAGAAGGGAGGAGGAGGAGCGACACAACGCTACGGCCCTGTTTCTCACTAAAGGGATCTGTGCCATACACTATTAGTGGCTCTATTCAATCAAAAGATAGCGACAGGGAGAAAGCCTTATCAACAAATGACAGCTACACATGCAAGCCACAACCAGAGTCACAGTTTTCCAGCAGCCGTACTCGAGATGACAAGCATGCTAGATGATCTCATTGGTTGCCTGGATGCTGTGGGCAGGGATGATGCTTCTGCAAAGCTCTGGGTGACGAATCTCTTTCCTTCACTATCAGTGGTTAAAATAAGAAAGCGTGACCTTGTTATGCTGGGAGTGTCAGATCATCCCGGTCCTTTTAGAGGTGCTCCGAACTTGAAAAAGTTAGGAGCGCATTAAAACACTTTAGGTGTGCAATAAAAATGTAGAAAATAATGGTACAATAATTAAAATATCCAAAAACCACTAGAACAATGTTATATATTTTATTGACTATCTCAAATGTTTCCAAAAATGGTTAAAATGACGGATTTCTCTGGATTTAAACAGTGTCATTGCATCGCTTGTCAATGCCGCTATTTCCCCCTATTCTCAGCTGCCACATTGTGCTTCCTGAAAAAAAATGCAGAATAATTAGTTGTAGCGTCAAAGCCGCTGATCTCTGGTAGTGTCTAGCAAGCCACAGTTGTTTGTTCTGCACATTCGTGATGGACCACAATTATTCGTTATCATTTGCTGCGGGTTCTGATGCAAAATATAACCCATAAAGCCAAACGGCTGTGGAGATGAACACGACAACTCCCATTATTCCACGCTCCATCACTTGAAATTGTTTCTTGGTGAAATTTACATACTGTGCCTTTAATAAAGGCATACAAGGAGACATTTAGAAGCAAAATTATTTATTACAATACAAAAAGTACACAAAGTCTTTAAATATTTCTACTTCAAATTGTATTTAATAATTAATTATATGTATACATACTTTATATATATATATATGTATATATATATATAAACAATGCAAGACTTTTAATATAAACTTGCCAGAATTACACCAGGACTCTTATTTTGAAAAGTCTTTGCTTTACTGCTTCCAGCTGCTCATTTAAGCAGATGAAGGAGATAAAATATGCACTCCTACAACCATAGCTACAACATAACACCATATAGTAATCAATGGCTTTACTTAATTAACAGTAAACCAAAGCAATCCTTGGCCTAAATATGCAGTATTCAGTAATTGCGAACTGTTCTGAAACCGCTAGCCTGTTGAATGCGTAACAGCACCGCATTTCTACATTGAAACTTGAGGCGCTCATTTTATTTAATGGCGGCTTTTGAAGTTTAAAGTGGACTTGAAAGTTGCGGTAGTATTTTCTTCCCTATGATACATATCTAAGTGAAAAAGCTTCTCGAGCAAGAAAAAAGTTTAGGGCGAGACTTGATTTTGTCCATCTGGAATAGATTGGATCATTGTGGTTTAGTAAATCAAACATTTCAAAATAAGAGTCCTGAATATTTAAGTATAATAAATGCTGCATCATTCTATCAAAAAATAAGAATTGTCCATTTTGATTCATGGCGACTTCACGTAATAATCACATTAGGCAGTAATCACGATTCCTGTTTTTCCATCACCAAATTAAAGACCTTAAGATGCTTGTTATACTATTTTCGACTTTTATGACCTTCAATTTCATAAAACTTAATTTTTTTTTACTTTTTAAGGACCCACAGGGACCTTTGTACACATGTTCATAAATAAATTTTACAGTTCGCACTGATCGCACACATCTATTTTTAGTCGCAAATGTGTGTAAACGCTCGCTCTGTCAAGCCCTTTTGTCTTACCAGATATGGTTGAAAATTATTAAATGAATCTATGGGGAACGGAAGAATGCCTGCGGACTGGTGTGCCAGAGTGATTCACAGAGTCCACTAATCACTTTTCTGCACCGTACCGACTACCAACACTCACTCTGCTTCATGCTCTCACACACACACACACACACACACACTGAGACTCACAATCCTGACAGTAATTTGAAGCCATGAGCTATATCCTGTAATGTGTGTGAAGCTGTAATACAGAATCAGGACTTTAAGGTTGAGCATTTATAAAACACTTCTTTTATATATCAATTGCTGGTATTTACATTGTAATTTATAGAATTTACTGCCAGTATGCAGAGAGACTTGAGTCATCCTGCTGATGAAAGATGTGATAAATGAGGTTCAGTCCATCGGTCTTGCCTGATTCTGAGTGGATTGTGTCTCTTATGTGGTACTGATAGTTAGATGCCCACTGGCTTAATGGATTAAATGCATTAGAGCAGTGGTTCTTAAATGTCTTCGATTACATCAGAACATCTCAATACCACCCAGTCACCAACAAGGTTCGCAAACTATTTTGAAGCATTGGCAACGGTCTTTGAGTTATGAGAGCATGTAAAACACACATACACAATTTTATAATCCAAATTCAAATGAATTATTTTTTAAACCATATGTGTGTAATTCTGTTTTGTCATGTCTAAACTGACTTTATAATTAGCTAGAAGATGGTTTAAAGTACATATAAACTTCAAAATGTTGAGGTTCAAAAGATTCTATGAAAACATTAAGCAGCACAACTGTTTCCAACATTGATCATAATAAGAAAAGTTTCATGAGCACCAAATCAACAAATTAGAATGATTTCTGAAGGATTGTGTGAAACCAAAGTCTGGAGCAATGGCTGCTGAAAATTCAGCTTTGCTGAGGAATAATATTAAAATATTAAAGTTATTCTTAATTCCTAAACTTTTGGTAGAGTATACAGTTTACAGAAGCCTTCTGCTTCTGAAGTCTTTGTTATGAAAAATCCATGTAAAAAGTAAAAAAAAAAAAGAAAAGAAAATAGAGTGTATTCAATTATTTAAATTAAGTCATGCACAGAACTACTCTCCAGAACATCATCAGATAAACAATAGACTCCCGCAGAGTTCATTTTATCCTCTGTGAAATTCACGATTTAACGAAACCAATAAACAGGTGGTGGAAAATTGCAATCGAACATCTGAACACAGCTGAACCACATCACCACAACATATTAAAACCCTGCATCCATTCACACACAGCTCAGGTTGAGAGTAATTAAGGGCAAACTCCATTTTCCAGCAATCCTCATCATTCTGACCCAGCTTTGAGATGCCAGGCTATATTATGCGATGGTGTTCCAAAGGAGCAGGGCTCGCTCGGGTTAATGGGAGCCTGAGGCTGGTGAAGCTAACTTTCTAACATGTAGAGCTCTAAAAGGTTGCAGCTTTGTTCGAGTGTCAGCCACCAGCCTCTAATTACAGCAACAACCTTAAGCAAACACCGGCATGAAAGTTCACCAGCATAATGTGCACATGCACACACAAGCACGGGATCATACGAGTATCTAATGTTTCATCAGGGCAGGAACACAACGCCATTGGCCAGGTTGTTGCTAATGGGTTTGCGGCGAATTAGCTTTTTCTTACTCATTCTGAAGGCTATTAGCAATGGATTAATTGGACCGGAGGCACATTTTCCTCTTCAAAATTCACATCTTCAAAATTTCATGAAAATAATTGCTGTGTACATAATAGCCCTAATTACACTTCAAGGAGAGAGAAAATGTGAAATATGACATGTAGCCGACTAATAATAAAACCAGATTCTAATTAAAATCCTTGACATTACTTGAATATCAGGCAACAAAGAAACAATTAATTTCACTGTAAAAGTAATGCGTCTCAAACATTAGCACAAAGCTTCCTTTCGAATATGGACTGCTGTGTTCTACATCACATGCTCATGCTGTAATATGGTGAATTATGGCATGACATTCTGAACAGGACAGCGAGTAGGCTACATAAGCCTTGAACGACGACACATTTCTGTCCTGTTTTACATTTCTTCTTGCACTCTGAACTGCAAAAATTACACCAAAGTTTGAGTATATAAATAATTTGTATTTTGCTTCTGGTCCCATTCATTCGTCTTAGCCACCTTTCAAATGACTTAATTATAAGAACAGATATCAGTACATAATTCAGCAGTAGTTTAATTAGTTCTACACTCTTAAAAATAAAGGCTCCAAAAAGGGGGTTATCGCAAGCCATTAAAGAAACATTTTGGGTTTCACATACTGTAAGAACCTTTTAGTGAACCATTCTTAAAAAGAACCATTTTTTATTAGTGTGAAGAACATTTTAATAATCTAAAGAACTTTTTCCACTATAAAGAACCTATTGTGCAATGAAAAACGTTCATGGATGTTAAAAATTCTTCATGGAACCATAGATAAAGAACCTTTATGTAGTTAGTAATGATGTGATTTGTAAAAGTTGTAGGCTAAGAATTAAGAGGATATAAAAGGGTAGCAGGGGCGCAACTACCCAGTGTCAGAGGGGTATGCAGCAACAATTTTTGCGCCCCCAATAACATTGAAGAAATTCAGAAATGATTTAGAAACGCACAACAGCAGCTACATATAGAAAATACAATATATATATTTTTTTTAATTAAATTTTTTTTTTTTTTTTTACCATCGCTTTGGCGCCCCCCATGGTGCTGCGCCCCTATGCGCCGCATATAGCGCATACCCACTTTTTGCGCCACTGAAGGGTAGGGTCTTATTCATGAACAAATGACTCTAACTGTCATAATGTGGGTCTTGTGTCCTGTCATGTTTAGTGTCATTAGTGTCTTGTCATTAGTTATCCCAGGTGTTTCTTGTTATCCACGCCCCCTTGTTATCCTGTCTGCTCGTTTGTCTCTGATTATTTAAGCCCTGTGTTTCTGCCCTGTCTTTGTCAGTTATTGTATGCATTCACGTACGACGAGTGTCTTGCCTGTTCCGAGTATACCCAAGTCTGTATTAAATAAAGTCTACTGCTGCATTTAGATCCGACTACCGCCTTTGCTTCCACGCAATTCGTGACAGAATAACTGACCACCAGGATCTAGCAGTTAGTACCCGGGAACCACCGACCGTAAAGCAAGAGGTATGATGATGGAGGACGGATTCTACCAGAATGGACGGTCGCTTGAGGAGTACGTGGGGGCTTACCTAGAGTTTTATCATGAGACAAATTTGAGTGAGGAAACACTCAAGTATAATTTCTGGAGTGGGATGGACGACACGCTCGGCGCAATGCTTCTGTTAGATGCGGAACACCTCTCTTTTGTGCAGTTCCTGGACCGAGCGTTGTGGGTCTGCGGTTCGTCACTCACTGTAGGACTCGCTGAGGAGATCAGCTGTGTTCCCAAACCAGGGCATTCCGTCAAGACCGTTCCAGGTAATTCCAAGAACAGTTCACGTAAGAGAGTTTCCAACCGAGCTCTGAGAAAGCCCGTTCGCCGCATCCGCACTGCCGACACCGCGCTCCACAAGCCTGCAACTCACGTCTGTCCAGCCGAACCCGCGCTTCACTTCAGCCCTGCCGACACCGCGCTCCACAAGCCTGCAACTCACGTCTGTCCAGCCGAACCCGCGCTTCACGTGAGCCAAGTCGAGCCTGCTTTTCACGACATGCCTGAGCTTCTTCCCACCGAGACCGACATGCCTGAGTTTCTGTCTTCCGAGCCCGCGACTGACGTCTGCCCTGCCGAACCCGCGGTTCACGAGTCAAGTCCCGAGTCAAGTCCCGAGTCGAATCCCGAGTCGAATCCCGAGTCAAGTGAACCGAATCCCGAGTCAAGTGAACCGAGTCCCGAGTCAAGTGAACCGAGTCCCGAGTCAAGTGAACCGAGTCCCGAGTCAAGTGAACCGAGTCCCGAGTCCCGAGTCAAGTGAACCGAGTCCCGAGTCGAGCGTGCCAAGCGCCAAGTCAAGTGAATCAAGTGCCGTGTCAAGTGAATCAAGTGAGTCAAGTGCCAAGTCAAGTGAATCAAGTACCGTGTCAAGTGAGTCAAGTGCCGAGTCAAGTGAGTCAAGTGCCAAGTCAAGTGAGTCAAGAGCCGAGTCAAGTGCTGAATTTAGCCAAGTATCAAGCCCAGTGACTCGCCGTCGCAGGAGGAGAAGGAGGACTCGTTTGGTTCGCCAGGCTCCGGTGGGTGTTCCCAGACGCCTCGCCCTGCCGGCCCCGCCTGTGCGCCTCGCCCTGCCGGCCCCGCCTCTGCGCCTCGCCCTGCCGGCCCCGCCTCTGCGCCTCGCCCTGCCGGCCCCGCCTCTGCGCCTCGCCCTGCCGGTCCCGTCTCTGCTCTTCGCCCTGCCTATATCTATCAAGCTCCATGAGACTGTCCCAGAGCCCGTTGCCAGCCCGGAGGTTGTTCCCCTAGGTTCTCCCAAGTATTTTTTTGGGGGGCCAGTAGGAGGTCCCACGAAAGGGTCATGGAGGCAGCGCTGACATGGACCTTGTCGATGCTATCTCCTCCTGAGCCTCCTATGCCCTCGTCTCCTGCCAAGCGTGCTCCGCCCTGGCCTTCGCCTCGTCCTGCTCCGCCCTGGCCTTCGCCTCGTCCTGCTCCGCCCCTGGTCACCGGCCCAGTCTGGTCCGCCCACGCTCTGCGGCCCAGGCCCGCCTTGCCTAGGTCCTGGTCCCGTTCCCCTGCACGGGCCTGGCCCTCCATCCCTCCCCCAAGACCGCCTGTGCTTCACCGCCCTCCTGAACTTTTTTGGGTTTTTTTTTGTTTTGTTGGGCGTCAGGAGCCGCCCTTAAGGGGGGGGGGGGGGGGGTTATGTCATAATGTGGGTCTTGTGTCCTGTCATGTTTAGTGTCATTAGTGTCTTGTCATTAGTTATCCCAGGTGTTTCTTGTTATCCACGCCCCCTTGTTATCCTGTCTGCTCGTTTGTCTCTGATTATTTAAGCCCTGTGTTTCTGCCCTGTCTTTGTCAGTTATTGTATGCATTTACGTACGACGAGTGTCTTGCCTGTTCCGAGTATACCCAAGTCTGTATTAAATAAAGTCTACTGCTGCATTTAGATACGACTACCGCCTTTGCTTCCACGCAATTCGTGACACTAACAAGTCAGTCCTTTTAATGAATTGTTAAAAAAGACTCATGAATATAAGAGTTATCGCTTGAATCTGATGGATCCTTCACTGAATTAACTTACTGAACTTGACTCTAACTTGACTGTTCATGACAAACTTTACATCAGTTGCTATCCACAAAGCAGTTTTGCTTGTATTGATTATTGTCTCTGGTAAATAAATAAATATCAATAACAAACTGTGTTGTTAATTTTTTTTATATTTGTATATTCATAATGTATAATTGTGTTACAACATCAGCTGAGAGAAAATGTCTTTCTTATGCAGGTAAAAACTCAAATGTGCCAAATTGAATTAGAAGAGAATCCAATGAAATCGGAATATGAATCAAAGCATATTAGGAAAAAAAACTGAAATTTGTATCAATACCCAGTGCTAATAGAAGTCTGTCATTTTCACCAAAAGACTGAGTTATGATATTTTGATAAAACATTACGAGGTTGGTTTAAAAAATAAATAAAACATACATAAATAAATAATTCAGGATTTTATTTCATGACAAATAATACCAAAAAAAAAAAAAACTCCTGAAGAAGACAGAGAGTGTATTTCCACTTAAGTGCTTCTAACTGGTGAACAAAAATTAGGAATCATATGTTTGCCAGTCAACCATTGAGTCAAAATTTACTCTGTGTCCCTGCAGCTTCCCGTATTGGTTGTTATCATGGTTTGTTCTTATTTTGGCTTAATTTTGTCTTCCATGGAAAAGCTAAATCCCACGAGGCATTCTGGGATTAAAATTAGATACACCTTTTGAAAATAATTAATTCCCCATTGTTCTGCGGGTTGTTCAGTCAAGTATTTTTGGGCTGTGTGTTTTTGAAATGAGAAGAAATTCACCGTAATGAGGACTTCCAGAGTAAATGGGCAGTGACTCTATATGAACCATTTACCTACAAACATGGGGAAATAAAAAGGCAAGAAGTCTTTCGTTGTGTTCCAAAGATAAAGTTTAGATCTTTGAAATGTGCCAATAGAGAACAGCACAGACTCAGCTTTAGTCATAACCAAAAATATACACTGATGAGCCAAAACATTATGACCAGTCACATGTGAAGCGAATGTCACTGATCATCTCTAACAAGGCCACAACAAGGTCTGGGTAAATTAGATGGCAAGAAAACAATCAGATCTTTTAATCAATGTGTTGGGCACAGGGAAATGGGCAGGAATAAAAATCTGAGCAACTTTGACAAGGGCTAAATTATTATGGAATGGTGACTGGGTCAGAGTATCTCTGAAACAGCAAGACTTGTGGGTTTCTCCCGGTCAGCAGTGGCAAGAATACCAACAGTGGTCTGAGGAGGGACAAACCATAAACCGGTGACAGGGTGTTGGGTGCCCAAGGATCAGTGATGCATGAGAGCAGCAAAGGCTGTCTCATCTGGTCCGAGCCAACAGGAGGTCTACTGTTGCTCAAGTCACACAGAATTTAATGATGATTTATTTTACCTCACATGGACGGCCATGTACGTGTGTGCCGTTTACCTGGTGAAGTAATTGCACTAGGATGTACTGTGGGGTGACGACAAGCCGGTGGAGGGAGTGTGATAGGCAATGTTCTGTTGGGAAACCTGGGTCCGGCCTTTCATGTGGAACTAAATTTTATATGTGCCACTATCTAAACACTGTTGCAGACCAGATACACCCCTTTATGACAGTGGTATTCTCTGGTGGAAGTGGCCTCTTTCAGCAGGATAATTCCCCTGCCACAATGCACATATTGTTCAGGAATGGTTGAGGAACATGATGAAGGAAAGGTCAAGGTGTTGCCCTGGCCTTCAAATTCACCAGATCTCAATCCAATTGAGATTCTGTGGGATGTGCTGGACCAACAAGTCTGATTCACGGCGGCTCCAAGTGACAACCGACAGGACTTTAAAGGAGTAGTTCACTTTTTAAAAAACTTTTGCTGATAATTTACTCACCCCCATGTCATCCAAGATGTCCATGTCTTTCATTTTGATGAACGAGTTCGAACAGGAGAGTTCGCAAGGTGAGCATTTGTGCCTATAAAACTTTAACTTTTTTATTTATTTTTGAAATGACATATCGTTTCTCTAGATAAGAATCGTTCCTTATCGTCTGGTATCGTTTAAAGCCCTTTGAAGCTGAACTGAAACGGTCATTTAGACCTTGAACCATTTGGCTACCATTGAAGTCCATTATATGGAGAAAAATCCTGGAATGTTTTCATCAAAAACATTCATTTCTTTTCGACTGAAGAAAGAAAGACATGGACATCTTGGATGACATGGGGGTGAGTAAATTATCAGCAAAAGTTTTTTAAAAAGTGAACTAATCCTTTAAGGATCTGCTGCTAATGTCTTGGTGCCAGATTCCACAGGACAGGTCAGTGCTATTTTGGCAGCATGTGGCAGGCGGTCATTTATGGAAAAGTGACATTTATTAATTAATTTACTTATTTTAACAGCTAAATTAGATTTATTTTAATGCTAAATTAAATATTCTTTACCTCAGAACCACACACAGGACTGTGGGTTATCATGGGCAATTTCAAACTGTTTACTAAGTTGAATTCATCTTTATTTAGCAAGTATAAAACAGTTCTCATGTGAACTAGGTTGGTGTATGTATGTAACTGCCTGTCAGATAAGAGTGGCAGTGAAGCAGCTCTCCTGGAAATCGGAGCTCTCCAGAGGTTTCTATTGGAGTCGTCCCAACAACTCTCTGCTCTGATTGGCTGTCTTTTTCCTCTCCCACTGCAGCGGTCCAGTGATTGATGGGGCTGCAGATCAACAATGCAGCAGTCAGTCTACCAAGACTGGACAACAGAGTCTAGCGCACAAAGAGTGTGTGTTAATGCTCAGGGCTAATAAAATAGTGCCCATCTGCTTCACCGTAAAAACTATTTCATACTCATAACATCTTTGATTCCAAACATTCACAATTTCTATTAATTCTACTTTATTTTAAAAGTTTCCGGAACTCATTTAGATTAAAAAAGTGATCCATAGAAAATGTCAAAAAAACTGCTTAAACATCATTTATAATAACTCAATATATAAAAAAAAATATATATATATATTGGCTTCGCTTGTTTATTTACATGGTTGTATTGTATCTGTATTAGATTTTTTGTAGAGGAAGCACTTTTTTTGCAAGGCAGATATTATTCCAAATAACACGCTCACCATCTGTTGATCACAACGGTCTCATATGTGATGCTAAAGCACTTTTGTAACTGTGGGTAAGAGCATCTGCTAAGTGTATTAAAATTTTCTACAGTAGAAATACATTTGAGACTGATTGATTTGAATTAGATCTGTTAGGTTTTAGAATGACACTTCAAATAAAGATGCTCACCATTCCAAATCCTTCACAAGCCACACAGAGCTGATAAACTCAATGGTTTTTTACTCCTATTTATTTCTTATGTATGCCTCTTAGAGGTGCTTGATCAAACTCTCGAACTAAAGTGCCCGATCACAGAGCTCCAACCCAAATTGGTTTAACCTTTAGAGGCTTAGAGTGAAGTATTTAGATACTTAAGTGAAATTTTAAAATGCATGAATACCTTTTCACTACATAGCAAATTATCAAATCAATTACCCAATTAAATTGTGGTCACACTTTAGATTTGGGTCCAATTCTAACTAGTATTTAACTATTAACTATGTCGACTTTTGCCTCAATAAACTCCTAATTGCTGCTTATTATTGTCAGTAATATGCATGCTAATAAGCAACTAGTTAATAGTGATGACCCTAAACTTAAGTGTTACCAAATTATTAATCCATAAAATCACCTCGAAACCATCAAATATAGTTAGGTCTTTTGTTATTTAATGCAATGACATTTAGACTTTTTAAAGCATGATTTAAGTTTCCAAATAATTTCTAGGGCCTTTGTACTATAAAATGTACTGCAGAACAAAGAGAGATATTTTTAACTTTAAAAAGCCATTTCATAGCCATCAAAGACTCAAAAGGCACAAAGAATTATTCAAATGACTTAATTCACACAATTCACATTACCAGATTGAAGTTCAACAGAGTTCCCTTTTCCCTGCAAATTTCTAAATTTCCAGTGGCTTGGTCAAATGCAAAAGAGATAATGATAAGGAGATTGACATGATAATGATTTGAGAAAAGGTACTCTGAAGTTGTAAAGCCACTAAGCCAGTAATAACCGTTAAACATTACAGTGGTCTTGTAGGTCAAACATTAAATGTAATTTCTCCTGACTCAGCCGATCGAATAAATAAACCTGAAATCTAAAAATATCCATCTCCTGCGTCCAATGTAAGCAGTCTGTGATTGAGATCAAATGCACTTGATTAAGAATGTATGAAATTATATTTCAGTGACAAAAGAGCAGTAGAGGCAGCCTATTATTCACACAATTAGAGATAAAGAAAGTGTGTAAATGGGGAAAACAATACAGAACTATATGTGTATGTGGCCAATGTATTTGCCTTTGGAAACAAGGACTATGTTCTGAATAGAAAACTAGCTGCTTACCACAGTAAATACTGAACAGAACACACTATATAAAGTGACTACACTTCTCTTAAAAAAGTAAGTGAAAGTATAAATATAATACCAAGATTTGCACTGTTAGCTGTATATTTGTGCATATGTATACAAATGCTCTGGCAATATGAATACATATTTGTCACGCCAATAAAGCGCACCGAAATTGAAAAAGTGTTCTTTTTTGCCATGCTAAACTATTCAAACAATCGAATGTGGCATTGTCTTCACATGACCTCATTAATTAGACATGAGTCTAATTAACAATTTGGAAACCAAAACAATTTAATTTTTTGATGTGCAAATTTTTCTAACATTTGCCAGTTTAATAAAAATGAGTCAAGGAAAAGAGGCCAACAATTTTATCAATTTTTTGTTAAAATGTCAAAACTTTTGGCAGTGCCATAAAATGATGATTAAAATAGAAAACACACACACACACACAGCTAATAATATTTCGGGTTCGTCCTCCACACTGGAAATAGGTCAAATTAACCACATTGCGTTGTGGGATACTACGCAGTCCGTTCTGTTATGTGCTTATTTTAGCAAATATAGTATGGTAAAATTAATATGGAAAATTTGCATACAATGCACACATTATACATACTGCAACAATAGTACAATTTTAGTATGTTAACATCTAGCCGGCATACAGATCACAGATCAAATAGTATTTTAATGGAAACGGCACTTAGATCATCATATAATGCATGCAAGGAAGAGCTTAAGACATGTCCGGTGAAATTTAGAAATCACATGACTATCAGTACATAGCCATTCATAATTACATAATCATCAGCTTGACTGCTGCAACCTGACATGACAGCGTTTCAAGCCTATGGAAATTCAGCTTCTGCTCTAACAGATGTAGTGAATTCATTAAAAAGAGAGAGGTCAACTCCGTCAGAGACACACACTTCACAAGTTCATTCCTCTCAACATGGACACACGCTAATAAGTGGCTTTTACATAATTTGTGAAGCTTTACTGTCAAGAAAGAAACATTTGGTCATTGGTATCACTTTTAAAAAAAAAAGATTGGTTGACAGCTTTGATGGGAAACATAAAAGAAAAAAAAGTGAAAAACGACGCCTACATATCAATTAAAATAACAGTTCAGTCCAACACTGAAGTCTAAGATGACTCAATGTGGGAAAGTGGACGAGATTCTTATACACGTAGGCTGAAGTGGGGGCGAAAATCATTTGTGCAAACACCACACAGAAAAAATAAAAAAATAAAATGAAGGAATCCGTGGGGCATAAATTGTGAGAAGTAAGCAGAGAAGGAAAGGTGAAAGTGGTGTAGAACTGCATAAATTATACAGCCCTTCAGACGTATCCTCTATTGCAATATTGAATTGGATATTTCTGTTTCAATCAATATACAGTATGCATTCAAGAGCCCAAAAGAACAAGTAGTTCTAAACTAGGATAATGTCTCAATAGTGTATAAGTGATCATGCAAATATAGACATATTATGGGAAAGTTAAGAATAAAATTACCTCTTAAAAATGTTTGTAGACAGACAGATGGTTTTAAGCCTAAATTTAACGTTTCAACCCCAAGGCAACATCTTAGAAACCGGTGTTAGAATAGATTTATGATGCGTGTGGTTGGTACATTACATTACAGTGAAGATCATCACACAATGAAATATGTCTGTTGTTAGGTTGTTATGATCAGCTTATCATTTAATTCACCTGGTCATTAGACGTTAATTAGGCTTAAATGGACTAATGCGGGAAAACAGATTAAATATAATTATGTCTAAATGTAGAGTGACGCATAACCATCAGATTACTGAGTTTTAGTAGAAAAGCAAACCAAATAAATCAGTGACAGTGGGTAATTATTGCACGAAACAGAGAATTCAGAGAAGAAAAAGACAAATGCACAAGTTACGAATAGTTACGAATGGTTAGAGAACTGACAGCTAGACACGTAAACTACATTATAAGAAAAGAACTGTTCTTATAGGTAATGTCTGCAGAAATACAGACTACGCAGTATTTATTTTTTGTTTGTTTAAAAAACGTCTCCACATTATTATCAATGGCACACAAGCTACAGGATAACAGTGCAATGTTTCGTTTTACCCAGAGGCTGTACCATTTAAAACGCCTTAAATGGTTTCTTTTGCCAAGGCTAGATTGATAGACTGTCTTGCCTTTTCAAGCTTTAGGCTATTTCCCCGAACAAACACTAGTCTGAGAGATAATTATTTCTCCTAGTTCTGCATTGTTTCTCCTGTAAAATTGCAGGAAAGTGCGTATTTGTTTTCCCTGTCATTTTCGCAGCATGCCGCGAGTTATTTAACATAACTGAATAATCACGCCACTTTCCACAGATGGTGATAGAAAGTCAATCCCCAGATTTGATCATCTTTCACAAAACACTGGGTCTTCCTTGGTGGTTTCTCCATTTAGATGTGAAAAGACTGACTGGCAAACTCAATCCTCTTGCATTAGTATTTTGGCGAATGGCAGAATTAAACATCCCCTTTATGAAAGCGACAATGGGCCATCAGTTAATATCCAACAGCAGCAGATCTGAAATATCCTCTGAAGGTGAGCTAATTTCAGCTTGTACTCCCCTGTTATCAGCATAACATTTGTCGCAGAATTGAATGCTTAGAAAAGCTGTTACCATGGGATTTTTACAGCCTATTCTCTGCATTTACAAAGAAACCACAGCTGTTTTTCTGAAAAGTTTTGGTGCAGGCTGGCCAAATCTCTGTTGGAGTCACAGGTTCCCTTCTGTCTGATAAAGGAGAGCTATTATGGCAGGAAACCTGAGCATATTTCCAGAGATCTCCAGACAGCAGGCATGCACAGGGTTAATGGACAGAGTAATAGATCAGGCCAGCATGTTTTAATTGTCTTATCTGACTCACCGCACCATGATTTTGCACACTCTGAAAGCCGCACTATTGTTGAGTTTGAAAATGTTGCGTTTCCCTCGCGAACAGGTCAAAAAGAAATAATCCGACGGTACATTGAAACATTTGTTTCTTGTGACTCAAGCGGATAATTGAGTGTTCTGAATGTTTGAGAAGCTGGCAGCTGACACTTTAATGAAACTGTTTATTTACATCATTTTCGCACATCACAGCTGGCGATTAACTATTGAATCTGAAAAGAGCAAGGTTTAATGAGCACCGTGCAGTCATTATATTCAATACAAAACTCTCTGCTACTAAAGTTGGGTGACGAAATGACAAAACAGATAATTTGCTGCTAATTATTTCAAAAAGGGTGCAGATACATTAAAAGTATTAAAACTGGTCATGTTGCACAATGGTACTGCAACATAGGTTGAAAGAAAAGATACAACTTGTTCTGTAGGAAAGATTCTTTGATTCTAAGTAAGCAAAAATAAACCACGCTTCAATGCAGAGGCTTGACAGCACGGAAATATACTTAATACTGCCACCGGCGTTTATGCTTTACAATACAGAGTACAACAGATAACAACAAAAAGACAGCAAGGAACTATTAAACTCCAGGAAAAAGTTTTAAGAGTTAAGAATTTTGAGATGGATATCTAAGGAAAAAAAAAAAATCCTGTTTATCGCTTGCGCAATAATGACATTTCATGACACCTGATTGAAAACCATTATAAATATTATACTTACATGTTTCAAATTTTAAGGATGTAATGCTTTTAACGTTCTGGGCTGCGTTTCCCAAAAGCATCGTAAGCCTAAATTGATAGTAAAAACGATCGTACGACTGAGCTTAATATTATGGTCTGTTTCCCAAAAGCATTGTAACTTAAGTAGCACTTGAAAATCTTCGTAGAACTACGAGTGCTCTGGAGTAATCGTAAATCCCCAAGTGCATCGTAAGAAGAAAGAGTTATGAGCTCACCTGCAGGACAACCGGCAGATTACACTTTTGATCTAGATTTAACAGATTACACTGCAACGTTAGCCTGGATGCCAGCCCGAACCCTGCCCACAACATTTTTTGGTCAGGAAGTTCGGTCTGGACTCGCTCCATTGAGGAGTAATTATGATCAGTCAAAAAATGTTCGGGCCAATCAAATTGCCAGGGCGGCTTTATACGATGATGGACAGATGATCTGCAGTTACGTAATCATCACGTCATCAAAGAGTGCTTGGGTTGAACTGGTTTACCTCAAAGATGACTGCAGCTGGAGAACTGAGATGTATAGATTCCGCTATGGCGTCTGTCGTAAAAGAAACCGACAGGGCATTCATTTTAAAAGACGAAAAGAGATCTGCAATAGAGGCATTTGTCGATCGTCAAGATGTGTTTGCCGTCCTTCCTACGGGATTCGGCAAAAGTTTAATTTATCAGCTGGCTCCGATGGTCGCTAAGAAGATGGGACGCAATGAAAACCCTGTTGTCATTGTTGTTTCTCCTTTGGTCGCACTCATGGAGGACCAAGTAAAAGAAGCAACCGAAATGGGCATCAGGGCGATGCAACTCATGTCAAAGCCATCGCTACATCAAACAATGGTGACGCTTTGTTATACTGTACTCGCACACCGACCATACCCATACTGGTAATCACTGTACCCCTTATGAACGGTTTATTTTTTAAATATAAATAATTAGATGATGTTACTCAATTCAGTTTATTTGCCAGACTCATGTCCAAAACACCACGCAAGACAGAACAAATAAACAAGACAAAGTACAAGAATTACTCATCATTTTGTATTTAAATAATCATTAAAACAACACATTCTCATCCCAAGGCGTCATCTAACTGACACTTTTGACCATGCGTCAACATGCCGACGCATATGGTACCCCTTAAGCGTCAATATGAGACGCTCATCCTCGGGCGTCATCTAACTGACGCTTTTGACCATGCGTCTAAATCCGACGCACATGGCACCCTTTAGCGTCAGTTAGATGACGCTTCCGTTATGGGTAGGTTTAGGTTTGGGGCAGGGTTAGGGTTAGACCACTAGGAGGCGCGTCTCATATTGACGCTTAAGGGGTACCATGTGCGTCGGCATGTTGACGCATGGTCAAAAGCGTCAGTTAGATGACGCCTTGGGATGAGAATGGGCTGATTAAAACATCATTTTGGCTCACGGTCTCTTTTCTCTGAAGACTCAAATGAACACGCTTCTTCAGCCTGGTGTCTTTCGTCGTCTCTCCATTTATTAAAATCAGTCAAGTCGCGCTCCAACCCTGTTATAAAATTGAGACAGGTCAGACAAATGCGAGTAGATTTGTTGGCTTTACTGTCGAGATCTAATCCTAAACGGAGAACTTGTTCGTATATACATTCACATTTTTCTATTTCGTTCAAAAATGTTTTTCGAGTTTGCAAGTACTCTGCGAATCCTTAAATTCTTTTTGCAACACCGGCAAAGGTCGTTAACACTCGTTTTTCTTTTAAATACTTTTTCGTGAGTGCTTGCAGTGCAGTTCAGTTCTGTTGATATGAGTCGCTCAACGTCACTTACTGCGTTGCCCTGATTGGTTGTAGGTCTATCCAATTGAGTGCAGAGTTTTTTTTTTTCCTGGTTCGATTAAGACACGCCTCATAATCAAAGCCCTATGGAGCAGTATCAGACTCACATTCTGAATAGAATATGAGTATGACGAAGTCAGGCTACTGCAACGTGAGTATAATATAAGGTTTTGATTGTACCGATACTTTATTGTACACTTTGTTGTACTCGTGTTTTGTTTAAATGAATAAATGATATAATTAAAAAGGGAAGAAAAAAATAGAAATACACATCTAAATTAAAGGAATTAACAAAAAAAAAATCATCAAATAAGTAATCTGGGAAATATGTTTTAAAGACTGGGCAAAATAGGGATGAATTAAAAAAAATCTGTCAATGACTTGCTGACGTGCACAAAAACCAGCCATGTATTGGGCATTTCTTGCGGACCTCCTTCCCTGATCTTTGAACACGGTTGCAGTTAGTTTGCAATGTCCTCCCAGATGTTTTGTTTTTCCTTATTTGTATGGTGTCCTTTAAATCTGTTAAAAATAAAATCTTTGTTTCCCTCTATCTCCTCTAAAAGGACATTAATTTTATCTTTTTGAAAAGTATCTTCTCTTGTTTTTTTGTTTTTGTTCAGCCATTTTGTCAGCCTGTATAGGTGCTTTATATCTATATAGACTTGTCTTGATTTCTAATCCACAACAAATGACAATTATTAGGTTAAACGTTCAGAATACGATTCCATATAAGGTTATTTTTCAGCACTTCGTGAATGGACAGCGACGCTTAAGTAGCACGTAGAACGCGTTCTCTTAAGTGCATTTTTGGGAAACGCGTGTGGAATTGCGGCGAGCGTTCGTAACCTTGCACGTAGAGAGCGCTCTCAAGAGCTAAGATACATCGTTATCGGGAAACCCGACCCAGAAGGTGAAAATTATTAGGTAATGGTCTATAACTGAAAAAAAGAGGCAAATATACAATTCTGCACTATTTTGTCTAAATAAATAATGAAAATAAAATGCAAGTAACATTTATTTTAAACATTCATTTGTATTCAGACATTACAACGTAATAATGTCCAGTACGAAAAATGGCTATTCATTTTGATATTTACTAAATAAAAGTAACAAAAATGTAACAATATGGGGAAATGTGCATGCATGCAGTTAAATATACACGGTACTAATGTAATCTTAAAAGAAAGAATATAAACATGACACCAACTTAATAAGAATCACAAGCTCAAGTATTGTGAAATAGATGAAGACTGATTTAAAAACAAAAGTTTTATATGATCAGATTATCGACTCTATGCAGTGCGTACATAATTTTTATAATATATAGCCTATATATAGCAGGGTTACCATCAACCTGTTTCTAATCTCCTATATATATATATATATATATATATATATATTCCAAACCAAATCAATCTTGATAAATTCTATTAATTTTGAATATAATCACTTAGAAGTGATATATAATTGTTAACGATGGTTGGAAGTGAAAAACGCCTTATATTCAGATGTACATAATTACGGTATTAAGCAGGATTTCTTTTACAGGTAAAATGGACCAAAGATAGATTTAACTTACACTGAAAAGTCAAAAACTATTAAATGCCCATGAGGAGAATGCAATACTACAGAAACTGCAAAATTAAGGTGTGACCGGACAAGAAATGCTCATGGGGTCACAAAAAAACAGGTCGCGAAGAAACGATGCATGTCAACTGCAAAAGACTTTAAAGAGTTTCTGGTGGTTTCACACTTTAATTCTTAGTCTCCAGTGCCTCCATTAGTCTCCAACTGCACAAACTACCTGCTGTCTCCAGAAGTACAAGGTGTCAGATTATTTGAGATTTTGCTAAGGCAAGGAATCCTGAACATGACACACACTTAATAAGAATCACAAACCGAGTGTCATAAAATAGATGAAGACTGACTTTTAAAAAAGTTTTATGGAGAGGTTGAGAGTGACTCTTGAGGGACCAGCACCAGTTCGAGTCAGACAACAGCGGCGGTGGCGAGGGAGTCACGGTGTGAAGTGCTACTAACAATGAGCAAGACGGACCTTTCAGGGTAGGAGACTTGGACTTAAAATTAACTCCAAAAACTCACTGCCAGATTCAGGAAGATCAATTCTTCAAACAGTCGTACAAGAGGAAGTGTTGCTGGTCCCTCAAGAGTCACTGTCAACCTATCTGTCTATAAAGCCTTTAAAACAGTCAGTCTTCATGTATTTCACAACACTTCAGCTTGTGATTCTTGCGCCTGTTTCACACATACTCCGTGTGCAGTGCATGTGCAGTGCATATGTGGCGCAGGAGCAGCACGCGCTATTGTGCTTTCATATGTGCTGCGTTTGCAGTGTGCAACTGATCTACGACTGTACCACAAACACAACATTTGTTCTCTATTTTTTATTTCAAATCACTATTTTTATCATCAGCGTCTTTTATAAAATAATATAAAAAAGTTTCAACATTGCGATTCTATTTGCACACAGTAGTTATAGGTCTACACTTTTTCACAGACGTATTCATGTCTATTTTACAGTAAAAAGTTGTCTATTTTACAGTACAAACTTTATAATCTATCCAAAACTAGTCAACGAAATGTTGTCTTTCATATTTTGTCTGTAACATAGGCATATCCGTTTTAGCCCAAGCTTATGAAAGTGCATATCTAAATTTAATTTCTTGTACCATTTATACGCCAAAAATAGTTTTTGCGTGCATATGATACACACTTTATGGCGTGTAATACACACGCACTCCACACCCCTAATCCTACCCAAGAGGTTTACAGTGCGTATCATATGCACGCAAAACTATTTTTGGCTGATTAAATCTGATTAAACTTGATGTGTTTAATCGAGTTGATGTGGGCGTTGACAGGTTTGCATGGATCGCCTCAGATCATTTGCGTTTGAATAGCGCGCGCTCTCCGTGGGCGTGATCACATTAAAAGATAATAAGCTATAATGAGTTGAAATGAGAACGACTGACATCTCTCTCTTTTCATATAGATTACATAAACAGAGAATATTTGTTTTTGTAATGAATTAGATCATTTAAAAGTACACACTTAAATGATTATAAAGATGTATAGCTCATACCTGGGAGAATAGTATTCGCTGAGTTTTGTTTAAGTTTAGAGACTTGCTCCAAAAAAAAAGTTCACGGAGACGGAGAGCCAGAAAGCACACCCTGTTTATTTTCTTTATTTTACAAAAGCACAATGTTTTATTTCGATTGTAAGTGGACACATAAAAAAGAAGACATTTAACAGTTTATTTTTTCATATTTCTTAAGTCTGTATGACCAAAAAGGTCGGAGTATTTTAAGTCTATTTTGCTGCTGTGTGAAAAAAAATCGAGCAAAGCGCACAGGCATGTTTGCCGACCCCAGAGGGTTAAACTTTATAATGTTATATTGTTTTATGACAATATTTGTGATGTGCAAATATCATAAAGTATGTATTTATCCTCAAACTATCTTTTACTCTCATTTGCCAGCACATCTTCATTTGTGTGGTGAAGATGAGTTGAGTCTAACTGAAAAACAGAAGAACAACTGAAAAACAGAAGAACAACTCCACAGACTGCGGACCAACAATGCACGTGAAATTGTCACTTTATTTCCATATCTGGAGGACCAATTTTCTTAGAATGGGTAAGTAATTCTTTCAGATGAAAGCTTTATGCAAAATGTACTTATCAGATTAACTTTTGGTTGATGTTTGGATATGTTTTCATGTTTAAATGTATTGATTTTGCTATCTGTGTTTGCTAGGAGCATTTCTATGATGCACCAAGTGGCTAAGGCTAACCAGGCTTGGTGTTTAAAGACTGTACAGACTAGAACCTGGTGATGGTAAGATTTAACATATAACATATGAGAGAATCATGGGCACAAACATAAAAAATAATCATAGCTTTATTGCTATTTGGGATAACTAGATATTCTGTGTTTCATAACACTCATTTTGAATTTGTCCAGTCAAATTATTTTACAAAAGTAAATCTTTTATTTTATTTTTTATTAATACTTAAAATGAGTTTTCAAACCAATTGTTTTCATGATTTGACAGGTAGATGTTTTCTTGCTGTTTAATTTTAGGCTCAACTCATCTTCACAACACAAATGAAGATATTTTGAATGAAATCTGAGAGCTTCCTGTCCCTCCATTGACAGTGCACGCAACTACCACTTTCAAGCCCCAGAAAGTTATAAAGGTACATCATTAAAGCACTCCATGCAACTCCAGTTGTTCAACATAATTTTTATTTAACTAACCAAATGTTTGCAGCAAAACAAAACATTTACCACTTAATTTATAAAATATTAATTTCCAACATGTGTTCATGTTGTTGATGCAAGAGCAGATGTTGTTGCGTGAACGTGCATTGAAGATTAATATTTTGTAAATAAAGTTGAGTTACAGGAGTCACATGGATTACTTATGATTTCCTTTATACTTTTCAGTGGCTTTGGAAGTGGTAGTTGAATAGGCTGACGATGAAGGGACAGAAATCTCTTAGATTTCATTAAAAATATCTTCATTAAGTGTTCCGAAGATGAGCAAAACTCTTACTGGTTTGGAACAACATGAGGGTGAGTAATAATGACAGAATTAAATTTTTGGGATTAATTAAATCTTTAATTTACTTGGAAATCAGTAAATTCAAGTTTTAATCTAACCAAAATAGTTTCTTGTTTGAGTCATGAAAGTCTAAGATGATTTAACTTTTTCCACCATAAACTTGCTGTATTTATAAAACACAAATTGGTCTGGTTTTGTGTTTTCTAGGGAACCAGCACTCCAGGATTTTTCGAGAAAGTTGGATCTGCACAGCCTTTCCTACTCTGTGAAACAACTATGCACTGCACTTTACTGTTACACAACTGATCCACTCATATCCTGCAACTGTTTTTCATCTGCTGAATGTTGTGTTGACTCGAGCACTGTTGTAACTGTTGCAAAGTCGAAGGTACTGAATCAACTTCACTGACATAGGACTTACATTCACAGACATGTACAGGACTTGAAGTATTACAATACAGACCATTTGATAAGCAATTTTCATATAATTCTGATGAAAGAAATTACTATATTGTGCCTTCATCATTTATTTTAAAAGTTACCCTATGATGTAAAGGGGCTTGTTCGTTAATAAAAAACTAGTTTGTTAAAACAACTGTTTGCATTTTGCCTTTATTTTTAACTTTACAATGAATACAGAATTCTACTATGATCCCAGACTAAAGTTACAATTTAACTTTCTGGATTCTTTTGATAAAAAAAAAGCTTTGAAAGAGTAATATAGAGTGATGTGTTTATTTCAAAGTGAATTTATTATTTTCAGATTAAATGATTTGTCAGTTTATTTTACAGTTCCAGTAGGTATAATGCAGAACCCTAATACGAAAAACTGGTAACTCCTTTAGTGTTTTTATTTGTAAAAAGTTGTTCTATCAACACCAGGATGGTGTAATATTTGACTCCTATAAGGTGAAGAAGAACCTAAAATGTTGGGACAACACCAGAACAGTGTAGAATTTAAACTGCTCTGTAGCAGTGTTGTTGTTATCTGCATTGGTGTTAATATTTTACACTCTCTTAGTGTTCACATTGTAACACTGTCGGTATTGCGAGAGGCAACACTTTTGAAAGTGTTGAACTAACACTGTGTGGGTGGTTCCCATATATACACTTTTAAAGTGTTGAAATTAACTCTATTGGTGTTGATTTCCGGATTTCAAATGTACTGTGTGCATGCTGACCGAATGAGCATTTCTTGTCCAATTTTGAATTTCATGTAGTATTGCATCCTCCTCCTCATGGTCATTTAATAGTTTTTGACATTTCAGTGTGAGTTAAATCTCTTTTTTGGTTCATTTTACCCGTAAAAGAATATAAGCTGCATATAAGCCATTTTTCATTTCCAGCCCTCTTTAACAATTATATATCACTTCTAAATGATTATATACTAAATTAATAGTAGTTGTTAAGATTGATGGGGTTTAGAATTAGTAAAATGTGCTTGAAAAAAAAAAATCTGAATATCGACTTGCATAATAATTATGTATTATGCCACCTTTTTATGCCTCTCACCAAATTATGTATACATTATGCACTGTATATACACACGTGTGAAATATGTACTGTAGCTAATATGGTAGCAATACAGTAAATGTACATCACTGATAAATTAAATGCAGAAACTTCACAAAGAATTCCATAAATTACACTGCAAGAAGATCCTTCATACAGTTCTTCTAAATCAGCAATAGGTAAAAAGGAAGGTCAATAAAAACATCCTCTTTGAATGTAAAGGCATTTAAGCTGCAGATCCTCTAAAGTATTTTAATGCATTTTATGTAAAAATGCTGAAAGAGAGGATAATGTCCTTGCTTTTGAATCTGAACACATCAGGAGATATTTCTGCCTGGATAAATCACTTCCAGCACAAGGCCCACATCAGCCGTCTGTCGCAGAACGATCCGTGAAAGCTGATGATATATCAGTGCCAAAAGACACATTTCTTTGCCGCCAGATAGTGTAGATCACCCAGCACGAAGAGCTCAGGCTGTCACTTTGCATGTGTGCCGACGCCACCGTCGCAGTCAGGAACCATTTCTGCTGGTCCCACAGTCTCTAGAAAACAGATGTTGCATGCTGATCTCAAAGCTTCACCAAGAGGAATGGCCCAAATCTCAGTTGCATTAAGCCAGCTGTTTTACTGCCTTGTCCAAATGCATTCTGCATAAAACACTTCCGTTGCAGGTTTCTATGTAGAATTTATTACGGAATTAAAATAAAATATCACCTGTTATTAACTTCTAAATTAAATATTGAAAGGCCTATACAAGAATACAACAGAAATCTATAAATCCATAAATGGTTTAGTTTTGTGTAACCCTGTACTCCTGATAACACAAAGACTGTTGATATTGGGATTAATGCTCCAGTTCAAACAGCCACTAAATCCACTCCTGTGATTGTCATGGAGTTCAGGCTCAAATCCTTATACTGTGGTATACACGGCCTCGGCCATGCGAGTTGGCTCCAGTGAGAAAGTGTACCATGAAAAGGAGACTTTACTCAATATATTGATATTTCCATTGTAGGCCGAAAAAAATCATTTTCAGCAATTACCGTGCTTGAACTTTTCCCATCTGCCAAAAGAGGTCAGCCATAGCTGTGGAATTTCACACATGTATCATCTATTAACTCACAGGCCATGAAAATAAGTACATTAACTCTTATAATAAAAAACAGATACCACCCAGGAATGTAAAATATATACTTGCAGAAATGCATAAAAATGTTAACAAAACTGCTGCATTGGAAAAAGCCCCTTAAACTGCTTCTGTTCCTGTTTTCTAAGCTCAAAACATGCAAGACAACAATACTTAATGGTTTGTGACCATTTATAACAAATCCACCAGAAAAAAATATGGCTGAACTTCACAGTTGCTCAGCTGTTTAGGGCCATTTGTACAGAGGAGTAGAAGACACATATTGTGACTTTGCCTATAGGATAGTATTGGAGAAGCTGCTTCTTAAATGTCTCTTCTACACAAGCTAGTGGCAAACAATATGTTGAAGCTATTTAAAAAAGCCAATGTGTTTTAATAATATAATATAATATAATATATGATGGAAAAAAATCTAACTTACTACACTAACAAACTAAATAAATACTGAAATAAATATTACCAAACAGAGGTATTTCACTAAAAACAAAATAGGGATTAGTTAAAATTATTTATACATTTATTTCTATAAAAATGAAGATAAAATGCAACAAAGAGAGCTCCAGGAACTAAATGGAGTAATGATTTAAATTATTGTGTGAATTAACGTTTTCAAACAGTTCTTTAAAATGAGCCATCTGAATTAACTAAAGAAATGGGATTTCCCAAAGCTACACTACCATTCAAAAGTTCGGCGGCCGGTAAGATTTTAATCTTTTAGAAAGTTTCTTATGCTCACCAAGGCTACATTTATTTGATGAAAAATACAGTAAAACACTAATATTATTATTTATAATACTTTTATTTTACTATTTAAAATAGCTATTTAAGACATTTGAAAAAGTTATTTATTCCTGTGATGTCAAAGCTGAATTTTCAGCATCATTACTCCAGTCTTCAGTGTCACATGATCCTTCAGAAATTATTCGAATATGCTGATTTTAATGCTCAAGAAACATTTCTTCTTATTATCAATGTTTAAAACAGTTGTGCTGCTTAATATTTTTCTAGAAAAGGTGATAGATTTTTTTTCAGGATTCTTTGAGGAATAGAATTGTTTTGTATGAATATAAAACTCTATATTCTCATATTTGATCAATTTAATACAACTTTCTTGCTAAATAAAATTATATATTTCTTTAAAAAAAGAAAAGAAAAGTTGAGTACTGTCCCCAGCACTTTGTAATCTATGAGAAAAATTCACCTTTAGGATTTTTAGTTGCGTTCCTGACCACACTGGTTCATCTGCCTGGTTGTGTGAAGGCTTCTTGTTGTTTTGTTTTTTTCCCTTCCATTTTTTTTTTGTCTCCAACTTACTTCTGGGGGAAATTGCTCTCATCACCCAATGTGCCCTGGGCCTGACAACAGTGTGTCAATTGTTTTCTCACAGCAGCAAGGAGAAGAAGTCTAGCATCTCTCTCTCTCGATCTGTCATTCTGACAGCCGAAAGGGAGAATATTTATATAAAAAAAGGTGAAACCAGACAACTGAGGCTATCAAAGAAAAAAGACAGAGAAGGAAGCTACACACAAGATTCTTTGTCTCCTACATATAGCTTTGATAAAAAAACAAAAAACAAAAATAAATAAAGAGTAGAAGTTGAAAAGGCATCATCTTTTTCAATTCCAGAGATCCATGAATGAAGAGAGAGTGAAGTTCGTTTCGCCTGAGTGACAGGTCATGAAAGAACAGGAAGTGAAATGTCTGAGAAAATCTGCTGTGCAAGAACTTGCCAGATCCTCATCAACGGCAAGGACAATCGAGATCTTTCCCAAACACTTTATGAAACAGGAATTTATATACTAAAATTGGTAATCTGGAAACTTTTTTATTGAAAGATTTAAATCTTAATTTGCTTTTGAAATTGTTGAAACAAATTTAATTCGATGTCATTAGTTAATATCATGAGGTAACGATGAACAATACTTTAACAGCATTTATTAATCTAGGTTAATGTTCATTTCTAAATCTATTAAAATATTTGTAACATTAGTTAAAGGTGAACTAAGTAACTTTTTTACCTTAACCGAACAGCTTTGGAGTCATTGTAATGTTTATATTACTGATTTCGTGTTGAATGGTGGTCGTCTCGTACCCCCCTCGTGCCTGTGAGCCGCAAAACCACCCTTGCAACTTTGGGCCGGCGGGCAAAATGAATTGTATCAAAATGAATTGTATCATTCAAAATGAATTGTATCAGACGCCGTATACATGTGGTGTTCGAGGCGCACATACAATACAGACTGCCGACAGTTAAACAGGGCGCGCGCAGCTCTTAAAGGGGCCATACCTTATTTCCACTCGTTACAGCGTCCATCCTACTGAACAGGTACCGGTGTACAGGGGGAGGGGATCCGGCCGTGAGTGTGAGCCATCTCTGCATAAGTGCTATTCACGACAGTACAAGTACTCCACAGCGACTCTGGGTCGCTGTTTGACAAAAACGGAATTCCTACTTAGTGCTGCTTTAATGCATTATGACTGAACATGAATTGCCAACATTAAAGCTGCAGTCCGCAGTTTTTCCTCTTTGTCGCCATCTCTGTTCGAAATCTGCAATTGCAGTTATTAGCGGAATTATCAACTTTACCTCGTTGTGCCTCGGCAAGGCACAGCGCGGATAAATCCAATGTTTGAGGAGAGTGTGCGGCTGTCAGTCGCCGCGCCGGTGTGGATACTGTCATTCAGAATATTTTTTAGAAACTTTGATGCATGTTTTTAAGGATACTTTGATAAATAGAAGCTTCAAAAGGAATATTTTGTAACATAAATGTCTTTACTGTCACTTTTGACCAAGTTAATGCGTCCTTGCTAAATAAATGTATTAATTCCTTTTAAAAAAATCTTACTGACCCTAAACATTTGAATGGTAGTGTATATTTAAAAATGATTGATAACTTAGATTAATAACTGCTGTAATCCATTGTTTATTCATTGTTATTATTTCCTGATAAATGATGCATTGACTTTGATAGTAAAATAAGTAAAACACAATCATGCATGGCCTCATTAATATTCATGAGCTAAGCCTTCACCATGTCATAATATCCCAACCAGTCCAAACAACAACCAACCACTTTTTAAAGCGACACATAATATTGAGGTTCCGCAATAAAATCGTTCATTACCAATTTATATACATTAGATATACCAAGTTGTACATCTATGTTTCAAAGCACGCTGGCTCAACAGACCACCACAGCACACAGCTACATTTGATTAAAAATGAACACGACGTTAAAGCTTCGATTGCGCCACCATAATACACAATGTCAGGCTTTTCCCATATGAGACGAATGCATACACATAAATGTTGAATACCAGCCAGACTGCTCTGCATGAGCTAGAGGGCATGTGGAGCAGACAATACATATCAAGAAGGCTTTGCTTAGCTAGATTCAAACTGACTTGTATCTATAAATTATGTGCATATATATATATGATATACACACAGCAAATATACACAATATACTTATCGTGTTTGTAATATACACTGTGTGTTCAAAGTATACAAAGTCACGGTCATCGAATGAGCTGTAGATTTAAATCAGTGGCCAAGAAGCTGAAAGGAATAGAAAGGAGAGTGAGGGAAAGAGCCAAATATGGTCATTTCGGACCTGGTGTCAGCGTGAGACGTGACCCGTCAGTGAGGAGGTAGGTCGCCCTCGCTCGGACGTTTTTTTCTGTCATGACTAACATCTGCCCTGGGCTGTCTTATGAGGACAAGGACAAAGATTTCTTTCTTTCTTGTTCACACAAAGTATGTTTTACTGATCCTTTAACTGGCTCATTATTATCAGCTGTTAAACTAATTTCTCTACAATATTGTGTACAAATGATTAGCTAATTCATTAAACACATTTATAAATGGGCTCCAAAAACATCTGGACACTTTAACCACACTTAAAAATGTATATGTTATGTTAAAAGAAAGAAATATAGCACAACCACGCTTATCAAGCACATTTAACACACACACACACACAATAAGTTTCTTAGATTTTAAAACAATACAACTATTTAAACAGTTGCTGGTTCTTAGTGCTATGTGGATACATTCAACCTGTGTGGACTTGAGAGGAACCGACATTATACAGTAGATCCAATAAAACCACCAAGTAGACCAGTTGGATAAAATTCAAAAATAATCCTGAGAAAAGATATATCATCATTTGTTTGCCCGTTGATTTGATAACTTGCATATAATCTTACAATGTACACATTTTAAGCATGCCATGACTTTCCAAAGGTATCCCAATCATTTTGGGGGCAACTGAAATACACATTCACTATGCATTTTTCTCAACATTAATTGATAATAAAAGCAATTTCATTTTAGTAGTACATCTAGTTATAAAGTACTTTTCTACTCTATGCAATGGTGATGTTTAGACAGTTGAATTTAAACAGAGGGATATTCAACAAAAACTGATATGTATATTCTACGTAAAAAAAATGTATACTGTATATTAATGATATAATATACTGTATATTAATGTCTCTGTGGTTCCTGTATTTAAAGGGTTACTTCACCCAAAAATGAAAATTCTGTCAGTAATTACTCACCCTCTTGTTTTGTTCCAACACCGCAAGACTTTCGTTCATCTTCGGAACACAAATGAAGATGTTTTGGATTAAATCTGAGAGCTGTCTCACTCCTCCATAGGCTTCTATGTAATTAAAATTTGCCGGCCCAGAAAGTTAGTAAAGACTAGGGATGCGCCGATCCGATACTCAGTATCGGTATCGGCTCCGATACTGTCATTCTTGGCCGGATCGGGTATCGGTCAGACGAGATCGATCCAAATCCAATATCAGGGCTGCCAACTCTAACGCATTGAGCTTGAGACTCACGCAAGTGACACTTTTCACACGCTCTCAGTCTCACGCCACACATCCATTTTCTCACACAGAGAAAAATCAAAGCAAAAAGTACACTGACACCGACAGAAAAGACAGAGCAGGTTACTTTTGATATAAAACAAATTATCAGCTCTCAGAATCTGTCAATTTTATTTTGAAATTCAAATAATAAATACCATTTTGGCGCTTGTAAATGTGACGTGACAGATCGCTGTAGCGCCTCAGTTTAAGCGGCACGTGAACCGATCAGCTTTTACTCTTCTTTACTACTAGTAAATTAACCTCGAATGAACAATAGGTGTGTTGAAAGATATAGTACAACTTACTGAAATGTATTTGCCACGGATCAATCAGTGTTTTTCAACCACGGTGAGAGTTCAATAAAACAGCTGGAGAACAATGTCATATAACCTCAGGAAAGCTCATTTAATGACCATATAGGCTAGAAAAATTAGCTATAGAGAGGAGTGTTTTGCTAAATATGTCCACTATGTTAGGCTACATATTATATTTTTACTTATATCATTCAAATATTATAAAGTTGTTATTATAATAAAAAACACATTATATTTCATTTGAGTTGTTATTTTTAACCTTTAATAATAATACCAGTTGACAGGGCTCTCTGTATGTCTACAGCATTAGTGAGATATTATTTTTCTTGAGAAAAATTAACATGAATCTACTGTACCTAATAATTATTCAAATGAATCGATATTGTATCAAGATGTCAAGCAATAACAAAAAACAGTAGCCTACCAGTCATTGGACCATGTACTGTAGGTAAACATTGTATCATGTTGTCATGAAACTTAATAGAATTCTGTTTAGTTGACAAATGTTTTGACAATCACAACTTATTACAGCGTATCGCGAGATGCAAGATGATTACTCTCTCCAAGATGATTCAGTGTTACTATTATTATACTTGATCTGTAGACAAATGTCTATGGTTTTGCTTAAAATTACTTTATCTTGCTGGACTTTATTGCTGTACCTTAATCACTTTCTACCAGCAACCACAACACAGGAGAGAGCACTATAATTGTTCTTCACACGCACAGTAACTGAAATTTAAAACTGTTAAAAGAAAAGGCTCAATAAACTATTGCATAGATAGATACTGTATACACTACGCATCAATATGTCTTTCCTTTGTGCTTTGTGCTTTGAACTTTTCAATGTGAACTCGAAGAGCTGCGCGCTGTGACTCCATGTTGCTTCAAGCACATCATTCTGCGCTCATTTGTGTTCCGAAGATGAACGAAAGTCTTACGGGGTTGGAACAACATGAGGGTGAGTAATTACTGACAGAATTTTCATTTTTGGGTGAACTAACCCTTTAAAGGCCCCCTGAAATCAAAATTTAGCTTATGGTTAGCCTTAAGGTTATGAATAAGCTGGTGTGTTCCAAAACAATGACAAAATTTGCATTTAGAAGATATAGCCTAAGCATTCAAAACTTAGTCTCTCACATTCGCTAAAATGGAGCACGGATTTTTATGACATCACCGCAGACTTCAGCTTCTCGTCACATCTTCTGTCCAATCAAACGCTCTCTAGAATCTAAAGCGTCCCGCCCCCTATGCTATAAATTCCACCTGGCCAAAGCGACCGGTGACATGTCACGGAGCAATATGGGTTGGAGATGTGTGTTCGGTTGCTCAAACGCTCAAGTTTTATTCCGTTTTGTTGTGTGTTGGTTAAGAATGAATAGCTAGAAATTATTCACGCCTCTACTATTGAATCCAATGTATCATCAGCGCTCGGATTCCTTTCCATGGTGCTGTCAAGTATGACTTGCAGTCTGTGAGGTAAACATAACGTTATTTGAAAAGGGGGAGGAGTCATTCAATATACATGTCCCGCTTTAGCTTCCTGTTTCAGTGAAATTACATCAATGCATAATACAAAGCTGCGTGTTCCAAGGCACTTCAGTGGGCCTTTGTTCCCATTGCTAGTTGTTTCCTTGGGTTACTCATTGGTTAATTACGTTCACCTGAGTCTGGTTTGGTTCCTCATTTAGCTATTTAAGCCCTAAGTTTAGTTTTTCTCTTGGGCCTGTATTGTCTTTACATGTGTGAACTTCAACTGTGAAGCTGTAACGCTGATTATAGCCTTCTGGGTTGCCTTTTTTTGTCTTTGTAAATAAACTAAAACTGCTGAAATTTAAATCCACTGCTCATCTTCCCTTGCCTGAATTTTGACAATCAGATTGGTGCATCCCCAATTTACATACTCTAAATATTTAATAATGATTATGGAGAATTAGAGAAAAAATTACAGAAACTTAGGAATGCTCAGAAACTGTACAATGAACTCACATGAAAAGTTATAGCACAAGCTATATCCCTTTGCATGGAAATGTCATTACCCAGTGCATATCTAACTATTATAATGAAAAACCTTCGTTTCAGTTCTTCAAAGTTGAAGCATAAGCAGTGTTAAAAAAATAAATCTTCTGTTACACAAAGTAGAGGTGCTGATAAAATTGCATGCTTCCCAAATTAATTTAATTTTAACGTATATGCATATCTCCTGGCATTTCAGAAGAATAGCAATCATTTGTCTCTTTGAAACAGTACTGGCCCTCATTTAATTACTGTGTTGCTTTAATAAACTTTGGTGACCTGAGTAAAAGTAATAATGCAGTTGAAGTGTCAGCAAATGTTTAGCAATCCACAAAGTATTTAATACAATAGTGCTGGTGATGGGCGGTAATACAAGGGACAGGAAAACCACGAATCAGGAATCCAACCACAAAAAATAAATTAAAATAAACTGTTGAATAGAAAAAACAAATGCAATGTACCAATTTAATTGTGTTGCTCTTGCACATTTTCAGCATATGCATTAATCTTTTTGGTATTTATTGATAGACAAAGCAGAGATTTGACTAGGTAAGACTGCAGGTTGGACACAAACCTGTATCTCTCACATAAGCAGCACCATAGGTCAATGTGTCTGCAACAAATGCAATGCCAATGCTCAGATGTACAAATTTTTTTTTTTTTATTGAATGATATATCAATTGACCTTGCACTTCTAGAAAGTAAACCGTAACAACCATGCTGGGATTTATGCGGCACCACTGACTCGGGTAAGCCGTCAAAACCAATGGATAATACATGAAGGACATTATGATGTTCAGCCAAAGTCACCCCAGTCATGGAAATGAAATGATTTTTAATCTGAGGATAAACCAGCATGCTAATTGCTCACTACTCTGAGCGCCAAGCTATATATCACAGACTTCCTAATTGTAACCAAGGGGATAAGCCAGAGCTCAGCTTTTCTCTGCTGATAGTGACAGGGATGTGTCGACGAGGGGAATGTGATTTATAGATTGTGGATTTGTTTAAAGCTTCTAGTGAAGAAGTGCTGTGTAAGATTTACTAAAAGACAATTTCTAGACCTTCAGCTGTACTTTTAAGCTAAATTAAATTATTTCCCTCATTAATGGGAAAATACAACACAAAGACTAGGATTTTACCTCCACCATACATAAAAGTAGCAAGTATATGTTCAGTATACTTGTCCCTGGTTGCAGACAAATCTAAGTCCCATGATAAAATGCATGTTTGAGCTGTTTTAACTGAAGGCAACTTGCACTGACATATCTTAAATGTTGTCAGTGCCAGTGTTTTGTCTCAAGATGCACACCAGTAATGTTTTTCTTCTAAGGCCTGTTTATAAAAGCTTCTTAAATTTCCTAATTAAACTAAGGCCTAATCCTGGCTTAATCTAAGCCTGGTCTGTGAAACTAGGCCCTTATGTCTTAAAGGGTCATTTACTCACCCTCATGCTGTTCCAAACCTGTATGTCTTACTTTCTTCTGTGGAATATAAAAGATGTCAGGCAGAATATAAGCCTGAAAAAAAAAAAAAACTGAACCAAAGCTTTTCCTGTTCCAAAAAACTATTAGCCATTAAATCAGCGGGTGAAAACATTAGTGTTACCGCTAGTTTAATTGTTTAATACTCTAGAGTGCAATTCTCCCCTGAGACACAATTGACACACTTAGAGTCGTGATCAGGCCTATGGAGAATATAAAGCCAACAGCCACACAAAAAGAATATTGATGATCAGTCCTACAAGAAACTTTTCCTGTATTTACAGTACAGAACCAAAGAGCTGTGATTCCATCAGAGGAATAAATGAAGATGTTTCTAATAGTCTAAAATCATTCATGCATATTATTGTTCCAGTGCAACTTTTATGTTATGTTCATTCTGAGATTTATATACGCTGTCACCACAGACAACAGACTACCTATAGCAGATGGGATTTTTTGTGTTTGGTTGTCAGACTTAACATGTACATTTTGGATTATTGTTATCAGCCGGAATTTTAATTTTGCAGCATCCAAAGAAGTAGGCATTACAAAAGTTACCAAACCACTAGACAACTATTGCTAATAAATAAATGTAAAAAAATAAAAAGGTTTGCGACACCCCTGCATATAACATCCACATCCATCATACCGCATCACATATTCAAGTGCGTACTCATCTGTGATGCACTCTGAGAAATGAAGGACGTCTTCCCGGGCATTGAAGCGAGAGCCGGGTGAGTAACAGCGGCTAATGAGTGAATCTATCGAGTCTCCTCACAGCAGCAGGGCAGAGTAATGCCACAAACAACAATGGCAGCACTTGCTATTGATTTAGAAGTATCGTCTTTTCCTGCCTCCCTCATAATCGCTCTCTTCCCTCACAAGCATTAAAGAGAGATTACCCAGTAGATGAAAGTGCCCAGTCCGGAGCCTTTTGCTTTTCTTCAGAAGTCATTAAGACTGTGGTGATACTGTAAAAAGCTCTTAATTTTTTGTACTCTTAAAAGAGAGATCAGACTTTGAAAACCAACACCTGCCAACAAGAAAATCCTCAGAAGTTTTAAAATGCTTAGATAATCCAAACTTAGCCCAGCTACTGATACATTTGCAACTAGCGCTTTAATGATACAGCTGCGCCTGTTTCCCAAACCAGCATGTGCGCTGTCTGTATAGTATCACATTTCTCATCAAGTGAACTAAAGGGGAGTTCACATGGACCAGGGGTAGGCAAGTTCGGTCCTAGAGAGCCGCTGTCCTGCAGAATTTAGTTCCAACCCTAATCAAACACAGCTGAACAAGCTAATCAATGTCATAACTATTTAAAGGGATTGTTCACTTTGAAATTAATTTTTGATATGTTTTAGCTTACCTCAAGGGCATCCAAGATGTAGGTGTCTTTGTTTCCGCAGTAGTTTCAATTGTGATATTTTTAGGTCAAACCGTTCTTGAGGTTACAAGAGGTAAAAATGATATAAATACTGTACGTTTTCTCACACAAACCGCTCTTTTCGTGTCTTAGACCATCAATGTGTACTTACATTTACGAGTCATTAAATCATGTTTAATTTGGACTTCTCTGTGCATGCTCTTTGAGGTGGTGACCATAGACCTGCATTATATGACAGACAGACAAGAACGGTTTGACCTAAAAATATCAAAATTGAAACTACTGCGGAAACAAAGACACCTACATCTTGGATGCCCTTGAGGTAAGCTAAAACATATCAAAAATTAATTTCAAAGTGAACTATCCCTTTAAATAACTGATAAAACTAAGTTGTTCCTGGGACTAACATTTCCAATATACAAATATGCACAAATAGTACAAATACTGTAAATCTCTGAATTTCCCCCAGCGGATGCTTCTTCCTGTAAAGACTTATTTAGTCGTGGCTATTTAGAGCACAAGGACTAGAAAGCACCACCATAAGATTAAAGTTCAACTCAACTTCAACTTATATAACTCCATGTTCTCTAAAATCACTTTTTGACTTTCACAACAGCAAAACAAAGCAGTGTAAATCTTTTATAGTGCTCTTCACTTATCTCCAGGAGTGAAAAAAGAAAAAAAGAACACTCTCAGGCTCTGAAATGGAGACCAGCCCATGATGAGGTTTGTAATTCGCTCATTTGCTAATGATTACAGGCTGCTGTCAGCTCACATTGTTTTCAGAGTGTCATTGCTAATGAGTTCGCATCTGTGATTCCGGTGTAGCATGAAAAAGTCACACCACCTTAACCCCTCCCAAACCCTTCAATGTGCCAGTTGGAAAAGGTCACATGTCCGGCAGAGGAAAGCATGCTAAGCAAGTATGAGTGGTGTGTGAGCCAAGTTGGTTGGGCAGAGGGTGTTGGAAACCTGTGAATGTGCAGATGTCAACCTAACTATGGCTTCCTTATTTGCAAGTGCAAGTTTGTCTCCTTATACGTGCACGTTCACTGGAGCTTCACTCAACCGAAAACTTTTCCTCGATTTAACAAGCTCCCTCTGCCCCCTTCCACTGGCTCAGCGCCATCGATGCTTTTGCACTGACATTTGTACACACATTTGTACTGACAAAGTTGAACGTCACTAAAAACAATGGGAATCTCTGATCGCTATTCCTACCGGGTAACCAAATCAGGGTCAACCTGAAATCACCAGCCCTGATCTTTCCGCAGGCTATCATCAACATTACTCTGATATGGAAAGCAATCGCATAATCAAAATGCTCTATTGCGTTCGCCATGACCTTACGAGACTGCGGATCCGCATGCAACATCGCACGTCTCAGCATTAACGTTCTGTTTCTTGACAGTTGCGGGATCCCCCGGGGACGCATATGTTACACACAGCAGTGCATCTGTTTTCGTTGATGCTACATGTTGATGCCTGCTCAGTTTTCCCCATCACCCTGGCAAAGAAAAACAAATGAAAAAAAATGGAAAAATATGAAAACTGATTCGCCTCATTTGTGAGCTGAGCAGAGAATTATATCAGAGGGTTGCTCTGAATGAAAGTTTACCATCTTATGGCGACTTCACATTGTGAAACAGAGGCTTTAGTACTTAATGAATAGCATCACAATATATATTATATATTTTTTTTCAGTTGCAAAATGTTCACTCTTGAGTAAGGAGACAAGTTTACTTTGGATACTTACAATACTTTGAAGCAATTTAAATTCAATTTCATGAATTACCACCATGTTGTTCAAAACCTATATGAAAAATGTTGAAGAATGTGATGCAACGAAAGGAGACTGGAGCTTTTAAGCTTCAAAAAGAATGCAAAAGCACCATAAAAGTATCATGAAATATCATTAAAGGGTTAGATCATTAATTACTCCCCCACTCATGTCGTTCCAAACTCGTAAGACCTTCGTTCATCTTCGGAACACAAATTAAGATATTGTTGATGAAATCTGAGAACTTTCTATCCCTCCAAAGACAAGCAACACAACTGACACTTTGACGCTTCGAAAAGTTCATAGAGATCGTAAAACTAATCCATATGAATTGAGAGGTTTAGTCCAAAATTTCTGAAGAGATACGATCGCTTTATATACACAGGTTTTATTTTATTTTATTCACATAAACATTCATTTGTGAACATAAACAGAAGCTCAACCGAACATGCTTGACGCGCAAGAACAAACCTCTTGCGGAAGCTCAAACAATCTCATTGGTTCTTGCAGAAGCCCAAACGTGCTCCGTAACACACGAGAATGAACCTCATTGGTTCTTGCGGAAGCTCAAACATGCTGTCAACAATTTCATAATAGCTGTGGTGTGTACTTGCCTATTCGCATTGAATTAGAACGATTATTAAAACTGTATAAGTTATTATATACTTATCGTCATTGTTGTGAATCATTCAAAACAGTAAACTGATTAAACCAATTAATTGAAAATAACTTCTTAATTCATTCACAATGATTTGTTACTTCTTGCAAGAACTTAAATGATTTGTATGATACTATGTCTTTTTAATGTTTGAAAGCTCCTATCCCCATTGTAATTGCATGGAAAAAACATCCAGTGCATTCAAACTTTCTCCTTTTGTGTTCCATGGAATAAAGTTAGACATATTTGGAACGACATAAGGGTACGTAAATAACAGAATTTTAGTATATTGCAACGCATTCTCACCCCAAGGCGTCACTAAAATGACAATTTTGACCATGCTTCAATATTCGACGCTTTAGGCACCCTTTAGCGTCAGTTACATGACGCGATCCTAGGGCGTCATCTTACTGACGCTTTACCTAAGCGTCAGTTAGATGACGCGGGTAGGTTTAGGTCTGGGGTAGGGTTAGGATTAGATAGCGTCATCTAACTGACGTTAAAGGTAAAGCGTCAGTAAGATGACGCCCTAGGATCGTGTCATGTAACTGACGCTAAAGGGTGCCTAAAGCGTCGAATATTGAAGCATGGTCAAAATGATTCCCAAGGCGTCAGTTTCATGACGCCTAGGGATGAGAATGGGCTGTATATTACTACAATTTAGTAGGCTATATGGACACAAATCAAGGCACATGAGTGCACATATGAGCAGCAACACACATTAACAAGCTATAAACCATCTCACTGTAGTTGTAAAAAAAAACATGAACCTTTCCAATATCAGAGTGGAGGATTATGGAGCTCTGAATGCTGTGGCCTTGGATTTATCCACTGTGAGAACGATAAGAAATGCTGAGCTGGTTATAGAGCCTAGCCTTAGAGAAGCAAATAACACTATCATTAAACTCCTTTGCCGTTGTGCGTGTTGATTAAAAGCTAAACCAATATTTTAGGGAGAAGCTTCAGGAAGCGGAGCTATAAGAACTATTTAATATTCATATCATATTTATTATAAATCGTCTTGGATACTGTGATATGTTAATAATGTAAATTAAACAAATAAGGAGAGAGAACGGGAGAGAAAGAGAGATCATGAGAGATGCGTGATTTTAATAAAATATGTTACGTAATAACCCATTGGCAAATGGTCTAATTATTCATTTCACCCTCGAGATAAGACACAGGAAAACACAAGAACAAAGAGACAAAAATACTGCACAAGTACTGCTCATGCATAACAAAGGCAGACTGGTTGGCTGAAACATCACAATTGCATAAGGAACTGCATTCCACAATAGTTGCACACTTAAAGCAGTAAAAAGTGGCTTACCTGTTCATTTTCAAGATAGACACAGCAGGAAGGCAAAAAAGGAAGAAAAAAGAAAAGTGTATTATTTTATTGAAAACTGTATGTGGACTCAGTAAGAAAGACATTTTATTTTTCCACACATTCTGTCTAACATTTCGCACATATGCTGCTGATCCATACAATACTGCACTATGCTGTTGACGCAGACTCTGTTGTCATGTTGTGTCTACTTGTGTTGTTTTATTGTTTGCTTTGCTTGTTTTGTTTATGTACTTCTTTGTTTATGCTTTGTAAATACCTTTCAACATTGGTTGAAAGCGCTAAAGTTGACATATTATTATTAGAAGAGACATATACACTCACCGGCCACTTTATTAGGTACACCTGTCCAACTGCTCGTTAACACTTAATTTCTAAGCAGCCAATCACATGGCGGCAACTCAGTGCATTTAGGCATGTAGACATGGTCAAGACAATCTCCTGCAGTTCAAACCGAGCATCAGTATGGGGAAGAAAGTTGATTTGAGTGACTTTGAACGTGGCATGATTGTTGGTGCCAGAAGGGCTGGTCTGAGTATTTCAGAAACTGCTAATCTACTGGGATTTTCACGCACAACCATCTCTAGGGTTTACAGAGAATGGTCCGAAAAAGAAAAAACATCCAGTGAGCGGCAGTTCTGTGGGCGGAAATGCCTTGTTGATGCCAGAGGTCAGAGGAGAATGGCCAGACTGGTTCGAGCTGATAGAAGGGCAACAGTGACTGAAATAACCACTCGTTACAACCGAGGTATGCAGCAAAGCATTTGTGAAGCCACAACACGCACAACCTTGAGGCGGATGGGCTACAACAGCAGAAGACTCCACCGGGTACCACTCATCTCCACTACAAATAGGAAAAAGAGGCTACAATTTGCAAGAGCTCACCAAAATTGAACAGTTGAAGACTGGAAAAATGTTGCCTGGTCTGATGAGTCTCGATTTCTGTTGAGACATTCAGATGTTAGAGTCAGAATTTGGCGTAAACAGAATGAGAACATGGAACCATCATGCCTTGTTACCACTGTGCAGGCTGGTGGTGGTGGTGTAATGGTGTGGGGGATGTTTTCCTGGCACACTTTAGGCCCCTTAGTGCCAATTGGGCATCGTTTAAATGCCACGGCCTACCTGAGCATTGTTTCTGACCATGTCCATCCCTTTATGGCCACCATGTACCCATCCTCTGATGGCTACTTCCACCATGTCACAAAGCTCTAATCATTTCAAATTGGTTTCTTGAATATGACAATGAGTTCACTGTACTAAAATGGCCTCCACAGTCACCAGATCTCAACCCAATAGAGCATCTTTGGGATGTGGTGGAATGGGAGATTCGCATCATGGATGTGCAGCCGACAAATCTGCGGCAACTGTGTGATACCATCATGTCAATATGGACCAAACTCCCTGAGGAATGCTTCCAGCACCTTGTTGAATCTATGCCACGAAGAATTGAGGCAGTTCTGAAGGCAAAAGGGGGTCCAACCCGTTACTAGCATGGGGTACCTAATAAAGTGGCCGGTGAGTGTATATGTGTGTGTATATATATATATATTTATATATATATATATATACCAATGTTGAAAGGTATTTACTGGCAGTGTCTTATAATTGGCAGAGTTACGACATATACAGTATACAGACACTGCCAGTCATGTGATCTCAAAATGGTGGCACTCATAAGTGGGTGTCCCACTCCATGCAGAAAAACCAACAACTTATTTTTTCCAATAAATAAATCGCCAATCGCCAT
Organism: Rhinichthys klamathensis goyatoka; assembly: GCF_029890125.1. Classification (NCBI taxonomy): domain Eukaryota; kingdom Metazoa; phylum Chordata; class Actinopteri; order Cypriniformes; family Leuciscidae; genus Rhinichthys; species Rhinichthys klamathensis. Next base: position 312,523 of record NW_026606604.1, read on the forward strand.
GAAATCACTTGACTACAGTTTTCATCTCAGTGAAGTATTTCCTATGGAAACTCGTTTTTGCCACAGAATAAAAAAAAAACAGCTAATTGCGCCTTTATATCTCACAATTCTGATCTTTTTGAAATATATATACATAAACTTACAATTCCAACTCGCAATTAGAATTGAAAATGGTAATAAAAAAAAAAGTAATTGTTACATTTTATTGCACAATTCTATTTGAAAAAAAAAGTCAAAATTGCAAGATTTATGCCCAGTTTCACGGTCTAAAATGCGTGTTTTAACTGAAAGCAACATGCACTGGCATATATTAAAATATGTCACTGCCATTGTTTTGTCTCATGATGCACACCAGTAATGTTTTTTCTAAGGCACATTTATAGAAGCTCCTAATTAAACTCAGGCCTAATCCTGGCTTAATCTAAGCCCTGTCTGTGCAGGACATAAACTCGCAATTTGCGGAAACACGCTTCCATAATTTCCTACTCAAACAGGACCTATGACCGAAAGATAATGAAGGACCCTTTAAAAGAATAAACTTCGTTACATTGATTTTAACCAATACTTGCATATGTTAAATAAATAAATATATTTTTATTATATATATATATAAAAAAGTAATTATTACACTAGAAATGCTTCTTTGCAGTGTGCCAAGCGACATTTCTTTCAACAGGTTCTTGATGTGTACCTGCATGAGAAAGCTAAATAATGACTCTACTGGAAGCAGGAGCTGTGACATTCAGACAGAGGCGATAAGATTGCAAAGCCTCAAAGAGCAGACCTCAAAGAGGTCAAATCTGTCAAACAGATGCATGAAAGCGAGTTTGCATCCAGTTAATCTTTCTACATACCCGTATACTGATTCCCTCCCTTTATCTCAGGGAACTAAGGATAATGAAAGCGCTCTGGGTGGAGAGTTTTAAGAAAGAGAGGGGGTGGGGGGATGCCTTGTGTCATAACGCAAATCTATAAAAAATAAATAAAAAAGAGTTTCGCTTTACATATCAGCTTCTCATTCCTAATCATATTACCTTATGGTGAAAAGATTTTAAAAATGTGCATGTTAACTCCCGATAATCTGGTAGTCAAAGGCTGCTTCAAGAATCTGACTCTGACTCCAATCAATGCATGTCCCAATATCAGAGAAAGAGACAGGGGCTAAATAATGCGTTCACGAACATTCTTCTCATTAATGCCTGTTCTGCTTCATTAGGCTCTGGGCTGCTGCCAATGAGATCGTCCATCATGCGCACACACATGCACACACACGCATAGTCTCAACAAATCCTGAAGAGACTCCACACACACGTCGCAGAGGGTTCACGTAATTCCACACACGCCATTTGCAACTGACACATTACTTCATTTTGAAGACTGAATTATGTATCTATCTCTTTTATCTGTCCATCCATCCATCCACCTAGATTTATTTCTTATAGCACACATACTTCAGACGATCAATTACAGAACTTTTCAGTTGGAGGGCTTAATTACTTCTCATGTTCCCACAGCCATCTGGCAGGTCCTCTGGCACCTTCTCTCATCTGGCACAAACTGATTGATAACCTGTGATGGCGATCCCTTAAAAAACACTGTAATTCTTAGAGAAACCACACTAACAACACAAAAGAGTTGTTTATTATTTTTTTTATTTTAACTAATTCTTGACAAGAAAGAGAAGTTGGAAATTATTTTAAATGTAACTCTTTCCCTGCCAGCTTTAAAAAAAAAAAAAAAAAATTTAATGTTGCCATCCACCACCAGCATTTTTGATTATTTTCACAAATTTTTCACGGCCCCCAGAATATTTTGTTGTATGAATATCTGAACATGCCATATATCAAAAGAAAGAAAAGCTCTACGTTTAAACATTTTGTTCTAGCTTAATGCATTTTTTTATATCAACACTTGAATGTGGGTAAGTTTCATAAAAAAAAGGAACATTTTGAGCAAAAAGCTGCAAACGCATTTTTGTCAAAGACTGCATCCAGATCAGATTCAGAATAATGATCAAAACATAGATGGAGTGGATCGAGTCCATCAACACCCCCAAAGTTCCACAGTCCTATAGCTTGTCCTGGGTCGACATTTCATTCAGTAAAATTAGGCAGTTTTGATTTATATGCTGGTTAATATGTTTTCATGATCGATTTATTTCACATCTTCAAAAGCAATGCTTCTGTCGCTTGTTTCTGCTGCTTCTTCGCCTGTGTTTTGATCAGGATATTCAGTACTCTTTCAGAAGATGCGTCATAGCGCCCCCTACCGTATAACAGTGAAATGCCATACATTTCCGTCAATGGCAGGGAAGCGTTGTCTCATAAATTACGGAAATCTCCATCAATGGCGGGGAAAGAGTTAATACATTTTATGTCATGTAATGTACCGCTGCCCACACTGAAAACGCATTGGACCAATAGTCTGCTCCTTGTCTACATTAAACATCAAAATGACTCTAATTGGCTATGTCACATCACACAACATTTTCGCTTTCAATGTGGATAGGCAAATTGCTTGTCACTGAAACCGTATCAAGTCAAGTGTGAAAGAGTTCAGAGATGTGGTGGTCTAATTCAAGATGCCTGCGGTGAAATCGAAATCAAATACAATTTAGTTGCAGAGAGCCAGCGAATGTCATTGTTTAGTTGGGAGTCCTTTTCTTCAAAAATTTGGAAAGTTTTAGAGAATTTGTGTTGTAAAGCTATCAAGGGACCAAAAAAAGTGGATCTGTAAAACACCCATGAGTGTGCCAATAAACCGGATTCAGTTTCCTACGGGATTCTGTAAGCTGTCTAACTAGGGTTTTTATCCAGCCGAGTGCCAAACCACAGCCTGCTGCAAACCCACGGGTCTTTGTCTTTGCCATTTTTGAGCTGATGCGGAGAGCGAGTGAGTGTGAGAGAGAGCGAGAGACTGCAGTAGCTGTCAGCTGTAGCTGTGTCAGCAGCCTGAGCAGACCGATCAGATGATTCAAACCAACCCACAAAGGTCATTTAGATCGGCTGACACTGTCACAAGCTGTCCACTTTTACCCCTGTGGCTGCAATAGGACCATCTCTGACTAAAAGAGGACCAACATCTAAGAAAAAAGAAAACACACGGCCAAATGTACTGTATGTGGCCACCAACTTCTAATAGCTCAACAAGCACATTTTGCTGTCCACATATTTTTGGTATGGGTGTTTCTTCAACTACAGCACTTTTGGCCTTGTGGAATTGTAGTATAGAAAATAAACTCTCTTAAAACACACTTAGTTTGCACATTCTCACATAATCAGCAGTAACTAAAATGTTTCCCAAGCCACAACTGTTGAAAAGCAATCACTTTAAAAAAAAAACTCTTATCAATAAATAAAGAAATGGTTTGTTTATTTTACCATTTGTTCGACTCTCATAGGTTTAAAAATGTACAATTCATATTTTATGACGTAATTTCTATAGTTTCGGGTTTAAAGGCAAAATCGATAAAATCTAGAAATAAAAACACTTAGGATTTAAAAAGTAGCAAAATTAATTAAAAGCATTAAGGCCCTTGCACACTGAGTCCGAAATTCGCGTACGAAATTTTTGCACGTTAAAAAATAAATACAACCTCACGTTATGTCAATCACGCTTGCACACTGCCTCCGAAACTTTCGTCCGTCATAAAAAAAACGGATCGGATTCGATTTTCTGCGTTTTCCGCATCCGTAGCAAGCAGTTAATGGTGTTTGAATGGTGATTTGACAATTCAGAGCCACCGAATTACGAATACGAAAAAACGCATACGAAAATTGCGGACTCAGTGTGCATGTGCAAGGGCCTTTATATACGTATAAAAAAAAACTTCTAAGATCTTCATAGAAAAAAAGTTTAAATCGATTAGCTATAAATAAAGCCCAGGGACATAAAAGTGGCAGAATTGAAAGAAACACTTGTATACAGTGCCCCAAAAAAGCGAATTGAGCATCTTTGCTTGTTAAAGCATTGCAAGGCAGCCAAACCTTTTATAGGCTTTCTCATTCCAGACAATCCACTGACCTTCAATAACAGAAGATTTCCTTCCCTTAAACGTCTACTCCATAGAAATGCCTTCTGTTCTGCAGAGTAACGCTGGGTGTTTATGAAATGTAGCACAAAAAGCAAAAGGAAAGATCTCTTCTCAATGAAAGAAGCTGCGACTTTACCTCTCAAAGGAAATCATTAGGACGTCACCTATCTTGGCACAGAGTTTCAAATCCACAGCGCTCTAGCTAAGCTCAGACCCTTCTATTCGCAGTGGGCTTATGTAAAGCTCTATTGTAGGCCTCTTGTGTGGATGCTATCATTGTGTTCTGCGCAGAAAAACCGGCATGACTGCAAACAACTTCTCATGCACAGCTACCGCCATGCTCTCCCACATGCGGCTCCGCTCCTGGCTTTATCTTATCAAATCATTTAATATGGATCCAGCAACTCTCCGGAGAAGAATTACATGACCTATTTCACTCGTGCATTCTGCCTGACATTTACACAGCTGGAATTCAGATGACAGATTTGGTCTGAACCAGTAGCCAGATGATTCAGGGGAGTACAGAGAATGAAAAAGAAAAACAAAGAAAGCGAGAAAGCCCAGAGAAAAGCGCCCCCTAGGGTTGAGCTAAAAAATGCACAAAACAACAATGGCCACAGATATTTTAGGGACTGTTCGGTATTTATGGAAAGGACCACCGGGGGAAAATAGGGGAGGGTCATGTCTTTTTATTCTTTGTTGAGGGGAGGGTCATCCAACTTTTTTTAGTCTAGGGGGAGGGTCACCCAACTTTTGTATTCATGAAAACAGCAAAATTTCAAAGTGGCTTGTTTGGTGCATATTTTTTCAATGTAGCTCCATGTAGCTCTCTCGGTCTCGTTGTTTGACAGTGCGCGCACACTTCAGTACGTAGGGCTACCACATTTTTAAATTACTATTAGTATTATTTGAAGTTAACATAATAAAATACGTAGACCTACACCAAAAAACTAGTTGAGAATACATTCTTGTGACGTGACACAAAAAATCTTTAACTTTTAGGTGGCAAAATATGTTTTAGTAATTCTATGAATTAGGCCTACACTGCGCAAAACAAAAGTAATACTACCCACCGGATGAAGAAGGGTCGGCCTCCACAGAACATAAAATATTATTTTTATTTTATTTTTCTTGTTAGCATTTATGAGGGAAAAAAACAATGTTACGGACGTGACAGTTCTCCGTTACGGACATGACCACTCTGAAGCGACTTTAAAACTTTCACAGAGACCTCAAACGGAAAGCACAAAGCCTTTCTTTAAAGTGAATTTTGTTTTTTATTAATTGTATCTTAATTTTAATCAATGTTTCATCAACCAATTGCCTGGATTTAATAAATAAGAAGTAAATATAGTAGAAAATAGATCATCATGACACGGAGGCGCCGGCGCGTGAACTGGACTCTCGTCTCATAAATGAACCGAAACTCAGCGTATAAGAACTTGCTTCACAGACCTGAGAAATATATAGAAAGCTTGAAATGTCTTTTAAACAGAACAATTCAAAACGAAAGAAAACATGATTTTTTTCAAATAAAAAATCGTAGGTTTGGTCTATCGTTACAGCCCTAGTAAGATGAGAAAGCAGGAGTTTAGTCGTTTGTCCAGTTATGGTTGTAAAAAAACAATGGCTATCTGATCATCTTTGCCAAGCGCAAACCAGTACAGAAGTAATCAATAAATTATCGGGGAGGGTTATGCCTTTTTTCACAATCATTTTGGAGGGTCATAGAAAAATTATTGCTGGCGAAGGGAGGGTCCAGTCTTTTTTGACTACAGATCTCACAACTCCTCCGGTAGCCCCTTAAATTAAAAACGAACAGTCCTTTAGCTCTATTAACCCTCTGGGGACCAAGATGTTTTTGGGGGCCTTGAGATGTTTTGACATGCCCTGACATTTGTGCTTTTTTCAGTTGCTTATAAACATATTACTGGCACAGGTGAAATTACACTCTATTTAGCACAAACAGGGCTACCATAATATGTAAGCAACATGTGTACATGTTTGTATTTTTAAGAGAATATTGTTTATGCATGTTTATTGATAAAACTAAAAATTAAAGTTTCTGAAATAAGGCCACAAAACACATACTAAATATGTGTCCACAAGACTTTTGACTAATGGAAGTTGTGACCTAGAGTATTTGCTTCAAAATGATCTGAAAATCATCCTTTCTAATCATTCACATAACACCATAGATTGCTTTAAATTGTGAAAAAAAAAATTTTTGTTTGAAAGGCAATATGCGAATGGGCGTAAACGGCCCAACCCCCTCATGTATAATTAGGTGATTCTCACCTGAAAAGACAAAGATGCATTCATTTCATTCAGGTGTGTCACAAGAAAGAATGCAAGGAATATATATATATACATATATACACACACACACACACAGACATATATATATATATATATAAAATCAAAATATAAATGAAAGTCAAAAGCACATTTTTAGTCATACCTGGAAACAAATCCTGTTCAAATAGGTTATAAGGGCCATTCAATAGAATTGGTTCAAAGTAGAGCCCGACCGATATATCGGCGGGCCGATATTATCGGGCGATTTTAGGCATTTTCCTAACTATCGGTATCGGCATTTATAATGGCCGATAAATGAATATTTAAAAAAATGCGGGTGCGGTGATTCATGTAAGGGTGGCGCTGCCAATAAAGCACCTAAAAGCTGTCACAAGAACTGGCAAAAGTAATGATTATGAATACAACAAATATAGCAAGGAGACATTTTAATTGTTTATTAATAAACAAGTGTTTTCAGTCAGTGTCAGCCAAAGATGATGTTGACGATGCTGACTCGCGATCTTCAGTGAACGCGTGCCAGAGAGAAATGCACATTTCATACGATTACATGAGTCTGTCTGTCTTTCGTTTTGAATTGTTCTGTTTAAAAGTAGACATTTCAATATAGATATATTTCAAATCTCAGGTCTATACGCTGAGTTTCGGTTCATGAGACGAGCTCCAGTTCACCCGCAGGTGCCTCCGTGTCGAGATTATCTATCGTCTGCTAAATTTACTTCTTATAAATTAAATCCAGGCAAATGGTTGATGAAACATTGATTAAAATTAAGATACAATTAATACAAAACGAAATTCACTTTGAAACGAAAGGTTTTGTGCTTTCTGTTTGATGTCTATGTGAAAGTTTCAAAGCATATTTTAGTGCCGCTTTCAGAGCGCTCACGTCCGTAGTGCTGAACTGTCGCGTCTGTAACATTGTTTTTTCCTCATAAATGCGAACACGAAAAATAAAATAAAAAGAATATTTTATGTAGCCTGTGGAGACTGAGAGCCAACCCTTCTTCATCCGGTGGGTGGTAGCCTACTTGTGATTTGCGCAGTGTAATTCACAGAATTGATTTCTCTGCTACAAGCCTCTGTAACGTAGAAGTCCTGATTATATTGTCTGCTATATTTAGGCCTATACTTCTTATTTATTAAGGCAATTGGTTGATGAAACATTGATTAAAATGCGTGGCGCGAGCGATCTCCGACAGTAAACTGATTCTGCTTTGTCTAGGGTAAACAGCTGTTGCGATGCGAGCAATAACGGCCGCGTCCGGTGTAGACACCGTGTTAAAGCTCATTCTGCCTGATAACGCTACGTTACAACATCAAGCAATATTCCAAAAATGTATATAATTATAACACTTTATATAGGGCCATTTTGCATTAAGAGTAGCCTAGTTTCACGTTTAGTACATTTTGCTTACTAATTATTTAAAATAGTATAAAAGTACTCTACATATGTAATTAAAAACGTTTTCATTATGATATTATTAATTTTACTTTAGTAAAAAGATCTGAGTTCTTCCTCCACTGGTAGAGATTAGAGGAATTAAGAGTAAAAATAGAAGATAATAAGGTTTTGTCAGTGACACTTTTTATATATTTATTGATACAAGTTATGACTAAATTAAAAGACAAAGTCGTTAGTGAAGATTATGCAACAGTATTTAGAATATAATATAATATAATATAATATAATATAACATGCAATGCAAACTAGTTTGGTTACAGCTCAGCTGTATAATTCTCATTCTATCATTCCCCCTGCCTCCATTACATATCTGTGTCACACAAGTGTTTGATCACCACATTTGAGTGATCATTGCATAACGTGTTTATAAAATATATATTTATTCTGTTTATAGCTACTGTGTAAAGTACCCATCAAAAGTTTGTACACACCAATAGGAAAGTGTCCAAACTTTTGACTGGTATACTGTACTTTAATACACATAAATAATATTGCTACTGTATTATAATATACACATAAATAATATCGGCCGATATATCGGTATCTGGCTTTTTTTACTCCCTAATATCGGTATCGGCATCGGCCCCCAAAAATCCATATCGGTCGGGCTCTAGTTCAAAGTTAGAGTTGGAAACATCTTGAAAAGAAAATTGTCTTTTTCCAAAAATCTCTTATAAAGTATTATTTTTAGAAGTATGCCAATACATTTTTTATTATACATATTTCAAAGTTAAGGATTCATTATTTTGATATAGCCTAGCTGGAACAAACACTATAACAGTTGATAAGTTTTTTTTGACAAAACATACTATATATTTAACATATGAGCAGAAACTGCTAACAAAAGCTTATTTGATGTCTATTTTAGAGTTAAAACTTTATAATCGATCCTAAACTAGTTAAACACACACACACACACACACACAGAAACATGATTCAAATTTAAACAGTAGGCTATTTGTGCGTTTACAGACACTAAACGTTATTCTATATCGCGATTAGAACAATAGAACAAAGCACAAGAATAAAACACTTACAGTTCAGCTTGCTCCTCGAAGTGAAAATAAACCAGCACTTGTTCTGAGGTATAGGTAAATGTCCCAGGATTATTCCTCACAGCCGCGCCAAACGACAGTACATTAATCTGACTAAATAAAGTGTGTTTACAGAGTTTGTATGGGCGTTTTACATGTCTCAATGTGTTGCTTCAGATCATTAGCGTTTGAATAGCGCGCGCTCTCCGTGGGCATGTCACATTAGGAAAATAATGAGCTGAGAGAACGATAATGAGAATGGCTGACACATCTCTCTTTTTATATAGATTACATAAACAGGGAATATTTATTTTAGTTTTAAATTAGATAATTTAAAAGTACAAACTTAAATGATCATAAACATATATTGCTCATGTCTGGGTGAATAGTATTAGCTGAGTTTTTTTTAAGTTTAGAGACGTGCTCCAGAAAAAAAGTTCACGGACACGGAGAGGCAGAACGCACACCCTGTTTATTTTCTTTATTTTACAAAAGCACACTATTTTAATTCGATTGTATGTGGGCACATAAAAAAGTAGACATTTAACAGTTTTTTTTAAATATGTTTCATAACTCTGTATGACCAGAAATGATGGAGTAGTTTAAGTCTATTTTTCTGCTATGTGAAAAAAATCTGCCAAAACGCACGGGTGCGTTCTTGGTCCCCAGAGGGTTAATGAAGGCGACTGCAATTAGCCTGCAAATTGTTAAAATTTCCAGATACTGAAAGAAAGGTAAGATATGTAAGCTCACCATGCATCTTCACCCAAAAATAAAAAAAATATTTATATAATATATAATATATTTATAATATAAGTTTACAAAATAGGTCTGAATAACTTGTTCTTGTTTCGGACTGACCCAGTTCTTAAGTTCAAGTCACGGACTCATTTTATAGTGGTTTCTGAGTTAACAGCTCAATGGAAACCAGTGAACATTGAACAATAAGTAAAATTTCAGTATGTTCATCAACAAAGCTGTCGTAAGAATTCAGAATACTTGGAACATAAAGCACAAGTAATATGGACTTCTTTTATAATACTTTTATAGTGCTTTTTATTACGCTTAAAATACTTTTCTTTTAAAGACCCATTCTTTAAAGACCCATGCATTTCATTCACAATTATTATAAATTAGCCTATGTACTGAAAAAAAAAATGCTTTGTAGACTCACCTTGCATCTTTAAAAAGTTAATTCATCCCATCCATGAAAATTCACCCAAAATTGAAAAAAAAAGTGAATTTATCCCATCCATGAAAGTTCGTGAAAGAAGTAGCAATGTCCAATAGATGAACTATTCATTCTCTTAATCAGTTCACAAAACAGGTCTGAATGATTCGTTCATGAAACAGTCTCATTTTACAGCGGTTATGGAAGATTATCAGTGAAAAACGACATAAATTTCAGTCTGCTCATCGCACAAATCTGTGGTATGCATTCGGAATACTTAGCGCACAAGTCATATGGGTTTCTTTTATAATACTTTTATAGTGCTTTTTTGTTTAAGCATTTTGAGTTTCAACTTCCAAGGAAGAAAATCATTCAGGTTTGGAGCGACATTACAGTAAAATGATTCAAACTAATGTTTATGACTAAACTGTGCAGTATATTGGTGTGCACTATTAGCCTGGTCCCTCCAGACTCTAGTACATTTCATTTGTACAGAGAGTCTGGCCTCGCTCCATTGACGAGCGTGAACTTCCTTGAAGGCGGGTACTCTGTTGAAGTTTAAAACTATTGGATCTGCCCAGAGCCACTCTGAATCTTTCTTTTACTGTCTATGGCCATAACCAATCGCTAACGTTTGGTCGTGACGTATGACGACTCAAACTAGCGTACAACATAAACGTCATCGTTCTCAGCAACTCCCTCTGTTCGCTGATTGGCCTGGTTAAAAATTTTCCTGGAGAAAACCAAAGCATACACCACAAACCCAGACGTAGTACTGAAGGAAAATGAAAATTGAGCGGAAGTACGTAGGAGGGCGGAGCTAGGCTAGTGCACTGTGATCTTTGCAGTAATACTCAACTTTTTCATGGCCATGAAAATTTTGAGGTATCGAGTGTTTTTATTAATTGAAATACTTTAATTTAAAACAACTTGAAATTTATAAACTTTCTAAATGTCTATCCTAATAACTGCATATATAGATGGAAAGTTTGCAATGTATTTAAACTCATGCATTGCTGTGATATAATAACTGCTTCATCCCACCAAAAAAAAATATTATAAGGAAAAATGCAGGGAGGTGAAAAGCTTAATCATTACTTGCAAACATAGGCTGACATGGGCATTTTAATCTAAGCATTTACCACCAACTCTTCATTAACTACTGTAGCATACAATGAATATAAATTAATTAGGTTGTGCACAGCCCTATCACAACTAATTCTTCATACAACTTTATTGGATTTTTTTTTCTGCAGGCACTCGTCCCCAAATGCAAGATGTTTAAAAGCCTGAAACTCCCATTGCATGGATTTACAGTATTTTGTTTTCGCATCTGTTTACAGAATAACATGCTGATATTAATTAGCAATCCAGCAATGTAAAACACAAGCATGCATATGGGCTGCAAAGATACCTTTGTGCAGCAAATATCTGTCACAGTCTGTCTTGTCTCCGCCTCTTCACTACACTTCCCAGCATCCCTCTTGTCTACACACCTGCTTGTCTTCATCGTTATCACCTTCCTCACAGCTGCCTGTCGTTTATGTAATCATCATCACTGTGTATTTAAGTTCCTGTCTGCATTCAGTTCATTGTCCGGTATTGTTCGTGTTTGACACGCTGTCTCACCTGTTCCTATGTATCTGGAGTCTCTACGAGTAAAGAAAGTGTTTACTACGTTCTTCGTCTGTCTTCTCTGAACCAACCCGTGACAGAATACCGGACCAGAAAAAGTATGGAAGTTGGCCGCTTCCTATCAACCCCAGCCGATCTTTTGGTGCATTGTTTTCAGGACGGACTCCCAATTGAGGATTATGTCTCCAAATTCCTGACAATTTCCAACGGGGTAAGCTGGACAGATGATGTCCTGAAGTCTGTTTTTTGGGGCGGGCTAGATGAGAGCCTGTACCAACTAGCTCCAGCGGCAGCTATCCAAGGCACGTTTGTCCAGTACATCGATCATGTGTTGTGGTTGTGTGGGTCAGCCTTCACCGTTGGTGAGGCTGAAGATGACATCACCACACAACCACACACTACAGCCATCTCCACCACTCCAAACACAGAGCCTTCTCCGCTGGTTCCGTCCAGCCCTTCAGAGCCTTCTCCGCTGGTTCCGTCCAGCCCAGCCAAGCCCGCACCGCTGGTTCCGTCCAGCCCAGCCAAGCCTGCACCGCTGGTTCCGTCCAGCCCAGCCAAGCCTGCACCGCTGGTTCCGTCCAGCCAATCTGAGCCCGTCGCCTGCCCGCCAGAGCCTGAGCCCGTCGCCTGCCCGCCAGAGCCTGAGCCCGTCGCCTGCCCGCCAGAGCCTGAGCCCGTCGCCTGCCCGCCAGAGCCTGAGCCCGTCGCCTGCCCGCCAGAGCCTGCGCCCGTCGCCTGCCCGCCAGAGCCTGAGCCCGTCGCCTGCCAGCCAGAGACCGTCCAGCCAGAGACCGTCCAGCCAGAGACCGTCCAGCCAGAGACCGTCCAGCCAGAGACCGTCCTGCCAGAGACTTCTTCCCCGCTGGTCCCGTCCAGCCCTGCCGAGCCCTCACCGCTGGTCCCGTCCGCCCTGCCAGAGACTGTTTTCCCACCCAGCCTCCCTCTCCCACCTCCCTTCATCTGCCACCTTTCAACCCGTCCACCCCTGACTACCAGCCCTGCTGATCCAGCCTGGTCGGTGGATCCCTGGCCTCCGCCTCCAACCTCCTCTACCAGGACTCTACCTCGGCCCTTCGTCCCATCTGCTCCCCCTTGGCTCTTACCTCCCTCAGCTCCACCATGGCCCCTCAGTCCCCCAGTTCCGCCAGGCTCCCTCGTCCCCCCGGATCCACTTTGGTCCCTCGTCGGCCTTCCCTCACCTTTGGACTTCTCTCCTCTGGCTACGCCTCGTCCTTTCGTCCCCCCGGTTCTGTTGGACTCCTCACTCCCCTCAGTATCCCTTTGGTCCTCACTCCCTCTGTCTCCACCGTGTCCTTCTGTGTCCCTGTCTGCACTTCAGTCACCGGAGCCTACGGTCTCACCATGTCCCTCCAGTCCCTCAGCGTCACCCTGTCTCGTCGGCTCTACGGCTTCACCCTGGTCTCCTCTCTCACCTGCTCCGCCGCTGTCAGTCGGCCCCCTGGTGTCATCAGCCCCGCCTCCGCCTTGGCTCCTCCCTCCATCTACTCCGCCTTGGTTCCTCTGCAGCGCGAGGTCGCGCTTTCCGGAGGGGGGGTGTAATGTCACAGTCTGTCTTGTCTCCGCCTCTTCACTACACTTCCCAGCATCCCTCTTGTCTACACACCTGCTTGTCTTCATCGTTATCACCTTCCTCACAGCTGCCTGTCGTTTATGTAATCATCATCACTGTGTATTTAAGTTCCTGTCTGCATTCAGTTCATTGTCCGGTATTGTTCGTGTTTGACACGCTGTCTCACCTGTTCCTATGTATCTGGAGTCTCTACGAGTAAAGAAAGTGTTTACTACGTTCTTCGTCTGTCTTCTCTGAACCAACCCGTGACAATATCTGAAATGTTCATTTCAAATTCCCAGGTAAAATGGGAACTCCAATGCAAAATCAGGTCAACACTGGGTTTTGAGCAAAAATTTAAATGCATTCAGTTGTTCTCCTAATAAATTAGTTTATCCCCTTCAGATTCAGCACTGACGTTTTCAGGCTACCACACTGATGAGTGACAGTTTAGACGGCACCTCCTTTCAAACCAAATCACCATATATCCCAGTGCAATTATGCCTTCAAAATGAACAAAATAATAGACGCGATAACATTCAACAACCAACTCTAAAATCCATAACAGGCAACTTCCTAATATAATAAAATATAATAAATATAAATTATAATAAATAACACAAATAATATTAAATGCTAAAATAAACATTATCTTATAAAATTGCATAGGACTTTAAAAGGGCACGTTTAGTTATCAGCTCAGTCTCAGATTCTCAACGTTAAAATTGTTTTTAAACCTCTTGGCAAATCATTGTTTTTCTCAACAGTAGGAATCAAAAAACAGGAAGTAAAAGGCAAACAGAGTAACTAGGAAACTTTCAGTGATCCAGAGGGAATCATGTTTGCTGAAGACCACCTCTGAAAACAATATAATGCATTATTCATGAGAAATACTCTGTACTGTGTTCACTGACTTAACAACAACACAAATGAAACAGGCCTGAATGGAGCCGTTGTCAACTACACACAGGGTTTCTTATGTTTTCTTTCGACTACAAACAGGTTTTTATACAAATTAGCAATTTGTACGGATATATCTCTATAAAACAGGTAGAAAAACTATAAAACAAGTGTGCTATATATTATGTGTTATTGTTTTTTTGGATTACATAATTTTCTCAGCAAGTCTTCTGATTTCATAAAACAAAAAAGAAGTTTATGTGCTAAATATATACTGTAGGCCATTTTTACCTATGGCTATGAACCCAATAAATCATAGAGCATCATTGTTATTATTAAAATATGAATTTTGAATATTTTCCTAATAAATATAAAAAATCTAATTTTAAATTAAAAAAAATCATCTGGAACATAAAAAGAGCAATTCTGATGACAAATAATTACAATGATTAGGGACTGAATCTGGTTGACAGGGTTATTATCAAACATTTGTATTACCTGAAATAAACCTGAAATTAAACAAACACTGGTCGCAGCAGAATGGAGTCTGACAGAATGTTCTTCTTTGATTGAACTATCCCTTTAAGCATTGTCTGTGTTCTCTCTTAAACTTGGCAATTCTGATTTGCACGGCAAGCAGTAGGGAAGCGTTTACCCACGCTGCAATCTTCCTCTTCACCACTCCCGATTCAGGCCTGATAGTAACTGCATTAGCATTACGGGGATATCATGTTCAGGCAGTCAGGTGTTTCTGCAAATTACTAATGAGCTTATTTGTTTGAGTGGTGGAGCACTAGGAACAACCGCTGTGTGCACTTTCCACACAAGCCGATAAAAGGTTTCCACACTGTTCAAAACGAGGATGTTTGTAGCAAAATGCTACTGATTTTCCACATGTAGAAGGGCAGGGGTTGATGGTAATCGCAGACTCACCAGTAGCGGTGGCGGTCAGGGCACGTGTAACCGTGACAAGGGGTAATCAGCATGAGCGGGAAAATGTCACGATTACCAAGTCTCCAAAAGGCTCTGGGATATTTCTCTTTTGTCTTGCTTTCTGCGGTCATATCGATGTTGGGGTATAACTACCGAAAAAAACAGTTGAACCAGTTAAGCAGTCAGGAAAACACAGAGATACTTTCCATATGAACTTTGCAAGTCCTTTGACATTTCAGATATGCCCTCGCTCGCCTTTGTCAAGACGCCTGTCAAGCTCGGCACTAAATAAAAGAGGGTAGGGCTGGGAAGCAGTCGGACGATAACCTCGGGTGCAGATACGGGCGTCAAAGAGAGAGAGATGGCAACCAGTCAGGTGTGACAAAGTGCTGGTCTGGTCTTTATCCAGGCGAGATGGAAATGTCACGCCTGGCTTAATATGCCAGCTGATACCTGTTGCACATGCGGCAGGGTCGTTGTTTCAAGTCACTTCAAAGAGTTGAGAAGTTCTAAACAGACAACAACTGATGTGGCGTAAAAGGAAGTTATCTGCTAATGTAATCTCTTACAGTAACAGTTCACCCAGAACCAACAATTCTGTCATGAGGTCAATTTTGCTGTAAAACAAAAAAAGAAGAAACTGAGGAATCTTCACACAACTCTTTCATTCAACTCTTCATAGCTTCCACAGCTGTCAGGGGAGGCAAGGGAGGCACAGCCTACCCAAATCTTGAGGTGAAAATGGGAGAAGGGCCCTATTTTAACGATCTAAGCGCATGGTCTAAGGCCCCGTCCACACTACTGCGTTTTCGTTTAAAAACGGAGACCTTTTGCTACGTTTGCACCTCCCGTCCACACTAAAACGGCAAAAACGGAGACCCAAAACGGAGAAGTTTAGAAACGCTGCCGATCCGTTTTTCGTTTTGAATCTCCGGAGGGCGTTTTAGTGTAGACGGGTCAAAACTGAGGACTTTAGAAACGAGACGTAGTAGAGGCTCACGCTCGGCTCTATGATTGGGTGTCATCAGTCATGGCGTATATCTTTGCTAGCAGCTGTTGTACAAGTAAATTCTGCATTTTACAGCGCTATAACTGCCTACATGCGCCGGAGTCAAGCTATTATTCGAGCGATCTGTGACAATTCCCGTGTGCAGCGGCGGCGTTGACCGTACATGGAGCGTCGGTTTGGGGTTAACCCAGAGCATGGTGGGATAATTTTATCAATGAAGTTGTGTTTACACCGGCACGCGCATGCCCAGTGTTGGTGAATGGTCACGTGATCCGCGTTTTCAGTCGTTTTAATGTGGACGGAGATCAATTCTAATACGCAGCTAAAACGCTGGTGTGGACGGAGATCGTATTCGTTTTAATTATCCGTTTCTAAACTAAAACGCAGTAGTGTGGATGGGGCCTAAAGCGGAGGGCGCAAGTGCACTTAGGGCATGTCCGAATCCACTTTTGCTAGTTTAACGATGGGATAAATGGTCGGCGCGCGCGGTGCATGGTCTAAAAGAGTTGTCCCTATTCTCTTAATGAGTAATAGGTGTGTTTTGGGCATAACGTGGAATAAACCAATCAGAGTCTCATCTCCCATTCACTTTAAAAGCCAGTTGCGCTCACGCCATGGCGGATTCGCTATTTACATGGCGGAATTTGCAACGCCAAAGCACCAACAATGCGCCTGAACACACCTAATTTTCAGACCAGCACGCCCATGGGCGCACAAATGGGCGCAAATGCATTTGCTATTAAAACAATGTGCTGCAGGACCTGAAAATGATAACTGCGTCGGGCTGAAACTAGCAAAAGCCGGGTGCGTGATAGGGCCCTTAAAGGCACACTATGCAAGAATTATACCTTAAAATAACAGCTTCAAATTCATTTCGGTGGTACACAAACTCATAGTAGGGCGAATCATCCTGGTAGTAAAGCTTGGGGGGACAATGCAAGTTTGAGAGGAGGGGAAAAAAAAAGTTTATTTTTGCCAGTTTAACTTTTTAACGCGCAATCCAACGGACCACTGAGGCGGCGCCGGCACCATCATTACTTTCTAGAGCAATTAAATACTCCTGTTTTGTTATATACATCCCTAGAAAGTGCCTAAAAATGTTTATATACTGAAATGACTATAGGGGTCGCTGTTTGACAAAAACACAATTTCTACATAGTGTGCCTTTAATCTGAATAAAATTCCCAGTTATTAATTTCATGTCTCAGAATGTATTTCTTGTTTGTAATTTCACCATACAAACAACTATTACTGAAATCGGAACCACTGCTGTTGTTCCCTGAATGTGCCAAATCTGTTGATGTAATTACAATTTGTATTCAGAGATGCAAAATCCACCGGTGGAAAATGTTCAGCAGCTGTTTGTGCTTGTTTGGCACTTTCTTGCTTAACATTGCAAATAAAGTGCTCAAATTGCCAATTTGATGGCCAATGACATTCTGATTTACAGTACAACGATGATGATGATGCACTAGTTTGTTTAATGCTCCAGCCTTTCTGAGTTTCAACACATGCAAACCTCAGCCCAGGCTTGCGTTCTGTAGCCTTCAAATTCCATCAAAGACACCAAACATGGCATAATGATTATTTGCCTTCCCTTACAAAAAAAAAAAAAAATCCTCAGCAATGCAAATTTACTTCAAAAAAGACCTCAGTTGGCTAGTAAAGGAAGGTGCAGAAAGCAGCAACCCTTAACTGACGGCACTGAATAAAGCAAATGAATCCCCTCAGGGACACCTGGTTGTTAGAGCAAAGACAAGCCTTTAAATATGTTCAAATGAGGCTTATTTTCTAAACTCTATTAAACGAAGAATCAAAAAGCAGGAGGCTTCATTATCTCTTGCATCGCTTACATAGAAAACAAGAGATTAATTAGGGCTGTGTGGTGTCTCGCGGTGTGGGGAGTTCTGAGATGACATGCCTGCTCTTCTTGGGAACGAATAAAAGCACTGAAGCAATCTGCACGGACAAACTAATTACACTAAATTATGTAAAGTTCCTCTCACACACGGGACGACTCATTCAAGTCACTTACTGTGGTATTAGAATGTCAGGATGAGTAGTTCACAGCCTCGAGGAGCCTTTTGAAGCCTACAACTTTGTAATTAGAGCACAAGAAAGTTTTGATCCTATAGTCTGCTGGCAAACATTACAAAAGATCCAACTTCTAATATACTTTCAGACTTACAGAAATCACTTTGATCCCTCTTTAATTAACTAGACTATAACGATCTTGGTTGACATACCTTAATGCATCTTACAAATTATAGCAGAACAAGAAACTTCACATTGGAAACCAGTGAATTTATGGTGTCAGAAGAAATGTAGTCAATAATGTTAAACAAATACCTTCTTGCGATGGGTATTTGGATATGTTCTGGGCAACTAAAGTCAATATAGGTTTACCAATATAAAAATTCTATCCAATGCAGAGAAATCATGAATTATGTTGCTGTCATGGCCGATAACCGATTTTTATCATTTAAAATAATAATAATTAAGAAAGAAAGAAATAAACTACAGTAAATATTTATTATTAAATGCTAATATTTAAAAGTTATTTATGCATCACAACATTATAATGTATAGTATGAAGTTTGCATTTTCATCAAAATTATATTCTCAAGATTACATGTCAGTGTTATTATTACATTATTAATGTTTTTAAAGATTAACTTTAAAAGGTACAATATGTAAGAATTTTGTAATAAAATATCCAAAAATCACTTGCACAGGTGTGATATATTTCCTGCAGTTGTGTACTTACAATATTCCAAAAGTTCCCAAAGATTTTTCATTTCAGAGAAATTCCCATTTTAAATTGGCCGTCCCGGAATTTTCACTTGTCACTGACGTAATATCCACGTTATCCCTGGTTTACGCTTGTGCAGTACGAGCATAGTAAGCATGGTGAAAGACATGGACAACAGAGTTACGTCTAACTGTTAGCTAAAGTTGTTTCATTCAAACATTATGGACCATGGCAAGCAGACTTTGGGGAAAAAAGGAGAACTAAAACGAGGATCAATATCAGTGTGGCGTTTTCAAGATGTCGAGAGCTCCACGTCCGTGACAAACTTCAACTTGACAGAGCTCTTACATGTACTTTATTAGACAGGAGAGCAAATGTACGGTACATAAAACTAATCGGTAACACTTTACAATAAGGTTCATTAGTTAACATTAGTTATTGTATTAACTAACATGAACTAACAATGATCAATACATTTGTTACTGTATTAGTTAATCTTTGTTAACGTTTATACAGCATAACGTTTATACAGCTGTTCATTGTTTGTTAATGTTAGTTCACAGTGCATTAAGTAATGTTAACAAATACATCCTTTGATTTTAATAATGTATTAGTAAATGTTGGAATTAATATTAACTAAGATTAATAAATGCTGTATTGTTCATTCTTAGTTCATGTTAAGTAAGGTAGTTAACTAATGTTAACTAATTAACCTTATTGTAAAGTGTTACCAACTAATCAATGTTATATAGTTCAACATGATGAAATGTTAGAATATGATCTGTATGTTATTCTAATGTTGATCTAGCTTACTGCTAGTCTCATACAGCCAACAAACTAACACATAGAATAACATTATAACTTTCAACACACTCAAATGCAGTTTAGTGTAGTGTAGACCAAGTGAAACAGTGTTGCGTTACCTCACAAGCTTCATTCGTCAAATAAACTGATCTGTGTGAGTAGTAATACAGCATTTGCGGGTAGTTTGGTAGAATTAAATGGCGTGTGGCAATGATATCTGTCTCTCATTAGCAATCGCTCCCTGCTTCATACCACAGTCATGTCAAATACATCAATGTAGTCACACCATAAGCTTGACGACAAGTTCCATAATTCAACTGGAATTTTGCGTCATCAACCTACGCCTTTGTAAGAGGTTAGCGACCCCTAGCGGCGAAAAAAATGACATATTGTATCTTTAAATGAGCATTAGATGATGGAAATGTAAATATTTATTAATTATATTTACAAACTACTGTTCAGAAGTTTGGGATTTGTACAATTTTTGAAAGAAATTAATACTTTATTTCAGCAAGGATTTTTACATTGACTTTTACATTGTTACAACAAATTTCTATTTAAAATAACTGAATCACCCAAATCAGCATATTAGAATGATTTCTGAACGATCATGTGACACTGAAGACTGAAGTGATGATGCTGAAAATGTAGCTTTGCTGTCACAGAAATAAATTACAATTAAATATATATATAAAAATAAAAATCGTAATAATATTGTATAGTATTGGAACACAAGCATTCAGTTAATCTAAGCATACATGTTACTCTCTGCCTTTAAACTTTAATTAGCAAGATTTGTGAGTATACAAGGAATGAAAACATGAAAAACAGGTTTTCCAGGCCAGATAACCGGCTGCTAATATAGATGTCAGCCCACTAATGCTCTTCTTTCCTTAATAAAATAAGTCTCAGGTTTACAATCAACAAAAATAAAGATGCAAAATGTTGGTAGTTTTTATATATCTTTCACTATAACCAATAATCAATTAGAGAAGTAAAAAAAAAAAAAGTAAAAGCCAATCTAAAAAAAGCTAAAACTTCAAATTGACCAATTTCTATTAGGAGGGCTGATAGCTCTATTGAATACATTTAATGTGCCATGTGATTTGATCTTCACCATATATGTGTGTCTATCAGAAGCTAACAGAATAAACCACCCAATGCAAAGTCATTTTGTAAAGGTTGCTTTTGTGCAATCAATACTGGCAGAGTGTGATCATTACGTAGCACAATTAAGGGTGTTGTGCTCTCAGGTTCAGACAGACAGATCCTTAATCTGGGGCTGGAGAATAAATCAAATGTGAATGCTTCATCTTTTGGGTCCCTCCTATTCTCTGTGAAGTCTGAATTGTAATGTATAATAAATGAAGAAAACACATTCCAGGCTTTGATCTCATAATAAGCCTGACTAAACGTGTGTTTTTGGATGATGCCTTACAGATATTTCTGATAGATGTTTGGAATTGTTTTTCCAATTTGACATAAGACAATAAAAATATAGTGTAACTAATGAGAGGGACACACCACTAAGTTTTAATAATTTCCAGCTCCATCGCCTCAAAGTCAATGGTTGCATCCGAAATCATATACTTCCTTACTATATAGTAGGCGAGAAACCGTATGTGACAAAAGAAGTTACTCATAAAAGAGTAGGCAAAAAGTACCTGGATGGCCTATACTTCTGGCGAGATTCTGAAGTGTACATTCCATGGACACCATAAGTACCCGGCCACGGAGAGGATTTGTGAATGACAGTGAAGCAACGCAACTGACGCTGGTATAGGCCGGTCACATGATAATGACAGCATGGCGAATGTAGAATGTCCGGATTACATTCATACTACACACATTTATACAGAACATACATTTTTAGCAGTCTTGAAGTAATTACTCACTCAAAATAAGTACATACTCAAGAGAGTATGCCATTTCAGATGCAGCAAATGGGTTTTTTGGTTAGCCTAAATGCCAGAAATAAAGTCTGTGGTTACCACAAGCCCAATGTATTTGCGCATTTTATTTTACAACATAAAATACATCAGAAAAACCCAGTCTTGAAAAAGTTGGTTATGTGAGAGAGGTTGTTGAAACATTAAACAGCAGTGAACAGGTAAATCTACTCACTAGACCGTTATAATTGGGCTCTTGCAAACTCTAACTTTCAGGTAAAATGTTTTTTTTTTTTTTTTAAATAAAGACGGCAAGACTTGTGGAAAGCTTAAATGGGGCCTATTATGCCCCTTTTTACAAGATGTAAGAATGTTTCTGTGACGTTTCAGCTCAAAATACCCCACAGATCACTTATAGCATGTCCAATTTGTCCCTTTTTGGGTGTGAGAAAAAACATGCAGTTTCTGTGTGTGTACCTTTAAATGCAAATGAGCTGCTACTCCCTTCGGATACTCCGCAACAACAAAACTGGAGAATCTCACACAGCTAAAATGTCAGTAATTGTCAGTAGCGGTGTTCAGCCTTATATGTTAGAAACGGAGTCGGAAAAAGTTTCAATTTTTCTGAATGGTAAGGCTAGTTGATGAATTTGGAGTCGGAAGTCACGTTTTGAATGGTTAGTTGCGGAATGTATGTAGTTGATGTGTAGATAACTTTATTCAACTTATCAATTGCCGTGTTCCATCATGATCATCTATAAATGATTGTGCAGGTGCTCATGAGGGAAATGTAGAGAGATGTTGGTATCCCATCTTTCAGAATCAGCTTTTATGCAAATCCAGCATTGAACTGACCCTAAACAGTCCGCCCGTAAAATTATTTGTACAAACATGAGACTTAACCTAATTTCTTCATAAATGAAACTCATCTATTGTGTCCAGAGTGTCTCAGATGCCAGGAGTCTATGGAGACTCATGTTCATTGGTACATCCAAAAACAGAACATTTGTAATGTTTATGTGTTGCAGACATCATATCAATAGGTGCAATAACAAGGATATAAACAAGGCACATATGTGCAGCTCACTCAGGGCAGGATCTAAATTCATGGGTGGGGTTTGACATCACAGTAGGGGCAAATCTGGAACAGCACATTTTCATACACTGCTTCTGATTTATGGGGATTATAAAAAATGGAGTGGGTGGCTTTTTACCATTAGGCTGGTTGTTTACACACTGTGGACACACATCAGTGTTCAAACACCAGGTAAAAGTGAATTTTGCATAATAGGTCCCCTTTAATGATGGTGGAGTTGAAGTCTTGCAACCGTATAGTGTAGTCTTATAGCCTACGTTTAGCTTATTACTTCTGGCGATTGAATTTAAGCTTCAAAATTCATACACAAATGTGTTAATTTGTGAAAATTATCATGATGGACAAAACATGTAAGAATCATTAACTTGTGTTGGTCACATAATTTTCTTTTTTTGAAACGTTGTTTCACAGAAAATCCTATTGGGTTTTTGTTAAGGGAACAAGGGTGATGCAAACTTCGGGGTTGGCCTACAGAAATACATCATCACAGCAGCACTATATTTGTTAGGTTCATTCTAATAAAGAACAAGACTCTGGAATGCTAAATAGTTACACTGCCCCTAGTGGAAGGCATTGGAATGAAAGTCTACTATCAAACTTGGTAATGGGATTATGGCTGTTACAATATATTAAAAAAGAAAACAGTTCTATGATCATGTTTGGAACACTTTTTTCCTTATTGTATATGAGAGTTTTCACAATTTAACATAACACAATAGAAAGATATGAAAGGGACACAACACTTAGCTTAGGTTCTTCATAAAGCATAAAAGTGAATATTAAACCGTAAACTATATTCAAATCACTGAAGCAGAATGTTATTATATGCACAATTCGACCGCATGCTTTTCAAAAGGATGGGGCAATATCAAAGAACAACCGAATGATAATGCAAACACTTGCCAATCTGTGTTGTGTTTGGCATTCTTCCTAGACGGTGACTAAAATATGCCCTTTTATCTCAGATGTAGGTTTGAAATGAAATTCACCGCTGTGAGGGTGAGTAAAGCATTTGTTGGAGGGCTGCTCTTGCAGAAACTGACATAAGGCTAATGTTTTCGGTTGCATGGATGGGGGAAGTCAGTGAGGATATGTCCATTAAACTGCCACACTTCAGACTACGCTATTAAATGTAATGGCTTCTATCAGTGTTGTATGTTCTAGTGAGTTTCTGCTGACTTCAATAGAAATCAATCACAACCTCTCTAGCAGGTTAAGATGTTAAAAGCTCATCGCATGGCGAATTGGTGAAATTGTGCTCGAATTCTCGCTGTTTATCATCTTTTGAAAATGGACCAATCAGGCTATTAGATATACTAATCAGTTCTTTCAAAAAGTGAATCATCAAACTTCCAAGTTTCTATTAAAAATGACTTATAGGCATAAAGATAAAGCACTAGTCTCAAATGGCAATGGTAAAGCTTGATTATATGTGAGTGCTTGATATGAGAGCATGACTTTACAACAACTGTTATTTAAAATCAATTAAATTGTCTCCTGTGATGGAAAAACAACATGAAATCAACCACAAATCCCTATTGGACAAACAAGAGCAGCTTTTAAATTTCAAGTTTCTAATTAAATTAATGGGTGCCACACAGAAATAACTGCTCAATGTCTCCATGGTGTGTGCTTTTTCGTTTTGACCCACTGAAGTGTCACAAGCTTTTGACAGAAATGAATTCACTAAATGCAAAAATAGCACCTTGCTGCTTTTAAGAACATGACAAATATCCGGTACAGTAAACCCATATACTAATTCAACTGTCTTCTACTGACATCCCACTTCATAGTTCAAAGCATATTTTCTGCACTGCTAAGATATTTTTTCTCTACCATCCATTTTCAAGCCTCTTCTTGTGTCTTTTATGCTCTGAAATCCATGACATCACTGCCCTCCTGGCTGTTGGTTCAGTTTCAATCAAACCTTTTCTTGGAAACAGACAGAATAATCATATTTAGGTGAGGGAGACCGATCCTTAAAGGTAAGTTCTAGCATGTGCACTCCTTAGGGGACAATCACACAGAATTTATTTTAACTTATTTTAACTTAAACACTGCGTTTTTAGAATGCCATGCCATGCACAAGACGCTGCCAAAGAAGCCAGACACGAGTGCAACGGACAAGCACGTCTGTATAGTGCACGTTTACATCAAAAAACTATGGAATGAAAAAACGCATTCTGTGTGAACTGGCCTTAACTAGTTAGAGAAATATAAGCACAGAAAATAAGAGATAAACAATATAGTCCTTAGAGTAACACAGCAGACCTATGGTGCACAAACTTCATATTGCAGACGTCACAAAATGGCGAAGGCTTAAAGGGTTAGTTCACCCAAAAAAGACTCACCCTCATGTCGTTCCAAGCCTGTAAGACCTCCGTTCATCTTCGGAACACAGTTTAAAGGGGTCATATAATGCAATTTTTGTACAAGCTAATATGATTCTTTAGGGTCTAAATTACAACTTTGTAATATACTTTAATTAAAAATTCTCATTAGTATTGTAAGAAAACACTTATTTTACCTGGTCAAAAACAGCTCTGTTTTCAGCACGCCGTTTTAGTGCATATGACTTTAAATGATCATGAGCTTTGCTGACTCCGCCTCTCTGTTCTGCGCATACACCGTTTGTAACACAATAACCACGCGTTGTTCATTATAAACGTGGGATTATGAATTTTATTGAGATTGTTGTACATAGAAAACATGCTGTAATGTACCCTGAGTGTAAACCGACGCATTCATCGTGAAGCGTGCAGCTGGCGATTTGCAAAGATTATATAAAGATTAATATAAAGATTAATAAAACGTTACACTCACTTTAGTTCTTCTGAATGTTCAGCAGGAAGACGAATAGGTTCCGATCCTTTATTCAGGTGCAGCTTCTCAGCAAAACCAGCTTTACACTGATCCTCGTTTATAAAGCAGTCCACTGAGAAATGATTCGACGTTGCTCGTGGGGAATATTCCCTTCGAAAACAAACTCAGCCACTGCGTCTTCAGCGGTTCGGATTTAGGAACATTAAAATGACTGCTGTGTTCGTTATTGCACCCAAGAACAGAACACCACAATCGCTTAGACGCCATTCTGCTCATAGACAGTGCTCCAGCATATCAACAATGACCGCGCCGGTCCGCGCAGACTATGATTGACAGGACGAGCGAGGGCGGGTCTGTGTTGAATCACAAGCTGTCAATCAACAATCGCGGGAGGGGCTTCCGTTTTATTGACGTCACAAAAACGAACGGCTCAATTTGAGGCAGGGGAAAACATATAAGGAGATTAAAACAAAAACACTGGATGGATTTTTATCATTATATGATGGTTGTGTACAGGCACTGCCAACACACATTTCAGTACAATCAACTTGTAAAAGTGCATGTACCATTATATGACCCCTTTAAGATATTTTAATTTAGTCCGAGAGCTTTCTGTCCCTCCATTGAAAATGTATGTACGCTGTACGGTATACTGTCCTTGTCCAGAAAGGAAATAAAGACATCATCAAAGTAGTCCATGTGACATCAGTGGGTTAGTTAGAATGTTTTGAAGCATCGAAAATACATTTTTGTCCAAAAATAACAAAAACTACGACTTTATTCAGCATTGTATTCTCGTCCTGTTCTGTTGTCAATCCGCGTTCACGAGTCCGCAGTGACTAAATCTAAAATATCTTAAACTGTGTTCCGAAGATGAGGTCTTACGGGCTTGGAACGACATGAGGGTGAGTCATTAATGACATAATTTTCATTTTTGGGTGAACTAACCCTTTAAGCTTGTTGGAGTGAATTTGATCTGCAAGTTAGAATTTCTTCATTTCCAAGTAAGTAAAAAAATAAAAATAAAAAATCAGTACAAATGATAAATGAGGCCATCTTTTCACATGCTTGATTTTCTTCACATCGTCTGATTCAGTAAAGGAGAGAGTGATGGTGGCTGATTTCCCATGCATTGTGTGTGCATTCATATGCATGTGGCTGCATAAGTGTGTGTGTATGACGAAGCGAGCCCAAGCTAAATAATGTTCCTGCCTTCACCTCACGCATGAAGATATTTTCTCTGTGCGAGACAAAATAAACCTCTACCCACTTGACTATATCTCCAATATTTATGGTGATTAGAAAGCTTAAGAGTGTAATAATGGCCCAGCAGTGCCCCGGTACTTGCTAAAGGGGAAGATTCATATGACTGAATCAACCTGACTGCATTTGATGCCACAAATTAAAGTTATTTTAAGGCTTATATCAGGTGAAGAGTGCCTTAAGGTAATAAATGCACATTTTCACTTTTAAAAGTGTATATTTCTGATTGAGGAAAAAAGCCTATGTTTGGTAACTCTGTATGATACTGTCAAAATTGTACTGTATGATACCTATAAAATGAAGAAATGGCATGTGTCTCCTGTAAAGAAGACATAATCTCTTGTGAATGAGTCCCTGATGCTGGCAATCCCTCATAAAAATTCCCACCCATGATAAAGCTCAAATTTACATAAATTTACTGTAGGCAAGATTGCAATGAGATCACACAGGCTGCCTCACACTTGCAGCTTAGTGCTGTCGTAAACAGTGCTCTCTACCAGGGGTGTGAAGTAGGGGTGTAACTGTTCAATTTACCCATGATTTGGTTTTGTTTGGTCACGGCTTCAGTATGGTTCAGTATGTGCTATGTTCAGGGAAAAAAGGGTTACTGTCAAAAAAAGAAAATAAGAACAAATACTCAAACTACAAGCAACAGCACAAATAAAAACAATAGACCAAAGATACCATAAAATAAACAGTGCTTTTCAGGTTATTTAGGTATCTAACAGTAGTTTTCAGGTACAGAAATTCAATACAGTAATCAAACCTAAAATAACATTGCATATAATCTTCACTGCATAAATTAAAGATTAATCATTATTAAACTATTCAGTCGAGAGCAGGGAGAGATTTCCTTGTCTTTTGTTGTTTGATAAGCATTAATATTAGGCAGCAGGAATATTAGGCTGCTACCATTTTAATACAGATCTAACATCCTGATACTGAACACATACATTGTCTTTCTCGACTGTTTATGTTCACTTAAGACATAACCTACTATGTTTGCTTGGGTACTTGACAAGACGGATATGTTAACATAATTTTTGTGTGAATTTGTCTGTTCAAGCGCAAGACTTGTCTGAGACGGGGCAGTGGAAGTTCTTTTTAACGTCTTCTTGCGCTTACATTTTTAAATTGGCAAGGCTTAAATTAGTTTAGTTTAAACACAGATAGCAACATGTGCTGTTCAGGTCTCGCCTGCGCTTGTGCGCTATCAACATTTAACATCCTGGTGATGACGGTATAAACGACTGGTCATATTGTGCATATGGAACTTCTATTGAAAAAAGTTTAAAAAGAGTGACTGTTTTGTCCACGTTTTTGATGATCATCGCTGTTGTAACGTATTGGGAAGCCATAATGCGTATCCATTGACAGAAATATACATTAGCCGAACTCTGTCTGTCTGTTTTACGCATTGTTATTTCCAACAAACCATATTATAGATGCGTCATCAGATTTAAGGTGAACCGCGGTGCAAGTGCGTGCTGAACTGTGGGTGGAGAGCAGTATGGATCGATTTTTTACAGAGAACCGTTACACGCCTAGTGTGAAGTAATGAATTACAAATACGCACATAACAATAATTAAGTCAAATTTTTATACTTTTACATGAGTACATTTTCATTGATAAATAAGGTGGGACTTTTTGCTATTAGATATAAAAAACACGTCAAAAAGTTATTCTATGGTGGACAAAAGATGAATGCAACTTCACTAAAAAAAGAAAAAGAAAATTCCCCTCAAACTTAAAAAAAATGCATATTCTGCAGTCCAACGCAATATAACAAGCCAGTCAAAGAGGAGCAAAGAGGCAAGTGGGTGCCTAGACTTCAATAAAATTCTCTGGCATTTGCCCTTAAACTCATCATCAACTCTCAGCCTCTGGAGGCCGCATGATATTCTGTCCTGTTCATGTTCTGGAAAGAAAATAGCCTCGAGAGGTAGAAGCAGGCTGGAGACACGCACCAATATTGCACGGTACTCACCACACATCTGACAGGTTGATTTGAATATGGTTGTAATGAGATTATTCAGAATGCAGGGTGTGTTCAAGCCTCTTAGACACAAAGTGATCCTTGCTGGTAATGAAACACTACACACACACACACACACACAGACACGCACTGTATATAAAGTTTTTTTGTATCAAGCACTGAGAGCTGTATATCAGATCAAATATAAATAAATAAATATACACTAATACACTCTCTCTAACACACACACACACACACACACACACACGCACACACAAAGTACATATATTTACACATAAATTAGGCCTAACTGTTGACTTCACTGTCAATGTCATGAACTAACTTGATTAAAACAGGTTTTAAAGTCACCTGCAATTAAGCATCACATGCATTGATTAAAGATATTCAACAATCTTCACAAATCAAACTCTGTTCATTAACTTTCTTGTCAGAGCAATGAACTAATTTCAAGTACCTAACGAATTAAAGCAAGTCTTTCATCTTTAGATGCACACCCAACTTTTAATCTTTGAGGCAAGGGTTTGTGCTCTGACATCGAAGCAAAAGACTTAAGCAAGAGCTAGTACAGATCTTCAGTCATTTCTGTTGCTCGTTTTAATCTATACACATATTAAACCCCACAGCGTGAGATTATGCTTCCCCACTGGCCAAACACCATGTTATCCCCACTTTAGCTGTCACTTCATGAATGCAATGATCCTTAATGCTAACTAGACTACAGTGAAGGTCTTTCCCCACTGTCACAAGCGTCCAGAGCGCCATAGTCTATTAATCCAAACTATCATGCAGATGTTTCAAGTAATTTGTGTTCTCCAGAGTAAGAGTAAAAAAATAAAGGTCACTCAAAAGAGTCACTTTGACTGATTCATAAACATTGTTAAATACAGTTCTAAAGGCTCTATCAAAGTCTATCAAGTGTCACATTACTAAAAGTAATGGTATGTATGTGCATGACGTGTGACATTGCAATTAATATATTTCCCATAATGCTGTGCCCCTTCCCTTCTCTCAACATGAAGAATTCAATCCATTCTCTTTGAGGTGGCTTTTCAAAAGCACTTCATTGAGACCCAGCGACACCTTTGTCAAAAGCATTTCAGTATTCATGTATTCTTGGCGGTAAGGGAAGTAACTGGAGAAGAAACTGTTAAATGGAACTCGCATAATGGGAAATCCATTTGTTGACTCCTCTGCCTGGGTCAGTGCGACAAGGTCAGTGAATGTATTACTGCGAGATGGCAAGGGTGCTGATACAGGCCTTGTGATGGATTGTAAAAACCTGATAGCAAATGCCAACAAAATGCCACGGCTTGAGCTGCCAGCCTTGGCGCAAACAGCAAAGGATTTATTTTGATGCACATGTTTGCCTGGAGAGAGGAACAGGATAAAACAATGAAATCAAGGCCTTTTCTGTCACCACTTTCCTGTATTTTTGTTGGAGGTGAACAATAGCTTTATTCTTAGCTTTGTGTGCAAGTGTATTTGCTTATCCAAGAGTTCCTTTGTGACACAAAAAAGTGTGTCCATTGAAATCATTTCAAAGTCTGTAGTCTGTAAATTTAGTTGGGACTTCCTTAAAATGTAATTGCAAAACATTCCATCTAAAGTGAAAATAACTGAAGAGTCTTTCAAATTCACTTAAAGGATTAGTTCACTTTAAAAAAAACTTTTGCTGATAATTTACTCACCCCCATGTCATCCAAGATGTTCATGTCATTCTTTCTTCAGTCGAAAAGAAATTAAGGTTTTTGATGAAAACTTTCCAGGATTTTTCTCCATATAATGGACTTCAATGGGATGACTCTGAACAGAGCAAGGCGAGCATTTGTGCTTATAAAACTTAAACTTTTTATTTATTTTTGAAATGACTGATTGTTTCGCTAGATAAGACCCTTATTCATCGTCTGGTATCGTTTAAAGCCATTTGAAGCTGCACTGAAACTGTCATTTGGACCTTGAACCGTTTGGCCCATTGAAGTCCATTGGAAGAAAGACATGGACATCTTGGATGACATGGGGGTGAGTAAATTATCAGCAAAAGTTTTTTTTTTTTAAAGTGAACTAATCCTTTAAGTGAATTTGAAAGACTCTTCAGTTATTTTCACTCTGGAGTCTTTCTGGTAGAACTGGACCTTGGAGCAGTGGAAGAAAGGTCACCTGGTCCGATGAGTCCCGTTTTATTTTAAAATCACATGGACGGCCGTGTACGTGTGCGCTGTTTGCCTGGGGAAGTGATGGTACCAGGATGTACTGTGGGACGACAACAAGCCAGTGGAGGGAGTGTGATAGGCAATGTTCTGTTGGGAAAACCTGGGTCGACCATTCATGTGGACGTAAATTTGACATGCGCCACCTACCTAAACATTATTACAGACCAGGTACACCCCTTCATGACAATGGTGTTCTCTGCCTCTTTCAGCAGGATAATGCTCCGTGCCACACTGTACACATTGTCCAGGAAAGGTGGAGAACATAATGAAGATTTCAAGGTGTTGCCCTGGACTCCAAATTCCCCAGATCTGTGCTGGACCAACAAGTTTGAGCCATGGCGGCTCCACCTCACAACCTACATGACTTGAAGGGTCTGCTGCTAATGTCTTGGTGCCAGATTCCACAGGACACCTTCAGGGGTCTTGTAGAGTCCATGCCTCAGCAGGTCGGTGCTGTTTTGGCAGCACGGGCAGGCCCAACAGCCTATTAGGCAGGTGGTCATAATGTTTTGGCTCATCAGTGTACATAATAATAATACATAAATATAAGAAGAACCTACACAAATTCAATAATAATTACAATATAAGCATATGTCTTATTGCTGGTCCAATTTTTTTCAAGGTTAGTAAAGGACAATTTTAGTACAATTATCTTTCTGAGGGGAAATTTTAAGCTATAACGTACAAGTCAGATGATAAATAATTTAAAATTCAAATCTATATTTGATATCCATTCATTTCATTATTGGGTAAGCAGCCATGTAAAATGTGAGGGAACATATGGTCAGATGGTAATTATTGCTAAATAAACCAGGACCTTGACACAAAGCAAAAAGACTTTTTACTACTTAATCATTAAATAGGGTTATGCTTTCACATCAGCAATATGATTTAGTAGTACTCAGTCTATGTTCTACATTTTACCATTTTTAAAGCCACATACAAATTTCACCCAACATCAACACAGAAAATGCAGAAAATCCAGAGATGTGGACTATTAGCACTTAGCGACATTTCCAGTGTACACACAAAGCAAATCACTGTCTTCCACAGCAGACTCATTAAACTGAAACATGTCCATAACCCAAAAAAGACAGCAGGCCTATAGCCCAAAGGCAGCAACTCTCTGACTCACTTGCATAAGAAATCTCCTGGAAGCCAAGTGGCAGGATGTTAATGCCAGTCACAGTGTCAGCTCTTATCTGCTGAGACCATCAGCACACAAGTGTTATTCACTAACACTGAGGAAATAATGTCAGGTGTTAAAATACCCACCAATGTATACTCAAAGCATACAGTCCAGTGGCTGAAGATGACTTAAAGAGTTTTGTCCTCCAATTCAACCCCTTTTTCATTATCTTAAGTATCATCTGAAGTATGGGTCATTGAAGGCAAACTGCAGCCCTAACTACGGCAAATTTTAGTTAGCTTTAGCTGACTTCACACAGGAAGTACACCACCGGGCCAGAAAAAAAAAAATGACTAAGCTAAACAGACTTTAATTAAATTGTCTATTAAATTATCTAAACCACAAATTATCAGTCACGAAATTAGCCAACTTTAAGCAAATGCACACAAAAAAGCCATTGCTGTCTCAGAAAAACAACAAAGACAAAATGACGTTTGTTGGCAGAATATGGGAAGTTTGAATCAGAGTGGTTCAGCAGAGTTCTGTGATGAATTCCAATGAAGCACAAGTTGCATGGTGATGTTCCAGAGCGGTGTCTTCGAAAATTTGGTGAGAAATATAATAATAAATGCATCTCTACCACAGTGAAGCATAAAAGGAGAGGTGGCATTGTGTGGGAACCTTCTTAGCTGCTGCTATTGGTGAGCTACTTTACTGTGAAAAGTCATTTAACGCTTTGGAGTACAGAAGAATATTTCAGAATGGCTTTCCCACAATTGAAAAGTTGTTATCTGAAGAGGAATTATCAGATGTTATTTGTTCAACAAGACAATGCCGAGGAGTTTACAACAATGACATTAATAAGGCAATGGCAATGAGGTTTGTGCCGGAGATTTGCATGACAATGCCATTTATGTGTAGTTCTAAGAACATTACTGGAATGCAAAAGCTGATTTGCATGCCTTTGCCAAAGAATTTGGTTCAGTCAATAGTGACCAAAAATGTTAATTAAACCGGCAAAACATCCCTGATTCTGGAATAGATCAAATTATTGTGGTATCAAGTTTCTGGGTTCTTCAGACAGGCCGTTTTTAGTGAAGAAAAAGATCATCATAGCAGTACTAATAACGATTATTAATTACTTAAAAATGATATCTATTGTTTATAGCAAAGAAAAAGTCACATTTTAGGAGAACTGGGGAAAAAAAAGTTTAACTTTATTCAGTATTCAGTATGTCGAACAAGGAAACAGTTTGTTTCATACATAAATTAAACACATTATCATTACTGTTCACATGGATTCACGGAAACGACTAAAAACGCTATATTATCCAGGCCAGACAAGTAATTTGGCGACCACGTAAGAAAGACTACGCCCCACGCTCATAAGCATTCAAACGCGCATCATACATATAGACTAAACACTTAATACGCAT
The DNA here is from genome assembly GCF_029890125.1 of Rhinichthys klamathensis goyatoka. Lineage (NCBI taxonomy): Eukaryota > Metazoa > Chordata > Actinopteri > Cypriniformes > Leuciscidae > Rhinichthys > Rhinichthys klamathensis. The sequence continues at coordinate 345,988 of NW_026606604.1, forward strand.
GTGCATGCCATCACCGTTTTCACAGATTCACGTTTTTGAAGTTTACACAGAGATGATAATAGTATCGTTTTCAAAACTTGATTTCAAAAACGTGCACTTTGAAACCCATTTCAAAGTTTGCGTTCTCAGGCCACCAAAACACTGTTGTCGTGTAAATGAACGGCCAGAACGCATCAAAAGTTTTCCGTTTTTAGTTGAAAGCAGTGTTGTGTAAGCAGCCCCTAAGTTAATAGCTAATGATTTTTACAATGGAAATAACTCAATCAAAAACTTACTTAAACTGGACAATGACTTTCTTCTAGAGCTGCTGTAGAGCCCAAATTTCCTATTATCACTGTAAAGCTGCTTTGAAACAATCTGTATTGTAAAAAGCACTATATAAATGAAGGTGACTTGACTTGACTTGTCTTGTCTTTGAAAAGCATAAAATGCACATTTATAGGGCTAAAAAATGGAAAATACAGTGAAAAATACAAGTAAAATGCCCTTGCTGGGCATTTCACCTCATAAATAAAAATATTTGATATTAATCAGACTTAATAGCTGCTGGTTTTAATTGCATTTATTTAGAATATAGTTAGTAATTGTTAGATGTGCTCAGATGTAAATCAGAGGATAAATATAATGGGGTCCATGACCTATCATAATTTGCATCAAATTCAGAGTTTTTTCCTGATCTACCAATCTCCAACATTTATTGGGAAATATGGCATTTAAACCCCCGACACAGCACTTTTGATCATTTTTAGCTCATTTACCCTTTTAAAAAACATTTTCTCGGGTCCCTGAAGAACCTAGAAGTAAACACTAATTTCATCTATATACTCTGACATTAAATAAAATATTCAGTTTGTTATGAAAAGAACCCCATGATAACACACGTCCACACTGAATGGTAAACTGCTGCAAAGTATTTAACAGCAGATATTAATTACGATTCTGAAAAGTATGCTAAATTGGACCGTCTATCAGCAGACCACGCATGCATAAACCTAATTTCATGAGCGACATTTCCACAGAAAGCCACCGATGACATTTCTCACACGCATATGACAAGACCTCACACAACAAATACCGCCACTGGAGGATTTAGAAGAGGAGACAAAAAAGTCATTACTAAGTAGCCGAGAGAGTTGTGAGTCTCCAATCACACACACAGACACAGAAACAAACAGGCAGGGGGTCCACCGCCTCAGTTAATAAGGCCTGTCCTTTGGGAAATTGTTGAAGTAGTCTTCAGCTTCGAGGCAGAGAGTGTTTGAGAGAGTGTGAGCGTGTTAGTGAGACAGGGAAGGACTCAGCTGCTCTTCTTTAATCATTGGCAAAGTTTAGTGGTGTAGTTCAGCTCCGGTCCTTCACTGCAGATGAGAGATTTCAGGGAGTGACCGCAATATTAACGAATGTGAGTGGGCATCTCCTGCGTGCTCCTTACTAATCATCTAAGAGCCACCTTGAACATCTCAAAAAAATAGGAAAAATACAGAACAGTCATTATCCGAGCCCTGCAAAGCCGATTAACCCTCTGGAAAAGTAGGATGCCAGCAATCCCAGCTCGCCATGGCAATTGAACACTAGGGCTTGGCGGTGTGACTATATCGTGCCGATAATATAAAGTGTCTGTTGTTAGAGATTTTCCTATATTGTTTATATCGTGTTATGTAAATACTGTATATCTCCTTAACACAGTACTATTTTTTGATACTTTAGAGTCATAAAGACGTGCATGAGAGAGAAAATTAAGAGCAGAACGTGCGTGATGTACAAAAAATTGTTATTAAGCACAATAAGCCGTAAAAAAACTCAGTATGTGCGAGCAAAAATGCAATACTCACATTGGCTGACACACCCGAAGCGCGTGATCCCGAATTTAGTTAACCTTCACGGCTTATTGTTCTTGAATTGTCAAATGCACGCAGATTTGTATCAAAATGCCCATCGTGTATATGGAGTATTTACAAACACAGTCAATGGTTGAAAACCAGATATACTGTACTGTATATTAGATCCATGAATTCAGTCTTAAAGTGACAACAGCATAACATCTCTGCTGCCGAGTGTGTTATTAATGTTAATCGAACAACAAAAGACAAAGTGAAAATCACTCACTGCTCTTGACTAAATAACTTTTATATCTTTAAAGGTGCAGTGTGTAGATTTTAGCGGCATCTAGCAGTACGGTTGCGAGTTGCACTAATGGCTCAGCCACTGATCTATATAGAATGACTGGATAGCTCATGACATCATAAACAGTGAAGCCACCGCGCCGCCATATTGTGATTCCCTAGTGAGCTCGCGTTCTATTGAATCAATAGGAAATTGTATGATTTGACTGAGAAAACATTAGATTTAAAGACGGTGTCTCGTTATGCAAAGTCTCCCTGAACAGTCTTACAACGTAAACATCCTAAGCATTTAAATGGGTATTTGTTTAAAGTCGGAAATTATTCCTGCTTACTAAAAATTAAGTATATGTGAATTGTGAACTCAAAATTTAGCTCTTTCTGATTGTGTTTTACAGATAGATCAGTAGTCTGCTCAAGTATTTGATTAGTTAGCAAGAACATGTCCAGGAAATGCATAATACAAATTGTATGGGTTAATGTACACCTGTTTCACCTCTTATTTACCCCTTATTTACACTGCACACGTCTGCGGCGCGTTTACAGCTGTGACACGGCTACCGGAGCTGATCGCGCCCACAAATCGGCAAATCACGTGGAAATGCTCCCGGTGCGAGTTGACACCGCGTGAAGGTAGGAATAAAACATTGTCGGAGCCATAATGCGCCGCAGATGTGTGCACTGTAAATAAGGGGTTTACACATAGGCCTACTCCGTTTGCAGTGCATATTTTTACCATACCCATGTCAACAGGTTGGAGCTTTCACTGCACGCAGATGCCCGTCCTGTGCGGTGCGGGCAGAGATCGTTTCTGCTGCAGGCGCTGAATTAAAGTGACAGCGCATGGTTCGTGGTCAAACTGAACACGGGTTGACATGAAAATATTAAATATATGCATTTAATTAAATTTATAAGACGTAATGCATTGAATAATACGTTTATTGGGTTTAAACTTGAATACGTCTGTGAAAGAATGCATAGTAGGCTATAATTTTTTTTTAAACAACACGGAAATAGCGACAATTGTTCATATAAATTACTATATATGAGCTTAAAGTACAACCTGTGAGCAGTTTTTCAAGATCCTTTTGTGATCTTCGTTTTACACTTGTTGATGCGCAGCGGGTCATCTTAAAAGTGCCGTCGGAGCTACCTATCTCTGTATTACGGCCGTTGGAGCCCTCTGCTGGTAGGGAATCGTAAGATGGCCGCTCGAACACTTCCGGTGGCTTCACTGCCTGGTGGCAGTTTAGAACGTCATGAGCTATCCAGTCATTATATAGATCAGTGGGCTCAGCCCACTGCTCACCCCTCCCTTTCGAAGAAGCTACGGTTGCTAAAACGGGACAAACATATCGTCGTCTGAGACAGCAGAGAATAGCCAGAGTAAGCCAAGAGTGTGTAACATTGTCACTGTTTCTGTACCACAGTCCATTATAAACCACATCATGGATAAAGTTTACAAAGCCATAGTCAGGTGAGGATCAAGGGTCTTAATATATAATATAATAATAGTAATCAGCTGATTGTCTCACGAACGTAACCAGCACATTTCTCCCCACATAGCAAACCCCATAATACAGCGAGGGAGAAGAACCACATGAAACTATGCAACTATATATTTTTTCTAACAGCTGGCTAATATGAGCTGTTACTGTGGCTGAGCTGGTTAAAACGTAAAGCGTAAAGCATTGTTTAAACTCGACGCGTCCGCTTGATCGCAAAGGTGCGCGCGGCAAAAATGACGTGATTGTAACAGCGCGCGCGCCTCCGCATCACCTAGACACCATTTACTACACACAAATTAATAAATAATAATGAATAAAAATATAGTTTTTTTCGACTTAAAATGCTTCCAAGATCGACTTGTCGACCGCGATCGACGGGTTGGTGACTCCTGTAACGTTACTGTTTTACATCAATAGTACTAATCAGCTGATTGTCAAAGCCTTAACACAGCGAGGGAGAAGAACTAAGTTACATGAAACAATCCAACTACATATTTTACACCACTGACAAGGGAAAAGTCACTACTCACGGTGTTTATGGCTATAGCTTCTAGCTTTCTGCGGCTTCTCTTTCAAGGTATGAATGAAACGCGCTCTGTAGCGTTCTTTGTTCGCTGTCGGCTACGGTAGAAACATGACGTCACAATATGTCGACCTTCATAGAAGGGGGTGCTCGCGGTTATGTAGATATAAATGTCTATGTAGATATAAAAGGTAATAAAAACATAACGGTTCATTGAGTAAGGTCTTTATAAACACATAGTTATGGATCTTATATTGCATTTCTGTCAATAGATCCTCAGAAATATTACACATTGCACCTTTAATAAGCATCAAAGTATATTTAATGTATACAGTAAAGACTGCAGTGTTTTAGTTTCACATTTAATTAATTTATGTTTGTTTTAATAAACCTACTGTACTTGAAAAACTTCTATTTTTGTCCTATCATTTTGGTGAAATAACATTTTTCATTTTTGGTCACATTGCCCACCTCTGTTAAATACAGTTACATCACTGAACGAATCAGACACAAAACTGAACACTGCTATGTTTACTAACAGAGAGGGACAGTAATTTGTCTGGACATTTTTTTGTGACAGTACATTGAAGGGTCACTGCAGCCTACGCTGTGCTGTATTGTTCACTGTTACAAACTACAACCACCATCCATACTCATTTATCACCTCTCGTAATCATCTATCACCATCTATCAGCTCAGCTGGAGTGGAGGACGACTACGGCATCTCATCACACATCACTCTCTGGCCCTGTTTCTCTGACAGGGACACAATGTCCTGTCTCAGCACATTAAAAGAAAACCTTGCTGGGCTGTGAACTGGGCGTTAGCACGTTAGAACAAAGCGCACACTAAAAGACACAAGGATGACTCCCGGAGCACATCCATTACAAGATGTTAAACCTCTGATTGTAGTTTTGATTCCAAAAGTTAGAATGTAGGCTATGCACATAGTAAGAAGACAGTGCATTAATGAGAATGTCAACAATTTTTTAATGAATACTTTTATTCAGCAAGGATCTATTAAATTGATCAAACATGACAACAAAGACTTTTGTTACAAAAAAAATATACTGCAAATAAATGCTGTTCTTAAGAGACATTTCTTGAGCACAGAATCAGCATATTAGAATGATTTTTGACTGACTCTGAAGACTGGAGTAATGATGCTGAAAATTCAGCTTGAACATCACAGGAATAAATAAAATTGTAAAATATATTAATGTAATAATATTACAGTAAATGTAATAATATTACTGTGTTTACTTTATTTTTGATCAAATAAATGCACTTCTTTCAAAAAACGGATCAAATTTTTGAACAGTAGCGTTCTCTTTGCAACTAATTTAAATGACTTAATCAAAAGCACTGACCATCGTAGAAGTCCAATAAAACAATAAAGCATGCACTGCATCAATATTGATCAAATTAGTCAACAGAACTCACCACATAATAGATAGCCATTATAATCAGAGGATGTTGTTTTTTTCCGCATAAAACATTGATGGATCATTCCAGATGTTTTCCATCTTTTTCACACACAAAAACAAGACCATAATTTAAACATAGCACACCAATTTAAAATGTTACATCTTTAATCTTTGTGACAATGACAAAATAGTTGTAGACAATGTTTCCAATGTCTTACATTAGGAGTTTTTGTGCTGTGGTGAGTGAAAGAGAGAAGAAATATTCAACTATTTATTGTTTTTTATTAGGTTAAAATGGTTCTTTGGTGTTCAGGCCAAAAGGGCTAGAAATATGCCCTGCGTATACACACACACTGAATAACATCGATCCTCTGATGTTCACTTACTCAAATCTTCATCTTAAATCCATTGATGTCTGAGCATGTCCTGGTAACAAACATGAATACAATGCCCCATTTGCTGATGTAGGGAAGGTCAGCTAATGCATTAGCATTACATTGACCTCAAAAGGCCAGGTTCAATTTTTCAAAAGGGTTTTGCTGAAAGGTTTTTCTTGTGAAAAGTGAAAGGGACTAGGATTGAAATGAGACACGAGAAAGTGTCATTTCCAAGTGATGAGAGGACAAGTGAGGAGATCGCCCATCTCACCTGTGCTGACTGTCCCCCTTAAGGGCCTCAGTAGGGCTCAAGTCTAGCAGATGGAGTGTCATATCCACTGGACTGTGATGCTTAACTACAGAATCTGTGGAGACAGCAGTGGCACAGGCCTGTTACCCCACAAATCAGTGAACGCAATCGATTTCAGAGGAGCACCCTTCTCGAATCATTTCTCTCGCTTACCATACATTTTGACAGCAGGACATGGAGACAAAAATTGTTTATGTAACAGAATGATCTCTCTATATCCTTTATGTTTTTTTTTTCTCTCTCAAATATTGAACCTAATGTGGGAAATACTAGAGCATTTTCCCATCTCTGCCTCTCTTGGGAGTTGAGAATAGAAGCTGTTAATGGCCATTAGATCTTCATCTTAGCCCATCCATCCATCCATCCATCGCTTTGAAGGCAACTCCCTTTAGTGTATCTAGAACTAACGTACATGATAGGGTTTATCAATCATGGTTATAGTCTTTAGCCAAAGGACTACTAAAAACAAATTAGTGCTGTGCCAGAATCATACATTGATATATCACGACACTATTTCAAGATATTGTATCAATCAATAGTTGAGATCCTTGTATTAATATATTAACTTAGCCTATTCATTTGTACAGTCATAGTACTGTATGTCTGGGGTCCAGAGCCCGACAGGGAGCCTATAAAAAAGTCACAATTTTATTAAAAAATAAATTATATTAAGATTCACAAATTCAAATTTGATCATTTAAAAAAAAATGTTCTAAAGACTGATCAGAAATCATGAGATTACCTACAATTATTTAATCTTATGACAGTACTAGCTTTTAACAGAAATAAGAAAAATATATACATTTTTGGTGAAAAAGAAATGCAAAAAATTTTTACAAATAAAAGTTTTTTTAAATATTAATCCCAATTACACTGCCAATGTAATTTTCAGGACAAAGCAAAATTAAAACCCTTTAACCCTGTTACCTGTTTTCCAACACAACACATTAACAGCTAATCAGGAGTTAAATCTTCCAATAAATACTGAAATTATGTATTGTGGCGATTGCAACTTCATTTACGCTTTTTTTTATGTTAAAAATAACATTTAGATAATCTTAGTATTTGTTTTGACTAGTAACAAACAATAGAGCTCTAATATGATGTAATTAATGCTTTGTGAAATATTGTGACATATCATATTGTATCACAAGGTAGAAAATACACACAAAACAAGCACGTTTAATCAAGCAAGCACAGCTTAAATCTATCAAAATACACAAATTGATCCAAAACCAGAGGAGAATCATAACTTTAGAAGGCCTGGTCTGTTCAACAGTTAAATGAAAGTGGCCATCTGTGAATCATTAAAACGTTTAATGCAATCAGTTCCCTGGCAAAAACAGATAAGATGCATTTGAGTCGAGGAATTCTAATTCGGCTCAGACAAGTCCCTCCGCACTGGAAACCCATTTTGCTGCCCTCGAGAAGTGCAGTGGTGATCTCTAAAATGAGAATTGTGTGCCGAGCCTGAGCCACAGATCAAATTTGGCTTGTTATTCCAGCTTCCCTATATTTAATTTGAGAATTCCATAAGGGTTCAAACCCTTATCCACTCCTGGCAATACAAAAGAGGGGCGTTCATTGAAGTTGTGTAATTAGATGGTGCTAAAATGTATTGATTAGGAAGCACTTGGTGTCAAGAAAAGGTAAAGGTGAAGAATTTTAAATCTGTACTTATGTGGTGGTGATTGTAGTGGAAATTACCAGCAAATTACAGCATTCTTTCAAGACTTCAAAGACCCTTTCCTGCATTACGCTGTGCAAAAGTTAACACCCACAGACATTTCCCTTTTGTCCTTAACATCCACTCTGCTTCATAATACCATTGAGCTCTTTATTTCTAACACTCACATTTCTGAATCCACTGCTCTTATTGCACCTTCTCGAGACTTTTCCCTGACCTTTGGTTTCAGAAGTTGACTTTGGAAGTCTGTTGTAACTTTTTAACTCTGCAAACTCAAAATTACACCCAACCAATCTTCTCAAGTACAGTTTTTGCAGACATCCTCTCCCAGAGGGAGCAAATATCCTTTGCAAGCAATTAAAACTTGATCTAAAGTACTGTTTATTTGCACAACAGACCAGATTTATTCGGTCGGTCAATATTATGCAACGTTGCAGAAAAACTGACTGCATAAACTAGGGTTTGGCATGGCCTTCGAGCAATCCTGTGCTCCTTCCGAATGATAAGAATGATGCAATAACTGTGCAAATGTTTGTGTGTGCGGCCTGATCCAACTTCATAAGCCCCTACCCCTTGACAGCAGGCCCGCTAATAAAGCGCCAAGCTCTTTAAAGACATTCTGCATCATTAAGTCCTCCCCACAGTGAGCTCTGTTCTCACGAATTGTCTGGATGTACACGCACTGAATGAGGATGCTAGAAAAAAATGCTGGCAATATCAGATTTCATGTTAGTTCGGGAAGTACATGGGGGAAGGGAATAAGCTCATTATTTTCAAGATATCTTGACAGGGACGGTGATATTTTCATTACGCATATATACATAGACACACATATGGTCATGAGAAAGCCAGAGAGCATCTGAGTACTTGGCTGACATGCCCTGCCAACCTCCTGCCAGAAGCAGTTTGCAGCCAAATTCAAGTCTCTTCTTCACCTGCTTGGCAAATCCGCCAAAGCTGCCAAGCTGAATCAATGCCCCGTCACCAGGCTCGCAAGCGGACAAGCCGCCAAGCAGGTGACTTCACCTCCTCCTGCCCTGCTCCATAAACACGATCCCAGAGCACTCAACAGCCCCGGGCACGGAGTGCTCTGGGAGCTGGCCTCTGTCTACCTCCACTCAAAAATAATGTACAAAAGGATGTGAACTCTCGCCGGTGGCACTAAAAACGACCTACATGAAATAGCAGAGCTGAATGTCTCTGGAAAAACCACCCATACATCTGAATGTTTAAGTGTGGAGATTGTTTAGATATTCATAAGGCGTAGGTTCATATTCAGACCTCGATTTACTGAATTATGAAAACATCGCCCTTGCAACTAAACGATTTAACTCCATCAAACATCTACCTTCGGTTTAATCACCGTTGGCAATTAAACATTAATCAAAATAAACCTAGTTTGCAGGCATTTCCCAGGTAGTGCAGGAGGGTGGCTGCGCCGCTTTCATGTCAAGCTTGATTTTATGCAGCGTTCTTTTACATGAAGAGTGCAGGGATCAGTCCATCCTACATGGCAATGGCCTCCTATGATCTGTCAAAATAGCAAAAGCTCACAGCGGATATTTATGAAAAAATTACAATATATGGCTCAAAGAAGATGGAAGTGCTCCAGCTCAATATAAATAACACAGCCTGGCATCTTGAAAAAAAATTCTGATGATTGGCAAAAATGAATTATCTTATTTGATAAGGTTGAGTAAAAAAAAAAAAATCAATAAAACTTTCAATCCTGTAGTTTTTTTTTCCTAACAAAATAAGAATGAAGATTTTTCAAATCGTATGTATCAGCTTGCACTTAAAAGTAAGGCGTAGTAATGACAAAAGTTTTAATGAGAAAAAAAATGTAATCATTTAACTTGTAACCTGAAACGGAATGCAAAATCAAAGTACATAAAGTTTATAAATAAATACGTTTTTTCACAAAATCTGTAATTTTCTGTCGTTGTAAAAACATCCACAGATGTAGCAGGGAAAAGAAACTTCTGTGGATGTTTGTATTTTATTCTGTCACTAACCTTGAAGTCAGGATTAGGCATAAAATATTGTCATGTGAAAATCGGCTGACAATTGAACAAACACGACAAGAATTGTTCCCGTCACAAATGGTTGTCGAAAACCAAAATGCTACAAAATATTTTGTGAAAAAGTGTGATGTGCAAGAGCAAAACACTATTTTTGGAACCACCAGCCCCAAATTAGCAAGAAACAAGTATTGAATTCCATTCGGCAAATATGATGCAGAACGGAGTAACATTTTGAAATACTAGATCCTACAAGGTCAGATGCACCAACAAAAAAAGAAATAACAAAAATCTAACATTTGTAGCTGGAGGGACAGAATAATATATTAAGAAGGATATCCACACAGGTTAAAGGTTACAGACGATAGTTATTATCTAGTGTTGTTAATGCAACATTAAAATACATCAGGGGATCTGTCCGTGGTGCTGAAACGAGACCTTTCAGTCAATTGGTCAAGCAAAATGAAAAGTGCAATATTTGAAGTTAAGTGAATCTTTCTTCATTTTAAGAACTTTTCAGACAAGATCTGTTTCTTGCACAAAAGCTTCATATGACTTCATAAAAATAGGAATATAGCATATATGATGCTTTCTCCAGTTTTTGTGTGTGTCATATTTGGACTTTGATAGCCCAGATTTCCAAATTTTCCATCCACATATGGAAAAGAGCAGCTTGGTCATTCAGCTAGTTTGTAATGGAATGAAGGTTAGTAAATGATAACAAATGTAATATTTGATTAAACTGTTTCTTTTAAAACAGTCGTTTGCTTTAATGGAAATTTGTTTTGATGGGCAGTTGTTTGTACAATGTCATTTTATTTTGAATTTATTTTAAAATATATATATTTTCATTTATTTATTCTTTTGGGTGAAGTAAATTGAAGGGTCCTATAGGAATAATTCCTTGTGAGTTTAAAGGGAGGCAGTCAACCATCAAATTAAATCTGCGCTCTTCACTTCCAGCTGTCTATCATGACGGATGGATTTATAAAACCTCTACAGCTCATAAACACATTCTCACCAGTGCTCGCTTTTTTCACCAAGGATATGCTTACCTACAGGGGGTGGAGAAAATAATGGAAACAGCAGGCAATATATTAAAATCAAGGAGTAGGTATTCAGAAAATCTTCCTTGTCCTTCAATGAAAGGTCCAGTGATGTTTCAAACTGTTGACTGGGAAAACCAGGCCTTTAACTTCATCTGGGAATTCATCCAGCTACTCTTTAATTGGTTTAGCATTGTGTATGCAGGAATTATCTTCGCAGAATAATTAGGGAACATTAGATGACAGCAATTGCAGCTCTGTAGCAATGCAGTTTGTCAACATTCGAGTCTAAAGCTTCAATTTTCACATAGACATGGTACAAAGGCAGATGTTTTTCTACCAACCTCCCCAAATCTGTGCAGTGGTATAACAAATACATGTATAAGAAATAAATAAATAATTAAGTACAAGAATTAGGGCTGGCTAAAATAAAATAAAGATTTTGAATTCTTCATTTGAATGACCTTAAACTGAATGTGATAATTATAGTCTGTATCTGTGAATCTGTGTACTGCAAAATAAAAAAATATTAAAAACTACCAAACACGCAGACTGTCTGATTCAGTCCAAAACAAAATTACGATAATAAACCGATTATTTCATTAAAAAAAATATGGCACAAACAAAGTAGTTTGATTCACAAACAGTCAAATCATAATCTTTAATACCCTTACAAGAATCGAGCCAGTGATCAAATGTAACAAAAACTGTATCACCCTCTTTCATTATATTGAATCACAATTCATATTCAACAGAAGAAGGAAAGTCATACAAGTCTGGAATGACATGACAAATAAACTAAATTGTCTTTTGGGTAAACGACTCCTTAAACATCCTGATGGCCTGAGGAAGGAAACTTCTCATGAGGAAAATTGGCCTGTTCTCTATGATACATAGGCTAAAACAAATTTGCAGTGTTATGATTGATGCATCTGCAATTCAACAACTAACACTATGTACTTTGGAATTTAACAAATGATCAAATTATACCTAACAAATGATGCATAATCTCTCCATCTGTATAAAGAAACCTGCTTTCCATTTTGTGACTGATTCATCTGAGCTACAGTTTAGTAAGACATCCAATCTAGGGTACCTGAGGTTTGCCAAACACACTAATCATTCCAGCAACAACAACACCACATAGGTCGATGACCACCCGGTCACATTCGCTTCTGTGTGAAAGACGTAAGTAGAGAGGAGAGATTGAAAGAGAGAAGAAGAATTCCTTTAATTAAGTGTTGACTCAGCCAATTAGCTGCACAACACAAAGAGACAACTTGGACAACGATGCATTGTGCATGGAGGTGAATTATATGCCCGCCAAAAGTGAAAGCATCTGATGCTCGCTTGCCTAAGTTAACCTACTTTCCCACATCCTGAGGTGATCGCGAAAGGAAGATAAATCGCTCATATTCGACATTTTAAACATGCAATCAATTTGCTTTTCCCCCCAAGCCTTGACAGGAAGTTGAGCGTCTGGTCGGCACACTAATCAAACCTGCTCGGGGTTGTAGTGAATTGGCATGCAAAAACAATGAGGTGGTTTATATTGTATAGTCACACATAAGCACACAAATGCATGTGATGGACATATGTTACCATTTGTTCCATTGAGCGAGTGAGTCAGATGGGTGAGATTTCAGAGCGAGAGAGGTAGAGAGCTGATCAGAGGGAAGTGTGGCGGGAGATGGTGTACTGATAACACTCTGACAGCCTGTAGAGACTGATTTATAGCTCATTAGCCCTGAGGAATTAAACTCACTTCCCTTTGGCAAGCCGCATAAATTACGTTCCCTTTCCAAAACAATGCCCGCTCTGCCTAATTTCACCTCTAATGACAATAGGTGCCGTTGTGCTTCTTTTATTAAAGACATAAAACTTCCAACTTAGAAACCAGACACACGGTGTGGGCCACGGGACTGCTTAAAAAATAATATGTTTATCAACGGGGGTCATTAGGTGGTTGTATGGTATAGAACCTTAAGAGAACTTTAAAAAGGAAAAGTTTAACTTTTAGACAAACTTAAATCACACTGTTAGCTTGTTGCAGCCAGTCACGTTTGTTTTTTTCTCTCTCTACTGTGCAAACAGACCAACCTGGGTCATTTCTCATCCCCTCTCTAACCCCTACTTTCCTATCCACTCGCCACTTAGCCATACAGGCAGAGAACTCCTCAAAAAAAGTTGAAACATTACATTTCTTACAAGGTATTGGGTCCCATTAACGATAGACTCGCTCAAAAGGCAAAAGACTATAAATAAAAACAAAATAAAACAAATTAAAAAAACTAAATACATTATTATTGTCATTGATTTTTATTATAAAAATACAAATAAATAAATATAATATAATATGTCCCATTAACTTTAGACTCTGCCAAAATAAAACAAAAAAACAAAACAAATAAATAAAACAAACAGTCAAGTTACTGATGTGCATTGTACACTAATCGATTTAAAAGCTTGCAAACTCGCACTTCCGAGAAAAACATTTTGTTGTAAAGTTTGCATGGTTAATGATATGAAAATCTGCAAATAGCAGAAGACTTGTGTCTTAAAGTATGCAAATTCCTCTAGCACAGCAGTATTCTTTGTTCTCAGAGTTACGTCTCTGAAATATTCAGTGATTATTACAACTGAATGGAGGGAAACATAGAAACAGATTCTGCTAATATCTGCAGAATGAAATGCTCCGCCATAATTTAAATGAGTTAACACACCAAAATAAACAGATATATCTCTCAAAACATCTGAAGTGACGAACATAAGCTCAGAATGGCCTGTCGGGGACAAAAATGCATGAAAATGGGATTAGTACTAATGCACTAAAAATAATTAGATGTCCATCGTTAACACCACCCATGCAATTAAATAATACTCCTATTTGTTTGATTACTGTGGCATGCTGGGTAAAGTTGCTGAACACAACTCTCTAGAGGTCAGGAGATCTTACAGTGGATCTATTTTCTGCTCTATTTACAGTCAATAAAATGTAAGTGCACAAGCCAGAGGATCACTTGAGCTATATGCACTGATGAGAGGGTGCGTTTCACATCACATGACTGAACTTCTTCTGAACTCGGCACGGTGCCTGCAGTGCAAATCACTGTCCTTGTAGAGTCTCAATGAATATCTTATGAAGTTAATCGCCGAACCACTTCGCAAAATTAAAAGATGCCGAGGCAATATAATACAGCTATTTGCATAATGTGCCAATTTCTCTTTGTAAATAGTGAGAGCTGATTTGCAATCTCCCATGAGCATCTGTCACAGCCCCAGTTCTCCAGTCAAGAATTCACTCGGGAGGCCAAGAGACACAATTATCTGTCATTTTTTATTTATTCGCTTTCTGTCATCCACTGTCCATTTGGATTTGCTTTTGTTCACTGCATTGATTTTGTGCACACACACACACATGCACACACTGCGACACAATCCGGTCACAGGCAATGTGCGAATGTCTCCGACAGGCCATACGAGATTCATTTATGTGCCGATATAAGGGCCATTTGAAACGTTTATTGTGCCATTAATAATAAGTGAAAGATGGAGAATTCAAGTCGTGGAACTTTGTAATGCAACAGCTCACGGGTAATAAAACAGAAATTCCCCGCACTAAAGGGTCAAACAATAGCTACCTTATCAGCTCCTGCTGTGTAAAGCGCAGAAGTATGAGAATTAATCACAGATGTATTTCACAGCGCCTCTAATGGACGTCCACCACCATCTCTCAGCTCAACGGCCTGCTGGAACAAAACACCACATCGTTCTATACAAAGAGAGAGGAGCCATTAAAGAAGAAGAAAGGAATGAGAAGATGGAAGGAAGGAAATGACAGCCAATTCTACTGAGATGGAAAATCCAGTCTGAAGTAATGACAGCTTGGTTTGTTAAATGACAATTAAGAAGTGTCACAGCAGCATGAGTCATCACAACAGATGAGCTTCCAGTGTTTCAGGTGTTTTAATTCACAGTTTAACTTAAGTTATATTAAGTTTTAAGTTCTATTTAGATTTATGAAGCCCTAATGGTTCTATTTGTTTGTTCTTTTAAATGTCAAAGGCACACTATGCAAGATTTGTACCTTAATATAACAGCTTCGAAGTCATTTCGATGGTAAACGAACTCGTAGTAGGGAGAATCATCCCGATAGCAAAGCGGGGGGGGAGGTGGGGGGGTGGGGCTGTGTGGGACGCCGCTGGCAAAACCAGCAATGCAGGTTTGAGAGGTGGCGCCCCGCCAAATCTCGAGAGAATCACGACTTGCTTTACGGCACGACGTCACATACATCAACAACATATAAAGCAGCCTCTATGAGTCTATCTGTGCCTGTTCGATGTCCGACGCTTTCATGGTACCGGTATACAGGTGGGAGGGGATCAGGCCGTGAGTGCAGGGACGGCTCTCCGTGAGTGGTATTTACGACAGTAACGTTAAATACAAGTACTCCACAGCGACTCTAGGGGGAACCGGTTTAAGACATTAAAACACAAAATTGTGTAAAGTAAGTACTGACTACTACAGTTCAGTCATGACAACTCTCAGAGTGAATACATTTCAACCAGCATTTATTGGCATGGGGCATGAAATATACATAGGCTTGATTTTGGCGGCAGAGATCAGCTACGCTGCTGCTGCGCAAATACAATAGTTTGTTTAGCTTAGTCAAAAATAACAAACAAAGGAAAGGCTGCTGCAAGAAATGGTAGAACCCCCGTAGCAGATCTCTACAGGTGGAGCTGGGGAGGAGGAGGAATAACAGAAGCTAGGGTACGATACATATATGACCCCGCCTGTGAAACCCAGCCTAAAGTCGCAGAATCTAATTTAGGGCTGTAATCTCCAAGTCGACTAGTCGATTTATTGGTCGATACGTTCTGGCTCGACCAAAATTCTGATAGGTTGATTTTTTGACGTGTTAATTTCATCAGGTGGAAAGCACTAATTGCTAATGGGGGGTGTTTTCAGAGCACCCCAGTTTCACAGGTCTGTCTTCAGAACACCCCCCATTGTTTTCACTTTTTTTGGATTAGCCCAACCCAATGCCTAAACCTAATGCGCAATTGCGCTGTGCAATCCACTGTTTGGATTTGTTTTGAGCCTATGCTTTATTTTTCAGTTATGCACTATTTCGTTTCTGCTCTCGTCTTGATCTGGTTTGTTTAATAAATATTATTTTTTTATTAAAGTGGACGTGCCTTTTGTGTTAAAGAGTAAAAGCTTTTAAGTTAAAAGTCTATTAGTGTCTCAGCCGCAAAGCTGAGCTCCTATGTTCAGCCTCGCTCTGTGCGAGAACATGCACAGAGCGGCTGAAATGATATGTCTGTCAGTTATTATAACATATGACAAAAACAATATCTAAATTATGTCGCATATTCCTCAACAGTTCGTGTGCTGATATCACTAGTTGACATAGTACTATTTTCGGAAATCATAGGCTATAATATTGCGCAGTTGCACGTGATGCAACGCTGTCAGACTCGAGTGTGTCATTTCAGTGCAAAATAATTAGGTCAAAAACGATTTAATATACTGCAAATAGCCTACTAGTTTATTTAGAATTCATTTAGGCGGACAAGGCTACCAAGTACTGCGCTGCTAATTAATCTAACGTTTTTTTTTTTTCCATATGGTTACGTGGATTTGGAAGTACTTCTGATTGGCTGGTGCCGCGACGTTGAAAGAACCAATCAGTGTTTGGTTAGAGTTTCATGCCTGAACTATGTATTTGTGGGAAAAGAAATGTAAACCCTTTGGATTTAGTTGAACTGCTGCTGCATATACTGGTAAAATAAAGGGTTCTCAAATTGAATCAATAACAAAGTTATTATTAAACTAATAAAAAATAAAAATGTATATTATATTAAAATATTAAAGCATATACTCTATTCAAGTATAAAGACGTTTATATTGTGAAAAATAAAATAATAATAGTAATGAATTAATAAAATAATAACAGTAAATTAAAATATTAAAGTAGTTAGGCTATACGTTTCCACGTATAAAGATTCCATACATATTGTGAATAATAATAATAAATAACATTATTATGTTTATTTTTATTTTATTTTATGGTGTGCCAAAAGATAATCGTCATAGTGGTCTGTGAATTTAAAAAGTATCATGGTAGACAAAACTATAGACAAACACATTCTGTTTAAATAACATATTTTCATTTTCATCAGTTTGTACAGAGAAATGGTGGCTGTAACTGTTGTCAAATGAGGGTCGACCTCTGCAGAAATTCATACAAATCCACTTTTTTTGTGTGTGTGACATACTCGTGGTGTTCTGGATCTGTCATGGATGAGATCCCCTCAGTTTAGCTGCTTATTACTTCTTGTGATTTGGCTTACAGCTATTGAAAGCTTAAACTTCCTCTCTTCCTCTGTTGTCCAGGAAACAGCAACTGACATGCAATCAGTGCAGAGTTATTCAAGACACTCATGATAAATAAATCAGATAGCACTGCCAGATCCAGTTCAATACGTTAACAGCATTACACCATTACAAAAAATAACTATAGCTGAAAATCAGATTGTTTTGAAACGAAATCTTCCATAATCCCGAGATTTCACATGTTTAGCGTGTCAATTACGCATCATAGACGGTAAACATAGTAAATGTTTATGATGACAAAAGGTTATGCATAGTTAACCCTTTGGCTCGGGATGGATTCAAAAAGATTAACGGCTGCATACTGGCAGATGTACTGCTGCGATATGCATATTAAACATGACAGAATCACATGTATGCTAAGCTAAGTTTGTCTCCTCTCCGACTGGGTATATTACAGCGGGACTGAACCACTGCCAACTCTGCCAGGTGACCGCTGACCACACACTGACACAGCGAGAGAATAAAAAAGAGAGTTTATTACTCTGCCTTATTTCGATTTTCTGTGACCATCTGCGAGACTGGAGTCTAGGTGGCCCATACGCCCCCCTTTCCAAAAACTCATTTACCCTAATGCTCCTAAATCCAGCATGGATATGCTCGCTGGTCCCTGTGCATACACCGCATGTCATTCACGGCTGTGCCACAGCATGAAGTAAATTCAATAACAGGGGGCCCTTTCAACGTATTGATTAGCCTTTTCATCTGATTCCATTATGAATAATTAGTCTACCCACGTTTGATTCAATACCTGGTCCGAGGTTTATTCAAAGAGCCGTTTAGTCAGACATTTTTCAAAGGACGTTTATAGGTAAGATGGCTTTTAGGGGTGTGAATAGTTCTCCCTCCAGAAAGATTTAATCTAATTATATGTGTTATTTTCATTTACATGTAAGAATGGCACTGTGTCTGTGCGATTGAAAGTATAGGAATGGGTTTTCCACTCGTTTTGCTATCGATTTGTATTTTAAGCTGTATTGAAAGAAATGACTAAGCCTGAGAGGAGGCTTTTGGCATCACTTGAAATTTCATTAGGGCTGTTTGTCGGGTGGCTGTGTGGTTGGGAATCATTTGTGTATGCGTTGAGCTGTGTATGTAATAGCATTAGAGCTCTACTGGCAGCACCGCTGGGCTCCCGTAACTGACAGAGAGAAATGGCACAAGAAATAAAAGCGTCTCTGTGACGGAAAACTGCAACATTGACCTTTCTGCCCTTTCAGTAAAACTAGCAACACAACTTTTGCTTCTGTCTTGTTCATGCTTACAACAACTCTAACATGTGGCCATTAAAAAACCCTCAATGTTTCTGCTTCTGAATGCCATGTCTAAAAACCTTTATTTAATCTTTGAAAAAAAGTATAATTGTAATGATTAGTCCACTGGAGGCAAGCTTGTTGAGAACCCAAGAACCCAAGAAACAAAACACAAAACCTATCAACCTAACTATTGTAGTTAAAAAATATTTATATATATATATATATATATAAAATAAAATAAAATATTAAAATACATTTAATACATGCTACTGCTCAAAGGTTCTGGGTCAGTAAGATTTTTTTTTTTTTGTAGCAAGAAAGCATAAGATTGGATCAAAAGCGACAGAAAGTCTTTTACATTGTTACATACAATTTCTATTTCAAATAAATGCTGTTCTTTTAAAGTCCCACTCCGATCATATTTTGAGCTATTTTTAAACATTCCCAGTGGTCTTTAAATTATGATTATGCCATTTTTAGCCAAAATCACAAAACCTGTGCCGTTTTCTGGGACTTCGCTTCAGCAGAGCGGCAGTAGCCCATTAGCAATTCGCCTCTGCGTTGTGGGCGGAGCCGTTGGCACGGAGACGACCCTCCCCCTGCCCGTTGCTGAGAGCTCTGTCTCTCCCGCTAGCTTACATCCCCAATACCGGTGGGGCAACAGTATTATATACACGTTAATTATTATTATCCGAAGTTAATCAAAGTTATCACCGATCACCGATCATTATTTCACTCCAAGACGTCGCGTGTGGAGACGCCCAGTGGAGTTACTACGTCACAACTCCAGTCGATTTTAGCCAGCATTTTAGCGTCTGCAACTGATTCACAGCCATTTGAATGTAGAAATACTCAGAAATACAACTTTGAGCTGATTTTTCTCAAGATATGTCCTCTAACATCAGAAAAATGCCACAAGAACATGTTAACACCTAGAAAAACATTATTTTCATCGGAGTGGGTCTTTAAACATTTATCAAAGAATCCTGAAAAAATTTATCATAGTTCCTCTAAAAATATTAAGCACCATTAATGTTAAACTTAAGAAAAAAAAATGTTTTGATTAAATAAATCCAGCCCTGGTGAGCTTAAGCATTTTTTTCAAAACAATAAAAAAAATATTACAGACACCTAACTTATATATTCTTTTTACATTTATTTAAACAAAATTAGTTTCAGAATTTGAAATCATGCTAAATAAAATTGCACCAATGAAAAAAAAAAAACGTGAATTAAGCCTGCCACTGGTTCCCCCTAAAAATAGGAGCACAATGCTTCTCCATTGTCTTCTCCTTTTTGTGTAAGTGTAAGTCTATAATTTTTAATATGTATATTGTCTGTGTGCCTAAAATATAAAAAAAGAAACACAACTTGAAGGCAAGTAATCACCCAAAATGAAATGGCTGCAAAAGGTAACAGTCCTCTATGCATGACAAAAATGTCTTCTTGTAGTCTATATCTTGCACATTTGTGACCCGTCACGGAAACCAGGGACACAAGTCGGCAGCACAACTTGCGAGCAAAATGAGAAAGAAGCGTTTTTTTCCAAAATTGGTGATTTCCGCTTTTTTGCAGAATCTGTTAGTTGAGATCATGAAGAAGCCTCTACATGTTTGAGATAACAGTATTGGTATATTTAAAAGCGTACATTTTGAGGTTGAAATCGGCTTGTTTTTCGGAGATTCTAGCATGCAGTAGGGGCGTGTCATTGTCTGTGTGTATTTCCATACTGAATACGCGCCGGCGCTTTTGCCCCCGCCCCCCAACAGCGTGGCTACTTAATATGCAGCGCTCTGGCCGGCTCTATCTGATATCAAAATTCAATGAAGATGGACGCCGCAAAGATTGTCGCAGACGAGCTGAAGCGTGGCAGTTACACCGAAAATGTTTTCGCCGCACTTTGTGGGCTCGGGAAACTGAACCGGAGGTATGGGCGCGGCGCGCGCGCCCTCGGTGCTTGAATACGGCGGCTCGGCTCGCTGACAGCGGTGGCTAACTGTTTCATATGTGATGTCCCGATTGCTTTGAATGGGGAACGTTTTGTGAACAGGGAACAGACTTAATGGACTGGCAACAATCTCCATAGAACATGAACTGGCACAGAGAATCGAAATAGAGGATGCAGTTAAGACCTTTGCTGCGATGAAGGCCTGCCGTGCGCGTTTCTGAAACGTAAGTTAAGCTTCATTTGCTCTCTAGTCGTTATTTAAGATGCTGAACCTGCTGATGATATAATGTGCTTGCGGACATTTCATTTGTGTGTGTATACGCACATAAGAAAGTGGTGTAAAGAGATTTGCAACAGTAATCTGAGGAGGAAATATGATTATTTGGAAAATTCCTGTCATGACTGCTTAAAGAAAAATGCCAGCAGGCATTTACCTCCTGCATAAACTTTAATATTGTTGACATTTTGGGCACACGCGCGTTGCGCACTATTTGCGTTATATGTAGGCCTATGGCTTATTGGTCTTTGTGTGTTGTTGCTGGTTTTGCGTTATATGTATATGGCATATTGGTCTTTGTGTGTTGTTGCTGGTAAACGTTGCAAATAGAGGGGCAGCACAATTGTTTTTCGCCTAGAGCGGCAGAAGTGCATTCGCCGGTCCTGGGGGTGAGTTTGCATTAAGCATTAAAGTTTGTCGTTTTGTTTTAATTCTAAGAACACGTACATGTTATCTCATGTTTAGTCTGTTTAGACCTTCCCATACCTACCTATTGTTATTAGCTAGCTCAGGAAAGAAAAAAAAGCTGTAAAGCACAGGGGGAGCTTTACAGGGGGTATGGCTTATCTAAATGAGATGTAAATGAGCCCTATTGTCACTCCCAGCAGGAGAGAGAGGTGAGAATGCACAATCTTTTGAGGCCGTTTTCTCCCATTTTACCTTTTTTGAGTTCCTACCTTCAAATGGCCACAACTTCTCCAAATATTATCAGATTTCCACGTGTTACACATCGTTGGAAAGCTTGGAGACTACACTTTCAGAATCTATGAATAACTCAAAATGCCGAAGAACCGACTTGTGTCCCTAGTTTCCGTGATCGGTCACATTTATGCATGAATGCACAAATTCAGCTCAGATTTATGTTCAGCGATGCTTGAAGCACAAAGACATCTCTCTTCTATACAAGCTGAAAAGTACATCACCAACAATCTTGTTCCATGCGCTGTCCATAAAAAAAACACAAGCATCCCTCTGATACTACCTGCTTTTCACATCTGTATTGGTAGAAGACAAATTAAGTACTATAGAGTGACTCTGGGAAACAAATCTGTGATTACAAGATACTCGGCTGAACCAATGAGCTCTTTGAGGAAGAGATAATCATTGGATTTGCCAAAGTTTGCTAGGTTCATGTCATTGATATGAGACCAGTTTCTCAATTTCTTCATCTATTGATCCTTGTTCATGAATAAAAACAAAAGGTACAAAAGTGAGAGTGGGAGAAAAGTCTTCATCAGGGATCAATAATGCTATTGGAGCACTTCTGCAAACAATGATACCATGCCTATACAATTCTAGTAAAGTACTTGCGAGACCTGAAAACCTGGACATTTTGGAGATTTAAAATGGTATTTAGTTCACTTGTATGTCATTTATTGTACAGACACATTATATTTTACATTAATAAAATGCTTTCTAAGAAATTGATGAATGCACCAATAACTACACTGCGGGATAAATACTTTCATTTCAATTGTCCCATCATCCCTTCACGTAAAATTGTTCCTTACTATATTTATGAGCGTGTCAGGCTCCAAGGCACTTTCTCGCTAGCAAAATGAAAAATAAGGAAAGTGAGGAATACCAATGTCATGCTAAATTACTTTGTGACTGAGATGCCATACCACTGTACTCACATGAAAGTGAAAATGTTCAGTGTTCATCATGAATGGCTCCTCCAACTGTTTCTCTTGAAGTCAGTGAGAGGAGTAAACCGGTTACCAAATCACTGAACTCATTCAAATGTGCAGCTATTCCATTTACACCAGCGGTAGACAATGGTAGAGTCATGTGAACGCCTTCCAGTAGAAATTTCTATAACAATATGTTATGCACAGCAAAATAAAAATGAAAGGATATATATGAGGCAATTATAGAGATTTAATTTTTTTATAATTGGTCCTCAGGTATAACTCTTGCTTTCGGTGTGAGAGGTCCTGGGTTCAAATCCCGGACGAGCCCCCAATATTTTTACATTTTGATTACGGTTACAATCATCTAATGCTCACTTAAAGTTAATCTTTAAAAACACTAATAAGTTAATAACTGTTAAATGTAATATTTAGCAAGCCTCCAAAAGAATATACATTTTTCATACAGTATTATAATGTTATGAAACCTGAATTCACCTGTAACATTTAAAATGTTTCCTTTTAGTGTTATTTTTAATTTATTTAGACAAAATAGCAAAGAATCTTAATATTGTCCATTTTTTTACCGGCCAGAATTTTAATATCTGGGCATTTTTTCTCGTTGAATGTTCCTGTTTTAATTGGAAATATGTTATTTTAGAAGTAGCAATGGTGGCGAACAGCATTTCCCATTGATTTTAGGATGCCACTTCCATTTTGTAAACACCTAGAAGTAAAAAGGCAAACTAATGACGCTTAAATCCTCTGAAATTCCACAAAATGAGACATCTCTTAAAGCGATTGTAATGAGCTCGCATTTCATAAAAGGCCAGATATTTAACAAAGATGTAAGGGACCAATTTGTGAAGAGAGCCAAATGTTATCTTGAAAATCAGCCAGCGAGCTCATTACAAAAGCTAATGCAATCTACTGACATCACTGGACTCATCGAACTGTCAAAGCCGTTGCTCTCCAAACCCTTTAAAAAAAATGTAACAATAAAAGCAACCAAACTAGAGCAAAACCTCAGGCAGTTTTATGATTTATCAGGAGAATAAGGAAAGAGGTGAAACCTAATAACATAACTAATTGTGTGATATAGAACATCCAATCAAATAATCTGAGTGTCTCTAATTTGATGACTAGGAGGCAACAACAAACTGCCTTGAAAACATCAAAACTTCATCTCAAGAGGTTTCCGTAAGCATCCGCAGGGGAAGCACGACTCATACTACCATGATGTCACTTAAAGGGTTAATTCACTCAAAAATGAAAATTAGATCATCATTTGCTCACCCTCAAGTTGTTCCAAACCTGTATGAATTTATTTCTTCTGCTGAACACAAAAGAAGATATTTTGAAGATTATGGGTAACGAAACAGTTGATGGGCCTCATTGACTTCCAACAAATACTATGGAAGTCAAAACCAAATCAACTGTTTGGTTACTGACATTCTTCAAAATATCTTTTTTGTGTTCATCAGAAGAAAGTAATTCATACAGGATTTGAACAACTTGTGGGCGAGTCAATGATGACATAATTTTCAGTTTGGGGTGAACTATCCCTTTAATAGGACAGATACAATTTCCTTGAACTGTCTCTTACTCTCAGCCAGTGGATGAATGGGGACTGATGTAAGCAGCCTGTCAAGAAGTTATGCAGATGTGGCATCCGGTAATACATGTCACACTGTTGTGTCTGGGTGAGAAAAAGAAGAGTCGATGTGGACTTATTATCCTGGGCAATGGGCGCTGAGAGCCAGACACTGACTGACAGTGGAAAGGCAATACTTCAGCGTGTGATCATAACTCAAACACATGAAACCAAACAAACATCTCACCGCAGTTCAGCGAGAGGACAACCGCAGAAACAGTGCAGGCAATAAAAATAACACACAGAGGATACACACAATGACATTGCCAGACCGTATTGTGTCTGTTTCACAAACATGCAGCCAACAAAGAAAAGTTAAATAAAGTAAAATCAATTTAATCATTTATTAAAAATAAAAAAAAATTATTTTTTTTATTTACACTACTGTTTACAGTTAGATTTTAATGTTTTTGAAGGAAGTCTCCAATGCTCACCGAGGCTGTATTTGTTTAAACAAAATAAATACAGTAAAACAGGATTATTGCGGATTATAACAATTTAAAATTAACTGTTCATTTAACATTTTAAAACAAACAATTTTCTGTTTTAATGTTTTAAAGTGTAATTTACTATTACAGTTTGATGTATAACAGTTTGATGTATATAGAACATGAAAGAAAGAAAGAAAGAAAGAAAGAAAGAAAGAAAGAAAGAAAGAAAGAAAGAAAGAAAGAAAGAAAGAAAGAAAGAAAGAAAGAAAGAAAGAAAGAAAGAAAGAAAGAAAGAAAGAAAGAAAGAAAGAAAGAAAGAAAGAAAGAAAGAACTGGGAAAAAGGTTATTTAGTTATACCGGTGTGCCATGGCATTCGGAAAGGGGCATTAGTTGAGAAACTTGCAACACCATCCTGAGGCAATTAACTTGGCCTTCGAAAACTGAAAATTATGTTCAATATAAAAAAAACATTAAAATAAGGAACAAATAATGTAATAAATATGTGATACCAAACATTACATTGCATTATTTTCCCCGTATTTACACCCACACACAGAACACTTTAAAATAAAATGTAAATGTTACAACAGCAAGGACAGATTTTTCACTATTACTGGAGCTAAAACTAAAAAGTTCCCTGAAACCTTTAGTGCACTTTTATATCTGTATGTTGTTTAATAATAAAACATAATAAACAGAACAATTCCAAGCGTCCATTGGTGCTCGGGCCCTAAAAATACGGTTGGATTAAAAATAATTGAATAAAAATATCTAGTAAAAATATTTTAGGAAAAGCTACAGTCATCTTGTCATAATAAAAAAGAATTCTAATTCTAATAAAAAATAATATAGATGCCCTTTGTGAGGCGTCCCTATATATTGCATAACTGTTTTTTGTGCCCCTGCTTGTAAAACAGCAAACATTATTTGTTAGATACTTATGTAATAATAAGCAAAACTCTAGTCTTAAAATACAGAGAAAAGTGACTTTAAATTTAAGAGATGCTCTGGCTTGCAGGCCACAGGTGTTTAGGCTGCTGGCAAGTGGATCCAAAATCTATTCCAAAGTCCTGTGATTCAAATCTTACTCTTGAGAAAGTGAAATTCGTTCCACTTGGGAACGTTCACCAAATCTAATGCTTAAAGAAGCTCAACATCAGACGAGGTTCAGGACTTTAAAACTGCAGATGAAAACACCTAAGGTATGAAAGTATGCAAAAAAAATGGCATACCACATTTTGGTGCCAAAAAACATTAGTTAGAAGGATTTTACAAAAACAGATGGCTAAGAAAGTGATGTGTCCCAATTGCACAAACAATTCTTCACATAATAATCTCTGATCACAGTCTACCCAAGCATATTCATATGTGTTGGGAAAGTAAAACAGCACTGTACGTCTCTCAACACTGCTGCTCTTACAATCTAATCACATAAACATTGGATTTAATGGAGAGTGCATTTACATTGAGTCTCACAAATGACAGAATGGCAGAGAAAATTCAATTAACTTTGTGTATGTTAACAGGTATGGATGGATATGGATTGTGTGGGTTATTTCTTATGTTTTTTGCCTTTTCTTTCCCATTTGCGTGATCCGAAGGTCAAAACTAACCCAAAAACAATACAAGACGATGGATGTCTGTAACCACAGCTTAATAAAGAGTGCATCATACAGGATGTGATGCATGGAAACAAATTAGGGTACCATGAAAGCACAAGCCTTTGCAGGACTTACTCCCTGTGTCCATTTTATCAAACAACACAATTCTTACAAAAAGTTCAATGGTGCTGTTTATAAACATATTTGCACTCACAAGCCAGGGAACAGTAATGGAACAGGGAAGCCTTTCAGACCTTTTAGATCAGAAGATAAAATTGCGGTCTGCCATCCGGTTTCTGTCTATTTTGTTTGTGCATTATGATTGTTGGGTTTTGCTGCAAGTGCACGGGTGGACATTTAATCATTTTCATTCATAAAATGCTAGAGTTCAGCAGTCAAACACAGTTATACTGTTGTAATTTACATGCACCCTCTTGAGAGCCCTTTTAGCATGGTCCACAGACTCTGAAAATGGTCTTAAATCCTCTTTAAATATCAAATAGCACAAATACATTTTTGGTCCATGTGCACAAACTCACATTTAATGAAAATATCACAGGTTAAGGCTGGAAAAAAAAGGTCAAATATTTGCTCTAATTAGCATTTAACTCTGCTTCTGCAGAACATAGCCTGGCCTTTAACTTCATTGGAGCATCAGCTGAGTGGAGTTCATGCATAGGAAGGAAATCTATAGTTCACTCACACACAGCCACTTTCTGTTCTAAGCCCGAGTCCATTTATTTAACAGACATTTCTTCATATCTAGTTAAATGAACAGTTCAACAAAAAAAGAAAAAAGGGAAAGAAAATAGTGTACTCAAGTTGTTTCGAACCTGTATGACTTTCTTTTTTCTGCATAGCACGATACAATATCGTTCAAAAGTTTGGGGTCGGTACGATATTTCAAATGTTTTTGAAAGAAAAACAATCTCTTATAATCAGAAAAATACAGTAAATCAGCAATATTGTGAATTATTTCAATTTAAAGTTTTCTATTTTATTATTATTTTATTTTAATTTATTTTATAATGTAATTTATTCTTTTTATGACAAAGCTGAATTTTCAGCAGCCATTAGTTCAGTCTTCAGTGTCTCATGATACTTTAGAAATGATGAAATGCTTATTTTTTTGTGGAAAGAGTGAATATGATTCTTTGATGAATAGAAAGTGCAAAAGAACATTTATTTGAAACAGAAGTAATTTGCAACAATCTAAATATCTTTACAGTCACTTTTAATCTTTTAACAAAATCTTACTGTCCCCAAACTTTTGAACTGTAGTGTACAGCATAAAAAAGCAAAATATTTAATATAAAACGGCAGTTTGTTTCAGTTTTTCCACTCTGTTTGGCCTAAAACAATGTGTTCATTGTCATCCAATTTGAAATGTTGAGAAACGAAGAGATTTTTCTGATTTTCCATTGCAATGTTCTCTCCGTATTTATGATTCTTTGCAGCCTTTAAGCCTTTAAGCCTACGATCCTTCCCTGGAAACCGAAACTAACTCACTCCTGCTAAATGTTTACTCTTTGAATTCTTGCATCCAGGAACAATACAAGTAGACACCATTAGGACTAAAAGTTTGCTAAGACGTATTTCCTACTAAAGCAAGGCAGTATTTAAATTGCCATGGATGGAAACATGCCCAGTGCATTATGGGAGTTGAAGATTTCCTACCTGTTTGACAAAAGGGAAGACAAAAGCCTTTTTTCTCTGTTTTCTCTAGTCAGGTAGCAATGATTAAAAAAAAAAAAAAAAAAAAAACTTTCTACTGTATAGGCAGCCAAGTTTTATTAAAAGCCCATTTTGCCAGCAGAGAAGTACCCCTTTAAGTATACAGTATAAATATTTAAACAAATATTTCCAAGTGGAAATATTAAACATTTTCAGGCTTAAAACTAAAGACCAGTACTGTTCAAACAAAATGTATTTCTACACTTTTTTGGTTTTGGACACAAGTTGTTGAAAGTCAAACAAAGCAAGATAAGTAAAGCGGCTTTGTTTGTTATTTTACATCCATTCACTTTATAGGGCCACTGCATTGCAAAGTACTGGAACTGTAGGCCCAGAAATGTGCATCACTGGAGGGATGAATGTGTGAGGAGAATGAAGCTTGCCAGGCAGGCTTTAGAAGGGCCAGCAGGAGCCCTGCAAGAGGAAAAGAGTTTCGCTAAGCACTCGGCCAGGTCCTGAAATAAATGAAAGTGATTATGTTTGGTGTTTACACTTGAACAAGATTTTTAGGAGAAATTATTTGCCTATTATAATGGGAAAAACACATGCTAGGAGAGATAACGGAGATAGTGGAAATAGAACTCCTTCAAATTTACCAGTAAAAATAATAAATTGAGAAAAGCAGGACTCATATAAGCACACTCAGCCTGTGACTATCAGCATTTCGACACAGTCCACAGATACACCCCGCAACAGGCCGTAACCCCCAACATTAAAATCAATTTGTAATTATAGTCTCACTTCATTTAACTACCATCTCTATCAGCCTTCATTAGAGTCTTCGTAAGCGTGCGTGTTTTAGTTTGATCGGACATATTGCCAAGCCAAAATGCTTGTAACCAAGGAGGACTACAAACCTGGAGAAAGCAATCCATTAGCATTCATATCAATGGCACAGTGAGAGCTCTAGAAACATCCGTATTCTGCTTGCTTCCAATTCCACAAACGCATTGACACACACACTCACAAAAACTGTCGAACCTTCCATTAATCTTCTATAAAGTTTGAAAAGGTTGAATCACTCTAAATCATTAGGGCAATCATTGGCTTCATTGCACAGGATATGTGTGAGAAACACGCGCTTTACTTGATGTTCGCTTACAATGTGTGGCCTCACCCTCTAGTTTTTTATTGTTTTCCCCTCAAAATGCTCTACGAAGTCTTCATTTATCCAGTTTGGAATGCAGTGGGTCTATATGAAGAGTTTGGTTCCAAAACGCGATAAACGCCATTTCTAAAAAAAATTAGTTACTACAAAAATCAGTATTGTATCTGGTTGGTATTGAAAAGTCAATGTTTAATTTTAAGTAAAATGCGATATCCGCCGTGTTATTCTGTCATGCTTTCTCCCTTTCTTTCCAAACCGCGACAAACGCCAGTCTCCCTTCTCTGCAGAATGCGATATATCCGCTCTCAACCAATCACAACGCACCATTCCACGCAATGTAAACAGTAACGGCAGCGCCTTAAATACACCCGGCTTCCTAGTTTTTCTTATCTATTTTGTACTTTTCGATCAACAAACAAACAAAAAAATGAATAATTTTGATGGCATTGATGAACCTGTGGTTGTAAGAAACATAAAAGGCATCGAAATCGAATCATTTACGTGAGGAGATTAAGAAGATGAGGCACTCGGGAGGAGGAAAAATGTTTTCAATCTTCTTTACAGTTCTTAATAAAAACATTCTACTACTAAACTTACGTTGTTGTGTATTTTCAACAGTTTCAATATGAAAAAAAATTTTTTTTACATTGATTCAATGGATTAATTGCATTTTGATTTTAAACAAAAAATGGATTTATTGCATTTTGGGGAAAAAAATAATCCGTTTTTATAATAAATCTTTGAAAATCAAAACCTGGATTTTAATTTTTTTTGTTATTATGACCTACAAATGCTATGTGAAAGTTTGAAACAGAAAATAGTGGTTTTCATCTTTCCACTTTCTTGGTAAAGAAAACACACTTTTACTCAAATTAATCTAAATGGATTTATTGCGTTTTGGAACCAAACTCTTCATATATTCAACACACGAAACTCACTTACTAAGAGACGACTACTTTCAAATGGTCAAATGATAAGTGTTCGCATGTGTGCGACTCGAAGCGGTTAAATGCACGTTTTTTTTATGACGCAAAATTAATGTAAACACATCAGTTATGTCTTAAGTGAATAAAACAGACAGGACAAACATCTGTTATGACAAAATAGAGCTGCATGATGTCATCAGTAATCATCAAACCAATCATTTTGGAATCGAATCGTGACTCCCAGAATTGGAATCGGATTGTCTAGTCTCTAAAGATTCTCACTTTTATTTAAATTCATGTGCCCTCGTAATCTTTAATCAAAAAAACTTGCAGCGACATCTCTTCTCTTTGATGACGCGTTTACTATCACAACTTTTTTTTTTTTATGGAATGTACATTTATAACTATACTTTGTGTTGTATTACCTTAGCATTAAATTATAGACAACTGATTAACGCTGCTGCGCGAGTTAACGGCTGAAGGAGTGACAGCAAATTTGACATCTATCGCTCTTCTGACCAATGTAATCAATCTTTCGATATCTTTTCCTCTTTTTGGAAAGTCATAGAATTTCATATATTTCAATGGATTTTTCTTTTGCCATTGGAGCAAATAGGAACACAAAAATTACATATTAGTTGTAGTTCTCATTAACCATTCACCAAGTTTACTTAACTATGACGACTTCCACTTCTAAAAACCCCAAAAATGTGAAAAGGGTCCATCACTCAGGAGCCACAGGAAATGACATCATGCAAAATGCCATTTAGTTCTCATTCAGTGGTCTTTAATAACGTGTTGTCCCAAAGTAAACATTATTAACTTGAGTAGTGACTCGTGAAGAGATGAGTTTGATTTGATTGGAAGTAGATGAGAAGCTCCAGGCATCTTTGCAGGAGAAATAAATCACTTGATGATTTGGAAGTGAGGTCAGAGGCGCAGTGACACCCACCAACAGGCTGAACCGGGTGACCTCAGAGAACAGCAGAAGGGCTCACTCATCTCCATACTCATGAATCATTCATCTTTCAGCGCTGCCCTCCAGACTCTCGATCACTCACATACATCTCTCTCTCTGCAGAGCTTCCATTCTCTCAGACTTTATAACTTTTGTATCTAATCTAGTTTAGCCTTGGATTAAAAGTGGATTAAAAGGATATAGAGAGAAACCTTGAATCGGTCACAGACGGAGACATTTTTAAATGAACTGAACAGACTTTCAGAACTACATTGGTCTAACAAGTTTCAAAGTCGCGTAGGTTGTGTGCACGAAGTGGTGTCAAAAAGTCGGAGGTTCATTAAGGGTCATTTTAGGGTCATCTTTAAATCATGCTGGAGAAAATGATCATCGGGATTAAGACAAACTTGTAGAGTTCATGCAACTCAAGTTCTAATGTCATTAAAGCAAAAGAACAAAAACAAATACTGATTTGAGATTTTTTCATTGAAACTTTTCACTAAAATTGCTATGATGATATATTATGTAATCAAACATTGTTTCAAAATAGTGGACAAAATATTCATTTTTTGATAGCTGATGCGATATCTTAGTGTGAATTGATTTTATCTTCTTTATATCTCTCCATTTAAAGATGACAAATAACACATGACTACTTTCTGCCGTAAAATGAATAGGCCTATTTATTTTACATATGATTTAACATAATTATAAATAAACCATTTGAAAAATAATCGGTTTGAAAAAAAGTATCATCTGAAGCCAGTAAATCAAAAAATGCTAAAATGTTAAGATATATCGCTGGGTGATTATATTGCAAATTCTTAACTATATTATGATAATGTGATATACTAAAATAAACAAAACAGTTGATATTTTCTATATAGTATAAATCACTTTAAGTGGGTATACTGCATTTATGCAAGTTAAATATAGGCTACTACTTAATTTATCCAACTTTCTTTATAGACCTGTGCAATAATATAGTGTACATTTAGCAAGCAATGATATAAACAATTAAGCAGTTGAGATTTTCTATACAATTTATATCGCTTTACATGAATGTACAGTTATGTATGGGGGTACTTGTAGTTGTGGGTTGGGGTTGTTCATTCGTTGTGTGGTGATATTGAGGATTATGAAACCTATACAATTTTTGTTCAATATACAATTTGAGTGTGACAAGCCTAATTACTATTTGATGATGGGTATCTCGGCCACGGGTACATGATAGCATCACTATGCATATATGATGGACACCGAAAGATGTAGAGAGGAATAGTTTCACCTTCCTGCCATTGCAAACACCAATGACTTTTTTCTTGTGTGGAACACAAATGGAGAAATTTTGAAAAATAATTTATGATTAAACTTAAATCATAAAAGTATCATAAAACGGACCATATGACGTGTGCACTATAGACCCCTTTTCAGTTAGTAAACATGGTGAAGTTTTTTTGTGGGCGGAGCTTAGGTGGAGGCAGAACGATCCCTCTGGCCACTTCCCTAACGTTAGTTTGCAAGTTTTGTTAGCTTGTTTTTCAACAATGACTGGAGAAAATCCGATTTTATCTTAATGTGCAAGGTCACTCAGTGTCCAGGACCGCGATTGTTATTTGCAAAAGTTAATTTTAAAGGAAGGAACCTGGCTGACCCGTACATGCTCACTCAATGGATGGACGATCTGACAGGATTAACGTTAACGCTACCTCCGGTTGAGTGGCCTGACTTCTACACCTATCCGATAGAGAAACCG
Organism: Rhinichthys klamathensis goyatoka; assembly: GCF_029890125.1. Classification (NCBI taxonomy): domain Eukaryota; kingdom Metazoa; phylum Chordata; class Actinopteri; order Cypriniformes; family Leuciscidae; genus Rhinichthys; species Rhinichthys klamathensis. The sequence goes on from NW_026606604.1 coordinate 378,687, forward strand.
AGCGTAAAGAGAAACTGAGGGCATATAAATCTTTAGATGCCTATAACTATGTGATGAATGGTCACAAGACTTGTGTGGTACGATCCGCAGTTCTGCCTAGCCAGCGCAAAGACGACGACAATGTAAAGAGTGAAATTACGGGGCAATTTTAATGATATTTTCTAGAAATAAAAATTCCAGATACAGCATATTCATTTTGCATTGATTCTTGCACCCAACAACACAACAAGATGACATTTAATAATAATAATTATTATTATTTAAGCTCCTTATTATGTAGCCGAATCTGTGCTGGTTTGTTTTAGCCGCCTCCAGTTGTCCGTTTGTTTTGCCTCCAGCTAGCGCCGTGATGTAATTGTGACGTCGGCGCAAAAGGGGTCTATATAGAAAGAATAAAGTGATGAAATGCACACCTAGCAATCTACCTGCATCTCATGGTGATAAATGGAAAACAATTACCACAGGAAAAAAAAGAAATACAGGGTCCGCAGTAAGTGACATCGCTGACTCTAAAATGATTATTGATTCAATGGTTTCCTTTTCTTCTTATCTCAACATTCATACTACATATGGCACACAATGTAGTGCAAACCAAAAAAGAAAATGATTTATAGCATTATCAGTGGCACAGTGTGCTCATTTTACTTTAATTACCCTATGTTTGGCCCCGCAATAAAGCAGAGAGGGGTCTCGTTCCTCTGAGCCCATCATTCACATCAACTATTACTGACACACTTTAGATGTTGCAACAGCTGTCCACTACACTTAAGCTCAAACTCTGCACATCAGTTTGCTCCTGCAAGGGATACATTTATACGGAGACCTAGATCAGAGCCTTCGGTTTATCATGCTGGATGTAAATGCAGCGGTTCATCCAGTATCACAGCCAGAGGGGGTCTTTAGCATCAGGGATCGGTGTTACTGGATAAGCCAGACTTAATAATTGGGCTGGATGTTAACCCAGTTACAGTGTAGGCTGAAATCTGGGCTAGAACCTGGATGTTATCAGCCAAAAACAGCTAGTAAAACGGAAGCTTTAAGTCTGCTTAACCAAGACATATGAGCGAAAAGACTGGATGCATTTCTTTATTTGCATCTGCTCACACTGGATCTCAGTAAACACACAAGGCTGTAACATTTATCCCTGCAGACAGGAAAAGTCCCTGACATTAAGACTAAAATACTTTAGAACTAAACTACTGTCAACACAAGTCAACATTTAGAGATGGTGCTCTGACAATATAAGCTCTATTTTAAAGCGTAGTGAGCTGACTCGCTGCCTACTACCTAGGCCTACATAGGCAGCTGCCTTAAGGCAACATCCTAATGGAACTTCATAAGTGACTGATTTGGATTGTTCAAATCAATAGTTTGATGTATTGCATAATCATCTAATCGTATATCATCTAATCAGATAGCTAATCATAAGCATAGAGATTAACTTTTTTGGTCAAAGTCAATTTTATTTTATTTTTAAAGGAGTCCTATTATACCCAGTATTTCCCCTACCATGCCATGCCCCCCCCCCCCCCCCCCCCAAAAAAACGACCCCCCCCCCCCCTAAAATGCTGACGAAATCCAGTTATAAAAAAGGAATTTACGCGGAATTTCACGGAATTTGTAAATCTTTTGAGGAATAAATAGAAAGCAGTTCAGTACACTTGAAATCAAATCGCGATGTAGACAGGTGTGTGTGGATATTAAACCACAAAGACAATTTAAATACGAATCCTGCTTGCACACACACACACACACCCGCTGAAGCACGTGTGACGCTTGCGCAGTTTTTTGCCCTATATGAAGACACAAATGCATGAACTTCCTCTCCAGGCTCTAGATCCACTTCGAAAGTTACTTCGTGATCATTTAACCGCTTCATTTGAGAAAAACTATCATCATGACATAAACACACAGAAACTCAAAAGGTCTTCACGGCAACCCGTCAAAATAAAAGTTCGGTTTAACTTGACAGAAATATATTACCGTTGAACAGTAGAATTTAGATATGTCCCAATATAATAATACTAACACTAATCCAAAATAAATTATCATCAAAACTGAATTTAAGGAATAATCCATGTTTTAATTTTAACAGTAAAGCTCATTGTGCAGCACGTTATTTGACAAAAAGTTTATTAAATTTCATATGATTAAAATTGATGATAAATGATAAGATTTGTGTTTTATGTCTTAATTTTATTACCAGAAAAAACACAACACAGAGTTAGTGACATTTTTTTTCATATATTTTTGTTAAATGTTGTATAAGTTTAATGATTCATAATACATTATTTCAATTATTTAGACACTCTTTTTGATTGCTAAAAAATTTACACCATGTATCCGTAACACGCCCGCTCCGCAACACTAGCTGTTTCACACAGCTGGTTCATTTTTTGACTGTGACCGGTATGCTTTTGCCTCTATTTGGATGCCTTGTTGTTTCCTTGCGTTTCACCTGTATATCATGAATATAGCCTTCGAACGTATATTGCAGCCCCTTTTGCCTACTTCTATCGGACAGTTTATTTGCTGTTTTATAAAAGTTTGATAAAATTTCAGCAGGAAGAGCTGTCACAGCATAAGCCATGTTGATACCAGAGCCCAGATGAAGTTTGTTTGTCGGACGTAGCAACAGTAACTAAGGGGGGCAGGGCTTAGCCAAAGGCGAATTTCAAACCAATTCCAGCTTGATTCAGACCCTGACATTGTTAACGAACAAGAGGATCGAATGGATTTCATGCACGGACTTTGCAAGCACGGATTTCACAGCATTTTTCAGAGTGGTATGTTTTTTTGTAATTTACTTATACATTTTAGATTCGTTATACATATTTACGCATCTATTTGTCGGAAAAACTATGGTTATACAAATAGTAAACGATCACAAAACCATGGTTAATTTTCCTAAGGTGCGATGAACAGTCTTACAAAAGCGAGAGCATACAAAAGCTACAGCAAACACTACTGTATATCAACACTAATGTTGGCTAGCAGGCGCGCGTAGCGACTTCATTAAACTTATAATTAGAACTGTTAATAGAAAAGGCAACTACAAATTTAAGACATACTTACAAGTTCCACAATAGAGAATACAGATCCACACACAACAGATTGTCCCAAAAGCTGCTCCATTTCAGGGGAAACTTTTGTGCGTAGCCTGCATTGAGTGTCTGGAAGCTGTTCTCCATAAAATGTGCAGCACACAGATAAATGTTGGGGTTATAATGTTGAGGAACAGTGTTTAAAACAAATTTCAACCACTCTCGTCAGCCTTAACCAAGTTCGTCAGCCTTTGGAAGGTCAAAAAAATGAGTTTTGGAAACGACAACACTGACTTCTCTAATGCAGCTGAACCAGGCCTTGTCCTTTTTTTTGCGTATTCCGTGGGTGGATTATTTAAATGAGTAACATTGTGACTTCACAAGATCCGGAAAAAATGCGATGTAGTCCAAACGAGTCGTTCGTTGTAGTTCTTGGAAAGTGGATTCTGTTAAATAAAATATCTCCCTTTGGAGTGGATTTTAAGCTTTGTAACTGCGCAGACCTTGTTTATGCTCAAGCAGCAACATTATACACTAACTAAAGTTGAAAGTGAAAAAGCAAAATAGGACCCCTTAAATTAATATTTTCAATATTTAAAAAAATAAGTATATTTAATATCAACATTCTCTCACCTCATCCACCATCTTGGATGGATTTTTTTTATTTGCACAGAGCACTGCAATGCATTCGGGACTTGCTGTCTCCATAAAGGTTACATACGATTCTGTATTAAAATATAGCTAAAATTATGGATCTTAAAAAGGAAGCCTAAGACACCAATTGTACCTTTCAACTTTCAACAACCTTTGAGTCAGGACAGGAGTTGTAAGTTTACTTGACCCGTTTATGGTTTTGACTTACTTGTTTTTTGTCATTTATCACTTCTTTTCAAGTTTTCTGTTCATTTATGATTTATTATGGAATATGAAAGTTTGGATGCTTTTTTTTCTACTACAGACAGGGCTTCCAACCTTGAGTTTAAAAAGAAAAGCTGGCAATTAATTAAATCATAATGTAAATTTAAAATAAATCATTTCGGGGGGAAAAGAAAGAAGAAAAAAAACACTAGCTAAAACAATATTTTATATTATATACATATTATATTTATAAATGTATATAATACGTAATACAAAAATATATTGTTTTATATTAAATAAATATTACATAGATATTTCATTAGTTTATCTTATCCTGTGACTCTACTGAAATTACTGAGATACTATCTTAAAATCTCAGGGGGTACTTTAAGACAAAAAAGTTTGGGAGTCCATCCTCTACTGAAATTATCTTTTTGAGGCCGTCTGCTCTAGTTAAAAATAAAATCTTGAAACATTTGTTGCTCATCTAGGGTGTGTTTCCCAAAAGCATCAATAGCCAACTATGGTTGCAACGGACCATAGTTGGCTTTAGGAAATGCACCCCTGAAAAAAAAAAATCCAAAAGAATAAGACAAAAATCATGAGGCTCAAACTGAGCCAAGATCTTTCAAATTCATTACGATTGCAGTTCCATCCTCTAATCTGTTTAGCAGGGGGGCGAATCTGGTGACATTTTGTATAAAACTACATCCCGCCCTGATTCTCTCGCAGCATAACAATAGAGAATTGATGTCCTGCACTCCAGGAACCCAGCTTTCTTCTAAATCTATATATTTTAGGTAGTTCAAAAGACGGGCTGAGTTTGCAATCACTTTCATCATGTCACTTCCTGCCCCTTATTGTTCAGTTTTTGTAAGTGCAGCATTTTCACTTTGTGGTACATGAAATGCCTGCCCAACTTGAGGCGTGAACAGAGAGGCGTCACACTGATTATTCTAGGAAAGTTTGGGTAAAGGCCCCGGGCCGACCTGGAGGCACCCAGCAATCCAATTAGACTGTCTGCATGTGACGTGATTCTTTCGTGTGGTGTGTTAAAGCGAGTTCAAAAGAGGTACAGCTGGGTTTCTGCTAAATCTCTGAGAGTGCTGTCATAGTCTTAATGACTAGCATCAATAGCTGAGAGAGATGAGAGAGTAACAAGCTGCGATTGTGTTTTGATAAGACAAAATGGCAGGGTTCCCGGTGTACGAATAGAACATTCCTTTGCATTTGTTTTGTTCTGCAGACAAAAGGTGTAGGAGGAAATGTTCGTGAAAGAGCATAATAAAACCATAACCTAACAAAAAAACAGTTAACACAGACTCAGGCAGTGTGTGGAAGATCAAGCAACTGGCCTGACATGTCTGTGATCTAAACATAGGCTTGCCAGAAGGTGTAGAAACATGCTTTTTGTTTCTCACTCTCTGCTAACATATCTAACAAAAATATTGCTTTTTTCCCCACTTGAGTACTTGGGAGTTTCTCAAACACTACTTAGGCTCAGTACCAGTGTCTGGAGTATTGACCTGTGTTGTGGTCACTTCTTTGGATTGTAAAGAGAAAGTAAGAAAGAAAGAAATTAATCAATTGTTTTTAAAACAGTTTATCCTGTGACTTTTTAAACTATGTTTTATACTGAGCAGCGTTATAAAATGACAGAAAGCTGCATCATAGTATATAGATTGATATAAATAGTGTTGTGAAAAAAGGAATTGATAATATAATCAATATATTTTTAATAAATATATGCTTATTATAATATACAATACCGTTGAAAAGGTTTCGGATTGGTACAATTTTTTTTGTTTTTGTAAGTAGAGTTTTATTATAACAGAAATATTGTTACAGTATATTCTTACAATTTAAAAAAATAGCCATTTCTGTTTTAATATATTTTAAAATGTAATTTATTCCTGTGAGGGCAAAGCTGAATTTTTAGCATCATAACTCCAGTCTTTAGTGTCACATGATCCTTCAAAAATCATTATAATATGCTAATTTGCTGCTCAATAAATATTTCTTATTATTATCCATGCTGAAAACAGTTGTTGCTAATGAACATGAAGTTTAAATGAACCAAATTTATATGAAATAGAAATCTTTTTTAACATTATAAATGTCTTTCACTTTTTATTAATTGAATGTGTCCTTACCGAGTATTAACTTCTTGCCAACCAATAAACACATAAATAAATAAACAACCCCAAACTTGATTTTGTCCATCGGGAATCGATTAGATAGTTTGATCGTTGTGGTTTTCTATTACTATGACCTCCTGTGAGTGACAGGTTGTTCCGTCTTCAAACCGGAAAAAAACGTCATCAGAAAAGAGATGTTGCTGCAAGATGGAGGTGAAGTTATTTTGATTAAAGATTACAGGCGCATTAAAAAAACAATTAAAAAAATAATTATAATAAATACCGCAATATTCCATAAAAATAAGAATAATCAATTTTGATTTCATGGTGACTTCGACACATCAGAAGGACAAGCAGTTGAACAGATGATAAAGAGCTTCAAAATCCTCAACACAGGTCCAATCAGAGGGTACACGACACACCCACAGCAGGGCTTCCAGCAGCTCAGCAACACCTCATATGATAGGACTGCTAATTTAGTACCTGAACCCATGTGCTCTCATCCCACCTCAAGCTATTTTAATTGGTGCTCAGGTAGGGGTGGGCGATATAGCCTAGCCTCAAAATTATATAACGATATTTCAAGAATATTTGCGATAATGATATTTATGACGATATAGAAAAAAAAAGAGACTAGGGGTATAACGATACCCTCATGTCACGATTTGATACATATCACGATACTGAACTCATGATAATGATATTATAGTGATACTCCAAGACATATGATAAAAGGTGAACAAAAAAATGTACTGTTGATTAAAATGCTAACTTTGATATTATATTGTGGCTTTAAATGAATAGGCTTGGACTCTGTGCTTTTAACCCAAGGACAATGGTGACACCAGAATAAAAATATTCATGAATGATTCTGAAGCTGAAAATACAGAATAATTTTAGACGAATATTCTTGAACTTTTAGATATAACGACTAGATATATTTAAAATAATGTTGGACACTTGGTCCAACTGGTCAGGTAACATAAGACATTTGGCATTATCAGGACCCACAAATATTCCCACATTCAATTATTATACATTATATTCAACATTATATATAGTAGTTTAATGTAGTACTGACACTAAAACTCTGACAACTTGAATTTTTTTCTCACACAGTAATTTTTTTTTGGGGGGGGGGGCTATCCACGATACATATTGTCACTATCCACGATACGTATTGTTGCATTTTTGTATTGCGATATATTGTGGCACGATATATTGTTACACCCCTAAAAGAGACCTTTTTTATTACATTTATCTCACCTAAATGTTTGTCGAAATGTCTAACTTTTGTATTCAGAAATACTAAAGAAACTGAATAAGGTAATCAAATGTAAAATAACACTGATAGTCTTTTAGTCCCGAGTCCTGACTAAATTAAATACATGGGCTATTAATTCTGATTCTTGTTTTGACGACAACATTAATGACAGACACATATGGCTGCTGTCACTTTTAGAGCTAGTGCACGGATCCATTACTGTTTTCATTATACTGTCTGTCATATGCGTTTTATGCTTATTTAAGACATAACCGACTGTTTTTACGAGTATACGAGGAATTTTTTTTCCTGTTAAAAAATCAAATCTAAAATCTAAATCAAATGTACAATCTACATGCTGAAGTGAATCAATGTTTGCGGGGAAATTTCCCGCATTATGATAGACCTGCGGGAATTATTAAAATAAGTAGCGCCCTTTTTAGGTACCAAATCGTCATCGGAGGCTGACATGCTGCTCTCGCGCTCAGACAGGTGTTTTTGTGCGCGCTAGGGAACGTAAATGCGCCATACGTCATCGCGTTGCTATATAATTGATAATGCGATTTGACACTTTTTTATCATCATGTAAAAATTTATACCGGTGTTATCGTGGACGGTATAATATGGCACACCCCTATGCTCAGGTGCAGGGAACTTATCTGCATACTGAGACTTCTCCGGCTGGACGTGTCGTGCATTTGCCATGAGTTTCAGCAAGACTGGGCTTGATTTACGATCAATTTTTAATTAAACAAATCCATCCCTCATTTCTAATCAGGAAGTGATGTAAGAAAACATAAACACAGCAATCATTCATTGTTGATTTGCTCAAAAACACTAAGAGGAACAAAAGTAATTTCCTTAGCACTCAATTTCCTGCACTCTGATGATTACATACAGTAGCTCAGAAAGAGAATCTAATAGTTATGGACACAAACAGGCAAATATGAGTTAAGTGATGAACAGACGTGAATAAAAGGCTGCTGAGTCAGTTTCTGTTGTAAAAAGGGAAAATGCCCCCAGAGTCATATAGGGTCAATACCGGATCCATAAACGCCTTGTGCACTTTAGACACGGGCCATTTGTGAAAGCAATCGTCGAGGACCAATCTTCTCATGCTCCACAACGTTCCTTATTCCAACAGTAATTACTTCATTGTCTTGTCTGATAAGGTTTGTTAGATTTTAACAGCTGCGATGATTAATGATTAAACCAACTGAGAACTCAAGTTCTGTTTAAAACTATTTGACATACTGCTTAATGTTACAATGCACTTTGAAAGTTACCACGTTACCAGGAATGTGAAGTAATGAATTACAAATGCTCAGGTTACTATAATTAAGTAGTTTTTATCAGAAATTGTACTTCAAGTAGTTTAAAAATTGTGTACTTTTACTTGAGTACGTTTTAAAGGGGTCATCGGATGCCCATTTTCCACAAGTTGGTATGATTCTTTAGGGTCTTCATGTAAAGTTTGTAACACACTTTGGTTAAAATTCCTCAATGGTTGTGTAAAACAACACGCTTTTTACCTCCTCAAAAACAGCTTCGGATTCGGTGCATGTCTCTTTAAATGATAATGAGCAACTGCTCACCCCACCCCTCTCTTCCGTGGGGGGTGTCGACACAAAACATGTAAAGTGCTGCCTTGGCGGACAGTATACAAATGGCTGAAGGCGGAAATATGCTAATACGGGACAGTCCGTCAGTGGTCGTGGGCGGAGCATGAGCAATATGATGTCATATTGCACAGAAAATTCAAACAGCTTGATTATTGAGAGTGTTTATGCTTTTTTGAGGATAAAAAAAGGAGCGAATGGATTTTTTTCATTGTATGGTGGTTGTGTCTAGAGGTCGACCGATTCATCGGTTTTGCCGATATATCGGTACCGATAGTTGAATGGTGGAACTATCGGCAAAAATCCATACCGATAGTTTTTCCGGGATAAGTCCGTTGCTGGAGCAGCTGAGAAGTGTGCGCTGTCATTATATCAAACTATCACTGGTGCCTTGAGTTGTTTACATTAACACGTGATCAAGGTACATTTGTACAGATACAAAAGGTACAAGGTACAATTACTCAAATATTAAAATACATGCTGTAAAAACGTATAATGCAAAATGCATATAGCTCATGAAAGCTAGCTAATACATCCTTGTTAAAAAGTGTTACCTATTAAATTTACGTATGTTTCTAGGTTATAGCTAAAGAAACATTACATTTGACCTGTAATGAATGGAATTTAAATTATTTTCTGTAGAATTCATTCTGTAGAACTTCTCATTTTAACATAATCCCTATTTATATATTTATTCCATTTAGCACATTTCAGTTCAGCACTGTTTTACTTGGAGTGTCATGTCTGTTTTTTATCTAGTATCCATTTAAAAAAATATCGGTTGATTAATCGGTCATCGGCAAGTACGATCAAACCTAGTTATCGGTATCGGTAAAATCCACTATCGGTCAACCTCTAGTTGTGTCCACACACTGCAAACATCATAAAAAGAGAATTTTGCATCCGTCCGTTTAAGTGTTGTATCTGTCCTTTTACTCCACTATTTTCCCTCCATTTGGGATCGTTATATGCTTGTAATAATTTAATATTTTTTTATCCATCAACGTGATTTGATAGGGAGAGAGTAATCGGTCTTGTGACTCTCGTCAAATCAAATTGTGCATAGAAAACTTTATCCGACAACTGATGTTAATCATGGCTGCTGTGGAAGCGCATTCTTCAAACATCAATTCAATCGAGATATCAGCATCTTCCTCTAATATGTTAAGGTATATTTGGGATTTCTGCTTATTAAATGATCTGTATAAGCTAGCCTATCTACAGCTGAAATTTGCTGCGACGTTGAGGTCGAGTACAATCATGTTAATAACTCCCGCAAGTGCCACATTCATAATGCGGGGAAATCCCCCTACCATTTACTTCATAGAGAGAGACACGATCTGCACTGCTGCGTATTTCCCTCACATGCGTCCTGCAACAGTCGGCAGCTCAGTGACTCTTCATGAGTTTAGTATGAGCACGCGATGCACGCTGTGAAAAGTGTGTTGGATACGTTCTAAAATGCTTAATGTGGAAAAATAGCTTACCGTGGCTTAATGTACTGAAATGGAATGGAATCACAATGTAGTTCGTGTTAGCTCACTATCTCAGCCTTTTTCACTGCATTAGAGGAAGTAAACTGTTTGATGATATTAGTGTTTCTCATTTCTTTATCACAAACTGGCACCCTTTTGGAGAGAAATTGCCTCTTTTTAATCTCTCTCTATATATTTAACCCATCTCTGGTATCTGATGCTGAACTCTTGTACGAATTTCTAAAGGTTTTTGTATTCTATGCACAGTTCTGAACATTTATATTTTATGTGCAACAATAGCATGCTCTGGCTCAGTGGCCTTACAACTGATTTTAAATCATATTATATTTGTTCATACATTATGATTTAATATTTTAAAAAGTTGGCAGTCAAAAGTAAAACTGTTGGATGATATTCTTCATTCTTTCTGACAAACAACAAAAGATAGTGTAGTACAATATTTTCTTTAATTTAAAATCCACAGCTCAGTTCTCACTACTCATGAGTACTTTTGAACAAGCTACTCTTTTACTCTTACTCTAGTTTTTGGACAAGTACTTTTTATTCTACTCACACTACATTTTTTGGAAAGTAATGGTGCTTTTCCATCCCTGCATGTTACAATCAAACCCTATAGTAGCAAGTAACAGCTGCTTGTTCTCCTACCCTAATATTTCTGGATGCAAAACTTCTGTTCAAAAAGAGGTCACAAAGAAGTGGGTGTTATATTATTAAAACTTTAAAAGAAATTTAACATCAGAGCACCTACAATTTTCTTGCTCAAAAACTTTTTCTTTTTGAACTATTGCTCAAGTTAGGCCACTGAAATGGCCATCAATGTTTCATGAAAAACTAAATTTCATTTAGATCAAATTAACCAAAAGTTATCACATATTTTATAAGACATAAATAATAATAATAATTTAATTGCATTTAATGTAACAATAAAAAGAATAATAAAACAATCAATGTAAATGATCATAATAATAAAATAAAAATAACAATAAATAATTCGATTGCCATAGGCACAAAAACATATTTCTTAATAAAAGCTAAGCTATTTTTGTGGTCGGTAAAAAAAAAAAAATCTGAAAAACAGACCTGGCCCATTTTTGGTCCCCCATGCACAAAAGTACAATTCCCCCTATGATCTGTGTCCTATCCGAAGCTACTTGCAGAATGCTGTATGAACAATCCCAATGGAGATTCCTGGGGTTAAGTGTCTGGTTCAAGGGCACACTGATGATCGTGCCTCCCAGTAACTCACCAGTTTATGAATCATCCTTTCTACGAACCTTCACCCTTTAGGTCAAAAGCCCAAATCTGCAACCACTATCCTGCAACCACTCCAACCATCAACAAGATAAAGCATCGTGTATGGATGATTTATGGCACCGAGCTCAGCGGGTGAAAGTTAAACCGCCCCGCAATTCAACAGAGGATTACAAAACTTCATAGATGAAACTGTACTAAAATGCCTCAGGGGTCAAGGGTAATGCCCTGGAGGGATCTTTAATTTAAGAGAAGGAGCTGGTCTTCATGCTGCCCTCTGCACTTTCTTTAGAACTTCTGCCACCAGAGTTCCAGTTTCATCTGATCGCAACATCAAATCACGACCAACACTGGATCAGAGAGATCCGTCATGCTAAAAAATGACCTCTTCTCTTCTTCTGCTCACCTTGGAGGATACATTTCTCTCCATCAAAACCAAGCAAAGTGAATCTACACTTTTACTGGGTTTGTGTGTTTCTGTGTCAGATTTGTCTGAGCTGCAGTGAAAGTATAGAGGGAAAGAGGGGGGGGGGGGGGGGGGGGGGGGGGAATAAAAGACAGAGGATTCAGACTCTTTTATGTGACCCAGTAAGTAGAGGGATTATAGTTCTCTCGATTAGACCGAGCTTAATCTGCCACTGCATGTATACCATTCATCAGCGAAGATAGAGTAAAACCAAAGAGCACAGCAGGGGGTGAGGGGGCGCAGTCAGGGTCTGACATCTGGCTGTAGTAACAGAGAAAAATAATCAGAAGAGAACATACATTCTCCATGAGTGTGTGTGCATGGGGGGAAATAAAGGATCAGGTATAATGGGGAAAAGGTTCATGGAGCTTATGCTATATGGATCAAGCAAAAGTGCAAATGCATGATTTTATTCTGAATATATGCCCAAAAATATCTCTGAAATGCGAATGCCTAAATTTATAACAGGAAAAATGTATAAAGCAACTTTTTTTTTTTTTTAAAAAGTGGACATGGCAACTCTGTTTTGCAGAATTATTTCCAGCAACTTCTCTCAAGATATTGATGGCAGTAAATGGACTGCATTTATATAGCGCTTTCACAGACCCAATGGCCACCAAAGCGCTTTACAATTTGCCTCACATTAACCCATTCACTCACTCATTCATACACCGACGGGCGACGGCAGCCATGCAAGGCGCCATCCAGCTCGTCGGGAGCAGCTGGGGTTAGGTGTCTTGCTCATGGACACCTCGACACTTGGTCAGGTGGAACCGGGGATTGAACCACCAACCTTCCGGTTTGCAGACAACCCACATGAACCACTGAGCCACTGCTGCCCGCCGTAGTTTATTTTAATGTTGCTGTAGTTATTACATCAATGATTTCTACCAGCATTTAAAATCTCGCATCTTGCAAGATGCTTGAAAATAAAACTACAAAACATTAAAATGACCATGAAAAATTAGTGAAAAAGGATCACTTTTTACAGTTTATGCACGCTTCCTCAGAAATCAATGGGAATCATTAAAATAAATAATAATAAAATAAAAAAAAATAAAAAAAAGTGACAGCAAGATCTATATATATATATATATATGTGTGTATTTATTTATTAAAAATAATAAATAAAATAAATAAATAAAATATTAATAAATAAATTAACATATCAAGAAACAAATTAAATAAAAATACAAATTAAATAAAAATTTAATTTAAAAAAATAATAATTTGCAGCTGACATCTGCATGTTTCAGAGTGCAGAATAAAGGAGCATGTTTCCTTTCTCCCTGGCCATCGTGACTATAACAAAAGGAATGTAACTGAACACTTCCTGCATGTTGAGTTGGACTGGCATGCAGGGTGTGGGGGGGATAGGTGGGATACCTCCAGGAGGACCTGAGGTAAATGGCCAATAGCGAAGTGCGGTACGCAGCTGTTTAGGTGAGGCACGACACAGTGGAGTGATTATCCGTCTGCTGCTGGTGGTACATGATTATCCTTTTTTTTCTTTTTTTTTTGTCATTCTACTCCAGTGAGTGCAGGATTAATGGGGCTGATTGCTTTCTCTAGCCCCCTTCTACTTCTCTTCTCTGCTGGTACTTTCTAGCAACCCTGTGGCACAGATGCTACCTCTAAGCCCCCCCACTCACTCGATTGCAACAGGGGCGCCAACCTCCTTCTATCATGTGGAAACTAATGCCTCCAAATCTGAACAGATAAAATCTAGACGCCGCTAAACTGGAGTTTCAGAGCCGTGTGTGTGATTGTAAATGTTTCAGAGCTTGGTTTAAACACCTCCATGATGATGTTCCTGCCAGAGACCAATGCTGCCCTTTTCTGTTACCCATGCCCTCGGTCTGTTCTTGTCCCGAAGAGTGAACACACTAAGCTAAATGTGTTTACAACAGAAGACATTTAGCGATGTGCATCTATGGCTATTGCTGATGCACCAGGGGGTGAAGCTCTTCAGACCGGCTGTACTGGGTCATTTCATTTGTGTCCCAACATCTTTCCTCCAGCGTAAACTTACACAACTGTGATAGAGTGAGAGCTCTAGTATTAAAGCACTCTTAAGTGCATGTACACTCTAGTGGCGAATGTGCCCTTCACAATCTCACAAGCAACACCACAAACATCTTCGTGGCATTCTGACCTCATTTCAGCATGCTGTTTAAAGGAATAGTTTGCCCAAAAATGTTACTTCTTGTTGTCTTATCAAGACTTATAAGTCACACTTACTCAATATATGGTGCTTTTTGATTTGGGATTTCTATTTGATTTGATTGTATTTCGAAAAATATAAATGTGAAACCACTACTTTTAAAGTAAATATTCATGCCAATTTATCAGCCTGATCAATTTTATTATAGGCTATCTTTTAGCATTTGTTATAGCATGCACAGCAATTCAAAACTATTCAAAAAAAATCATATGGCACTGTCTGTCAGTAAAAATCTCACCATATTGTGTTCAAGTTACTTGTATTCTTCAACCTCATGATAGCAAAGGCTTACTGAATCCTCTTAAATGAGGTTAAAACAACCAGACAACCAGATGTTTAAGTGGTGCATGGATAAATGCGGCTATAGCATTGTGGAAAAAGTCTCTTTTGCTCACCAAAGACTGCATTTGACCAAAAATACAGTAAAAACCGTGAAATATTATTGCCATTTAAAATATGTTTTTCTATTTTAATATATTAAAAATGTAATTAATTCCTGTAATTTCAAAGCTGACTTTTCAGCATCATTGCTCCAGTCTTCGGTGTCACATTATCCTTCAGAAATCATTCTAATATGCTGATTTGCTGCTCAAGAAACATGTCTTATTATCGATGTTGAAAACAGTTGCTGCTTGATATTTTTTCTGGAAACCGTGACATTTTTTGCTGTACAAAAGAACAGCATTTTTATGTTAACTAGAAGTCTTTTGTAAAATTATAAATATCTTTCCTGTCACTTTAACCACATTAATGCACCCTTGTTGAATAAAAAAAAGAATTCTTTAAAAAAAAAACAAAATAATTCGTATTGACCCCAAAGTTTTGAACAGCAGTGTATTGGTCCCTTTTAACCGTATTCCCATATTATTTAGGGATCTCATTGTGATAGTGTTTGATATGAGTCTGAGTTTACATGCAGACAGCGTGGACACTCATCCTATAAATAATAAAATCATAACTTGTTTAAACAGATCAATGCACAAATGAAGGTCTCACGGCTGTTCATAATATATTATTGAAATCACAATTCCATTTGGTAACTAATAATTGTTACGAAGCATGACCTGAGAAAAGTAATTTAGCTCAAATTACCAGATTTTCCAGCCACATACAGCTAATAATAACAATAGCATCCTGACACATAGGCGGCAAAGCACACAGTAATAACCCAGTGCTCTCGATTGCTCTGCATGTTTAAACACCCCCACCCCTTTACTCAGCCAAAGGCTGGACAATTATCCATAAACATAGAACTGAAACGCAAGAAATAAGATGTTTAACAAGTATGACATTAAAAAGCAATCTATCAAACAGCCTGTTCAGTGATATTTCAGTGAATTAGATGAAGCATTGAAAATAATGCCACATGCCACCACAGTGGCAGCCTTAACAAGCCTCATTAACATAAAATACCTCTGGAGCTCTACAGCTCCACCGAACGATAGATGGCTTTATTATTTGGGCTGTATGAAAAAGGAGAGCGTGTAGAAAACGACTGGTGTATAGCACACGGCTGCTAAGCAACAAATAGGGGCGGGGTACTTTTGGTGCCTGTTATCCATCAAAGTAAGCCTGTCGAATCCCGGCTTCACCTGACTGCTGTACCTCGCAGCGATCTGGTTTCAAGCTATTTTCACCCTCATAGAAGCTTAAAAGGATATTCCACTCAAAAAAGACATTTCATTTATTCACCCTTATGGCGTCTCAGATGTCTATTCTTCTGATGAACACATACCACATTTTCTAGAAAAATAATCCATCTCGTTGAGCCTTTATAATGCTAGTGTACGGGACCTCCAAAGATGATGTTTCAAAAACAATGCAAAATGAACACGATGGTAATCAATACGACCCTAGTTGATGAATCAATGTCTTCTGAAGCAAAACGATAGGTGTGTAAAAAAAACTATTTTTTTATTTTGTTAACTGTAAACAATCACTTCAGGAAAACTGTCATATACGTCAGTGTATTGTAAAACTTGCACAAGAAATGAAGGCCCTCTGTGTGGCACTTCTCGTGCAAGACAAGTTACATCACACTTCACAACATACTGACGTTTACGTCAAGTGTGAACTCATAAACCCGCGTTTGACCAATGGCTGGAAGCGATGGTTTATAGTTATAAAAAAAAAAATCTACCCCAGAGAAACATGAGAAACTGTCTTAAAGTAATTTTTGTAAATTAAGTCCTATTTTTTTTTTTCTTCTTCTTCTTTTTGCTGACTTTAGAATTGCCGTAACTCACATCATCATTCAGGGAGAAAACTGGACAATGTAATACGCTTTACATTTAATTTTGGTTGTCATTTGTTGAAATAAATAAATACAAAAAAATACAGTGTGTCGGTGTCAGACCGCTGAAAGTGACCCTCTACGATTCTTCTACGATGTGAAAGTGAATATTTACAATGACAACAACAATAAACCTTCAGTTACAGTTTTACCTTTTCAACAAAGAAATGGATGGACTTCTTCTGCCACATTTTTTTTTGTTGACATTTCTACCATATGATGGCTGAAGCAGGAGCGAGTGCCCAGCGCGTGAAACCCGGCAGCATTATCAACATTGTGAACAGAAGAATTCTACAAAACTTCAGTGAAAACATCAAATGATCATGATAAAATGCGATCAAATAGCTTCTCTTCACTGCACACGATACCATGAAGAATGTGAATATTTAACCAAATCAAAAACAAAACAAAAGGACATGCTCTAAGCGATGTCACGCGTTTTTTAGGCCAAAACATTTTTTGTCACATACAGCAAACATCTCCTCACTAACCACTGGCTGCCTGTCCCATGAACACACTATAAAGTGTGTAGACAGCCCAGGCTCCACAAACAGCAACAAAAACAAACTGGGCCAACCCGCACCACAAAACATGACAAACAGTTCCAGCCAATCACCGACAAGAAGGACTTGGGGGCGGGGTTTGGGGGGTTAGTGCGCGGATGAGGAGGAGGGAGGGTCTAGCTAGCCTCCGTTTTGTTTGAGAATACTTTAAACGTCAACAAGAAGTGACGTCACCCGACATTGCTTAGAGAACCTTTAATTTCAGTATCGGCAGACGCAAAGCGGCATTAAAGTCGCTGACTTTAAGTTAAAAAAAACGCTAAAAGTTACACAAACGATAAAAGCTCCTTGTGGTTTCTCTGTTTGTTTGATCGATGTGAACAACCATAAACGACGCAAAACATAGGCATTTTGAGTTTGTGATAGTGCTTTGTAGAAAATCGCTTCCTGCCCTCCATCTGCATTTCGCGCCACAGCAGTGACGTCATGTGCAAACAAGATATTACACAAAACTACACTTTAATACATTCAGACAATAGAGTCCACTATATAATCAAGTTGGTTAAACTCTGACAGTTATGAAAAATTCCTAGTCTTGTGAACAAAGTTGTCAAGTGTTATACATTTATAAAATGTATTACAATATTTGTCGAGCAAAATAATGGTTTGATGATCCTTTTGTATGTTATCTTTTTACATTTTAAATAATTTCAACCATAATGGTAGATTCAATTGTGACAATTTTCACCATACAGCACAAAAACGTCAACGTGTTTTATATAAAATTTGTAACTTTTTTTTTCTGAGCAACAGTATATCAGTGAAAAAGCTAGAGACTGAATCTCAAAAAAATAATGCTACCTTGAGAAGTATCTACTAGAGTAGTGTGACAACCAGGCCTGCCTTCCTGTTTAATAGTGTGCGGTTTAATTGATGGGGTCTGTTCTGTAGCTACACTAACCCTTGAGGTTGTTTTCATTTCTTATGTGTCTGTTTGCTCTGAAGGAGAGGTGAGGGGGTTTTAATGACTTGCACCTCTTCAATACATCATACCTGAAAATATTTGGGCTCAGGTCTTGTTCGAGCGACTGCCATAGCAACTGTTCACAAAGGTGCTCCACGGGACTGTGAGTGATGCAGCCGAGCACATCACAGTGAGCCGTGCACCTTTGAAGAGCTGGAGAGGCAAAGTCAGGACTGCCAGCACTTCAGAGATTCACAAACACACACCTCTATTATTTACAAGGAGCCACAAGGTTATTTACTGCCTGGTAATTCTCAGTAATGAGGCATTTACTCTGGTAACATGATTTCCCAACATACAGTAGGAGAGATGTGTGAATCTCAATAGCTTACAACATGAAATTCAGATGATTTACCTGGTGCTTTAACTGAAAATCTTGCTCTTCACTATAGCACAAATCTAACATGTCATGTCTAATTTTTATGGGCAAGGGATGGCTTGATACCACAATTTTGTTTGATTTCGCTCCCCCTTCTGACATAGGAAGGGGATCTTATTATAATATTACCGCCCCTTAATCTGCATGTTTCCACCCACGGTGCCGCCATTTGGTATGAAGTGACAACAGTGTAACCAGTTCTAACGCAATGGCAAAAGTTCGAGCAAAGCATGCAAACTGTTCTGTCGTTGGCTGCACAGAACACTACTTGACCAAAAAATGTCACAGATGTCTTATAAAGACCTCACGGAACTGTGTCAACTTGTGTAAAAGTTAAACATGACAGTAAGTCGATGAGATTAATCAGTGTAACTCCACAACAACTACATCCATGTATTCAGTAACCATTCAGAAACGTCCAGGTGCAGTAAAAGTTGTAACCTCTACCTTCCTGAGTCTCTCCATAAGGCTTCACTCCGCTACTGGTTATTTCTGAGATTTTGGATGAGTGAAAATCACGTGTTTTGTGATTGTATCTGAAGCTCATGTAAAGGATCGGCCGTCTTCTGAACAGGGACGGGGAGCAGCAGGTCATTTGCATTTAAAGGGACACACACACAAACGGTGCGATTTTGGTCACACCCACAAAGGACCAACTTTGACAAGCTATAATAAATGATCTGGGGGGTATTTTGAGCTGTAATAACACAGAGACATTCTGGGGACAGCATAGATTTATAATATATCTTGTGAAAAGGAGCATAATACACTATGTCACCTTTAATTTCACCATCACCTTTTGTTTTTGATGGAAAGAAAAATATTCCTTTTAGAAGGCTTGTGACAGTGCAGACAACCAAGCTACAACATCTACATATTGCTTAAGTAGCCTAAACATACAATGGCCAAAATATCGTCTTAAACTGCCTCACTGAATTTCAATGATTTTGTAAACTAGCCAGACATACAACTACACTAAAAATACAAGAAATACAATGCAGAAGAATTGCTGTTGGCCCACACCTTGAGAGAGAAACAAAAATTGAAGAAATACCATCATCTGTAAATATTCATAGTTCTATGTTTGCTCAGAGCAAGTGGAAGGCAGTCATAAGCTGACCTAGTTGTAGAAGTTAAAATTCTGTAACTTGCTGATTTGTCTGAGGTACAATACACAAGGGAACCGCTTAGTGGGAAAAGAAAAACAAAGAAATGCTTATGAACAATGTAAGTCTTTTGGGATTGTGTTGATTCACACGTACACACTGGCACATAGAATATCATCATACAGCAGTCATTTTTCAAAACATGAAGAATACCCAAATGGGAAATAGAAAATTGTATTCTCATAGTTATTTCTAAACGCATTACATTACATAGCTATAATAGTAAGGATCACTTTAAAATAAAATGATTCTACATTCAGACTTACTCTAAAATCAATTAGACTAGTATGAGGGTTGCCTAAACTACTCAGACTGTTCTACTAACCGGTTACAACTGGGCTATAATCAAGCCAGTTTCATATTCACCTATCCCAGAGATCGCATGCACGTTGTGTATGTCTAAGTGGTTCAAAACTAAAACATATGTCAAAATTTCAGTGTCATATGCCAGTCTAACTGCATCAAATGGAATGCATGGACTTCCTGATGAATAATGGATAGCAGCACTGAAGAGAAGCTTTAGGCCTGATCCACACAAGTCCCTCATGTGTAGGAGGCTGGCCAAGGATACCTAGCTCACTCAGCTTCCCGTTCAAAACACAGACAAATCGGCCAAACAAAATCAATTAAAAATTCTCATTAGTATTGTAAGAAAACACTTATTTTACCTGGTCAAAAACAGCTCTGTTTTCAGCACGCCGTTTCAGTGCATATGCCTTTAAATGATCATGAGCTGCGCTCACTCCGCCCCTCTGTTCTGTACATACACCGTTTGTAACACAATAACACAATAACCATAACGCGTTGTTCAGTATAAACGTGGAATTATGAATTATATTGAGAACGTCATACATAGAAAACATGCCGTAATGTACCCTGACTGAGTGTAAACCTTAGACGCATTCATTGTGAAGCGTGCAGCTAGCGATTTGCAAAGATTAATATATTAATATAAAGTTTAATAAAACGTTTCACTCACTTCCGTTCTTCTGGAGGTTCAGCAGGAACACAAATATCTGGTACCGATCCTTTTTAGCAAAGCTTCTTAGCAATCCAGCTTTATACTGACCCTCGTTTATAAAGCAGTCTGGTGTGTGAAATGATTCGCGCAAACATGAAAGCATCGACGTTGCTCGTGGGGAATATTCCCTTCGAAAATAAAACTCAGCCACTGCGTCTTCAGCGGTTCGGATTCAGGAACATTAAAATGACTGTGTTCGTTATTACACCCAAGAACAGAACACCACAATCGCTTAGACGCCATTCTGCTCATAGACAGTGCTCCAGCATATCAACAATGACCGCGCCGGTCCGGTCCGCGCCGCGCAGACTATGATTGACAGCTACCTCATGTGCGAGGGCGGGTCTGTGTTGAAACGCTCCCGTCAATCAACAGTCGTGTGAGGGGCGTCCGTTTTATTGACGTCACAAAAACGAACGGCTTGATTTGAGGCAGGGGAAAACATATAAGGAGATTAAAACAAAACCACAGGATGGATTTTTATCATTATATGATGGTTGTGTACAGACACTGCCAACACACATTTCAGTACAATCAACTTGTAAAAGTGCATGTACCATTATATGACCCCTTTAATATAACAGCTTCAAAGGGGTATCAGGCTGTGAGTGCAGAGACCAGTCTATGGCAGAGACGCTCTGCGTGAGTGGTATTTACGACAGTAGCATTAAATAGTACTCCAAGTACTCCACAGCAACTCTAGGGGTCGCTGTTTGACAAAAACGGAATTCCTGCATAGTGTGCCTTTAAATAGTCAACGATTCAATCCTTGAGTGAACTGTCAGAATGAATCAATTGAATCTATTAATTTGACCGTTGTGTCTTGTATTAACCTGTTTGATTCAAAAGAGTGATTCAGTCACGAATCGGGCATCGCTAGCTTTGATTCCCAATAAACGAAAGAAATACGGTACGCATGATTCCGTAGGGGAAATGTTTCTCGTCTCGGTATACGCTAAAATCCCTCGTCGTACCAGAGGTTTTCTTATTAAAAGGAGGAGATTGCAACTTGGGCGTCTGATTCTTTGGAAAACGCGTCTGTCTGTCTTGTGCCGTGAGCCAATCATACAGTAGCCTTGACCCTGACGTCAGTGAATCAGTTTTACAATGGTCACTCAGTCATATTTCGACATTTGCAGATTCCGTTTAAATGAATGGATTGTGCTGTAAAATGAATTACACCTGTCGTAAATGTAAATTAGGTTATTATAATAACAATACGTTCTTAATAACGAATCAGTTAGTAATCTGTGTTAGCCTTCTTTTATGAGTAAGAAGCACTTTATGTTCCAGCAATTAAAAAGCAAAGTGGCATGTTAAATTAACATTTCACATTCAAGATGTACACACTCTTAACCGACGGTTTCTGTCTCATAAATAATTGCGATTTATATGCAATGCACACATATGCAATTCGCCTTTGGCTAAGCCACACCCTAGAATGTAGATTGACCAATCACAGCGCAGCCAAGAATGAGCTCCCACAGAGGTCCAACACTTTTTCACAGCGCTCCATTGACTTTAACACAGGCGTCTCATATTTTTAGTCTCGGCAGGCTATTACCGTCGTAATTTTAGCAAAAATATGGTTAAACGTTGTGCCTGGGGCAGTTGCAACACAGATACACGTTTCCCAGAGAGGTTGGAGGGGGTGTGCGTTTTTTTCCCTTCCCAAAACCGAAGTCAAATCCTGACAAAGTGTCGTCTAGCACACGCTGCTAATACAACGTTATACTTGCGTAGTCCGTTTGCTTTGTAATAACGATTATAGAAGTGAATAGAGACCTACCCAGCTTTGCATGAACAGTGTTGCTCCTTGATATTGTTAGTCCCAGCCTCCGTCTCGATTAGTAGGATATGCGGTGGTTGATTTTTTGACTGTGACCGTTATGCTTTTGCCGCTATTTGGATGCCTTGTTGTTCCTTGCGTTTCACCTGTATGTCATGAATATAGCCTTCGAACGTATATTGCAGCCCCTTTTTGCCTACTTCTATCGGACACTTTATTTCTGTCATGAGGATGGAGGAACGAACCCATGCGCAGACAGCAAATAACTCAAAAGGGGTTTAATGATGACAAAACAGAAAACAAAACCCACGATGGGGCAAAACAGGACTGGAGGTAGACTAAGACACGATGACAAACGAAGACTCTGACTTGACAGGAAACAAACTCACAATTCTCAATAAACAGGTTTCAGACAAAATACTCACAGAGAATAACTCACAATGTTTGACAATGTACCGACACAGGACAGCAAACACAAGGGGATGAAATAGGGAGACACTAATGACAAAGACAGGTGAAGCTGACTAGACAAGGACAGGTGAAACTGACTAGACAATAATGACGAGACAAGGATAACAAGGGGGCGGGGTAACGTAACGAGACAACACAAGCACATGGCTCAAAACACAAGACCATGTGCTTGCACACAAAACATGATTCTGTCATGATCCTGCCTCAAGACTAGAGAAAATCAAGGACACGAGGGCAGAATCATGACAATTTGCTGCTTTATAAAAGGTTGATCAAATTTCAGCAGGAAGAGCTGTCACAGCATAAGCCATGTTGATACCAGAGCCCAGATGAAGTTTGTTTGTCGGACGTAGCAACAGTAACTAAGGGGGGCGGGGCTTAGCCAAAGGCGATTTATGCCCCTTTATTCACTATGGAAAACTAGCAATGTCGGGTGTAGGTAATGTTAAAACACAGGAAAAGACTGTAAAAAATGACTAAACTTATTAAACTACCGTATGTAGTTGTACAATGATGTAATTAAAAAAAAATCCATTTCTAATCCAAAGGTCTGTTAATTATGCATATTACATGTGAATGAATTTGAAATTTTAATTTCTCCGAACATCTTTGCAGTCTTTCAAGATGACAACCTTCGACTGTATATATGTGCACTTCTGGCAGCTCATATTACAGTAATTCTTTTAAGATTTACCTGTAGGTTCTATAACCAAACATAATTAAGGGGGGAAGCCCCAAGGCATGAAGTTGATTGAAACGTCAGAGCTTTAATTCGATAAGGGGCTTGATTAATTTTTTCTCCTACAACATTAATTGTTACAAAATCCATATTTCAAAGCAGGCATTTTAATTGTATTACCTACTTCCATTTCAAGTTATTTATTAATTACATAGTTGACCTCACTGTTTAATCTAAACCCTCTGCAATATCAGTCCAGTGCAAACAAGCATCTCTCTTTAGACATGAGCTTCAACTGATAGTAAATGTACCCGTCTGTAATCCCTGAAATACAATCAAGGGCTATTAAAACTCATGCAAGTACAAAAACAAAACAAAACACAGTGTCACCTTGAGTTTCAGGCAGCTTTAAATCTGTGCATGATATTGTATAATAACCGGGGTGTGAGTTTTTACAACATTTCAGTAACCACAAAAGTTAGATTTAGAAGATAACACATTTCACATGATGCCAACTATAACAACAGATGGTATGTGAATACTTCCTAATATCAGTATTGGGTGCATATAAAAAAGTACCACCCCATCTTACCCAATACGTAGTTACACTAGCCTATATCTTGTAGTTATAGTTATATGCAGATAGGTCAACTTTGGTATACCCAGCAGACACACATGTTCAATAAATGTGGCTTTGATACCAATATTTTTTTTTCTTTTTTAGGCATTTGTTCTTTCTTCCCTGCTGGCAAAAAGGAGCAGAATTTGAAAGGTGTTTTTATTCTTCTCCCTGTCCTCTTCTAATAGTATAAAAAAATCACAATCTCAGAATCATACTGAAATGTATGAAAGTCTCATATATTAAGGACTGGAATAAACTGTACATCTTGACATTCATATCAAATCAAATGTGTTTACATATTCAGAAGAATCTTGTTGCTCCACCACGAAAAGGAACAACGATACATAACTCCTAACAAGCTGAATTTGAGACAGATTCACGCAGGGGGGTCCAAATATGTACCAGAGTTAAGTGTGTTAATTTATGGCTGTTTGCTTGAGAGGGGGCAGAGATTCCCCTGAGACTCCTGCTACAGCAGCTAGTGATATATTTGAATAATAATGCAGAACTACTTAAACTTGGTCCCGTGTGTGGTTAAACCTGGATGTGCGATTAGCATAGAGACTTGGCACAGGTTTGAGGAGGATCTAAAAAGACTGAATAAGAGCTGTAGGACACATCAACCCTTGCAACATTTTTAGCAACCCAGGCCCAATGAAAAAAAAAACATGCCTGTGGCGACATTTCTGCAAAGTGATATTACATTGCTGCTTCTTGTTACGTTTCATGACATGAGTTAGTAGCACTTTAAAGCACATTCAGGTTTATCCAAAACTGATTAACATGAATCTGGCAACATTTTATTACCTGGGTTGTTATACAAATCGCAGCAGTTCGTAAATGAAATGTGGCGCTTAAAGTGCGTTCAGTTTTATCTGAAATAGATGAATGTGAATCTGGCAATGGTCTTATTGAGTTGGTTGTTGTACGTATCGCGGCAGTTCCGAAAATGAATGAAATATGCGGTGAGTGGTGCTAAAAGGATAATGCTCTATCGTATACTAATCCCTATCCTAAACCTAACCAATAGTGTTAAAACAAAAACAAACATGAGATAAAAACACATTTTTTTGTAGCAACCATTCCTTTTTGTCTAGCTTCTACACTTTTTGAGCACTGACAACATGTGTTTCACGGGACTTGTAATAGCAATGCTGTACCAGGTGAGCTACCGATCAAGTTTACTACGTCAGAAAAGCCATTCATATGGAGCTAGTTATGTGATATCTGTTACGGTGTGGTGCAGGCAGAAGACGAAGAGTCAGAAGTTCCAATGCAAACGTTTACTAACGATATAACTCAAATAGGTATAGACAGGCAGAAGGTTCACACACACTAAGTACAACGGAGAACGGACAAAGACTGAACAGAAGGGAACTAAATACAAACACAGATGAACATTGATTGACAGAACACAGGTGAAACAGATGATGATGATGATGATGATCTAAACACAGGTGATACAGATGAACTGATAATGATGATGACACTTGACATGAAGATAGGCAGACAAGTCCAATGAAAACAAACTAAACAGAACACAACTGTGACATTACTCCCCCCTCCCGGTAGGCGTGTCCTCGCGCCGTAGATAGACCAACTGCGGAGGGAGGGAGGGGACTCAGGAGGAGGACGAAGAGCAGGTGAGGGTAGACAGAAGGCAGGAGGGACCAGGGCGGAGACGACGGAGGGAGGAGCCATGGTGGAGGCAGGGCTGACGACTCCAGGGGGCTGACGACTCCAGGGGGCCGACTGACGGGGGCGAAGCAGATGGGAGAGGAGACCAGGGTGGAGCCGGAGGGCCAACGAGCTCGCTGAGGATCCGGCGGGACATGGCGAAGCCGCCGGCTCTGGCGACTGAGGTGCAGGCGGGGACACAGAAGGGCGCGGTGGAGACAGAGGGAGTGAGGACCAAGGAGGAACAGAAGGGAGTGAGGAGTCCAATGGAGCCAGGGGGACGAAGGGACGAGGCGTAGCCAGAGGAGTGCAGTCCAGAGGCGAGGGTAGGTCAATGAGTGACCAAGGTGGATCTGGGGGGATGAGGGAGCCTGGCGAAACTGGTGAACTGATGGGCCACGGTGGAGCTGAGGGAGGTAGGAGCCAAGGTTGAGCTGATGGATCGACAGGCCGAGGTAGAGTCCTGGTCGCGGAGGTCTGAGGCGGAGACCGGGGATCCACCGACCATGCTGGAGCTGCAGGCTGGCAGACCCACGGTGACCCCACCTCCCCGAAGGTGGTTTGAGGAGCTGAGGGGCTGACAGGCAGTGGTGGAAGAAGGGTTGAGAGGTGGCAGATGGGAGAAGGAGGCTGGGTGGGAATTCAGGAGCAGATTCAGGCTCGGGGACAGAAGGCTCAGGCTCGGGGACAGAAGACTCAGGCAGGGCGGTCTCGGCGGGACGAGACTCTGGAAGGGCGGTCTCGACGGGACGAGATTTTGGACAGGCGGTCTCGGTGGGATGAGACTCTGGAAAAGGGACAGAAACAGGTCAGGAACAGGTCTGGGAATATGGACAGTCCTTGGGTCAGGAACAGGTATAGGAACAGGACGGGGAACAGGTATCGCGCGTGGCAGCTGCCATCCTGGCTGAGGGCTCAGGCGGTGAGGCGGCGGCCATCTTGGCTTTCTTCCAGACCTGACTCAGGCGCAGCGGCCATCTTGTCCGAAGACACTGGCTTGGCAGGCATGACGTGAACAGTCTCTGGTTCGGCAGGCATGACGTGAACAGGCTCAGGCTTGGTAGGCATGACGTGAACAGGCTCAGGCTGGTCAGGCATGACGTGAAAAAGCCTTGGGTCTGGCTGTGTTCCGGATCGAGGCACGACGCTCTCCAGACACCAGATGACGGTATCCCTCCTGTCCAGTCCGGTGGTGTCTGGGAGGTCGATGGGATGGTTTAATGTGGCCTCGATCCGGAACAAGGTATCCAGGCTCTCGTTGTTGAGGGTGCTGGTGCCGGCAAGGCTGCAAAAGTCCAGGGCAAAAAAAAAAAATTTTGGCCCTCCTGAGCCATGACGATTATTCTGATCCTAACATCCATTTTGGGCGGTCCGTTCTTCTGTCACGGTGTGGTGCAGAAGAAGAAGAAGAGTCAGAAGTTCCAATGCAAACGTTTACTAACGATATAACTCAAATAGGCATAGACAGGAAGAAGGTTCACACACACAAAGTACAACAGAGAACGGACAAAGACTGACTTAACAGAAGGGAACTAAATACAAACACAGATGAACATTGATTGACAGAACACAGGTGAAACAGATGATGATGATGATGGCACGTGACATGAAGATAGGCAGACAAGTCCAATGAAAACAAACTAAACAGAACACAACTGTGACAATATCAGCATCAAAATGTATTAGTTTACAAATCATGCACTATTGTAGAATTGTTTTGAGGTAATAACATATCTTGCAAAAATAAGCCTTGATTAATCGACAATATTCCCCTGTAATCATAATTTGTGTGAACAGGAATAAAGGTTGTTGGTGTTCTACTACCTCTAATGTTCATTTCAGCTGGAAACTGCAGTAAAGTCTATGCATTGGTAGGCTATATTTTGGGGGATTTGGAAAAATCTGCATTGATCCTGAACAGCAAGCTGTTAGACCAGCACATCACCACTCTTAAGCATAATATGCTAATAATCATCAAAGCGCTCAGTGGACACTAAACAGCTTGCTGAATGCAAATTACGCATCTTTATTCTAATCTTAAGTTGTGGTGTTAATTATCTAGGTCTGACAGGGCCTGCACTTGTAAACAGTATGCTTGTGTGCCTTCATCGACCGCTCGCTAAGTGCTGCTGGTCATCTGGACAGGTTAGTTGGTGCTACTGTTATTCCATGATATAGTGGTGCACAGTTGACTACATCCCCCCTACACACACATACATGCTCTCTCTGTGAGGCTGCGTGTAACACATGGCCCTTTAGTAGTGTACTAAGAGCCTCTCCATCTCCCATTATGGCTCTGGCTGGCACATGCTATTCGCCAACTAGCGCTTCACTAAAAATACCCTGCACTGACCAAGCAGGGCACTCGCTTGGGATACATCGACAAGTATAAACAAGTCAAGAAGCCTTTTTTAAATGCTGCCCCCCATAAGAGAGATAAGCAAGGCAGCACTGTTTACTTAGCAAATTAGTTCGCAAGCTATGATATAATGATATAAAGCCATAAGTGGCTCTCAGAGCTTTCGAGTGAGGGATAGTAGAGCCCTTCGAAATCCTCCACATGTCCGTCTGTTTATGTAGCCATGAAAAAGGTACATGATGATTGGTAAAGCTAATGGAAAGACCTCGAAAGCATGATTTGAATAAGTAGTTTGAAAGCTAGTTTGTTTTGAAAAGTCCACACAATTGTTTAATTGGATGCAGAGCTACAGTATGCTCACAGCTATATTACTTTAGAATAGTGAATTGCACGTCTGTTCGACAGGGAAATAACAATACTAAACACAACTGATAAAATGTAACAAACAATCATATATAGGCCTTGTCCACACGGACATGGGTATTTTTATAACCGTTACTTTTTTTACGCGGTTCGGCCGTTCGTCCACACGGAAACGCAGTATCAGGACACTGAAACCGAACATTTTTGAAAACCCCTGCCAGGGTGAGGATTTTCAGAAACGCTGGTTACAGTGTTGTCGTGTAGACAGTAAAACCGGGGTTTTTGCCTTGCGACGTCAGAGTGTGCGCCCGCGCTGCGCCGTTATCCGCCTACCGGAACCTGTAATAACTTTTTGTTAGGCTTCTGCCAACGTGGCTTTACGGTTAGGGTTATATCCCCGCCTGCTGGTGTGGCATGCTCTTGACAGTGCTTGATAGCGTGTTTTTGCGTTCTCATGTGGACAGGATTTGATATGACCCAGACTACATTATATTAATGGTTTATGTCCACCACAATGCACATTTTGTGTTGTGAATTCACCAAAATAGCAGCTGGGTTTCCATTGACATATTTGAATGCACCTTTTGAGACATTACATCAAAATTGATGAATGGAAACACCAAGATTTGAGTAAAATTTCAAAAATGTGCATACAAATTATATGTAAGTTACAATATATTTCACTCAATTATGAAAAGAGTGAAACAGTAAATTGTGAAATAGTATTATTATTTAGTGATTTCAAGAAACTATGGAAGCTTGTTTCCGCCACGGAATAAAACAATTTAAAAGATAATTGTGACTTTTTATCTCACAATTCACTTTTTTTCTCACAATTCTGAATTTCTTTCTCACAATTGAGAGTTTATATCTTGCAATTCTGACTTCTTTTCTCAGAATTGTGAGATATAAACTCCCAATTGTGAGTTATAAAGTCCAATTCTGAGGGGGGGGGGGGGGGGAAAGACTGACTTGAAGTCAGAATTGAAAGTTTATATCTCACAATTCTGACTTTATAACTCGCAATTGCGTGTTTATATCAAGCAATTCTGAGGAAAAAAAGTCACAATTACTTTTTTATTTTTTATTCAGTGGCGAAAACAAGCTTCCATAAGACAGTTCTTATTATTATCAATGATGAAAACAGTTGTGCTGCTTATTATTTTGTGATATTTTTTTTTCAAGATTCTTTGTTGAATAGAAAATTCAAAAGAACAACATTTATTTGAAATATATATTTTTTGTAACAATGTAAAAGTCTTTACTGTCACTTTTGACCAATTTACTGCATCCTTGCTGAATAAAAGTGTTAATTTATCATGTGTTTTGCCTTTTTATTGAGATACAACGAAGTGATAAAAAGCAAAGTGGGAGAGAGGGGGGGACACGAGCCAGGACTCGAACCTGGGGTCGCCTGCAGCACAACTGCGCAATATGTCAAAAAGCTGCCCATGAGGTTATTGGCTTCGACATAAAAGTATTAATTTCTTACTGACCTAAAGTCTGACCCCAAACCTTTGAATGATAGAGAATGATTTTTGTACTGTGTTGGTTCGCCACTTGATTTCCAGTGTAAAATCTGTGAGCTGAAGCGGAAAAGCAGTTGAGAATCACTGTTTTTGATTCATCACAAAAAACAAACACCCCTTACAATTTTAGCATAAAAACCCAAGCAACATTTAAAGATCACAACAGTCTTGGCCGCATGTAACCTGTTGTTTCTCTTCTAGCAAGGACCATTTGCAGCTGACATCTATAGCAGGGAGATAATTTCCTGCTTTACCTCCAAGGCGGCCACAGCTCAGGCCCATTGACATTCAGCGTGCAGGAGGGAAGAGTGCAGAGACTGACATAAGAGACAAGGGAGAAAAGAGAAATAGGAGCACTCTTAGGCAAGAACCTGCGCCTCTGCGTGGAGATGCAATCTGCAGGAGCATATGGGGCGAATTCTCCCCACGACCGCCTGAGCCAGTCCACTGCACTTCAGGTTTATTATAGGGACCACAATGGAGGGAGGGAGGGGGGGAGGGGTGGCTGTCATAGCCAATCACAGGAAATGACAGTACTGCCTCGAAACATACAGGCAGCACTTTTGTTTTATTATGCACGGCTCTCTTTGATTTGTGCAGGGCGAGTACTTGGAAGAGCCGCTCTATATCCCAGCACTGGCATTACACCAAGGAATCGTATGGGTCGCAGCACTCCGCACAGCATAGTGCATTGGTAATTGTCCCATAGATTAATTCATGAGCCTGAGGATAAATCGACAAGTAGTAGACTAAGAGATGAACTTTGGTGCCGTTCGTCAGATGTTTGACATGTATTACTGAGCAAAATGAAGAGCAGATGCAAAGCATGAAAGCGTACGTGAAGATCAGAGAGGAAGAACAGAGGGACTCCAATTTACAGGATTATGAGCACTTCTGCAGGGCAATCAATAAAAATTCATTCTGATCAAATATTTAGAAGAGCAAAAATGACTAAATATCTGTCATTGGACTGGGTACTTGATACATCCAGGCTGCATTTTTAAAATGACATGCTGATGGGTTGTGCCCCCGAAGAATAAGCAGAGTACGCCTTTGATGAAAAATTCAATTATAAATAAGATGTGATAAGAAGAAGAAATTTGATTTCGTTTTTGATCCAATTAGATCTCTCGTCTTGCTCTCTAAGAGCACAGTTAAGCATTCTGTAAAACTTCAAATGTAAAAGTTTGAAAGTTTGTCACCCACGCATGACCGTGTTCGATACAGAACCGCACATCTTCTTAACAAATGCCTAGCAGACTAGCATCACTAAGCATTGCAGCTTTCCTAATATCCCCCTCTTCTCTCTGACTGAGTTATTTAGGGGATTAGCAGACCATTATTTTTATTTATTTATTTATTTATTCATTTATTCATAGTGCACTTTGTCAAAGCTTAGCAGAGGCATTTTTCTGGCTGCGATTAGACGTGCCTTTAAAATATGCAAAATATAAAAGTGGTTAAGCCTTCTCAAATTTTACTCATTTAGTGTTCAACTGGCGACATGAAATAAAATAAAAATATTAATAAAATATATATATATATATATATATATATAAATATATATATATATAAATATATATATATATGTGTGTGTGTGTGTGTGTATACTGTGTGTATACATAATATGTATACACAGTGTGTATATATATATATATATATACACACTCACCGGCCACTTTATTAGGTACCCCATGCTAGTAACGGGTTGGACCCCCTTTTGCCTTCAGAACTGCCTCAATTCTTCGTGGCATAGATTCAACAAGGTGCTGGAAGCATTCCTCAGGGAGTTTGGTCCATATTGACATGATGGCATCACACAGTTGCAGCAGATTTGTCGGCTGCACATCCATGATGCGAATCTCCCGTTCCACCACATCCCAAAGATGCTCTATTGGGTTGAGATCTGGTGACTGTGGAGGCCATTTTAGTACAGTGAACTCATTGTCATGTTCAAGAAACCAATTTGAAATGATTAGAGCTTTGTGACATGGTGGAAGTAGCCATCAGAGGATGGGTACATGGTGGCCATAAAGGGATGGACATGGTCAGAAACAATGCTCAGGTAGGCCGTGGCATTTAAACGATGCCCAATTGGCACTAAGGGGCCTAAAGTGTGCCAGGAAAACATCCCCCACACCATTACACCACCACCACCAGCCTGCACAGTGGTAACAAGGCATGATGGTTCCATGTTCTCATTCTGTTTACGCCAAATTCTGACTCTAACATCTGAATGTCTCAACAGAAATCGAGACTCATCAGACCAGGCAACATTTTTCCAGTCTTCAACTGTTCAATTTTGGTGAGCTCTTGCAAATTGTAGCCTCTTTTTCCTATTTGTAGTGGAGATGAGTGGTACCCGGTGGAGTCTTCTGCTGTTGTAGCCCATCCGCCTCAAGGTTGTGCGTGTTGTGGCTTCACAAATGCTTTGCTGCATACCTCGGTTGTAACGAGTGGTTATTTCAGTCACTGTTGCCCTTCTATCAGCTCGAACCAGTCTGGCCATTCTCCTCTGACCTCTGGCATCAACAAGGCATTTCCGCCCATTGAACTGCCGCTCACTGGATGTTTTTTCTTTTTCGGACCATTCTCTGTAAACCCTAGAGATGGTTGTGCGTGAAAATCCCAGTAGATTAGCAGTTTCTGAAATACTCAGACCAGCCCTTCTGGCACCAACAATCATGCCACGTTCAAAGTCACTCAAATCACCTTTCTTCCCCATACTGATGCTTGGTTTGAACTGCAGGAGATTGTCTTGACCATGTCTACATGCCTAAATGCACTGAGTTGCCGCCATGTGATTGGCTGCTTAGAAATTAAGTGTTAACGAGCAGTTGGACAGGTGTACCTAATAAAGTGGCCGGTGAGTGTATATATTCCATTCACAAGTTTGGGGTCAGTAAGTTTTTTTTCTTTTATTTAAACAATATGCAGTAAAAACAGTAATATTGTGAAATATGATTACAATATTATTACAAATTTAAAAAAAAAAATGTATGCATTTTATTCCTGTGATTGCAAAGTTACATTTTCTGCATCATTGCTCCAGGCTTCAGTGTCACATGATCCTTCAGAAATCATTCCAATATGCTGATTTGGGGCACAACAAAACATTTCTTATTATTATCTATGTTGAAAACAGTTGTGCGGCTTTGATATTTTTTAGAAACCATGATACATTTTGTTGTTCGGATTTTTCATAAACATAAAGTTAAAAAGAAAAGCATTTATTTGAAATAGAAATTGTTAACAATAGTAAATGTCTTCACTGTCACTTTTGATCATCCTTGCAGAATAAAAGTATTAATTTCTTTCAAAAAATCTTACTGACCCCAAACTTTTGAACGGTAGCCTATACATGAAATCTAAATGATATATACTACCTTCTTATTGTGAACAATTCATTGGTGAGATTGGAAACATCACTTCATTACTTCACTTTTCCGTTATTGTTTGTTTATTAACCACCATGGGTATAATCATATATTGCAAATAATGTGTAATCATATGCTTATGATGAGAACAACCAGAGTAAGATTGTTTAATTTAAGCTTTAGGTGTCGTTATCTTGACGTGATTTTATATTTTGTGGATTTCGCCGCTACAGGTCTTGGCTGGATACTCTGGCACAATGATATGGATAATCTCCCCTTGAACACTCCGATTATGATTGCGAAAATGAGGCTGCATATTTCCCAAAGGTATAGGAGTGTGTTTGTTTAGTGAACGCAGCTACAGCATGACAAATTCCCTTCTATGGAGGCTACAGTTTCTAAATCTCTAAGCTTGCTTACTTTTCCTAAACACATGCACACATATGGACATTTGCTCATCCCTCTTTCACCCTGAGATTTGCTCCAATTTCCATCATCAACATTTCTGACCATAGTAATCCAAGGTCATTATTAGAGAGCAGACCGTTAAACCCTGGTAGTGACATGTATTGTGAACGGCTCATTTCTACATTATGTGCAGGATTTTACCCGCATCCAGTGGCGGAATAAGTGCAGCAGAAATTGCGAGTCTGTGTCCAGCCTATGTGCCAGTATAGAAACAGCTGTTTGTTTTTTTGTTTTTTTGCATATAGAGCCTTCTAATGTAGCAGTCAAAATGTATTTTTTTCATTCACAGCTGTGATATACAGTTTAATTATAAATGTACTTCACTGATGTCTTTAGAGCAATGAATATTTGGTCATATTTGTCTTCTAACATAAG
Organism: Rhinichthys klamathensis goyatoka; assembly: GCF_029890125.1. NCBI lineage: Eukaryota > Metazoa > Chordata > Actinopteri > Cypriniformes > Leuciscidae > Rhinichthys > Rhinichthys klamathensis. The sequence continues at coordinate 413,142 of NW_026606604.1, forward strand.
CTAATAAGCCGTAGAAATTTCAGAGCAGCCCCAAAACATTATCTCCACATCTCAATTAGATAATATTTGGCTTTCATAAGAATCAGCTTGTTTGGTTGTAGCCTCAGGGCTCCCAAATACTGTTTCTTTAACATCTATTATGACTCAGTTTTTTCCATTTGTTACTTCCCCTTGTGTATCGTGGGTATAGCACCCTATATTCAGTTTTTAAAAAGTCTCTGACAAGTCCATTGCATTTTGAATAGAATACAAAACTTTATATATCTATCTATCTATCCATCTATCTATCTATCTATCAGGCTATATATACATACACACATATATATTTGTGTGTGTGTGTGTGTGTGTGTGTGTGTGTGTGTGTGTGTGTGTGTGTGTGTGTGTGTGTGTGTGTGTGTGTGTGTGTGTGTGTGTGTGTGTGTGTGTGTGTGTGTGTGTGTGTGTGTGTGTGTGTGTAAAGTATACAGATACATTTCAGGAACGTTTTTGCAAAGCATCGAAAGAAGGTAATATATTATTAATAAATCATGCAGAACACGATCTAATTGCATATTTTTGAACATCCATTTGCGCAGCTTCTAAATATTGTTGGGCGAGACCACAGAGATCTAAAAATTTGTTTATTCAGAATACTTGAAAACATACACTAGAATAGAATATTAGAACAGAGAAAAGATGCTTGTTTGCCTCCCAGAATGGTGCGGTTACATCTCCTACCTGCAGGGGGCAGGGGGCAACTGCCCACGCTAACCAGCCAAACCTTGACCCCTGCAGTGAAACTTGATTGTTTTAATTAAACATGTAAAATGAATAAGATCAATACATCAGGGTGTGTTTAAACCAAGTTCATGGAAAATTAGTGTAGGTTAAGTCACGGCACTTAAAATAATAGCATATAAATAATAGCGCTACATCTTTACTAACACACAAACATTGATGCAGGATTGATATTTGCTTCAAGTAGATGTTGACTATATGAGATTGTTTTTAATTTTGATACTGAATGTACACTGATATTCACAGCGGTATGCCTATGAGTTGGGAGCGCTTTCGCTTTATTACTGGCCTGGTTTAAGAGACCAGAGCAAATGCACTCGGAGTAGCAACCATTGTGCTATTAGATGAAAAGCTCACTCCTGTGTCTAGAGCCTATAGTCATAACAGCATCTCCACTGCCTGGAGAAAAGGGAGAGATATCGTGTGTGTGCGCGATTGAATTCTTCTATATGCGTGCGTTATAGAAGTGTGTGGGCGAGATAGAGAGGAAAATAGCATATGTGTGTATGTAAGAGACAGAGTCAGACAGCGAGCAAGAGGGAAAGAGAGAATAACAAGATAGGTGTGTGTTTGTCTGTGTCATTCGAGGTAACATATGGGGAAAAGTCGATCAGACACAGCTCAGGTCTGGCAAAGGAAATGTTTTTGATCTGTCAAATGCTTATCAAAAATATTTGGGGGTCTATATTTTCGCTGATGTGAAGGAAGCCCTTTTTAACCCTTAAATATACCATGATTAAAGCTGCTATGAAAGCTTGTGTCCACCTCATAATGTAAAAAAGGAAAAAGGTAATTGTGACACTATATTTCACCACTGCATCTCATAAGAAAAAAAACAACAACTTTATTTGTATCTCACAACTGCAATTAATACTTCACAATTGCAATGCTTTTTCTCATAATTTCAACTTCATATCTCATCCTTCCGACTAACGTTTTTTTAACTGTGATATTTGTATTTTTATTGCAACTTTAAATCATTGCAACTTTATTTCGCACAATTCCGACTTTGTTTCTCAGAAGTGTGACTTTAATTGTGACTGTTGCTAGTAATTGTAACTTTATATCTCACATTTTCAACTTTATTTCTCATAATTGCAACTATTTCTCACAATTGTGTTTTTATCTCACAGTTACGACTCTCTCAAAATTGATTTCACATAGATGGAACTTTATTTCTCACAATTGCAACTTTGTATCTCAGAATTGTGACTATTTGTCTATGACTTTGCCTTTAATTGTGACTTCATCTTTCACATTTGCAACTTTATTTCTCTGAAACTTTATTTCTCACAATTGCGACTTTGTATTTCAAAACTGCGACTAATTTTCTTTTATTTGTGATGTTATCAAAAAAATCACTTTGCCCCATTACTCATTATTCCATTTTAACCTCCACTACATCCTTATTTTCATACTGAGGATTTTTTTTGTTCTTATTGCTTGTTTATTCTTATTCATACTGCATGTGTGTATTGTCTCTTACTGTATTATGCATTATTGCTGTTGTGTATTGTTTATTCTTACCGGTTTGTCCTTTATTGTGTATTCTTTATTTATTTTATTTATTTTCTTTGTAATTTAATGTTCCTATTGACTCTCTTTTTCCTTTTTCTTTCTTTTTTCCTTTTTTTAATTTATTGTCCTTTCTCACTGTCCTTATGGTGAGAAATGGACGAAATAAGTAATTGTACTAAAATGCATATGTTAATAAAGATCTTGAATCTTGTTATATGAATAACTTTGTTTCTCAAGACCATATCTTATTTCTTGTTTTTTTGCAACTTTAAATCACACAATTGTGGTTTTCAATCTCACAATTGCAAAATTGTTCTCACAATTGCAACTTTATTTCTACAATTGTGACATCTTTGCCTGTAATTCTCACTATATATCTTATATTTGCAACTTTTTTAATTCTACTAACTGTGACTCGCACAACTGCATCTTTCTACATTGGCAACCATTCAATTTGCAATTTCATATCTCAAATTGTGATTTACACATGTTTCTACATGTGAACAGTCCCAATAAACAAGGTCACTGCATTTACATATACTTATACACTAGAATCATGCAAAAAGTAGTGGATAATCAATAACATACATTGGGGGTTTTATCTAAACTGTCTCAACCTACATCCTCATATCTTCTCTGATTATTCTCTTGTAACATGATGGCTATACTGACTAATATAGAAAGGTCTTGATCACCACACAAACTGCATTTGCTTAATGTCAAAACGAAAACAAACAGAGAATTTTAAAAGGTCAGTTTGGCTTTCTGGCCTTGTGTACAAAGCTATCTTGATTAATACAAGACAAAGCGCTTTGCTAGAGAGCGTCCCCCCTTCAAATCAATTTCATATCAGTCATACAAAACTAGAAAGGCAGCTCATTAGGAGCATTTTGGAATCTGCGCACCTCCACCAAAGACAAATGTTGTTATTTCAGCTTGGCACTGCATTCAAGTTGTTGTTTAGGGTCCCTTAATACCCAATTTACTAACAGAAATAAGTGAATTAATCTTTCAGGGACTGCCTGCACAGATGCCTGCCATTTGCTTTTAACTGGGAAAAGTTTTAATAGAGAAATGAGACATCATAACAATTATAAAGAAATAAACGAATGCAAAAAGCAGCTTCCGCATTAAATTCACCTTACCAAGTAGCCTTAAACACAGCTGCATCAACCTTGTTTTGTAAGGACAAGCAAATTGGCTTGAACTAAGGTGACCAAGCGTTGCAACCTGAGGCAGCAGTCTAGTTTTCCCATAGGGTGTGCAACTGAAATGAAACCCACTCGTCTGGTTCAGTTCTTCAGTGTTTTCCTAGCATTGTATTGTCTAGGTCTTAATTGCTATGCTTTTTGCAAGTCCTTTGTTTCTATCTGTCAAATAAATCCATTTAGTTGATTATGGGTAACTACTTTTGTTCTAACCAATTGCTGCATCTAACAGACAGAAGTACGGCGTTATTGGGGTGACATCATATATCCAAAGAAGATATTAATAAATAACATTTTGTTGATTAACACAATTTTAATTGGCGTCTCGAGATGAATCTCAGTCAGAGGAGTCTCGCTCGCTGAGCAACATCCACAGTGACATGTTCACCTTCCACTAAGATAACTTTGCTCCCGATCAGGTCATTGAGCTGCCACTTTGACTCAGTGTGGCTGTTACAGAGAGAACAAAATCCGACAGCAAGCCGAGCCGATCGTGTACATGACGTGATTAAGGAAATCACACTAATCACGCCATCCATTGCCTGGACTAATTATAAATGATTCTGCCTTTTTTGCTGTGGTGAAACTGAAGCGAACAAGAAAAAGCCCCATCTAACTTTCATTCTCAGCAGCAGTCCCTTACATAAGCCAAATCAATCCAGTTACCTCTTCTTTTTAATCAGACCTGCATGCGAGAGCTCGTAGGGAGATGGATGTTTAGATCAAATGCTCCGGTGGTCTTGGCTAACAAAGAGAGAAAGAGATTTCAAAAACCTCTGCAGCTCAATTAACATTTGCTAAATTTATCTCAAACCTCCATCCATCTGTCAGAGGGAGAATCCACTATCTAAGCTACTTACTTTCTCTCCCACATGTAGCCACAGAGCTGGAAAGATTCATTACAAAAACCAAAAAGAACGATCTTGTTGATTAATCATTGTTTTGGCACCTTTGTGAGTCTTGGCTGCTTTCTAATTTTGGTCCATTAAATGAGTGACTATTCCAGGCTGTTAATCTTATTATTCCTGGCTACCTGAAGTCAGTCCGGGCGATAAACCTTTTCGCTTACTTGCTTGTCTGTAGCAAGTGTGTGCAATAAATCAGTATCAGTGAAATCAGTCATTCATAATTCCCACGGTCGAAAAATGGTTGACTATGAACTGCTTTAGGTGTTGCTGCAGAACAAACATGGATTTTATATTATAAGACCAACCATCCAATTATTTCTAAGATCCAATTTCTCCTTGACTCTATTGCTAACTCTCTGCAAGGCAATTAGCCAAGTAATTAAATTATGTAGTAATATTAAAGTGGTTGGGCGCTTCCAGGCTATATTAAAATCCATGCCTAATTCACCCAACATTGTGTGTGTTGCAAAAACTTTTTTCTTTTCTAAGAGTTTTATTTTCATATTTTGCCCCCCCCCCCCCCCCCCCCCCCAAAAAATAAATAAAAAATATGGTAACAATTTACTTAAAGCCTTTATGTTTAATACATTATAAAAGTATTTTTAATGCATGAATTATGCTGTGTAATGCACCTTATGATGCATTTGTATGATCTTGATTCTTGTAACCACAGTTAAAATACATGTATCCATTGCTACACCTTTAGAAAGTGTAATGCAATTAAAACACACAACAAACAACCAGTTTCAGACGTAACAAGGAATCTGCAGATATAATGCATTTTAACTTTGGTTGCAATTATTTATGAACAAATTATATAATGCATTGTAACGTTCATTATGCATACCTTTATAATGCATTATACATAAAGACTTTAAGTAAAGTGTTACCAAATATACTTATTCACCAATAAATATCACAATAAAGTATTTCGAAAAGGTTACACTTTCACTGCAACAATTACAACTCTACCGCAGATGACAGAACACTTTGGATTTGTTCATCCAATAGCCAACTTTAAGAGTTGAACAGACGCTGTGTTGACAGTCAAGGTTACAGCGTCATTGTTAAGGGCAGCTCAGCAGGGAATCCAGCAGCTAACTTTCAGCCTGTCTTAACACATGATTCATAAAGCTTCATTCTGAAAATAAACTGCCAGTGTGTTCAGATGTGGCATGTGATGCATTTGAACATCAGAAGTCCTATTGTAATGGGAAACGCTGGGAGTGTTCTATTGTAACATCTGTGTTCTATTTGGGGGGGGGGGGGGGGGGGGGGGGGGGGGGGGGGGGGGGGGGGAGAAATGGTAAGAAAGTAAAATTACACATCTGGTTTATTATGATTTGATTTTGTGATCATGTTATGGTATATGACAGAATTGATATCATCTGAATCATCATGCCTGACGGAGAAGGATGTAACACTTCTCAATGTACATCTACAGGATCCCCCAATGGTACATTTCACATTCATTTGGTTAACAAAAATAATTGTGAATAACACACTTTTGTTTTCAGAGTTGTTTGTCTATGTTTTATGTATGTATGTATTTTTTGTATTATTATTTATTGTAGATTATTCCAATGTTTACATTTAAAAAAAATAATAATTGAAATGGATTTACAGTAAAATTGGGTGATTGAGGGATGGCAATAAAAATATTTGTATTGATTAATACATTTATTTAAAAATATATGTATGTTTGATTACCACATAAAAGCCATTCATAAATGTAATGTTTTCTATTGGTGTTGGTAGTGGGTTGGTTGTAACCGCAGCACTTGTAATTGAAAACAATTTACAAAGTTTTAAAGATAAGCAGTACATTTATAAACAACTTTAATTTGAAGCAAATATGGAATATTACATTAAAGTTTTAGTTACAGACGTGTTGGAACAGTCCCCGGTTTCCTTTGAATTTCACCAGTCTGGTTAGACAAAACTGAAACGCTGTCGTACTTTTTGCACCGAAAAGCATATAATTGTCTTGTCTTTTAGGTTAAATGTCATCTGCACCAGAGCACCACCACTTAAATATCTATCACAGACTCGAATGATTGTTGGTCCTTGCCGACCGTGATAAACTGCAATGTAATATAATGACCACATGTAAAGCAAATAATCCAAGTTCTTCAGAAGAAATCATAACTACACCGGTCACATTTGTGGAGTAAATGCCACCGGACTTCACTAACGCACGCCAGCGTGCCAGATGCTTCCCGCTGCCCACCACTGCAAAAGAGCCAAGAAATCCTCTTTAACTTACGGGAGGATGAAGAAGCTGCTTCAGAGATGCTGAGGTGGCTTAAAATCCACAGCAAAAGCTTCAGTCCGGTCCCGGTGGGTGTCTGCATCTTCGAGTACAGTGAGGTCAGCTTTCCTTCTCGCGCGCGCTGTCCGGAAGAGCAGCTCCACAGAGCGAAGCCTCTAAATGAGCGAGACCCGCACTAACCGACGCTTCTCGGCTCTGATACTCAGTGTGGATATATTTCTGCGCAACAGTCCGGCTTTTTAACAACAAAAGACTACAGTAAAGCACTTTAACGCGGTATTTCAAGCCATGTCGAAGCGCGTGGCGCCGTGCGCTTCAGTGAGTGACGCCTGTCTCGCGGAGGTCGCTGTCCAGGTGCTGAAGTTACTACACGCAGCTCGCGCTCGTCCATATAAACACAGAACCCCTCTCTCCTCCGAGTTGGTACATTCCACGAAACAGTGGAGCAGCCCTCGCGGGACAGGGGCCATTGCTTTGAGCGCCTTCTCATGGGCAGCAGAGAATAGATTACATTTGAATGAGAGTCGCTTTTATGTTTATAACTAAGGCTGTTTCTGGAGGACTGCTGATAATGGGCAAGATCTTGGCCGTAGAGTTCACTCAAATTACAAGGGCGGTCATACGATAAGTAATTATAATGAAATGCTACTGCAGAACTATACATACAGCTAAAGTACAAACGGGTCCGCTAGAGGGCCAGTGGAATATTTACAGCGTGAGAAAAATAATTTATTTTTAGGGCTGCCAAAGTTAAGATGTCAACTTGAGATACTGAATATGTAATTTTTTAAAACAAATCCCAATCTTGTTTCATTCGTTTTTAAGAGGGTTGGGAATCCATGATTATTTTATTCTTTTTTTTTTTAGATTCTTTAAAAACCAAATCTGCATATTTTTACAAGAAAATATTTGTATTTCTAAGTGTTCATATCTCGATCCTCCTCTGTGGCTCTGAAACAGTATTTATTGAAAAATGTTCTTTATGTTACAAATCAATTCAAGTCATTTGTCACCTTTTGTTAACACTTGTCTATGTGCTGGAGTTTATAAATCCTTTTGCAGGGCAATTTAACATTTAATATATATATATATATATATATATATATATATATATATATATATATATATATATATATAATATATATATTAATATTAGAGGATTTTTTTATCATACTTATCTAAAGGAAAAGTATGTGAGGGTTTTACTTGAATTAAAATGGAAAACAAAATTGAAAACATTTTATCTCTAATACATTTTTTTAAATTTATCATCAAGTCGGTAATGGAAGGACGTTCATCTAAAAAAAATTGAACACATTTTAGGAATGTTTTATTTTTTCTTTCTTTTAATTCCACTCAAGACTCAATTCCATTTGTCAACTAAACAATTCCATGATATTCACAGAAAGTATTTTCTTTGTAGACAGAAAGACTTCAATTGCTTTCAAGTCTCAAGTAATTTTTTGTGACTTAAGTGCAATAGTCCACATCTCTGGTTTTGTTTTATCCTTATATTGTGAAAGTTGATTCAGTCATGTTAACTAATAATTTAAACATGAATTAAAAAAAAAATTTTTGATGCTATCACATGAAACACACTTTTAAGGTTACCTGAACACTTTTTACAGTACAACTATCATGGTAATAATTTGGCACTTTGCAGTACCTTTCTGTCTTTTTTTTTTTCTTTTTTTTACATGCAGCGTGTATAAAGTGGATTCAGCCTTCTGAGAATGTTCCTCCATCACTGGCTTTTTTCTTCCTATCTGGAACAAAAGTGGCCTGCAATCCTCACCTGTGTATGCTTGGATTTTTTGTGTGATATTTACCCACCTGTTTGGAAAAAAAGCAAACTCTCAGCAGAGTGTGAAAGAAACACCATCTGTGCAAAGGCAGAGACAGACAGCAGATACTTTCACTTTTTTTCCAAGTTCTCGTCTATCAAAAGCATTGCTTCTGAAAATGCAACACGTCTCATCCTGTGATTTTTCCCCTCTATGGCTGAGCAGGTGTTTTGCGTAATAACTTCTGGATGGAGATAAACATTTGCTTTGCACCGCATCAACAAGCACAGTGGGTAAAAGAAAAACAAACTTAAAGGAACAATTCACCCAAAAATGAGAATACTGTCATTGTTTACTCACCTGTCGTTCCAAACCCATAGCTTTCTTTCTCATGTGAAACACAAAAGGAGATGTTTAGGAGAATGTCTGAGCTGCTCTCTTCCATACAATGACAGCGGATAAGGACCAATGGCTTTCAAGCTCTAAAAAGGACAATAAAGCACAATAAAGCATTGTAATGACCATGTCAGACCATGATTAATTTGCATTAAAAACAAAATGAACCCATCTTGAAAGTATATTATATAAGAGGTGTGTTAATGGAAATCAATATTGCATCTGTTGGGTAAGACTTGGAAACTCACATCAAACAGCATGACAAAACATCCCAGTTAATGTTAAATCAAGGAATACAATATGAGCTCTTTGAAACATAAGACTCATTCCATATTGATAGTAATATTATTACGAAATAATGTTCTAATGCTTAAACATTGTCTAATAAAAACCATTTTAAAATTAGCACAAATATAAGTAATAGTCTTGATTCCTTTTGATCCTCATTTATAACTCTTTCTTGTATTCCACTAGACAAATTAACAAAATCTATCATCCTTACATTCTAATAATAAAATTCTAGAATTATTTCTCTTGTATTCATAATGGATTTCTCCATCTTTAGAGGTCAACAGTTCATTATATTGAAATGAGAGGCCTCTCATGTAAATCAGTGAAACTGAGAATGAAATCAGATTTGGAGGGTGGAAACGCTAATGTCATGGAATTATACATCCTGAAAAGACTGACTCTTTGTGACCTATGAGCTGTGCAGATGTCTCCAAAAAAAATGGAACTACCTGAATTGCTGTGGTGAGCATATTCATTTAGCAATTTGAAATAATAATTGGTTCCTGAAAAATTGCATAGAAATAATTAACCAAGGAGTCCAGGGGAAAGAACACCTAACAAAAAATGTTAGATGATAGGCATCCGAATATCTCATCTCAGAGCTCAATAGTCTCTTAATGAATGAGTTGCGTATTCCAGACTGTAAGAACAGCAGAACGGACTTTACATTATAAAATCAACTTTGAGCTCTGGTGGACACATACAGAGGTATTGCTTACAGTATTTGATTGAAAAATACAGTAAGTGCGAAGATGGTAAAAGAGACTTGTAAGCCTTGATGTTGAACATCAAGGGCTAAACCCATGGAAAATAGACTGTGGGTTAAGTTATCTCATGCCAAATGTAACAGTTCAGTCAGGACCACTTCGCCAAGTATATACATTTATTACAATTCAGCATACAGTTAGTGTTGGCGGTATGGTTCTGAACTCCAAAATTCAGATTTTTTTACCGTTTATTATCGTTTTGCGGTATGGCAAAACTCCCACGCCTGTCCATGCAGCTATGCCTGGACAGAGCGGGGAGAGCAGCAAGTCAAACCCCCCTGGGATACAGAACAGAACCAGTATGCATACATAATTACAATTCTCAATTACATGAGTTGTGAAAATACAAATACATGATAGAAAAAGCTTGCAATGAATTGAACTGTACGGGAAAAACAAAATAGTCAGAATGATTAAAGGTTCGGTTGGGTGGAGTTGGGGTCGGAGGAGGGAGTTTAAATGCGAGCAGCGATGCCATGGAGGAACTTGGGGGGGGTAATAATCTAGCGGGGGTCAGAATTCGGCACAACACTGTTTTTTTTGGTGCTATAGCTCAACCACAGCCAGTATATCTATCATGCCCCTGACATTGTTCTATGTTCCAGTGAGCTTCAGACAACAATGAACATACGTTTTTCTTTCAGACTTCAAAAGGTTTGAATGACACTGGGATCTTGTGAGGTTATGGACATTCCTCTTTGATATCAGGTCTGCTGTTCATCTAGTCTCAGAAACATGGAAAGGCCAACAGGGCTGACATGAAAGATCTTCTGTTTCAAGTCTTGACTCCTTAAACATTTTTTTTCTCCTTCAGAGACTTTAGTAGTCAAGTCAAACTAAAACTTTCTGAGAGTTATCTCTGAAGTGCATGTATTTTCCACACCTGAAAAACTTTCATTTTTTTTAAATTTTTTTTGCTAGATGACGGTTGCACTTCAGGGCAAAAAAAAACAACAAAAAAACAAAGACTATCCTTTAAATCCTCAATAACCTCAATGAGCTGTTGTTGTTCCAGATAATCACAGCTGTATTTTACTTTACAATTTGTTTTAACTTTTCTTTAACTTATTTTTATCACTCCAGTCATTTTATCATTGTCACAGCGTGGTGCAGGCAGAAGAAGACGAAAAGGCAAGAGCTCCAATGCAATTGCTTTTACTTACAAAGAAACTTCAGGCAGGTACAGACAGGCAGGATAACACACGCTAAACTAGCCTGGATGCCAGCCCGAACCCGCCCACAACATTTTTTGGTCGGGAAGTTCGGTCTGGACTCGATCCATTGAGGAGTAATTATGATCGGTTCAGAATTAGTCGGGCCAATCAAATTGCCAGGGCGGGCTTTATATGATGATGGACAGATGATCTGGAGTTAGGTAATCATCACGTTATCAAAGAGCGCTTGGGTTGAACTGGTTTCCCTCAAAGGTGACTGCAGCTGGAGAATTGAGAAGTATAGATTCCGCTATTTCTGTTGTAAAAGAAATCGACAATGCATTAATTTTAAAAGACGAACAGAACTGCAATCAAGGCATTTGTCGATCGGAAAGATGTGTTTGCCGTCCTTTATACGGGATTCGGCAAAAGTTTAATTTATCAGCTGGCTCCGATGGTCACTAAGAAGATGGGACGCAATGAAAACCCTGCGGTCGTTGTGGTTTCTCCTTTGGTCGCACTCATGGAGGACCAAGTAAGAGAAGCAACACTCATTATTGTACTACTTCTTTCAGCGTGTGCGTAGTTGAGTTCTGTTGACAATTTGCGTAGCTCATAAAAAAACACTTACTGAGTGCATTGCTCTGATTGGTTGTAGGTCTATCCAATTGAGAGTTTGTTTTTTTCCTGGTTCGGTTAAGACACGCCTCATAATCAAAGCCCTATGGAGCAGTATCAGACTCACATTCTGACTAGAATATGAGTATGACAAAGTCAGGCTAACGCTAAACACGACTAACTACAGACAAAGGACTTCTTCTTCTTCTTTTCGTTTTATGGCCGTTCACTCCTTTGGAGTATTACCGCCACCTACTGTTTACCTTGCGCACTTGAGTAATGGATCTGATTAGAAAAAAAAAAAGAAAAAAAAAAACTTTACCATTCCAGAGTATCAGAGCCCGAGCTTCAGCTGACGCTGCGTGTTCAGCTCCTCCAGCTTCCACACGAGCTCCTCAACCTCCAGGATGATCTGAGCTTGCTCTTCCTCCTCAGCTCTAGATCCTGTGATCTAGCCCTGTAAGCTCTAAAAATGTTACCACGTCCTTAAACCTCTGTCTATCACTCAAACCCTTTCCCAATAGATCCATGATACTCACTGGCCTGTTCTTTATAATACTAAAAAGACTGCTACGCTGTTCTTCATATTTACTACACTTAAAAAACACATGTTCTACTGTTTCAATAATACCACATTCATCACACATACCATTTCCATGCTTTCCCATTAATGCCAGTGTTGATTTTAACCCCGTATGACCCATCCTTAATCTAGAAATCATTACCTCTTCCTTTCTATGTCTTCCATAGCACGATTCTTTTTTCCCTACTGATTTTACAATACTATAATACCACCTACCTGTACTGCTACTTTCCCATCTTTGTTGCCATATTCTTATTATTTCTCTATTAATTATTGATCTAACTTCATTTCTTCCTAAAGGTATCTTAATATCTACCAAGTCTTTCTTTAACGCTTCTTTTGCTAATTTATCCGCTATTTCATTTCCTACTATCCCAATATGTGCCGGCACCCAACAAAAGTGTACAATTATACCCTCTATGTTCAGCCTGTATAATAATGTATACATTTCTACTATCAGATCTTCTCTGTCAGTTTTTGTTGACAATATACTTTTAAGTGCTGATGCAGAATCTGAGCAAATTACAGTCGCTATCCTATTTGGCTTAGTCTGCTCTAACCACTGCAGTCCTACTATTATAGCTGTTAGTTCTGCTGAATATACAGACATTTTATCACTCAACCTTAAACTTTTTTTTGTCTCAAATTTTGGAATATATACTCCAACTCCAACTTTTTGTTCGACTGGGTCTTTAGATCCATCTGTATAGATCTGTATACAAGAATAAAAAATTTCTCTCATAAAACCATTGATTTCATAACTATTAGTATATCTTCCTTCTGCTTTCTCCCGATCCTCCAGCATTCTCATTTCAACATTAGGTTCAGGAATATTCCACACTGATACCCCTTTTAACGGCATATTGGGACAAATAACTACATTTTCCAGACCACATTCCTTAACCCATTGTTTATACTTCCATCCAAAACTATTCCCATTATTCTTCTTATATTCCCAACAATCATTTAAAATTGCTCGTGTACAATGACTCTTATTACAACCCAGCAAATTAACCCAGTACATCATTGTAAGCTTTTCCCTTCTTAAATCTAGTGGCATCTCCCCCATTTCAACCCTGATGGCATCTAGAGGGGTTGATCTTATTGCTCCACAACAGATTCTAAGTGCCCTAGCCTGTACGTTGTCCAACTTCTTTAGCTCTGATTTTGCTGCACCACCATACACTGCACACCCATAATCTAAACTAGACCCTATTAAGGCTTGATATACATGTAGTAGTGCACTTTTCCTTGCTCCCCACTCATATTTAGCTATTGAAGTCATGCAATTTTTTTACTCTTTTGCACTTGTTCTCAATTTTCTTAATATGTCTATTCCATGTTAATTTTCCATCAAATATTAGTCCAAGGTATTTAAATTCTGTCACTCTTTCGAATATGACTAATATTTAATTTAATGACCATATAATTTCAGTCAATTGTTCCATTTTTCTTTTCTTAGTAAAAACCGTATATTGAGTCTTTAATACTGAAAACTTTAGACCCCATTCCACTGACCTTTCAACTTCGTTTATTGATTCTTGTATTCCTTACTACATTCCCTAAGTTCCTACCTCTTTTCCACACTGCACCATCATCTGCATACAGTGCCTTCCCCATACTTGGTTTAACTCTTTCATAAATATCATTAATCATTATGTTAAATAAAATTGGACTGATTACACTTCCTTGAGGAGTCCCATTCAGAATATCATGCATTGTTGAGATTTCTTCCCCTATTCTAACCTGAAATGTACGCTTGAACAAGAAATCCAATATCCAGTTGTACATTCTCCCTCCTACTCCTATTTTATCTAGCTTAATTAATAGTCCCTCCCTCCATAAAGTGTCATATGCCTTTTCAATATCGAAGAAAACAGCAACAAGAAATTATTTCATCGTTAAAGCTTTTTTAACCTCACTTTCAAATAATAACAAAGCATCCATTGTAGATCTTTTCCTCCTAAACCCACTTTGAGCTGATGATAAAATCTCATTTTTCTCCAAAAAATAATTTAATCTTCTTACTATCATTTTTTCCATCACCTTACATAATGTAGATGTAAGAGCAATTGGCCTATAACTACTTGATTTTGTTGCATCTTTTCCTGGTTTTGCAACTGGTATCACTATTGCATTTTTCCACTCTTTGGGTAAGGTGCCTTCCTTCCATATCTGGTTATATACATCCAGTATGACTTCAATGGTCCGGTAAGTTTCTTAACATACTATAGCTTATCATGTCTCTCCCTGGTGTTGTATCCTTTGAATTACTAATAGCAATTTTTAGCTCAAAGAGATTAAAATCATCATCCATGTTACTATCAACTTCTTGTTTTTTCTTACAAACATTCTCATACATTTTATTTAACTCTTGTCTTCTTTTTAAAAACGCATCACTCAAGTTTTCAATACTATGGACTTTAGCAAATGTTTTGGCCAATATTTCTATCTTTTCTTTATCCGTTCTGGCCACCTTTCCATCTTCCTCAATTACAGGAACTTGTTTATGAGTATTAATACCATTCATTTTCCTTATCATTTTCCATACCACATGCATTCCAGTCTCTCTCCCAATTGTGTTACAGAACTCCTTCCATGCTTTCCTCTTTGCGCTTTTAATTACCCTTCTTGCAGCTGCCCTTTTTTTCTGATAATCTATTACTGTATCTTGAGTTATTAACCTTTTTAAAACCCGGAATGCCTTATTCCTTTCTTTAATTGCCACTGTGCATTCTTCTGACCACCATGGGACATTTTTCTTTCTTTTTCCATTTCCTCTTATTAATGGTATAGTTAGGTTCGCTGCTAAAATAATTTCACTTACTACTTTTTTATATCTCTCCTCAATATTCCCTTCCATCTTCATATTTTTGAAATTTTCTTCACACAACACACAAAACTCCTTCCATTTTGCCTGTTTAAATCCCCACCTTGCACACTGGTTAAAACTTTGCTTTTGTACTGCACTCTGAATCTCACAGACTATAGGCCAGTGATCACTGCCCAAATTATCCTCTTGTACGCTCCAAGTGCACTTACCTGCCAATGCAGCTGATGTTACTGTGAGATCCAAACATGACAAGCCGCCTTTAACGATATCCATTCTTGTTGATTTCCCATCATTCAAACATACTAATGAGTGTTCTTCTATAAATTCTTCTACAACTAACCCGTTATTGTCTGTACTCTTACTACCCCATAGACCATTATGTGCATTAAAATCCCCACATATAATAACTTTACCCTATGACTCACCCATCACATCTTTTAAAATACTATTATTTATTTCTTTGCATGGGTTATAAAAGTTTGAAATTCTAATTCCTTCATTCCTCCCCGTTACTTCTATACTTACACATTCTACATTATTACTTGTGTTTATTCTCTTATATATTATATCTTCTTTAATAAATGTTGCACACCCGCCCCCTCTTCCAGTTACTCTGTCTTTCCTCTCTACTACATATCCATTGATCTTAAAGTCCAAAGAATTGTTTAACCATGTCTCTTGAATGCATATGATGTCTGGTGCCTTTTCCATTTCTGATATATGTTTTTTAAATTCTTGACCATTTGCTAATAAACTCCTAGCATTCCAATGTAGTAGTAGGAAAGACATCGTCCAGCTAAGGATTATTACTCTGAGTCATATCCATGGCAGCAGTTCCTTCCTCCGCTTTTAAAATCCCATGCGCCTCCTCTGCTGAAACTCCTGTTAACTTGAGAAATTTATTAGCACATCCTACGATAATCCTTAATTTGTCAGATCGCTTTTCCACTTGTGAAGTGCCATTCACCACCGCACAAATGAATGCCACAAAGTCAATTTTGTTTACTGTGATATGCAGATCTGGCTCATTCCTCTCATGATTCACTTCTCTCTGAGCATATGATTCCATCCTTTTTCCTGACACATTATTTACCTTCGGTTCAGCTTTACTTTTGTCTTTTACCTTACGCATAGCTTCTGCATAGGTTAAATTTTGCACAGTTTTTATTTTTTGAACTTCGCGGGCTTCTTGTTGTACAGGACATCCTGCGTATGCTGCGCTATGTCCACCGCCACAGTTACAGCATTTAATCACTATGCCCTCCTCACACTTGTCATATTCATGTCCCCCCCCCCCACCCCACACTTTACACACCGCATTCTCCCTTTACAAAAATTTGCAGTATGTCCCATCCGTTGGCACTTGAAGCATCTCAAAGGTGGAGGTATGAACTCTCGCACCAAGAAGCTAACAAATCCTAGCTTCACTCTTGTGGGCAAATTACTCCCTTCAAACAGAATCATCACACTCAGACTTTCACATCTTTTGTTGTCTTTCCACATCTGCAGTCTTCTAGTAGAGATAACTGTGCCTCCACTAAGATTTCCTTTAATATCATCCACACTTACATTAAGAGGTACTCCTGAGATAACCCCTCTGATTCCATTACCTATTTCTGTGCATGATATCTTTCCTCCTGCCAGCGTTTTTTTATTTTCAGAATTTTTTGTTTTTGCTTTTCATCCTTACATTTAATCATTATTCTTCCATTGTTTAGACAAGCTACAGCTTTCACTACTATCTCTTTCTCAATTGCTTTTGATAATTTAACAGGATGAGTTTGTTGTTCTGACTGCTTAGCAAAAGTAATTAGGACCTTGATTTCTCTTTCCTCTTCTTTATCAGCTTCACTTCTCGTTTGTTTTACTTTATTAATTGTTCGTTCACAATCAGATCCATCACCCATGCTGCTCTTTTTCTTCCTTTTATTATACCTTACTTCCTGATAATCCATTTCTTGTTCATTGTCATCATCCGATGTTTCGCCCCACACTTTCCTCCCGTTGCCATTTTCTCCCCTGTCCGAGCAAGCTCCAGTTTCCCATCCCACCCAGACAAAGGACTGTCTGAACTGAAGGAACTAAATACAAACACTGATGAACTGAAACAGGTGACACAGATGATGATAATTAACAAGACACAGGTGACAACGATGATGACAGGCAGGTGCGAAAACATGAGGGGTGCTGGGAAGTGTAGTGAAGAGGCGGAGACAAGACAGACTGTGACACTCATAGCTTATATTTATGTTCCACCAACAGAAATAATTCCAAAAGAATCACCTCATATCACCTTGCTTCGTCTCTGAGCAACAGTAGTGGTGCAGTTTCTGAATTAATCAGTGTGTCGAACGAATCAGTGGAGTGAATGATTGAATGATTCATAAAAGCGGTCTTGTATAGTTCCTGAATGAATCAGTGTTTTTGAACAAATCGACTCACTACTTATTTCTTTTGTAGTGCAACATGTTTTCTCTTAATTATGAGTTAATTTGAATAAAAACTGAATTCAGCATCATCAGTCAACTCAAATTAAATTATATACTTTTGTAGGTTATGGAATCCCTTTCCCCTCATAATTTTCTTAAAGGTGTTTTGTGATTGCCATGGGATAAGGTGTCATATCTCTCGTCTCCGGCAATCTCTCCCAAAATAGCCATGTTGTATCTGCTGAGCTGTTCTACTCTTGTTCCAGTTGTTTACATCTTATTACACTGGGTTCAGATGAGAGGGCAAGCATATTTGTCTTTGAAATGAGAGGTTTCAAAAGGCATTTGAGTGGAACGGCATTTCCCCCAAAAAAGCAGAAGTCTGATTGGAGAATTGTGCGTGCAAGCTTCATTCCTGGCCTTTAAATACCACTCTGGGTAGTGCCACGCTTGTTATTTCCCCGCTTCTGATGCTTCCAAGCTTTTCATAGTTGTTCTACTGGTGCCTTGTTACACACGACAAAGCACACAGATCCAGCTCATTAGACCACCCTCTTAGTTTGTCCATTCTTTCTTTGGAAACCTTTTCAGGGTCAAGGAGAAAATACTGTCTCCATTCATTCCCAATCATCCATTTTCCATTCCTTTTTGTGCCATTGTTTGACGTCATACATATAATTTGCATGCTTAAAGTATTGGAAATGCATAGTGCTATATATTTGTCAAAGTAGATCTAACAGGGAACGTTCTCAGAACTTTGGCGAACATTCTGGCAAGGTTCTCTCAAAGTTATGAACATACATTCTTCCAGTAATAGAATGTTCATTTAAAGTTATCTAGTCTTTAATAACATTATCAAACCATACAAATATTCAGAAATAACGTTTTCATAACTTATTGGAAAAGTTAGCAGGACACATTTTTGTTAGCTGAGGAGCTACTGCTCAGAATAATTTAAAAAAAAAATGTATATAACCCAAGGATTATAATTTTATGCTGGTTTATACTGCAATAGGTGCATTTACAAAGACTGTTTAATGCTGCACATTATGTTATTAAATAAATGTTATAAATATGAAATTATGAACACAGAGGCATAAGAATGAAACAATGAAATGAACCATTGCGTTCCTCAATGAATCAGTGTTTTTTGCTTCAATGTGAATGATTCAATGACTCACTCATACATAAGCTCCCTTGTTTACTTCCTGAATGAATCGTTGAACAAATCTGTTGAGTCAATGAATGACTCACTCACAAAGATTTGTTGCAATCTACTGACGTATTGATATAACCTGTTAGAAACTATAAAATATATGCTTTTTCATTGCATTGAAAAAGTTTATTGTCTTTAATTACAGTATGTCATTAGTTCTGTATTAAAGAAACATTTAGCTGTTCATTAATTTTCTTCAAAGATTTAAAAGGGCAAAGAAAGTAGTATTTAATCATTTTAAAGATATTGCCAAAGCATCAAGTGATGTAAGAGCAAATTGCAATTCAGAACACATGAATATGGGCCAAACACCCAACCATGTTCTCTTTGGAGCAAAGCTTAACTGTTTCCTATTGTCCTCCAAGCTTTATGGTTCTTTTTGCTGTCAGAGCACTTTTGCTGTTTACTAAGAGCTTTTGTCATTAATCTGGATTTATAGAGGGATATGTGCTTGCATTCAATAATTCTGTGTGCGTGTGTTTGTGGGTTTATCTGTCTGTAAGCCATAGTATTTACTTGAATTTACCTCTCACTTGAAGCCTGCGATTCATTTTGAGCCAAAAGGGCCGATTCTTGGTCTGTGTTCAATAATTTAAATCCCTCCTCAAGCATCTGGTTTGGTCCATTTAATACTAAAACTGATACTTATATTTGATCTCTCGCCATTAAGAAAACATCTTACGGCCCAGACCTGTTTTTAGCAACTGACAAATAAACCTGGAATGAATCTATCTAAAAATGCAGTTCATAACTGCTGCAGGAAGACATTAGTGTGTCAGCGATAACCTTATTGAAAGTGGTGAGCAAACATGCCTCATCCATCATTTTCTGGTGTGACACAATTACAAAAGATCCAGAGTTTCAATGGTTCATCTTCACTGCCCTTCACTGTCAGCTAAACGGCTAGACTCCCACAAATATATTCATCACTCTTGCAATTAAAGGAGCAAAGTTGATTTACTGTACATTCAAAACCAATATGAGTTGGCCCTGACTGTTGTTGTGCTTATTTGTAGCCATATATTGATTTGTTGCTATATTGTTCTTGAAAAGGGATTTAAATTGGTGATATCTCATAGCTTACATTGCTTTAATATCGATCGTATATCAAGCATTGCATTGTTCACAAATACATTCCACCTCAGCTGGTCTTGAAAATGGCACCAACTTGAAACATAATTTTAGCAGTTTCAGTTGACTGAGAACCATAATGCACTGTCTCTCAACACAAGTGCTATTTGTTTCCGGTGACAAAATCTCAGATTGATGTTGAGTTTTGTGGCACTCGACTATAAACAATAACAGAGGAATGTAATGGAAGACATATATTGGAAAAAAAAAAAGAACTTTGAGTGGAGAATGAAAAACTTGAGCATAGTCTAGTCTGTTTTCGCTCAGTATGAGAGGAAAATTCTCATCTGCCAGCACTTAGCAAAGAAATCAGTTTTATCTGATTTGTAAACATGAACTGCTCATCATAGTTTCTCAAAATCTCTGATCATAAATACAGTCATAATGAAGAGCATGATTCTTCTTCACGCACGCGCATTTTTCGCCTGTCTGAACAGTGGACAGATGGACCAGCGACAGATGTTTCCAATGTTATTATCAATGAATAAACTTGGCAACCGAGACAATAGAAATATGAAATTAGACTGGAGAGTCCTATTGCTACAGTTCCTCTAAGAGTTTAAACTCCTCAATACAAAATCAGAAAAATTTAAATGGCAACACCAATCAATAAACCTAAACCCTCAAAATGCTCAAAATAATAAATTTGTTTGAGTTAGGTAAACTAAATAAAAAAAAACAGTTCAATCAAATTAACTATTATGAGTATTTACAACTTTCTTTTTCTTTTGAGTTCACAAAACGGACACATTTTAAGTAATCGGAATTGTTTCAGTTTTTTTTAGTTTTATTAACCTTTTTCTTTTAATTTAGACAAACTTAAATTTAACTGAAACTGGGCTGGGATTTCTACTTCCCAGCATCCTTTGCAATGACAATTTGAAAGGGATAGTAAATGCTCAAATTAAGTGTTATAAAATGTTTGGGTTTTTTTGTGCAAGATTAATGTTAAGTAATGTTAGGTAGCCAAGTTCACGGGTAAGCCTTTAAGTTTTAGTGAAGGAAAACAAGGCTATGAGTGTGTAATGAGTTGGGCTTTCTGAATATGCAATGTAATGTTTTGTATCACACTCTTAAAAATAAGGGCTCCAAAACGGGGTTTTCACAGTGATGCCATTTTGGGTTCCCCAAAGAAACTTTTAGTCAACAGTTCATTTTTTTAGTGTGAAAAATGTTAATAATCTAAAGAACGTTTTTCCCCGATAAAGAAACTTTTTGTGCATTAAGGTCACAAGGATGTTAAAGGTTATTCAGGTTATGAACCCATAGATGTCAAAAATGAACCTTTATTTTTAAGAGCATCAGGAATTATTTTAGAAAGTTTTATTATTTTTAAGAACTATTTTAGTAAAATGCACGACCCATAAAGATGTCTATTCCTCAGTCTCATTTTCATTTTCATTAGCAAAGATTAAAGTTGCAATGAAACTGTAGCGACAGATCTTTCTTCCATATTATGACATTCATTTTTAATGAATTATCGATAAATACAAATGTAGGGTGGGGACTCGCTTCTAATCATCGGTTGTTGATTGCTTTATGAGATGTGGGTGTTGCACTCAAAAGTGGAGGCAGATGAATGCAATCTTGATTGGAGAAATCCTGCAGAGGAAAGTCTGTGTTTTTATTTATCAGAAGTTGCAGTTTCTGACTTTGATTAAACATTACCGGGCTAAAAAAAGAGAAAAGAAACACTTTATGATTTCTATGTCTTTCGTGGTGGGCCATGTATAAGAAAAGCATTTCTGTTTATCAGTCTAATTATTCTGTTGTTTTAGGGATTACATACTTCCATCCAGTTATTGTAGTGGGCAGTAGTCAAACCTGTATCATCATCATCACCATCTGCTCTTAATGCACATGATTTCTTGTGGGATTTACTGTCAACTGATCCCTCTGATTATACATAATATATTCATAATTTGACCCTATTTAATCCTGTTTAAACAAATTAAAATGCATTGGTACAGGCATAGATTATGGTATCGTAGGATATCCCCAATAATTGTGTTTGACAGCTCGGTGCGTGAGAATTCCCTCAATTTGTTGGGCACGAATCTTTCACTAGGAAATCCAACACCCAGAGGAGATCTGACACAGCAGAGACGCAGCTCTCTGAAGTAGTTGCTAACTCACAGTTCTGTGGATCTTTATGTATATTTTTGCTCTTTTTCTGATATGGGTTGTACAGACTTACAGCACATCACATCAAAACGCTACCAGCCCACACATCTCAATATCCCAAATGCGACAGAAAGGGGATTGTACAATATGTATGCAACAGACAATTTCAAGTTCTTTAACAGAAAAGCAGAAAAGACAAAATGCACTGCACTGAGGAATTGAATAGTTCCCATGATGCTCATTTTGGAAGGTTTTAACATTGTCCTCTAGAAAATATTTTCCATTGTTTCAAATGTCTTTTTTTTTTCAAAACATGTTGAATATTAGACTACAAGTGGGCAATTACTTGCAGCCAGACTAATTCAGTATACTTCAAGTGTGTTAATGATTAGTTAACTTGAAGTGTGCTATTTTGGGAAAAACTATTTTTGTACTTAGTAGCCTATATTTTAGTTGGAATTAAATTGTAGTAAGCATAACTTTAAGTGTATTTAGTGTACTTTTGTGTGCTAAATTGGAACAACTTCAAGTATACTCAGAGTAGGGACAAATGAAATGCTTGATTAGTGATATTAAAGTGTACTTTATTTGTGTTACAAGTACATTACAAATTCATTACGAGTGTCTTCGAAACATGCAAGCAATATACCATAAGTGTATTATTTTTGAGTAAAAAGTATGCTCAGTAATACCTTTGGCTTAATCCAAATACTACAAATTGCACACTTTATCTACAAGAACAAATGCACATTAAAACACTAATTTTACTTAGATATACTTTGTACAATACTGTTGTATACTATAATGTATTTTAAAAGTATACTTTCAATGCATTGTTACAATGATCATTTTCAATGTACTATTGAAAAAGGGAATATATTTCAAATACAATAAAGCATACTTTTTTCACTAGGGTTTCTTTCCAGACAGACTGTGGACTCTTTTTGCAGGTTATATCATTACACCAGTAGGTGGCAAAAAGTGATGAGTGTAAAATTTAATAATTCAGTCAACCAAATTCAGTCAAAACACTGATATAATTCAAGAAAAAAACATCTGACTGCGTGCAAAATCATATATTTGTCATACGTTTCCTCCTCTGCGGTCACAACTCGAAAATACTATTAAAATTGTAATTTAAAAAACTGGGTTTTTTTAACAACAAAACAGAAGAAAACATAAATTTATCTGCACAATCTTTTTTTTTTTGTCTTGCATCATGTAGTGAAATTGGATAAGCTCAGTGCCGATTTATTTTCTGCTAATTCTTTATGTGAATTTGAATGTGTGCAGAGGATTGTGGGTGATTGGAAGATGCAAAGGATACACTTGATGCATCCTTCAAAACAGGCTGATTAAAGTAAAGCTGCCTTCAATGAATCCTTTATATTAAGACAGAGCTTGATGACGTGGCACTGGCAGCCGAGATTTGCCGCCTTATAGGACACAGCCTTCCAATTGAGAAGCACCCATTGTAGTAAATAAGAGTAGTATGTGGTTCCGAATTCAGCAATAGATTCATTCAGGAACTAAACAAGTGACTGACTTTATGGGTTGAAATATTTACTCACTTCACTGATTCATTCTGTTGTAGCTTTGTTTGCATATGGTGAAGCAAAAATAGACAAAGTAATGACCATTGTGTTTAAAATGTCATTTACTTTGTATTAAATATCATGCACTTGCTTAAATGTTTTTCTCTTCAGTCACAGTTGAAACAACGCTGTGATTTATAGAGACAGCAGGATCTGTAGATGAAATGTGAAAACAGGGTAATCGGGTAGCATTTTGCAATGTATTGCATGGCATGAGATCCACCTCGGTTTGTACGCTTGGGATTTTGCCTCACAGCTCAATAACTATCGCACTGTATGAAAATAAATCAAGACCAAGATGTCCAAATTTATTTCATTTAGAAATCAACAGTGGCTGGATTTAGTGAACACCTGCTGAGATAATAAGGAACATTTTAAATCTTGACCAAACAATTGAGTCGCCATTAAGGACCTGATCCAAACTCTAATAAGGAGAGCCAGAGACAACATCATCCAGCACTTAAACATTAACTGAGCTTGTGGGAGCAATTAAGTCCTATTAAAAATACTTCAATGAGTACGGAGCCCAGCATGCTCCAATCATCCTTTACCACGAGAGAGATTTATTTGAGCAGTCGAGACGCCACCGCTGCGTCATGTGACCCTATTGCTCCCACGCGTACAGCAGATCCCCAGCTTACCTCCTGTTGTGAGCTTTCATTCTTGCACATTTTGATGTAGTTTTAAAAACACCGAATTTGTGTTTTTTTAGAGCATTGACTTTTTCACTTTGATGATGAATATCAATAAGTTTACTCAATGCAATGCTTTGAGACGTGATGGTGTTGAATAGGAAAGTGTGTTGAGATTTGGAATGTAGTGCATAACATCATATGAACTACTTTTATGGTGTGTTTTTTTCGCAGATTTAATTGAAATGGAAAACAGCTGCTGGGCGATTCTTTAAAATATCGATTTTTGTCCTCCATGGACAAAGTTATACAGGTTTGAAATGGAATGAGGGTGAATAAATGAAGTGATGTCAAAATTGGATTTCTTTTGGTGAACTATCCCTTTAACGACAAAGTCAGTATTTATATCAGTTGATTAAAGATTGACAACGAAAGAGAGAGGCAGAGGAGGGGAGGCAGGTAAAACGGGAGGGCTGAGGAATCCATTTTTAATCGCTCCATGGTAACAAGGCAAGCTGGTCACCCAGAGGTCCTCATTAAAGGCATCAGTGAGCCAGGTATTTAATAACTGTCTACTTTGACAGAGCTTCACAATCACATGGAAGTTGAGGTAAATGGAAATTGGCAGGCTTTAAGACTGCTTAGCATACCTGCCAGAGAAACTCTTCCTTTTATTGTTGTTTGTTTCTTTATTTCTGTCATAGCTAAAGTAATCACTATATCCTAATTAGAGAACTCGGTAGTATGTTTGAGAGACATCTATTATCTATCTATCTATCTATCTATCTATCTATCTATCTATCTATCTATCTATCTATCTATCTATCTATCTATCTATCTATCTATCTATCTATCTATCTATCTATCTATCTATCTATCTGTCTGTCTGTCTGTCTGTCTATCTATCTATCTATCTGTCCGTCCGTCGGTCCGCCCGTCCGTCCGCCCGTCCGTCTGTCTGTAAAAATTACATTTTCCAACTTTCATTTGCAGCAATCAACTAAATATATTTTTGTAGCACTAATAAATAAATAAACTATATTTATATAAACATAATTTAATTATTTGTATTATATGTATTATTTATAATATAGTATTTTATTATATAATTATTTTATATAGCCTACATAAGTATATGATATCATCAAACTTGTAATTCTGAATATGCATGATTTCTGTGTTTGGTGAAGTTTCAGGGCATTCCAAATGAAAACAAAAAAGTCAAAACGAAGACAACTTCTACGGAAATCCACTTCAGGAAGCAGCGAAGAGTGCGTCCGGATTCAGAACGCAGTTGCTGAATGTGCCGTGAGGTCTACGATGGCCAATCTAGTCCAAAACCGTACTTGCTATTGCCCTTGTAAAGAGTTCTGAGAGAGTGGAGGGAGAAAGATCAACGGTGCAGAAACTCTGACACTGAGGAATTACATTGGAATGATCTTATACTATAGGGTCTAAAAGGGCACAACACCACAAATCTGATAACAGCAGCCATACGGGAGGCTCTTTTCCCCCTGCGACCGATGGGACATAGCTCTGTGGGGATGGGTAGACAGTTAAATCTGCTGAACTAACGCGGTTCAAAGGCCACATCCAGTAATCTCCACACGACAGGGCCTGCAGCACTCTCACTCTGTCCTGGATCTCAGGGAAGAGCAGCTGGCGTGGGAACAGTGCAGAGTCACATTGCACTGGCACTTTTCCAGTTTGTTTGGAAAAGAGGACAGGGTTGAAATGCCTGCAGTATAAAGTTGCTCACAAAAAATGTAAAGCAGAACACAGAAAGTGACAGGAACAACGGTGAGCCAGTTCTGCTGTGCTGTAAACCAGGTGTGATCTTGGTAAAATCAATAAAAACACAGCATTAAGACTTCAGCAGATTCCGCGGAATGCATCGCATTAAACAAAAAACTGTCAAAATAAAAAGTTCAATTTGAATTTTAAGAGCTGCATCACAATGCATAAACTTTAAAAAGCTTTATAAGAAAAGAAAAGCACTTTGGAAGCTTTTTGCTTAAGCAAAATAACCTGAAAATTGGACGCATTTGTTTGAATCCAGAGAACAGCGGCGTTTCAACACACTGTCTGATTTGCTTCTGAATTTACATAACTTTCATAAGCCTGCTTTATTGATTTGTTTATTTTTGCTATTTCATCAATTTCTAAGACTAACCCTTCAGCTCACAGAATGCATCTTTTGTGGTGCCATGAAACAGTCTAGAGCTTTATTAACCATATAACTGGGAAAGAAAGAAAAGGGGGGAAAAAAAGAATTTTTATCTTTCTCCTCTAACTCCAAATAGTGTGATAATTGGATTACGAGTTTCCACAAAACACCTCAAAGTGGATGCTAAAGCAAACTTCAATATTCCAGCTATGATAAATGTGTAGGCAGAGGTTCTTCATCAGAGGATTGCTGGCTTTTGAGCCTATTTAATTGAACCCAGAATGCCGGCCTGCTGCAGGATGCTGCACGCCGCTGGAGCGATAAGTTGAGCCGGATCAAAGGGACGACTCTATTTATGCAGAGGGAATGAGGTATGTACTGTCCCAAGGTACTGGGTGACACTTCTGAACAGAACTGAGTAGTACCTCAGGATTTCTGTTTTGCTTGCTTGTATCTTTTGCTGTTTTTTTCTTTTATCTCCAAAATGAATTATGACCATACATTGCCAACTATTTTGGCACAAAATAGTTGTGACAAAACACAACTATTTTTTCTGATATTTCACAATTATTTGCACCCCTCAATTTAATACTTTGTGCAGACCCATTTGCCAAGATAACAGCTCTGGATCTTCTCCTAATGCGTCATAAGGTTGATGAACATAAGGCAAGAGATCTGAAACCATTCCTCCATACAGAATCTCTCCAGATCCTTCACATCCCACATGTTTTTATGAGGTTTGGGTCAGGGGATGCCCATGGCAGAACCTTCATTCTGTGGTCGGTGAACTGTTGTTTATTTTGAGATGTGCTTTGGATCATTGTCATGCTGGAAGATTCGACCACGGCCCAGTTTAAGCTTCCTGACAGGGTCAATCAGGTGTTGATTTGCAGTTTTTCCTCAGTTGCTTTGGCTCAATTCTTGAATGCAATTTTTTCTCTCTCAAAAGAATAAGTGCAGATCTCTGAACAGTTAGTTTCTTGTTCACATCAGAATTGAATTTCTTATTGATTTAAGTCAAGTGCATGTGTTTTGGCACATGTCTCCAAAAGACTAATAACAATTGTCTACAATTCTCACAATAACTAAATGCATGGCTTATTGGTCAAAATTATTGATTCTCATTGACATTTCCGAACTCTTCACAACGCCTTAACATTCTTTCACCGCGTGAGCCATCACATGGAAAATTATCCATTCAATTATCAAAATCTGTCGGACATGCATGCATATTACATGCAATACAAGATGCAGAGGCTTTAGAGCAAAAAGTCTTGAGGATCGCAAACAGTTTCTTAAAGAACATTCAGTATGCATCAGGTGCTGCTCTTCTGTAGATCACATGGCAAAAAACTGCAAAGCTGAAATCCATTGCACTGAATGTGATAGTGATCGTCATGTGTCAGCTCTACATCCTGGTCCAGCACCTTGGAGGAAAACCATCTCTCCTGTCTTAGAAGATGGCGGGGAGGAAGATGAATTAACCAACCAAGAGGTAACCTCAAAGTGTACTGAAGTGTGTGGAGCTGGAAAGAGTGCCAGAGCATGTTCCAAGATTTGTTTGGTTAATGTCTATCCTGTCGGTAACAAAACCGAATCCAGAAGAATGTATGCAATTCTTGATGAACAGAGCAACCGCTCATTAGCGAGAACAGAATTCTTTGAAGAGTTTCAAATCAAAGGATCTTCTTTTCATATTCACTCAAGACATGTGCTGGATTAAAAGAGACAACAGGAAGGAGAGCAAGTGGCTACATTGTGGAATCATTGGATAAGAGTGTAAGTCTTCATCTTCCTACACTGCTAGAGTGCAATCAGATTCCTAACATTCGTTCTGAAATTCCTACCCCAGATGCAGCACGTCATTTCAGTCACCTGAGGGATATTGCTCATGAAATACCGTCCCTAGACCCAGATGCTAACATCCTTCTCCTCCTTGGTAGGGACCTCATTAGGGTCCACAAGGTCCGTCAGCAGATTGATGGTCCACCCAACGCTTCATTTGCTCAAAAGTTAGATCTTGGATGGGTAGTTATTGGAGACGTGTGTCTTGGAGGTGCTCATCGACCTGCTCATGTAGATGTTTTTAAGACCTCCATACTTGAAAGTGGTCACCCCAGTTTATTCTGGCCCTGTGAAAGTCAGTTCCATGTAAAAGAGCAGTATGGCACAAAATTTCAGTTTCAAGATCATCTTACATCAAAAAATGTAAGTGTTTTAGCAACATGTGCAAGTGAGAAGCTAGGCCAATCAATCTTTGTTCGTACATCCAGAGATCACAAGCTTGCACTGTCAGTGGACGATGACAGGTTTCTACGCATAATGGACAAAGAGTTCTACCAAGATGAATCCAATGGCTGGGTGGCTCCTTTGCCATTTCAAGTTCCCAGAAGAAGGCTTCCAAATAACAGAAAGTATGCTTACAGCCGTCTCTCCTCACTTCGTCATACTTTGGACAAACGTCCTCAAATGAAAGCTCATTTTCTTGAGTTTATGGAGAACATGTTCTCTAAAGGACATGCAGAAATTGCTCCCCCACTCAAGAAAGACCGAGAATGCTGGTATCTGCCATTGTTTGGTGTTTATCATCCGAAGAAGCCAAGCAAGATCCGTGTGGTCTTCGATTCTAGTGCACCGTATGATGGAGTCTCATTGAATGATATCCTACTTAAGGGGCCAGATCTCTACAATACCCTCCTGGGAGTGTTGCTAAGATTTCGTAGGGAGCCAGTGGCGATCACCGCTGACATTCAGCATATGTTCCACTGTTTTTTAGTCAGAAAGGATCACAGAGATTTCCTGCGCTTTCTCTGGTATCAAGATAATGACCCTGGTAAAGAAATAGTGGAATACAGAATGTGTGTACATGTGTTTGGCAATCGTCCTTGTCCTGCTGTTGCCATATATGGTTTGCATAGAGCGGCCAAGGACGAAGAAAAGAACTTCGACAGTGAAATTAAAGAGTTTGTTGAACATGATTTCTATGTTGATGATGCTCTGAAATCCTTCCCAAATGAAACCGCAGCAATTAGTGCTCTGAAGCAAACTCAAGACATGCTTGCAGTAGCAAACCTTAGGCTACATAAAATAATCTCCAATCGACCTGCAGTGATTGAGGCATTTCACCCTCAAGATCGGGCTGTGGATATCAAAGATGTTGATCTCTTCTTTGAAGATACTCCAGTCCAGCGTAGCCTAGGAGTGTCGTGGAATTTAGCATCAGACACATTTACTTTCCAAGCTATTGACGATAAGAAGCCATTCACCCGGCGAGGTGTACTGTCAACCGTAAACAGCTTATATGATCCTTATGGTTTCATTGCTCCTGTTACCATCAAAGGCAGGCTGTTGCTTCGGGAACTCTCAAACCAGGCTGAAGACTGGGATTCTCCATTACCTGATGACATAAAGCCAGAATGGATCAGATGGACGAATTCCTTACAAAACCTGCAAGATCTAAAGATACAACGAACTTACTCATCTTTTCCTACTTCAGAGGTTCAGACAAGGGAATTGTGTATATTTGCAGATGCATCCGTGAAAGCTGTTGCAGCTGTAGCTTATCTGCGATCCACATCTCAAAATGGCCAAGCAGATACTGGTTTTGTGTTTGGAAAGACAAAGTTGGCACCACAGCCAGATCTGACTGTTCCAAGATTAGAACTCTGTGCAGCAGTTCTAGCAGTTGAGATCGCAGACATGGTTGTAGAAGAAATAGGCTTGCAGTTCAATAATATCCAGTTCTACACAGATAGTAAAGTTGTTCTTGGGTATATTCATAATCGAACGAAACGCTTTTATGTGTATGTGCACAACAGAATCCAACGAATTCTTCAGTCATCTACTCCTAGTCAATGGAGCTATGTTCCATCAGATGCCAATCCTGCAGATCATGGGTCTAGATCTGTATCAGCTGATTATCTCAGTAGTACAACTTGGCTTACAGGGCCAGATTTCTTTCAGAACACTCCATCCTTAAATGCTTTGCTTCAAGAGAACTATGACCTTATTGATCTTGAAGTAGATCCAGAAATCCGACCACAAGTGATTTCATGTTTAACTCCAGTGCCTACTCAGTTCCTGACTCCTGAGCGTTTTGAACGCTTCTCCAGCTTGAATAAGCTAATCAGAGCGATCGCTCATTTAAGCCACATCTCCCAGTCATTCTCCCATTTAACAAAAGAGCCAAGATGTAGTGGATGGCATCTCTGTAGTAACAGTCCCACAAATGAGGAGTTGGAAAAAGCCAGGATTGTTATCCTAAAGAGCGTTCAAAATGTAGCCTTTCCTGAAGAGCTAAGTGATATAAAAGCAGGATGCAGTCTCTCACCTAAAAGTAGTATACGGAAACTTCATCCTATTCTGGATGACAAAGGTCTTCTGCGCGTTGGAGGCCGTATTGCTCAGGCAGGTCTTGAGAAGGAAGAATCCAATCCTGTGATCATTCCTGGTAAACATCACGTAGCAACCTTGTGTCACATGCCTGTCCTGTCTTGTGTTGCAAATGGGTGTTTGTTATGTTGTGCCATGTGCTGTTTTGATTGTTGATCCCTCCCCCTTGTTATCTGATTAGTGTTTGAGTTGTTCCACCTGTCCCCTCTTGATTTGTTCCCTTTTTAAGACTCCTCTTGGTTGCAGTCTTTGTCGGTTCATTGTCAGATGTTTCCTGGTTTGGTCTGCGTGTTTAGTCGGTGTTTGTTTTGAGTATTCAGTTTTTGTTCATGTTTCTTCGATTATGTTTTTCCCCCTTGTGGGTTTTGCTTTGTGTTTTGTTTTCTTTTGTGAAATAAATCCTTATGCTGCATTTGAGTTCTCCCTCCCCTTTTGTATCGTGACAGAATGAACCGACCACTTTGGAGGACTCAGCAGTGTGGGTATCACACTGGGACAGAGATGGAGGTCGACGATTGCATGGATGACGATCTTTTGGACTGCCCGGACTATACCATCGCAGCTTTTGGATCTACTCAATTTTCCAGGATCTGGCATGACGGAATGACTCCGGCCTCCAACGGACCCGGTAGAATGAACATTTTTCAGGCTCTCGCTTTTATGGCCAGTCAAAGGGAGGAGTCAGAGCGTTTGGCCAAGGTTTCGGGGAACCGTGGAGGTCGCAGGAGGGAAGGTGCCAGAGGTGAGCTCCAGAACCACTCTCCGCTTCGGTCACTCCTCGATCATCCACCGACCATCTCATCCAGCACCAAATCGGCACGTCGCCATCAGAGACGGCGGAGTAGGGGAAAGATCTCCAACCTCCCTGAGTGCCCGGAAGCCGGTCCTCGGCAGCCCGCCATTCTCCTGGAGGCCAATCCAGAGACTGTTCACTTCTCGTCTGCCCAGCGAGAGACTGTCCACGTCCCATCTGCCCAGCGAGAGACTGTCCACGTCCCGTCTGCCCAGCGAGAGACTGTCCACGTCCCGTCTGCCCAGCGAGAGACTGTCCACGTCCCGTCTGCCCAGCGAGAGACTGTCCACGTCCCGTCTGCCCAGCGAGAGACTGTCCACGTCCCGTCTGCCCAGCGAGAGACTGTCCACGTCCCGTCTGCCCAGCGAGAGACTGTCCACGTCCCGTCTGCCCAGCGAGTGACTGTCCACGTCCCGTCTGCCCAGCGAGAGACTGTCCACGTCCCGTCTGCCTTCCTGAGCCAGGACTATCTGGAGCGGCTGGCTCGGATATTGGAGAAGCCGGTGTCCGGTGTTTCGGAGCTGAACCTAGTGCCTGTTCCTGAGCCGGAGGCAGAGCCAGTGCCTGTTCCTGAGCCGGAGGCAGAGCCAGTGCCTGTTCCTGAGCCGGAGGCAGAGCCAGTGCCTGTTCCTGAGCCGGAGGCAGAGCCTGTGCCTGTTCCTGAGCCGGAGGCAGAGCCAGTGCCTGTTCCTGAGCCGGAGGTCATGTCGGTTCCGGACCCAGTTTTTGTGTCTGTGTTTGTGTCTGTCTTTGTGACTGTTTTTGTTCTAGTGTCTGTTCCCGAGCCGGTGTCTGTTCCCGAGCCGGTGTCTGTTCCCGAGCCGGTGTCTGTTCCCGAGCCGGTGTCTGTTCCCGAGCCGGTGTCTGCTCCGCCCTGGCCGCCCGAGGGGTCTGCACCGCCCTGGCCGCCCGAGGAGTCGTCACCGCCCTGGCCGCCCGAGGAGTCGTCACCGCCCTGGCCGCCCGAGGAGTCGTCACCGCCCTGGCCGCCCGAGGAGTCGTCACCGCCCTGGCCGCCCGAGGAGTCGTCACCGCCCTGGCCGCCCGAGGAGTCGTCACCGCCCTGGCCGCCCGAGGAGTCGTCACCGCCCTGGCCGCCCGAGGAGTCGTCACCGCCCTGGCCGCCCGAGGAGTCGTCACCGCCCTGGCCGCCCGAGGAGTCGTCACCGCCCTGGCCGCCCGAGGAGTCGTCACCGCCCTGGCCGCCCGAGGAGTCGTCACCGCCCTGGCCGCCCGAGGAGTCGTCACCGCCCTGGCCGCCCGAGGAGTCGTCACCGCCCTGGCCGCCCGAGGAGTCGTCACCGCCCTGGCCGCCCGAGGAGTCGTCACCGCCCTGGCCGCCCGAGGAGTCGTCACCGCCCTGGCCGCCCGAGGAGTCGTCACCGCCCTGGCCGCCCGAGGAGTCGTCACCGCCCTGGCCGCCCGAGGAGTCGTCACCGCCCTGGCCGCCCGAGGAGTCGTCACCGCCCTGGCCGCCCGAGGAGTCGTCACCGCCCTGGCCGCCCGAGGAGTCGTCACCGCCCTGGCCGCCCGAGGAGTCGTCACCGCCCTGGCCGCCCGAGGAGTCGTCACCGCCCTGGCCGCCCGAGGAGTCGTCACCGCCCTGGCCGCCCGAGGAGTCGTCACCGCCCTGGCCGCCCGAGGAGTCGTCACCGCCCTGGCCGCCCGAGGAGTCGTCACCGCCCTGGCCGCCCGAGGAGTCGTCACCGCCCTGGCCGCCCGAGGAGTCGTCACCGCCCTGGCCGCCCGAGGAGTCGTCACCGCCCTGGCCGCCCGAGGAGTCGTCACCGCCCTGTCCGCCCGAGGAGTCGTCACCGCCCTGTCCGCCCGAGGAGTCGTCACCGCCCTGTCCGCCCGAGGAGTCGTCACCGCCCTGTCCGCCCGAGGAGTCGTCACCGCCCTGTCACCGCCCTGTCCGCCCGAGGAGTCGTCACCGCCCTGGCCGCCCGAGGAGTCGTCACCGCCCTGTCCGCCCGAGGAGTCGTCACCGCCCTGTCCGCCCGAGGAGTCGTCACCGCCCTGTCACCGCCCTGTCCGCCCGAGGAGTCGTCACCGCCCTGTCCGCCCGAGGAGTCGTCACCGCCCTGTCCGCCCGAGGAGTCGTCACCGCCCTGTCCGCCCGAGGAGTCGTCACCGCCCTGTCCGCCCGAGGAGTCGTCACCGCCCTGTCCGCCCGAGGAGTCGTCACCGCCCTGTCCGCCCGAGGAGTCGTCACCGCCCTGTCCGCCCGAGGAGTCGTCACCGCCCTGTCCGCCCGAGGAGTCGTCACCGCCCTGTCCGCCCGAGGAGTCGTCACCGCCCTGTCCGCCCGAGGAGTCGTCACCGCCCTGTCCGCCCGAGGAGTCGTCACCGCCCTGTCCGCCCGAGGAGTCGTCACCGCCCTGTCCGCCCGAGGAGTCGTCACCGCCCTGTCCGCCCGAGGAGTCGTCACCGCCCTGTCCGCCCGAGGAGTCGTCACCGCCCTGTCCGCCCGGGGGGCCTGCTCCGCCCTGGCCGCCCGATGGACTCTGTGTTTCTCCCTCACCGCCCTATGGACTCTGTGTTTCTCCCTCACCGCCCTATGGACTCTGTGTTTCTCCCTCACCGCCCTATGGACTCTGTGTTTCTCCCTCACCGCTCCCTATGGACTCTGTGTTTCTCCCTCGCCGCCCTATGGACTCTGTGTTTCTCCCTCGCCGCCCTATGGACTCTGTGTTTCTCCCTCGCCGCCCTATGGACTCTCTGTTTCGCCCTGGCCGCCCTATGGACTCTCTGTTTCGCCCTGGCCGCCCTATGGACTCTCTGTTTCGCCCTGGCCGCCCTATGGACTCTCTGTTTCGCCCTGGCCGCCCGATGTTCCTGTCCCGCCCTGGTCTTTCCCTCCCGTCCCGCCCTGGTCTGTTCCTCCCGTCCCGCCCTGGTCTATCCCTTCCGTTCCACCCTGATGTTTCCTTCCTGCCCCGCCCTAGCCTGATGGAGCGTCTGGTAGCCGCTCCGTAGGGAGGGGGTTATGTCACATGCCTGTCCTGTCTTGTGTTGCACATGGGTGTTTGTTATGTTGTGCCATGTGCTGTTTTGATTGTTGATCCCTCCCCCTTGTTATCTGATTAGTGTTTGAGTTGTTCCACCTGTCCCCTCTTGATTTGTTCCCTTTTTAAGTCTCCTCTTGGTTGCAGTCTTTGTCGGTTCATTGTCAGATGTTTCCTGGTTTGGTCTGCGTGTTTAGTCGGTGTTTGTTTTGAGTATTCAGTTTTTGTTCATGTTTCTTCGATTATGTTTTTCCCCCTTGTGGGTTTTGCTTTGTGTTTTGTTTTCTTTTGTGAAATAAATCCTTATGCTGCATTTGAGTTCTCCCTCCCCTTTTGTATCGTGACACCTTGCTTGTTCGACATTACCATCAAGCAGTCAAACATCAAGGAAGACATTTTACTGAGGGAGCAATACGAGCAGCAGGGTATTGGGTGATGAGTGCCAAAAGATGTTGTGGATTGGAGAAGTACTGTATATCTCTTCAATTTTAAATAAGTTTTGCCAATAGAAGATCAAAGTAGACATCAGTTCAGATCTGCTCAATATGAGCACTTGTACGATTTCTACAGAATGTGCCTTGCTTTCAAATTTAAAGATGTGGCTGCTCAAATACATGGTTTTAGTCAGCAAAAAATAAATTAACCAAATCCTGGATTCATATTTTGGGATGGATGTTGCTTTACTTACAGTCTTGCCATTTCACATGTGCATTTCAGCACAATTAAAGTGCAAACTTGTCAGGAAACAGCTCAAATGGACCTGTGTGAAAGGGAGACTCTAGACCACTTATATTTTCTTTTTTTTAATAATATGTCCTATTTACCACTGTCTGTCCACTGAACATGTGAACCTTTTGAATATTAATCACACAACGCTGTGTTTTTAATATTCATGAGTCAGGCTGATAAGTTTTACAATCGTGTCATCCTTTCATATTTCAGATCGCTCCTACACCACTACTTTAGAGATAGGGTTTTTTTTTCAACAAGGTTATTTTTTCCCACATGACAGGTTAATTGTGTTAAAAAAATGAAAATCAATACTTTCAACAACCCAACCTCCCAGTTAACAAATATATGTTCTAAGAACATTTTGCTAATGTTCCCATTAAAGTGCCCATTTAATGCTATTTCAAATGTTTTTTATTTTGTCTCCTACAACAGTTTTACATGCATTGAAGGAAGAACTAGTTATTCAACCCGAACCTCCATCGCAAGGACGACTTGAGCAGGACATTTCTCAGTGTTTCTTCACTATTAATCAGTAACTACTATTTTTTAAAACCTCCCAGAGATCTACAGGTTTATAATTAACATGAATAATGCATAATTTATAATAAAAGGTAATGGTAACCCACTAGTAATGACTCAAGTGTTACAACATCCTTCTAAAGGAACTACGAATTATTTGGATCAGTATTCTAAATTAAAAAAACATGACCTAATATTGACTGAAGTCATTGTAAGCTTTTGAGATTTTTGTAAGATTTTGAATAACACTTTAGTCATTACTAGTGTGTTCCCATGATCTTCCAAATAATTGGTAGTTCCTTTAGAAAGATGTCACTTGAGTCATTACTATCCAAAACCTTACAAAAATCTCAAAAGCTTACAAT
This sequence comes from Rhinichthys klamathensis goyatoka, assembly GCF_029890125.1. Taxonomy (NCBI): domain Eukaryota; kingdom Metazoa; phylum Chordata; class Actinopteri; order Cypriniformes; family Leuciscidae; genus Rhinichthys; species Rhinichthys klamathensis. The sequence continues at coordinate 449,354 of NW_026606604.1, forward strand.
GATTTCAGTCAATATTAGGTAAAGCTTTTTACTTTAGAATATTGATCCAAATTATTAGTAGTTCCTTTAGAAGGATGTAGTAACACTTGATGCATTACTAATGGGTTACCATTACCTTATATTATGCTATACATTATGCATTATTAATATTAATTATATAGTAGTCCTTATTAGTCTTCAGTGAGGTATGAAAAATAGTAGTTACTGATTAGCTAATAGTGAACTACCACATACCACATAGTTAATATTACTAGAATGTTAATAGTGCGTTACTCATTTGTTCCTGTGTAGTTATTTATTAATGAAGGAACAGTAAAGTGTTTTGAGAATATTTTGAGAACTACTATACCAGATAACTCTGACTGAACGTTCTATTAACGTTACTGAAAGAATGTTTGCTCATAAATTTAGCTTGGCTCCTTGACAATGTATACATTTTTGCCTAAGTGGCTCATATTTAAAAGCAGGTGAATGAGGGCGTTTGTATTTACAGCAGTGTCTTGTTCTGTTCTACACTGCAACACTCAGTGCCCTTGAGGATGAGCCAAGTGACAGAGGTACATGATAAACTCTAGACTGTGCACTGTTTTTATGAGTGATGTTTCAGAGATCTGCCTGGAATAGACCAATAGCTAAAGATCTAAAAAATAAGTAAAAATGGTTGGTTCAACTCATTTAATTGTCTTATTTTATATATATAAATGAGCTTAAATGTTAAGTTAACAGAACTAAGATTTGTTTTGAACTTACATGGCCTGCACTGTGTTGGATTTACTTAAAATGTATATGCACCATTTTTGCATCATACTTTTTAAGTAATCCCAACTTGGAATAATTGTACTTAAAATTAACAAGAAAACCTTATGAAAAAATATATGTAATGTGGTGCATATATTTTTAAATAAAGAATGTTGCGTGAACTCAAATATTTAAGTACATATAACAAAGGTTTTCTTGTTAATTTTAAGTTCAATTATTCCAAGTTGGGATTACTTAAAAAGTATGATGCAAAACTGGTGCATATATATTTTAAGTAAATCCAACACATTTTTTTAGAGTGTAATTTTACAACAAGCATGCAATGAGCAAATGTGCAAAATGTTAGTAGAAAATGTCTTTAGTCAAATGTGTTAAAAACACACACACTTCAATACAAAATGAAAATGATTATGCAATAAAAGCAGCAACAGTCTAAAAGTTAAGGGACTTGCCCCTCCACAGGACTGAATTTTAACATTCAACATAATTGAAATCTTAACATAGTAATTTTACATCACTGTAAAAAACATTGCTGCAAATTTTTAAGTACAATCAACTTGGATGTTTAAGTCATTTAAACTTAAATTAAGACCTAAGTATTGAGAAATATGCTGGGGGATTGTAAAAAACTGTGAAGAATCTTTATTTTTAAGAGTGTTTTTGGCATGGATATTTTTCCATTGAAGTTTAAATTCTTAAATGGTGTGGACAGGAAGGATTTATCTGTCTGGCTGTGTGCAGGTGTCCTGGTTTCCCCTTTAGTTTTGTCTCATTTTTTGATTTATGTTCAGAGCTATCCAGTGTCGATCTTCTCAGATAGAGAGGGGTGAGCTGCCTGCACTTATATCAATGACGTGACGATCAATAATAACCCCAAAAAAGCTTGTACCAAACCAACGTTAAGTATCAAATTTTGAACAAACCCTAATTTTTTATTATTATTTTTTAAACACGGATGTTTGAGGAATGAACTTAAAAATTCATCACAAAGTCGAATGACTGTAAACATTGGGCTTTTGAGGTTCTTATGCTTTTATTTATTTTATATTTTATTTTCCCTTGCACTTTTCTTTATTTATTTATGCTTTTTGGAGCACAGCCTTGATTTGAAGATAACTTTTGTAAAAGTGGGAATTGTGAAAGGATAAAAGATGTTGAGAAGAAGAATAGCTTTGAAGGTAAAGGGCTACATGGCCATGACAATGGTTAAAAACGTGTTTAGCACAACAGTATATTGGTCTCTTTGCATCACAATGAAGAACTGTGTGTGTGTGTGTGTGTGTGTGTGTGTGTGTGTGTGTGTGTGTGTGTGTGTGTGTGTGTGTGTGTGTGTGTGTGTGTGTGTGTGTGTGTGTGTGTGTGTGTGTGTGTGTGTGTGTGTTGTGTGTGTGTGTGTGTGTGTGTGTGTTACTTAAAAATGGACACTGTTATTAGAAAAGTGTATAACAGGTAAGATCAGTGCCATGTTGATCTTTGCAGAACTAAGAAGAACTCTATGGTAATTCAATATTATTTAAATCTGCAAAAATATTATTTAAAAAAGGCATTTAAAAAAAAATTAATCTAGAAATAGTGGAAGCTGGTTAATTTTACTTCAAAGTCTGACACATATCTCTGATTATTCTGAAGTGTGTTGCTTCAGTGACAGGTGTTATTGATTATTCATTCCCTTTCCTTCAAAACAGCTCAAAGAAAAAGCACTGCTCAATTTTTGAGATGAAACAAAACATTTCCATAAGTCTGTAGAGCTACTTTGGGTACTTTCTTCAGCAGTCTGTCAATTCCACAGCATTATTGGAAGTGTCATAAAATGGTTTATTTATAAACGATCGCTCAGCACGGTCAAGGGCTCTGATAACCTTGGATAATCCCACAGATGGTCCTTTGTTCCATGGCACAATTTGCGCTAAAATGAAAGGCATTATTCTTCAGTCAATATCTAATTTTCTTGTTTCACCAGGTAGAACAGAAGAGATCTACTCGGCTTCCTGCATGTAATTTTTATTGAGGCTTGCTGGCACCATTTGTCCTATGCAAATGTGTGATTTACTCGTGAGCTTTAACAGTGTATTGCAATGACAGTGAGGCATCATGAATTCTGGATTCAAATTGACAGCAGTTCATTAATTTTGATGTACCTCAGCATGTGTGTTAGCTTCTCTCTTATGCTGTTATTGCATTAGTCATGGAGTAGTACACCAAAATCTAAAATGTAAGCAAATGCAGGGCAACCAAAGGAGCCTAAGACGAATATGAAAGAACATGCTTCAAAAATAAGTGTGATCACTGACCTTCAAATATATTTTTTACCTATACATACATTTAAGTAAAATGTTTGTTGTATATTGTACAGGAGAAAAATTAAAGGGATATTTCACCCAAAAATGCAAATTATATAATTTACTCACCTTCATGACTTTCTTTCTTCCATTGAACACCAAAGTTTAGCAGAATCTCCAAGCTGCTCTTTTCCATGCGATGAAAATGGATGGTGGCAGGGGCTTTCAAATTCCAAAAAGGACTAAAAATAAATGCCATATAAGCATAATAAACGTGGCCCATGTGATGTCTTATCAGGCCGGATCTGGGAATTGGCTGAGCCCACCCAAATGTCAGTCTTGCCCCTCCACAGGACTCTTCCATCATTTGAAGAAGACTTGGTTGTAAGGGTAGCGATTATACTGTATTTTTCTTTTTTGAAGAGATTCCAATCATATTTCAAGCAACCCAAAACCATCATGGCTAACAGTGCGCATCTGAATTGTCTCAGCTGAAGGAAATAATACATAATTTATCGGCTTTATCGAGTTGTTTGAACATCACCCACATGTTAGGATGGTGTTCCGTCCACCTATTCTTTTTTCCCGAATCCAGTTGAGGAGTTCTTCTCCTCTTGGATATGGAAATTATATAACGCCACCCTTACAACCAAGTCTTCTTCAAATGATGTAAGAGGCCTGTGGAGAAGTTGAGGCACAAGCATGTCAAGGACGGATCTTTGGACTATATATATGCTGTGATGTTAATGAAGTTATCTTGCCAGATGTAAATGAGAGGCAAGATAAAAAAGTTCATTGATTCAATGATTGCAGTACATTTATGTATTTATTTATTTACTTATTTTATTTTTTGGATAAAAACTCATTGTTATACAACTTGATGTTACTATTTATTTTTGATAAATGCATTACTAAAATGCAGTGCTTTATTGTGCAGTGAATATTGAACTGTTTCGCCAACATAACAGTGTGTTTAGTATGTTTGTTAGAGCAACTTGAGTGTCGCGTTGTTAGAATGCAGCTGCATTTTTGGATTATGGACGTGGGACGCAAAACGCAAGCGCAACAGACAAACACGTAAGTCTATGTTTACATTGAAAAACAATGGAAAAGTTGTAGCAGTGCAGTGGAATGGAAAAACTAATGTTAAATAATGAGACCTTATTGTGAAGTGTTACCAAATAAGCTTTCTTTATTCACTGAAAATCTTACACGACAGTTGTGGTCACCAACATTCAGTGTATGGAAAAAAGCAGCATGGACATTCAGCTAGAAAAAAAGTCATACGGGTGAGTAAATAATGAAAGTCAAATACTTGTTTTATCATTAAACTCCTACTTCCTAAATCCACAAAGAACTAAGTATATACAAATATATAAATTATATTGGTTATGTATATGATTATTAGGAAATTATAGGGGGAAATATTAAAGATTATGAAAATAATTCAATAGCCTATTCAATGTTTCCAACTCTCCCAGATGGGCAATGGAGGGATCCAGACAGGATCAAGACATGCACGCCAGCTCCATTCAAAAAAGCAGAGTGTCTGTATACAGGAATTTGACATGCATTCACCAGTCTTACTCCCCCAGAGGAGGTAAGAGAGGCCAGGCTAAGAAAAGGACTAGCTTTTATAGGGGGAAAGGAGAGTAGGTAGGTTTTCTCTGTTTCTTGCTCAGTTCATCTTATGAATTATTGAGAAAGAGAAATATATGTTGGGTTGATGGAATGGGAGATGTGTAGCATTAGTAGTTTGCCCTATTTTCCCTCTAGCTTGTTAAAAGCAATTGTCCAACCAATTTGTCATTCTGCCCAAAACGTCTCCTCCAGCAAATGCTGACGAGAAATAGAGGGAGGTGGCATGAAGATGAATGTCCTCCCCAACTACCTGCCCAAACCTCACATTTCCGTTTAACAAATGATAAACAAAAGCAAAACAAACTTGACTCTATATTGAGCTCCAGTCTAGGTGCTGGAATCTCACGTGCTGATGAGAAGAGACCACAGGCACCTTCAGGACCTTTTCATTAGCAGCTTGTCTGCATATTCTGACACCCGCACCTTAGACAACATCTATTTCAATTCATAATGAACTGCTGTTAACATCTGTTGTGCACTGTTATAAAAAGTCACCAATAATAGCCTTCAACAACTGTGAGTGTGAATTACACCCACCACAAGCTAATCTATTTATTGAGCTTTAGCTTATGATGTTGAAAACTTGTCATATAGCAACTTTTATCAGCAGATGCACCTATTCTCTAACACATTTCAAAATGCCAAAACATATATCTTGTGATCTGATTTATTAAGTGTGACTTATGCACACGATACCAGATAAAGTTAATTTGCAATGTATTGTAGACTGAGTCGAGGGCTGCCTCTGAAAACTTAGGCAGCTGATATAGTTGCATTGCTGCCTTATCAGGCAATGACTCTTCAGGCAGCGTTCACGCACAAAGCTACCCAGGGCCGGCCCTGACCAATTTGCTGCCCTAGGCAAGATTTTACCTGGTGCCCCATGCATTACAGCCCATTTCACCCCATCATTGTGTTGGTGATTATTTAGTATATATATAGCAAGAGCATTACATCTAGCATTCAAGTCAAGTCCCCTTTATTTTTATATAGCGCTTTTGAGCCTACAATACAGATTATTTCAAGGCAGCTTTACAGTGATAACAGGAAAATAATGCAACAAAGTTTGCTTCTCCTGTACAACAGATCTAGAAGAAAATAGTGTCATAATCAAGCTTAAGTATGTTCAGTGATGGTTTATTTTGTTGTAAAAAAATATATTAATTTATCTCATTTATATATAGCCGCTCTGGATAAAACAGTGATGTCATCGTCCAAATGTCATTCATGCACAAACTATTCATTGAGCACTAGCAAAAGTGTTTGTTTGGGAGTTGATGGCAGCAATCTTCCACTAAATTCTGGCACGGTTCGTGTTTTCAACATGAATGAAACTGCGAAATGTCTTCTTTAATGTGAATTTTACATAAAACATAATAAACCTGTAGCCTATAAATATCGTTAATAATTTTGGCAAATAAATGTAAAAAAAAAATGCCATATATCCCCCTTAAAACTGCACAACTGTATAGTAAAACATTAAATAATAAAAGTGATAGTAAATGCGTCTAAATAAGACTGACATGATTGTTACAAATCGCATTGTCTGGGGCCTCTGAAGAACTCAGAACTACTGTTAGCATAAAGTTATAAGGTAAAAATAACTGCCATTAAATTATAGTATCTTACTACTATGCAATTAGATAAACTGTTCATTCTTTACATCACTTTACCTCTGTCTTTATCCCCTTATTGTGTCCTCTTCTTTTTGGCACTGTATCTATCGCAGGCTATAATGCTAATTTAAACGTGTCATGAAAATTCGGCCATCCGTCACAATGAGGAAACTTTCACCGTGTCTAGACCTGGCGCGAGCTGCAAGGCCCGGGCAGTGCTTGAGTGTGTTAAGCGCCCTCAAACGAAAGCAATGCTGTCTACATTGGATGCGGCGAGGGGCGACGCTACACAACAAATTAGTTACCAACAGTAAACTGATCGCGCGCGCTCTGTTTCTGGCGCACTTCAAGGACTCGTTGGGCGGGGGTAGATTGATGCGCCGGACCGGAGTCGGGGGACTTAGTTAAGTTTTTGTGGAGTTGTTTTGCTTTATTTTGTAGTATTTCGAATTAATGGTTTTAAAATAGTATTAGTAAAAAAAAAAAAAAAAAAAAAAAAAAAAATTCACTCGTTCACTCATTTTGGCGCCCCTATTGAGTGGTGGCGCCCTTAGCATTTGCCTATACCGCCGGCCCTGAAGCTACCTCACAAAACTGATTTCGGACAGACTTCTGAGGTAATGTAACAGTTTAATGATCACCAGGAATATAGAGCGAGCTTTGGTATTAACTAAACAAATATTTAAAGGGGTGGTTGATTATGATTTCACTTTTCTAACTTTAGTTAGTATGTAATGTTACTGTTTAAGCATAAACAGCATCTGCAAAATAACAACGCTCAAAGTTCCAAGCAAAGGAAGATATTTTCTTTTAAAGAAATCTTTTTTAAGGACTACAACAAATTGCTAGTAGGGACTACACGACATTCCTCCCGGGTTAGTGACATCATTAACCCTAAAATTTACATAAACCCCGCCCCCGGGAACACACAAGCAGTGTTGCCCATGCGTCAACATGCCGACGCATATGGTACCCCTTAAGCGTCAATATGAGACGCTCATCCTCGGGCGTCATCTAACTGACGCTTTTGACCATGCGTCTAAATCCGACGCACATGGCACCCTTTAGCGTCAGTTAGATGACGCTTCCGTTATGGGTAGGTTTAGGTTTGGGGTAGGGTTAGTGTTAGACCACTAGGAGGCGCGTCTCATATTGACGCTTAAGGGGTACCATGTGCGTCGGCATGTTGACGCATGGTCAAAAGCGTCAGTTAGATGACGCCTTGGGATGAGAATGGGCTGGTTGAGAAGAGGAAGAGTTGTTTTAGTAAAGCACATTTGTGAGTCTGCTCAAGCTGTTGCATCCGTCTCTTCACATGCAATACAGTAACATAAATGCATGAATCTTACAGTTCCCACACAAGCGATTTTATAGATTATCATTACAGAATATGCTAATCAATGACTTGGAGATAGTTAACTCCACATCAGCAACATAAATTCATCAACTAACCATTCAGAAACGTCCTGTTTCATTCTACATGTTGTCACTTCTTCTTGAGTTTCTCCATCATTGTCTGACTCCAGTTTAAACATGAAAGGCAGAACAGTTTCTGACATTTTAGTGCTGAGGTGATCAGAGACTGTGCAGGGAGCAGCAGTTCATTTGCATTTAAAGGGACACACACGAAACAACGCTTTTTACTGACCCTCTTTAACATGACTTTAACATGCTAAACAATTTATCTGTTGGGTATTTTGGGCTAAAACTTCACATACACACTCTGGGGACAACATACTTATTTTACATATTGTAAATAGGGGCATTATACCACCCCTTTAATTACTACACTAGTAATTTCTCGCTAGAAATGACATCAGAAGTGGAAAATGTTGGTCAAAAATTTACACACAAACAGTCCAACCGCCATTTTTCTTTTTTTAGCTAAACTCTCACGGAATGGAATGCATAGGATTGTCGTATATCAAAGGCAGCGAAGGATACAGCTCTGCTGCCTTAAACTCGACCAGATGGTACTCAGGAGACAGAAATATAATGGGCCCTCTCATACACCTGACGCAATGCAGCACCAGGCGCGAACCAAGTGTTTTTTGCTAGTTTCAGCCCGACGTAGTTATCATTTTCACGTCCTGCGTCACGTTGTTTAAATAGCAAATGCATTGTGCCCATTTGTGCGCCCATGGGCGTGCTGGTCTGAAAACGAGGTGTGTTCAGCCACATTGTTGGCGCGTTGCTATTTTTAGGAAACTGATATAGAGGATTTCGCAGAATTGTTTTTGTTATTTAAAGAGCGCTTTAGTAATGTGCGCCTATAGGCCGGTGCACAACATGTATACACTCTGCTTATTACACACACAGGAATGATCAGCAGCACACAAACATGCCAAATATAAAAAAGAAAAAGAAAACAATGTAAAAGATTATTTTTGTGTACACAAAGATATGGTGGAATCCGACTTGTCTCGTAGATGGTCTTCTTGCGCGCTTTTACCTTGCGCACGAGCAGATATTTTTGCGTTTTGGAGACGCGTTCAGTCTTTCCGCTTGCAAATTCCGCCATGTACTAAATAGCGAATCCGCCATGGCGCGAATGCAACTGGCTTTTAAAGGGAATGGGAGATGAGACTCTGAATGGTTTTTTTTGCATGTTACGCCCAAAACACACCTATTACTCATTAAGAGAATAGGGACAACTCTTTTAGACCATGCGCCGACCATTTTTCCCATCGTTGGTTTTAGCAAAACTAGCAAAACTAGCAAAAGTGGATTCGGACACACCCTAAGTGCACTTGCACTTTAAACCATGTGCTAAGATCGTTAAAATAGGGCCCCATATGTTCTAAAACGTTTTGCTAACATTCCCATTAAGTTTTAAAAAGTTTATTTGTGAATGTTGTCCAGTTTTTCATTAATTTGTTGGTTTTATAAACCTTAAGGGAATATTCCATTTTAAATTTTGCAAACATTATGGGCACATTACTTTTGAATGTTCTCTAAACATTTTAAAACAACTAAAACGTTTCAGAAAAAAAGTTCCATGAACAATATATAGATGTTTTTGTGCTAGCATTTTGAGAACATTATTAGAGATAACTCTGAACGAACGTTCTATTAACGTTAATGTTTTCAAAACTTTGAGAGAACCTTTAGCCAGAGTTCTGAGAATGTTCCCTGTTAGCTGGCAGCATTTTTCTTCACAGCCATGTAAAAATATCTGTGTATTCTATTGAAATAAACATGTGTTTGTAAGCAACATTAAACTTTTATATATTTTATATATTCAGTCAATCAGCATTTGCCATGACAAAAACTTTAAGAAAAGGAGCAATGCATTTGTCCCTTCACTGGAGAGCCTTCTTTGTTATTCCACTGAAGATGCCCCATGTCCATTTGAAAGTAAAGAAAGAGCTTCATAATGAGATTTTTTTTCGAGCTTCAGGCCATGAGCTATTGGCTGAACAGTGGCAATCAGCAAAAGCTGATGCATTACTGTAATTTCCTTTGATTTGCAGCGAATTTGATCACAAGCACTATAAATCAGTCTGGGAAGAAGCAGAGAAGCAGCCTGGGTTGTAATCATGCCTTTTTGATGACCTTCTAATGTATAAGAAGTAGGACGAGAAATGGAGATGAATGGCCACAGTGTGGTATTTATATATATGACTGTGTTATTTACAGAGCTCTGGGGGAGAAGGTCTCCAATATTGTAAGGAAAGTTTAACTTAATGTATTCCAGATGAAATCACTCTCTGGCATCATATAAATGTTTCCTTTGTGAACAGAATTGATTGTGGAGATCACACCAGGAAAACCTAATAATGTAGGCTACATCTGATTGTTTTAAAGGGAAAGTTTACACAAAAATTAGGCTACTCATTAGGCTACCCAAACTTATATGACTTTATTTCTTCTGTGGAACACAACAGATTCGTTTTCTAAGAATATTCTGGTCACTCTTCCATAAAATGAAAAAAATATCTGAGTGGCCAAGATATAAGAGTACTTGATGAGAGTATCTGAGTGGCCAAGAGTACTTTTTATGTGTTCGAAAGAACGTAGAAAATCAAATGTGTTTGGTGAATAGGAGTAAATTATAAAATTAAAATTTTTAGGCGACTATACTTTAATAATAATACATTTTATTTATAATGCGCTTTTCTAAAACCCAAAGCGCTACAGACAATAAAACAAGTAAAATACAGAAGTACAGGAGTAATACAAAATAATCATTGCAGTACTACACATGGGAATGTGGAACTAATGAGAAATATTGAAATTTAATCAAGTCTAATGTGGTGATTCACGCTCATGTTTTGTGATCAAATTAATCCCAGAGGTGAGGATCTCATTAAGCAGAAGAGCTAAATTGACTGATTTTGAAATATCCATGTTAAAACAAGTTTTGTCCAACCCGATCTCACGGCAATTCATATGAATTTTATGAGGTGGCTAACTCGTACTCATTCGTACGAATGACCTTCCCCTGACCCCGCCCCTAGACCTACCCATCACTGGGGTTTAGACAAATCGTACAAATTCGTACAAATTGGTCGTGAGATAAGCGTTGGTTTTGTCATGAAAAATCTATGAGTGTTTGGCATGGTAATGAGTATGTTGATATGTTTGGTCTTGGAGGAATAGATCTGCTACGCTGCTGCTGCTTCTGTTGGTTATTGCTGCAGCTGCAGAGCAGGTACGGGACTTGCTACTGCCAATACACGCTGCTGTGAGCAAGTAAGACATGTTGCTGCTGTACAATATATTGTAGCATACATGAATTACCCGTAGCAGATCTATTCAGGTGGAGCTGGGGAAGGTGGAGGGTTTCTGAAAGCACGTTGCACTGCTAAGGCAAATACTAACCAACCAAGTATTTGAAGTAAGGATGGAACAATACCAGTGTCGGTATCAGGCCCGATCCTGCGCTCTCGTACTCAAAAAAATGCTCTGATACCAACAACCGATACCAGGCAGCGTGTGTACAGTGTTTGTGTCCAGACAAAGAAACATCGACAGCAGAGAGTATAATGGGGATAAAATAGAAGGCTGTCTATAAAGTAAATATAACAAAATATAGTAAAGCCTATATAGCTGTGGTGCTCGAGCTGATAAGCGAAAACAAGCAGTGAATTGAGCGCGCGGACATGAGAGCTTGTCGAGCGCATCCCTTTTTCACAGACATCAGTGGCAAGTTTGTAGTTCAGTCGGATGTCAATGGCAAATAAACTAAAACGAGGCATGTAACTTATTATTAACGTTAACTGACGAGAGAGAGAGAGAGAGAGAGAGAGAGAGAGAGAGAGAGAGAGAGAGAGAGAGAGAGAGAGAGAGAGAGAGAGAGAGAGAGAGATCACTTCTGTTGAATTATCTTGATTGCTGATCGTTGCATGTGTTATTTGGATTAAAACTAAATCGTATGCAAGTAAAACATGACCTGTTACCTGATTTATGTGTAGCGAGTGGATCCCCACAGTATTACAGGACGTTTGCAAGTCAAGAAGTTTCATGAACGCAAACATCCGAAGCGCGTGCCCCGAAAACCCACGTCTCAGACATCGCGCTAATACTGAATTGAGGGGGTGGGCGTCCTGGAGGCTGACAAAGGTGTGGCCTATCCGGAGCAGGAAGCCTCCAGGGTGGAGTAGGCTGTCCACGCTGCCAGGGCGGAGCCGCCCCTTCGGGTGCCCATGGCGGAGACGCCCAGATTTTTGTATTTACAATTTTAAATTTAAGTTGAGAAGATGTTATCTTCTTTCTGAACTTCATTTAATACCACTAGTATAACTCAAGGTGACAGTCTTTCCTATAAGGGTAAATCTTATGACTGTTTCCCAGTGTTACTGCAGTTTAATCAAATGTTGTTGTTCTCAATAACACAATGTACCATCCATTTCTGATGAGCTTTCAAAGAGCTTCGACAGACTGCGGCGCTCACAGTTCTTAAGCCAAATGTCATTTCACTGTGAAGCAGTTTGCTAAGAGGCCTGTTTATTAATTCAAAACAGAAAGTCACTTCATTTCTATGAGCTCGCTGTACTCCGGCTTCTAATAGTATCCAAATTTTACTGCTCATCAATAGATCTCGAGCGAATTTGACTGCTTAATTCTAATAATGCACCAAAATTTACTTGAATGAGAGAGAGATAAACATTAAGAGCGAATGAAACACAAGTTCCACACAATGCACGCTGTTTGGGTAAGTGTCTTCATGGGCATGCAGCTCACTGTGGGAACACTCTGGGCAGCCCAGCGTTACTCGGCTCTGTCGACATGTGTGGGTAATTATAAGGTAGCTCTGCGTTGTGACAGACCCATAATGATTGAGTCAGACAACTCTTAGTGGAACTGCAGGCAGACTGATTGCCTGTTCCCTCTCCATGAGAGACCAGTTAGAAGAAGACCTGCCAAATAGCAAAATCACAGTTGTTTCAGAATCAACCGGAATGTTACCTTTATCTAAGATTTAACACATACAGTGAGGCTAAAGTCTGAAGTCTGAGTTTCTTTTGTTAGTTGTTGTTGTTGCATTTATTCTTATTTAATGTTTTTTTTTTTTTTTTTTTGCACTACAAAACTAAATTTATCAGCATTTATCAGCAAAGTTGAACTGAAAAACCTTTTGGGTCAGTAAGATTTTTTAAATGTGTTTGAAAGAAGTCTCTTATTCTCACTATAAGGCTGCATTTATTTAATAAAAAAAAAAACAGTAAAAACAGTAACATTTTGAAATATTATACATAAAAATAAAATAAAAAAACTGAATTTTCAGCATCATTACTCCAGTCTTCAGTGTCACATGACCCTTCAGAAATTATTCTCTTATGTTGATTTGGTGCTCAAGAAACATTTCTTATTATCAATGTTGAAAACAGTTGCTTAAGATTTTTTATGAACACTGGATACTTTTATTTCAGGATTCTTTGTTATTTTTCAAAATGAACATTTATTTGAAATATAAATATTTTGTAACATTATAAATGTGTTTACTTTCACTTTTGATTAGTGAACACTTTATAAATAAAAGTATTAATTTCTTTTGAGAAAAAAAACAGTACTTACCCAAAACGTTTGAACTACAGTTTATTTATTTCTTTGGTTTGTCGCCCTGTTGCTTTGATTTGCTTATTTGATTAGTGATCAGAAATAGTGCTGAATCTTAAATATTTATTATTCATTGCACTGTATATCTTAGTATTTGTTCTTACATTCAGATGTTTATATTTTTTGATCACCCAAGTGTCTGGATAAGCATTCATGACATGAAAGAAGTTGATGATGAATATTGCTTTTGTTAAGTGTAAGCTAAACATTCAGTTGTATTCATATTTATTCATGACTCGAAATGAGAAAAACATTCTTTTGGGCTATTGAAGAAGTTTAATGTGGTAATTCATCATGTTGTGCAAAATACAGTTTGAAAAATGCAATGCGCTCCATTTCGTGAGCCACTGTGGTTCTGAAGATGAGAAAGTCATTTCAGTTTACTATTTATTGTGTTTGATATATAAGCGTACCCCAAAAAATAGGGTTTTCTGAAACAACATTCCATTTACAAATGCATATGGATTTATTTTTTCATATTTTGATCTGAATTATCCTTGAGCATTGACTTAGGCCTATACTTTTATTGTTTGCTCCAGTATGCTCTGACAACACATCCAGCCATCTCTGCTCTTTTAAAACAGGGAGATTTCGGCATATTGAACTCAGCCAGTCGTCCTGTTTAGAATTCTGTTCTCAAACTGAGCCGAGTATTTGTAGCTTAACTTGACCTGCCAACACCGATTGGTTGAGAGAGCACAGGACCTGCTTGTCAAATTTATTTTTAGGCTCTTCTCAGCATTCTGACATAGAAGGTGTAGACAAGCCGTAGATGTTTTTAATATGAAGTGTTGTGACTGAAATAGGTGTCTCATCATAATACTTCAATCTGAGAAAGACTGCAGAGGAAATTAAATGCGAAGTGTAGTGCCTTATATTTCAATATATTTAAATAAATGTCTTTGTTAATGCTATCAGTTGGATTACCCTAATAAATGCTGCATAAGCTCAGCCTTATTTGATAGCAGACTGAATGACCTTCATTTCATCTGAGTTAACATTGTCCGGTGATCCTTCATTGCCCTTTGTCAAAATGAAAATATTTTCCTAGAAATAATGAAGCTTCATGTATTATTAACTTCCCTTTACCTTTCAATACTTTACTCTCTTCTTCTATATGTTCATATTGTTCCTTTCAAATGGCAAATCTCATGAATGGACTCAAGTCATGCAGTATGACTCATCGGGTAATTATTCAACGTCCAAAAGCTAATTTCATGTTTTTAATGGAGTCAGAAATCTGAACAAATAGTTATACAGCTAGTCCGGTATCATTTAAAACAGCATGAAATCATAAATTTAACACATGCCCTTGGTCTGTGCCTGATTTGTCTTTGCATTTTATTCGATTTTCATTATCATAAAAATATTCTCTTCCTCTTCAACAACTTCTGACGTAACCAAAGCTGGGTGGCAGGGAAAAATTAACCAGTAACATCACAAAATGTAACCGAAGTTGCTCACAAACCAATGAATCACATCCTACCATTTATAATCAAGCCCAGTCTACATTATTTCCTATTATTTATTTATTTACTTAAAAAGAACTTACGCAACTTGTGACGTCGGAAGTGTATAGTGCGTCATGGAGTAGCGTAAATATCAGCAGTACGTCGCATTACTCGCATAAGTTGCGCTTTAGACTTAAGTGAAATCTGTATGTTCGTTTGGCCGGAAGCTAGTTATTTCACTTTATAAAGTTTTAAACTTATACACAAACGCATGGCTTCGCTTCAGAAGGCCTTTATTAACCCCCCGGAGCCGTGTGGAGCACTTTTATGATGGATAGATGCACTTTTATGGACTTCAAAACAGAAATAGTCATTCACTGCCAGGACATTTTTTTATATAACTCCGATTGTATTCGTCTGAAAGAATAATGTCATACACCTAGGATAATTTGAGTGTGAGTAAATCATGGGCTGATTTAAATTTTTGGGTGAACTATCCCTTTAACGAAAATAAAGTTGATACTTCTTGAATTAATCTTATGAGAACTGATTTAAACAACATTTCAAGTTAATAACACGCTTCAACTGTCCTCCATGAAAATGTTACATTTATTTGTGTTTAATAAGCATGAATAAACATGATGGATCATAAACATAAACACAGTCAGATAGTCAGTCTCAAGCTAGCATGAGGGTTAAAAGGTGGAGATAGTGTGGATACTAATGCTATTACTACAACAACTGATAGTGATGATGATGATGATGATTTTTTAAGGGATAAGTTTATTGTTGTGGTTCCCATTTTGTTGAATATATCTACACTAGCAGCACAATGCACAGGCACTTCATAATCTTCAGATAAGTTTGAAGCATTTCCATTACAGTATGAGACCGTCTCTGCTCAACATGAAATGGTTTTGATACAAAAATGGAGAGAATTTAAATTACTGTGAAGATGATCACAAATTTACCATAAAATGCAATTTTAAAACAATTTTCAGGTCTACTTATTGCAGCAGCGAACAATCTGAGAGTTCAGTGTTTCATCTACACATAATTCCAGTCTCCTCAGATACTTCAATCTGCTTGTGTTCTGATTCAGTAATATCGGTTACTTGCAGGCAGGATCCATTAAAACATGTCTGATGCACAATCACTGTGGCAGCTTAAGAGGCACTATAAGCGTTATTGACCTGCTGAGAGCATGCGGTTGTGGAAATTGCACTGCATGGTTGTCAGACTTTTTCAAAGTTAGAATTTATGTTACTGTTTATGAGTTTCTATTTTTAAGATTTACTATAAACAAAAATGACACTTCTAAAAGCACCATTTTCAGCATTTTGGTCTTCATGATTCAGCTGCTAAGTCTTGATTGTCAAATATGGGAAGTCCAAATTTTACCATGAGATTATCTTTTTCCAGACGAAATCACAGAGCAATTAATTGTTGTACGTCTCCGAGAAACTAACAGGGGTTTTGGTCAATTAATCAGTTTAGTGAATGATCCAATAATTCACCCACAAAGAAAATCTTCCTGGATATATCAGTGTTTTTAACGAATCATTTGACTAAATGATTCAGTGATTCACTAATGAATATATGGCTGTTTTGTTTCTGAATGAATCCATGATTTGAACGAATCTGTTAACTATGGTTCAATTATTTATTCATAAAGACAGTGGCTGCATCTGAGTATGCCTACTTCCCTATAGAAGGCGAAATACACTATAAGGAAATAGTCAGAGTATTCATAAAATGGTCATAAAGTAATTTACAGACAGTCACTTACCGGCTAGTCTCGTGCAGCCAGACCTTCAGACTGACGGCAGAACTTCTGTCTGGACGTCATAGCAGCTTTCATTGGCTAAGGACTGCCGAAGAGGCCATCTGACTGACATGTAAATTAACCATTCATTGTTTGTTTTGTTCAGCGTCCAGTTTAGGGGCGTGACAATGTAAAGTCAATTGTCCCAACAATAACAAACTGACGTGTAAAACTCTTGGATGTATTTTAAAGAGTCTATGCCGTAAAATCCACATACTTTTGAAAATCCAGCATTTAGTTGATCATGATAAGCGCTCATTGTCAGTTGTAAATGGCTTTCTTCTTCGTTCTTCTTCACTATTGCTTTGTTTCCTGGTGGACTGTTAAAGAATGCGACACACATGTCTCCCGGAAATCCTTTAGTATTCAACCATTCAAATGACGACCATTTTGTGTAGGCTACCTTATGTATCAGATGTTCAGCCAAAAGTCCATGGGTGTGATATCTAGCTGAGATTAGAATATGCCTACTTCCCTTTATATAGTAGGTGAAATATACATCCAAATTCCCAGTATTCATAAAATTGTTGCAAAATAATTCTACTATTCAGAGACAACGTGATTGCGGATGCTGCCAATCACTTGATTCGTTCCTGAATAAAACAATGTTTTTGACAAATTGCCACGTCATCAAATAATGTCTCAATTTAAAGGTGCAGTAGCCTATGTAATATTGTTTGCTGGCTTCCTTGGCTACAATACGCTGTGTTTCCCGCCAGCTGGCAACCCGGGGTGTCGAAATACTATTGGGTGAATTGGCAGAGGGCGGGATCACACAGACAAACAAAAACGGACATTCCGACACGGAGCGACACGGAGCGCATATTTCAAAGTAGAATAACGTTGTTTTTCTAAGAAACAAATACTTAGAACTTAGATGTTTCCTAAATATCTGCAAACATATTATGGTATTTTTGTGCTTGAGTACTGTCAAAACGTTATACATACTGTCACAATCCTCAGTCACCAGTCCAGTCCCTTCACCATCACCGGTCACCTCCGCACTACATTTCCCATAAATCCCTCCTGGCTCACACCTGCCCACACTTCACAATCATCCACGCCTGCCTTCATTCGCCCTCACCAGCTCCACTCCATTTAAGCAGTCAAACCCCAGTTCACTGTGTCTCGTTGTTCAAACCTGAACCATGAGTTTGTCCAATTTTACTACGTAATGCAAGACAAAATTATTGATGATGAAATAATTCATTGATGAATATGTTTTGTTGTAAATTATTTACATAACGCTAAACTGTGCATATCAATGGAGACCACAGATGGTTGTCATTTACCTGTATTGCATTAATAGAAAGGCAGTTAGGCTAATATAAGGTTTTTTATATATATAAAGTATTTTTCAAATTTTAATACCGTAGTCATCTACGGTCATCACTTCTCATTATAGTGTTTAATGCTGAGGAGGACTCTAGCCTGAGGAAGGACTGGACTGGACTTCCATTTGAGAAGCACCCATATAACCCTGTAATCCTGAAGAACTTGATTAGCTTGTTCATGAGTGCATGTTTGATTAGGTTTGGAGTAAAACTCTGGAGTGTTCCTTGAGGGCCAGAGTTTAGAACCCCTGTGGAAGACGTGATGATTAATTGTAATTGACAATATATGAAAACATGATCAAAATGTTAAAACAATAAATATTAAATGTAAGCTTTGCCCTGCTTTAAAGAACAAGACAGAAAACGCATGAGCATAGGTGACAGAAGGTGAAAGAAACACAATGTTCAAGTGAAACATTTGTTCTAAAACATGTTGTTCTCACATTTGCCATTCACACGTCTCTCTTTTTCTGCTTTTACTTTTTTAATTTACTTTTCCACAAAGTTCGTCATCTTAACACCATTTTTTCCTTGTAGATACATTTGATTTACCTCCATTACTAATCTTTCTCATTTTGCATTGTTGTAAAAGTTTAATATTGTTTGTCTGGCTAAACTTTTATCTTAAAACAGTTTCAAAAGGCAGAGGTTAGGCTCTGCAAACAGAGCCTTAAGCGCTGTTATGAATACATTAATCAAAAGCATAAGAGCTTGAGTCACATCGTTTATTCTCTGGTCATTTATGGCTGATATGCACAACCATTCATTATTTACTTTTGAATCATTTAGATAGTACACTTTATTCTAAACCCAGAAAAACTTTAATTGCATCCTGGTATCATCAATATTTTACTTTATTTGTGATAGACCATTGCATCTGATGTACCTTTTATGTAGATCTGAGAGACAAATAAAATAATATTTTCTTAATCAGCTCATGGAAAAAGAAATATGAAATTCCAAATGATAACTGAGCTTTTAATTAATCATTAAACAGGGAACACTGCTAGGATGAAATATTGTTTGTATTTTTCTGAGATTCTGTGGCCAGTCTAATTGGCTGACAAGACTTTAGGGGTAAAGCTTATATGCGAGATGAAATTGGTGGCCACCAAGCTCAACACACAACAACAACAAACATAATATCATAAACTTACATAAGTTATTTGTGTATTTTTGCCTCAAACTTGGGGGCATATATACAAACTAGGACTTCATATAGATGTTTTTTCACCACAAGACTAGAACAAATCCAATCCAAAAAATATTTTTTTAATATAATTGCACTTTTTAAGTTAATCGAACATGTTTATTTATTAAATGTACCTCATGCAAAAATAGTGAAAGATGTGTATTTCTTATAGCTATGTTATCAGTCTGATGTTAAAACTCTTGTTGGACAAAGTCATGCTTTTATCTTTATTGTAATAGCTTTATCTGGAAGGAATTGCCCAGAGACACCAATTGAGTCCAAGTGTTGAAAATAAAGTCTTGATGTTATTGCCCAGCAAAAAAACTGTTCAAACATGTGGTACAATAACATGGAAGATTTGCACACAGAGTTTAGGTAATTAAACAGTCAAAAATTGCATCTCCATTGCATCTCCCAATGACCAATGTAATCAACGTCGTCATATAGTTTGCAGAGTCTGCCAGAAAAGTTACAAGGGCATGTCAATGATAGCACTTTTACAATTGTTCAAAAGCAAGAAATCAATGCTCTGGTTTCTCAATCAAGTATCACACACACACACACACACACACACACACACACGCCTTTATTGTTATTATTCATGCAACTCCAATAATCTGGTTATGTTTATCTGTTTCTTGCCAGGCAGAACGTATCAATGTGTACGAAATGGCAGGCGACTCCGACGATACAAGCTTGTGCTTTTCTTACCGTCTTGTCTCAGGAAATCGGCCTTATCAGTCTTGCCCAAGCTGTTATAGCAGAATAATTTTACAGCTGGCTGAGAAAGCCTTGGCGACCCTGGATCGTGTGCTGTGCAGGCAAAATTTAACCTTGGTGTCCCTTATCAAATTAGAACTGCCTTTTGTTTACTACCGGCTGACAGAAAGCCATATTTGTGATGGGTCTTTTTCTCTGGGTGAGGCCAAGTCGCTGATGGATAATTTATGATTTATGTATATGTGGCAAAACACACTGCTATTTGTACAACGTGAAACCATGGAGACCATGAGATATTTTATTTTGTTGATAAATAAAGTAAGGTGTGAGGGCTGTGCTGTATAGAAGTCAAGTCATACATTTCTACAGGCTGATCAGTTGCCTTAGACATTGGATTATTATCCACAAATATTTGACTTTTGAATGCTGTGATGACCAATCTGAATAGAGTATTTCAGAGAGCTGTGCAAAATATTTATCAATTATTTATCAAAATATTTATCAATTTATCTATCTATCTATCTATCTATCTATCTATCTATCTATCTATCTATCTATCTATCTATCTATCTATCTATCTATCTATCTATCTATCTATCTATCTATCTATCTATCTTTCTATCTGTCTGTCTGTCTGTCTGTCTGTCTGTCTGTCTGTCTGTCTGTCTGTCTGTCTGTCTGTCTGTCTGTCTGTCCGACCTCAATGGGATCCGTGTAGGTGTACAATCCACCTCTAGATGTCGCTGTGACAAACGTCACACAGTATTCTGGAGCTCAAGCGCCCTCTTCGGCACTCGTTGATTGTACACAAATGTGGACTGGACGCATGCTGCTGGATACCCATTCACAGAGTGAGTACCTATGGTGAGTACACGAGACACACGCTGTATCTATTAACCTAGCGAGCTGACTACCTAGACAGCGATGTTATGCGCGTTTGATGCCCCCCTAAAAAACTGTTTTTCTACTCAAACGCTGAACGCGCATACGTCTGCTGTTTAGGAAAGTTAGTCTGCTCTCTAGGTTTTGAGACAGAGCCAAATGTCAAGTGTTCAGTAAGTGCTTGTCGCTGTGGGTTCTCTCGCTGTACATTTTGATGGCATGTTTATCTTCTCCATCACTTTTATGGACGGATTATTTCTCATAGTTCATCTTCTGTATTAATCTTCGTGATGTAATAATTTCTTTACGATATCTCTTGAGGTTTGCTTTAAACTCGGCCTGCAAAATGTATGAAGTAGTGAGCTTTGCTAAAGATTTGAGTGAAATCGTGCCAGAGCTGAAAGCTGTAGATAATGATATTTGACTTTCATTAAAAATACATTCTGTCCCTGAAGAAGCACTTGTGTGATTTACTTGTGCATATAATGAGGGAGTTATTAAAGTTTGTAAACTGTAAATTATTTGGGCACTCAACCTTAGAATGAACTCTGGCTCTTCTTTAAAGTACAACAAGAACTGATGTCAAGCAGAGAATTTCCCCAGACTAAGTCAGAGAGCCTTGAAATTTCATTCAATAGAAGTAATTACAAAAATACCCAGAGGGAAAAAACGACACAACAAGGGCCACATTAATTAAAAACACAATGGAGGAAAGAAAGAACTTACTTTAGCCGTTGACAAGGCTGATTTTTTAACTGGCAGTCTTGCCTTTTAAAGTAAAAAAAAAAAAAAAAAAACTCCCTCAACCTTTTACTGTGTTGTGATAAAGATAATTGTGAGGCGTTTACCCCTCAGAATCACCTTGTTAACAATTTAATAATATTAATTAGTAATTGCCTCTTTTTTAAACATAACATCTTTGTACATAATTGTATTCTTCTCAAAAGCAACTTATAACAAGCACACACGACACGTGTGACTTTCTTCTCTGGGACACAAATGGAGATATTTTAAAGTATTGGGCTGGTCACTCTTTTCCATGCAGTTACAATCAATGGGAACTTTCAATGTTTTCCAGATTCAAAAATCTCATTTAAGTAGACTATGACTTAACATTCATGAATTGACAATAAAGAGCAAAGGATTGTACTGTGGTTGTTTGGATGGCTTTAAAAGTTTCACCGAGGGTCAGATGAATAAATAAAGCCGCTGAGAAGGGGAGAGGGAAGTATACGTTTACATGTATTGTACATGCATTCCGAAAATAGTTTTGTCTTGATGACATGTACTGTCTGAAGATCTTTTTTAGTAAATAGTATATTCAGTCTCCTCCACTAAGCAGTTTGTGAGATGTAAAAAAACCATATACACACATTCGTAGGGGGCAAAACGTATGTAAACGTACGCATTACAGCACCTGGCACGTGTGTAAAGTATTTTTGAATCCATTTGAGAAAATGTTGATTGTATTATTTCAGGTCTACACCTCCCCTTTTCAATCAAATAGAAATTTAATTTGGATTTGGATCGATTGACGTATTTATATCAAGGTTTTTCAGTCCAATTGAGCCATCAGTCCAATTATAAATAGTTTATTTGCTTACAAGTAAACAGCACATTGATAATAAGACTTAAAGGAATAGTTCACACAATTTTAATTATCCCATAATTTACTCACCCTCAAACAATGTATATGGCGTAGGTGTATATGATTTTCTTCTTTCAGCCGAACACAATCAGAGTTATATTAAATAATATCCTGGCTCTTTACAGCTTTGTTATGCCATTAAATAGTGCCTGAGTTTTTGAAGCTCCCAAAAGCACATCCATCCATCATAAAAGTAATCCATGCGACTCTAGTGGGTTAATAAATGTAATGGCAATTACTATAGGCTAATTACTGGCTTCTGGCAATGGCTGTACGTGCGTTCACAAGATAGTCGAGTTCCGTCGGTAGGCTGACCTCTGACCGCTTCGCTTCAGAAGGCATTTATTAACCCACTGGAGTTGTATGGATTACTTTTATGATGGATGGATGCGGTTTTTAGAGCTTCGAAAACTCAGGTACTATTCAATGCCATTACAAAGCTGGGAAGAGCCAGGATATTTTTTAATATAACTCTGATTGTGTTCGGCTGAAAGAAGAAAGTCATATACACCTAGGATGGTTTGAGGGTAAGTAAATTATGGGACAATTTTCATTTAGGGGGAACTATTCCTTTAAATTCTTCACTCAATACTGGCTTCACATGACTTCAGAACTATTTTTATAAAGTGCATGAGTCATATGAACCAATTTTATGGGACAATTATGGGGTTTTCGCATCCTTTTTTGAAGCTGGTAAAAAAATTACCACGACGACTCTTTAAACTGTCTCTTTTTGTGTTCCACTGAAGAAAGAAAGTCATACGGGTTTTATTGGACATGAGGGTAAATAAATAATGACAAAATAATACAATAAATGATGAGTTTTTTTTTTTTGGGTGCACTGCTCCTTTAAAGGAATAGTTCACTTCAAAATGAAAATTCTGTCATCATTGACTCTCCCTCAAGTTGTTTCAAACCTGTATGAATTTCTTTCTTCTGCTGAACACAAAAGAAGATATTTTGAAGAATGTTGGTAAACAGACAGTTGATGGGCCCCATTGACTTCCATAGGAAGAAAAAAATACTTGATGATGGAAGTCATCAACTGTTTGGTTACCCATATTCTTCAAAATATCTTCTTTTGTGTTCAGCACAAGAAAGAATAAGAAATTCATACAGGTTTGAAACAACTTGAGGGTGAGTAAATGATGACAGAATTTTCATTTTGAAGTGAACTATTCCTTTAAGGCCCAACTGCTTGAGTTTGAGTTTCTGTTGCAATGTCTTTTTGACAGCACTCTACTTTCATCAATAGTTTTGTGGGTGTCAGGTTGGATTAGCCCCTTTTAGTTGCTATGTTGATCCATTTTGGCAGAGTGTTAGGGATGCACCTCTCTACCTTCATTGATCTGTTCTCAGCGGGATTGATCCAAGTAATGACATTTTGCACTGTGTGTTGAGTAAATAATGAAATATTTATCTCGCATATAAAGCTTGAAGTGCTGTCCTCTCAACCAGTGCTTTCATAATCAGCCAGGATAAGACATCTGTTTCTGGACAGAATACAACAATCAATTAAATTTTCTTTCTGGTCGTGAAGCTTGAAACTTTTCAATTTATCATTTAAATGAGGTGTTCTTCAAAACTTTAGCCATCTGATTGATTGTGAAAAAATAAGTACATTTTAACATACTTTTAAAAAGAGAACTTATTATGGAAAATAATATATTTAAGTGCACTGCAAACTAATGTTTTCGAACAGTCATGTTAATTTCAATTTAAAAAAAAAAAAATAGATGTAGTTTTATATGATTAAAAAGTCCTGATGAATACTCAAACATTTATGGTAAACTAAATATTCTTTAATGCACTTTCTAATGAAACTTATAAGTCATGTATATACATTTAATTGCTCATTTGTAATAATGAAGTTGTAATGTATAATTTAAGTATAATAAAATATAACTTCGAACAACATACAGTTCAAATTATAATACTTTACATGTGCTTTATGTTAATCAACGGAAGATTATTTGCTAAAACAATGTAGCTACTTTAAAGTAAAATTTTTAATTGGACATTATTACAAAGTGCATTTTTACTAAAGTGTACTTACACTTTTTCTCAGTCACTTTGGTATATTTCTCAAATCATCCTTAAGATTGGAAAACCAGTAAGTGCATTTCTCGAAACAATTCGGACAAACAGCACACAATGCAGAATCGCTTACTCAAAATCCTTTGTTCATCTCTCAAAAGTAAGTATTTATGTCAATGAACATATCAGTACTATCAGAATGACAAGTCATTGTGTCATTGTTCACAAGCAAGATAGTAAAAAAAATGCTTAGTCATGTTGTCAATATAATAGTGTACTCTGTCAGTATTTTCAGATGTAAAATAAGGCTACGATTTTGATGACAATGATTGAAAATGCACTAGACTGCACTTTATCTGTATGGCACATATACATTTCAGCAGTAAATTTACACAGCGTGGGATATTGATTGCAAGAGACTTTTACTGTTGGTCTGTCAACAAATCACAGTACAATGTCATTGCGATATAAAGAAAAAGACATTTCTAATCTTGGCCTCTTCTACCTCTTCCACTGTTTTGCCTCCGTACCCTTCCACCACTCATCCTTACTCCTCTTCTTCTTCCCGGCCTGTTGACCCTGTTTGTTTCCTTGTTCTTCTTCCATTGTCAGAATTTGTAACACTGTGTTGTGCTCTGTCTATACATGCTTGCCAAATGAAGCTTCATGCGAACTTTTGAAGCTCTTTTAGAGAACTGGTTGATCATTGGTCATAGCCCTGCACATCATCTAGCCCTTTACATTTCCCCTCATTAGTGAAATAAATTCAGAATTCATCTCCGGAATTCATCAATTCAGGACACATTTACAAAAAAAAAGTCTTATAGAAAATATGCTTCTCAGTTTATGACAACTAGTTGAACTATTTTACTGACTTATGCAATGAACTAATGCTTAGGTTTTGAGGGGTAAGACTATTAAACAGGGAACCAGTATAATACATTTTGATCAACATGACATAAGCAATTGATAATGTATGAAACAGACAATTATTCATAATCTATTGCATGAATGTTTGCAATTTGTTCAAAAGAATGTGAATCTCAACATGACATCATGACTTTGCGTAAACATACACGCCACTTTCAATTCAAGTGGCGTGTTATCTATACGCATTTTGAGCTATCCGCGTGTATGTCCACGCCGAAATCTTTTGCGTGTATGTCTACGCCATTAAATGTCCGAGTGATTCCGCGTGTATGTGTACGCCGTTAAATGTCCGAGCGAAACGAAGCAAAATCTATATCTACATCTGTGGAGCGATATTTCTTTTCCTAGGATGGTAGGAGAAGACTCATAAATGGTATTAACCCCAGTGACGGGTAGGTTTAGGGACGGGGTTGGGGTAGGTCATATATTTATATATACATAATACAGTAATATAACGTTAAGTCAAAGGCGTTGATAAACACGCTGAAAAGCGATTATGCGTGTTGATAGCACGCCAAAAATGAAAATACGAATTGGCGTGTCATACATACGCCATTTCATGAGATCAGCTGCATGCTTTTATGATGTGTACAAGTGACTAGATGATGTTGCACGAGTAGTTTTGAGAATTTCAGTTGTGATCTGAGAAATGCACCAAAGCCACTGAGAAAAACTGTTATGAAAAAAAAAAAACTTTAAAGATTTGAAGTACACTACAAGTGCACATTCGTTGCAAATTATTAAAATAGACTAACAGATAATTATCATTGAATTATCCACTCAAGGGATTCATTCAAAAACACTCATTCATTCAGGAATTAAACACTCCTAATGTTGCTAGGAGGCGTGCAACGTTTGATTCTGTTTTGGCTTTATTATAATAAGCAAACATACAAATGTATCTGCCAATATTGTGTCTAAATGTTTCTCATGTTTAAAAGTTACTCATGTTAGCTTTTGTTTATTGAGCAAAATCACACATGCGAATGTGTGCTGTTGTCTTCTCTTTTCTAAGTGGGTAGTTCCTGATCAGAATAATCTGCTGTTCAGACCAGTAATCTGGCTGTGAGACTACCATGAGCTAAACTAGTGACACATTACAGGAGTAGAGCATAGGTAAGTTAGATAGGAAAAGTTAGCATTCACAGGACCGAGAGGTCATAGGCAAGACCGTGAAAGAAGGTGAGCGAAGGAACATTTCTTCCATTTCTGTTTTTATCTTGTATTTTAGACGTCAAATTGTCTATTGTGTTTTATTTTTCAGTGTATTACTTTATCTGTCATAATAGAAATAGAAACCTGTTGTTTTGATTAGAACATCTAATTTGCCAGATCTTTTTGTGTTGTCTTTTAATATGTTTTTATTTGTTTTCTTCTTCAGTTGATGAATCCAGCTTATTATAAACACAGACCATGGATGAATTCGCTCCATTAGATTGCCTTTCGCCTCCAGGTAATTATTCATTTGAAACTCATTTAAATGTCTGAATGTATTTATTCTTGCCCATGCATGCATTTACACTTTGTCCAGAAGAACATAAACATAGTTAATAAATATATCACAGAAGTTTAACGCAGTTACAATTTGCCACTTTGCATGTTCACAGTTATTATAATGTGCTATGTCTTACACGTTATAACTGAATTTTAATAAAAATCTTTTACTTTCAGTGTTTTTTAATTCACTATGGCTTAGAAAAAGATTTTCAAAGAAATGAAATGGTTCCCTTTGTCCATCATTTCTGGTTTATTCAGGTGTAATAATTTTTTTGTTTGTACAGATAAGACTACACTAACACAGTCATATTGATAATGGCAAATGTCTGTTTTGCATATTTTATCACACAATGTGGGTTTCTGGGTGTGTTTTTATTAGATCTGTACATTTATTATTGGTTCTAAGAATAGATGAACCTAAAACTGTTTTAAACTGCTGTTTTCTTGAGCAAAAACCAGGAACTATTAAAACAAGCCAAATTAACACAGTGATTTATTTCCAAGTTCAGGCAATGCTGGATGTGGCTGTTTAGTTTTTTGCTTTTTAACAGGATTGTAGAAGCAGTTTGGCAATCAGCTAATGATCCCAGACAAGTTAACTTTTTGCAGAGCCCCACCCCCACATGCAATAACTGGACAAAACAGCCCCATTCAATCTGAGAGCAGTCTACAGCAAAATAACAGATCTGTTCTGGAGGATTCTTTTATTCAAAATTATATCCCTCTCTGGGTAGGTGCCCCATAAATACATGACCAGAAAGTAAGTAATCAGGTTCTAATGATTGGCCAAGAATTGCAGCCATGCTTTCAATATGTCTGAGACCGCCTGTGGTCATTACAGTAATGAATGCATTCTCAACGACTAACATCAACTTATGTCCGGTTCCCTACAAATTTTTGCTGGTAAAGTGGTGAAGGTGGTTTACTGTCAAATTCACTAAAATGTACAACTTTTGTGCCGTAATTTAAAACCTGAGTCTTGACCGCACACAATGCTGTTTAACGAGACTGAAAAGGCCTTGTGCTGCACTGTGAGAATTCTTAAAACATGCTCTCTATAAAACGTTAGGCTCAGCCATTCTTACTGTAATTAGAATAAATTTAAGAAATGTTAAGAGCGGTTTTAGTTGTAGACTGCATTGCAATGCTATTATTATTATTATTACGGTATTGTTATTATTATTGTAGGATTACATTTTTTATGTGCTTTTGTTATTTTTCAAAAGACTTTTAAGAATTAGGTGTGAAACCATCAGGAACCCTAGTCTCCAGTGCCACCATTTTACAAAACTGCAACCTACTTGAAGTCTCCAGAAGTACACTCACCTAAAGGATTATTAGGAACACCTATTCAATTTCTCATTAATGCAATTATCTAATCAACCAATCACATGGCAGTTGCTTCAATGCATTTAGGGGTGTGGTCCTGGTCAAGACAATCTCCTGAACTCCAAACTGAGTGTCAGAATGGGAAAGAAAGGTGATTTAAGCAATTTTGAGCATGGCATGGTTGTTGGTGCCAGACGGGCCGGTCTGAGTATTTCACAATCTGCTCAGTTACTGGGATTTTCATGCACAACCATTTCTAGGGTTTACAAAGAATGGTGTGAAAAGGGAAAAACATCCAGTATGCGGCAGTCCTGTGGGCGAAAATGCCTTGTTGATGCTAGAGGTCAGAGGAGAATGGGCCGATTGATTCAAGCTGATAGAAGAGCAACTTTGACTGAAATAATCACTCGTTACAACCGAGGTATGCAGCAAAGCATTTGTGAAGCCACAACACACACAACCTTGAGGCGGATGGGTTACAACAGCAGAAGACCCCACCGGGTACCACTCATCTCCACTACAAATAGGAAAAAGAGGCTACAATTTGCAAGAGCTCACCAAAATTGGACAGTTGAAGACTGAAAAAATGTTGCCTGGTCTGATGAGTCTCGATTTCTGTTGAGACATTCAGATGGTAGAGTCAGAATTTGGCGTAAACAGAATGAGAACATGGATCCATCATGCCTTGTTACCACTGTGCAGGCTGGTGGTGGTGGTGTAATGGTTTGGGGGATGTTTTCTTGGCACACTTTAGGCCCCTTAGTGCCAATTGGGCATCGTTTAAATGCCACGGCCTACCTGAGCATTGTTTCTGACCATGTCCATCCCTTTATGGCCACCATGTACCCATCCTCTGATGGCTACTTTCAGCAGGATAATGCACCATGTCACAAAGCTCGAATCATTTCAAATTGGTTTCTTGAACATGACAATGAGTTCACTGCACTAAAATGGCCCCCACAGTCACCAGATCTCAACCCAATAGAGCATCTTTGGGATGTGGTGGAACGGGAGCTTCGTGCCCTGGATGTGCATCCCACAAATCTCCATCAACTGCAAGTTGCTATCCTATCAATATGGGCCAACATTTCTAAAGAATGCTTTCAGCACCTTGTTGAATCAATGGCACGTAGAATTAAGGCAGTTCTGAAGGCGAAAGGGGGTCAAACACAGTATTAGTATGGTGTTCCTAATAATCCTTTAGGTGAGTGTATAAGGTGTCAGTTTCTCTGAGACTTTGTTAAGGAACAATTCGGAAATCCCTTAATAAGAATCACAAGCTGAAGTGTTGTGAAATACATGAAGACCGACTGTTTTAAAGGCTTTATAGACAGATAGGTTGACAGTGACTCTTGAGGGACCAGCAACACTCTTGTACGACTGTTTGAAGAATTGATCTTCCTGAATCTGGCAGTGAGTTTTTGGAGTTAATTTTAAGTCCAAGTCTCCTACCCTGAATGGTTCGTCTTGCTTATTGTTAGTAGCAGTTCACACCGTGACTCCCTCGCCACCGCCGCTGTTGTCTGACTCGAACTGGTGCTGGTCCCTCAAGAGTCACTCTCAACCTCTCCATAAAACTTTTTTAAAAGTCAGTCTTCATCTATTTTATGACACTCAGTTTGTGATTCTTATTAAGTGTGTGTCATGTTCAGGATTCCTTGCCTTAGCAAAATCTCAGAGAATCTGACACCTTGTACTTCTGGAGACAGCAGGTAGTTTGCAGTTGGAGACTAATGGAGGCACTGGAGACTAAGAATTAAAGGTGAAGAATTAAGTGTGAAACCACCAGAAACTGTTTAAAGTCTTTTGCAGTTAACAATTCTAATTCTACTAAATTATTATATTCAAAATTAATAGTAGTTATTAAAATGTATGTGGTTTGGAATTGGTAAAATGTGCTTGGGAAAACTATATTTTTTGAATATCGACTTGCCTAATAATTATGCACGCACTGTATATGTGTTTTTTTTTTTTGAGATCAAGATTTTATTTTATTTTATTGGAATCTCAACTTAAAAGTTGTTTTCTCTTGCTCTTATAGTAGAGCTTATCTCTTCTGTAAAGAACTGGTTTTAGTGTATAGTATACTTGCTGTGCATATATTTTCACAGTTTTCCCATAAGGTCCACATACTCAAGAGATTTCGAGACAAAAGACTCAAGTGAACAAAAATACCCTGGAATAGATAGATGTGACTTTACACTTCTCTGATATGTTCTATATAGCCCTTCAGTGAAATGAAGACTGAAGACATGGCCTAGATTTTTGACCTAATCCAAAAATACGCCATTCTCAAGTCTCAGTGTGTCCTTACGATCCTTCGATTCATACATATTCAAAACATTTATGTTTAATGGAACTCTGTTTAGAATAAGAAATTGCGTTTCATGTCCTATTCATTCCAATTTGTGAACTAATCAAACCCAGCTTGTTTATGTGTTGAATTGCTAATTTGTTGTATCCTAATGAATAGCAAGCTTCTCAGCTAATTTGGTATATGGTAATATCTGTGTATTTCAATTGATAATTCCCAGAGAAGAATATTCTAATGTGGAAAATGTCCTTGGTGCCCTACTAAAAGTGCATGCTGTCAAAAATGCAATTTACAGGAAATGAAAATCTGTGACTGAAATGTGAAAAACCGATTTTGTGTAACTGTTGCAAAATACAGATGTTGTCCTTTCGCCACTGCCTAGGGTGTTGCGATAGCTCTCATTATTTTATACAGTGTTTTCGCACCTCAGGACCTTGATATTTCCCCAGTCTGTTCCGCAAGATGTGTTCTGTTCACGCCCACATTCAGTATACTTGTGATTTATTCGGAGACAGTTTTGACACCTACACTGTGTACTTCACTTGTTACGTTTCCTCATCCTGTGATGTTGGTGATTCTTTTTTAACAATGTGCATTAAAAACAATGCTCTAATGCTGACGTATGTCCTTAATCCTGCCAGCATTTGGCCATGTAGTAGAGACTTCAGTTGTAGCATTGTGCTGTATGGAGAAACATTTGATTAGCTTCATGTTAGAATAACTATAATTATAAATGTGTGAGTAGCTTGGCTCTGAAATGTATCGCAATTAAATGTGTGAACCCATGCATTTTGTACTGTTTTTGTGCACTGGGAGGCCTTACAGAACATTATCTTGAAATATAAATAACGCAAAATTATAGAGTAATCAAATTTAGTTGTCTTCTATAGTGTTTCAAGCTGTATAGTTGGATCAATATGTGACAGAAAGTTTATTATATGTTAGAAAAATAAATAAGAAATTATATTTTACTACAAAAAGTGTAAGATTAAGAATTGATTTCATAGTACCCCTTTCCCATTTTCATTTATTTATTTAATAATTCATTTATTTAAAAAAAAAACTACTGTTTAAAAAAATCTGTTCTTTATTGACTATAATTGATTTCCTGTACTATCACTAAGAATGAAAGTGATATATATTTGTGTTAATTATTTATATTGTGTTTAATTATTAATTTATATGTTTGTATAATAATTATTATTTGTATAATATCTGTAAAATCAGCTGAAATTGATATGTTAATATCACACAGTTTGCTTTAAATTGCTGCACATAAAGCACATCTATACATCAGAATTTGTGTTTAGGCAATTACCAAAGGCATTAGGCTGTATTATCACAGTTATTACTCTTGCTGTTTTCATTAGCTGCTTCGATTTATCTCACCAGATTAAACCAAATATTACAATGTGTTTTTCTCAGTGGCACAATGTAAATGAAAGAGACTTCATCATAACCACAGGGTGCTATTGAAATATTTCTGCCCATTAATGTTCAATTTTGTTTTCTTTCACCAGGAAAACAGAGGATTTGCTTGGTTATCCTAAATCAACCGTTGGATGAGCGGTACTTCCATGTACTGTGGAGTAAAGGTATTGATTTTGTGATGAATTTCACGCATCAGCCTTTGATTTGATGCTTGTCTGTACTTGTCTGGCTTGATTGTGCAGTAGAGAATGGTGAGATAGCTGGCACAGAACTCTCTGGATAAGGTCAGACAGGCCTAATTGGTGAGATATAGAGGCACTGTATGCTATAAAGCCCCTATAACCCATAATGCATTAGTCATCTTTTTGATCCCCCACTGGATGATGTATGATTACATAACTTTTTTTGTTTTCTGTTTGTCTTTATAGTGCTGTGTGCTTTCAGGTAACTTTATTTGCTGATCCAAAACAATTTTCAATTGCAGCCTGATTTATAGCTCTTGTATTGAATTGTAGATCATGACTAGTTGTGTCTCGATGTATGTACTGTTTTATGTACCGAATTATGTATTATACAATACGCACTTATATTATGCACTGAGTTTTCTCTTGTTGGAATTGTCAGTGTGAACCAGTGTTGTTATTGTTAACTAATACTATCAAAATGGTTTTCGTTCATTGAAATAAAGTTGATATTAAGTAAAACATAAATATTAGATCTTAAAATAACCATTGGCAACAAACTGAAAGAAAATAAGCTGAATCACTAAGATTGCTACAACTGAAACTGAAAAAAAATAAAGCTGAATAGAAATATATATATATTGACATGTCTGTAAAAAATTTACTAAAACTCAAAATAAAATTAAAATATTATATTAAAAATATTATATTAAAATTATAAATATAATAGTATATAAAAATACTAAAATAACACTGATGTGAACACACTACTCACACTATTTATAATAAAAACTGGCATAGCATATTGATTGAATTTATTCATGTATTTTTGCTGTGGAACTTCCTTAAATGAAGACTATTTATTACATTAGACATTACATTACTGAGGCAGATGACTAAATAATTGAAAAACATTTTTGAACATAAATTATTGAAAAACATTTTTAGCTAAGGTTTAGGGGGCATGATTAATTGCATTAATTTTCATATTGCATTATGTTTTCGTAATTAATTGGACTAATTTTGTGCATTCATTTGATTGCCCTAGTTTGTAAGTCCAGGATTGTTCACATGATTTTTAGGGCTAGCAAAGCGTTCAGCAGTAAAATAAGTCAAGAAAATGCTTTTTATTTGTTTTCTATCATTTGATGTAGACTCTTCTCTTAAGAGAGTTGCCGGTTTGGTTCTATGCGGGTGAGAGTTTGTTAACTATGATTTTCTTAATGCTGATTTAAACAAATTACTTTTTTTTTCTTTCTCTCATTTAAAAACTCTTGATCATAATTCCCCTGCCCTTGCATTAGAGCTGCTGTGCATGTTTCATGCAGCTTTGCTCTGGAGGCAAAGCAGGTTGTCGATGAGTGCGTTGCTGGGAGCAGGGTGAGCATATCCAGATGGTTTTCCTTGAGGGACCGGGGCAGGACGCTCCACCCCTCCTCCAGTGAGCCTCAGAAGTGCAGCCCTATGGGCCTGTGGCACCAGCAGCTCTCTATAGGGCTGGATGATCAAAGACTGCTCTTTGCAGATACCAACACATTTTTGGACTCTTTTCAAAACCGCCTTCAAAAGTTCCCTTCTTTCCTAGTCCAGTTGCGTCATTAGTACTGAATTTAGAACCGGAAATGCTTTGTGTGGAAGTTACTAGCGGATTAGTAGATGCATGCTATAGGCTTAGACATCAGAGTAGCTGCCAAAAACTAACGAAAACAAGGCTGCCGGGAACGGAAATACAGTTTGTTTGTTACCTGTGTACCCATTATTGATCCTTCTGTACTTCTGTTACTCACAGCCTTGTTTTTGTTAGCCTCAATATAAAAATGCCAGTTACTCTGACTCAGGTCCATTTCTATTTTGTACACTACCATTAAAAAATGTGGGTTGGTAGCATTTCTTTTTATGTTTTTGGAAGAAGCATTTATTTGATCAGTAATACAGTAAAAACATTTATATTGTGAAATATTATTACAATTTGAAATAACTGATTTATTTTTTTCATATATTTTAAAATGTGATTCCCTTTGATGGCAAAGCTGAATTTTCAGCAGTCTTCAGTGTCACATGATCCTTCTGAAATCATTTTAATATGTTGATTTGGTGATCAAGAAAAAAAAATCTTATTATTATAACAGTTGTGCTGTGTAATATTTTTGTGGAAACTGTGATTAATTTTTTTCAGTATGCTTTGATTTATTAGAATTTTTTTAACAATGTAAATATCTTCATGGCTACTTTTGATCAATTTAATCTGTCCTTTCTTAACAAAAGTATTAAATATAAACGCTATTAACTAACTATTAACTATGACTTTTGCCTCCGTAAACTCCTAAACTTAAATACTGCTTATTAATAGTTAGATGTTAAGTTTAGGTATTGGGTAGGATTAAGGGTTGTAGAATATGGTCATGAAGAATAAGGCATTAATATGTGTTTTAATAAACAGCCAATATCCTAGTAATATGCATGCTAATAAGCAACTATTTAATCTGAGAATTGGACCCTAAACTAAAGTGTTACCAAAAATTATTTTTGACCCCAAAGTTTTGAATGGTAGTGTAAAGCCAGAAGTTTCCCTCGGACAATTGGTATGAAACAAGTTGAAAATTCATTTTTGATGTGCCCAAATTGTCACGGAACACACACAGGAGGCAGAAAATCCAAGAGCAGTAGTTTAATTAAAGGGCAATCCAAACTCGTAGTCATCCAGGCAGGGGTCAAAATCCCATAAGGCAATCCAAAACACAAGACAAAAACATGAACAAGAACAGGCAGCAAACAGGAACAGAAGTGTGCGGACATTAAACAAGGACTCCGTAACAAACACTAACACAGACAGGGCATATATACACACAGAACTAACAAGGTGATGGGAAACAGCTGAGTGCAATAATCAGATAAGTGACAGAACAGAATGCTGGGAATTGTAGTCTAATGTGAATAACACCGTGAGAACGAGGACCTCTAGTGATAACCCAGGCAAACACAACCAGACACTGTGACAGAACCTCCCCTCTACGGAGCGGCTACCAGACGCTCCATGACAGTACACAAGACAACCCAAGAGTCCAAGAGGAAGGTGGAATGTGGGAAATCCAAGGGAGGGATGGGAGGGCCAGGACCATGAAAGAGAACAGAAACAGGGGGTGATGGTTTAGCCGGCAACCAGGGCGAACCAGAAAGTCCATCGGGCGGCCAGGGCGAAGCAGACGACCCATTGGGCGGCCAGGGCGAAGCAGACGACCCCTCGGGCGGCCAGGGCGGTGAAGACCCCTCGGGCGGCCAGGGCGGTGAAGACCCCTCGGGCGGCCAGGGCGGTGAAGACCCTCCGGGCGGCCAGGGCGGTGAAGACCCTCCGGGCGGCCAGGGCGGTGAAGACCCTCCGGGCGGCCAGGGCAGTGACTCTGGAACAGACACTGGCACTGGCTCCGGCTCTGGAACAGACACTGGCACTGGCTCCGGCTCTGGAACAGACACTGGCACTGGCTCTGGAACAGGCCCTGGCACTGGCTCCGGCTCTGGAACAGGCCCTGGCTCCGGCTCTGGAACAGGCACTAGAACAGTAATGGCCAAAGGGACAGACACAAACACAGAAACAGACGCTGGCTCCGGCTCAGGAACAGGCACTGGCTCCGGCTCTGGAACAGGCACTGGCTCCGGCTCCGGCTCTGGAACAGGCACTGGTTCTGGCTCTGGCTCCGGCTCCGGCTCTGGAACAGGCTCCGGCTCTGGAACAGGCACTGGCACTGGTTCCGGCTCTGGAACCAGGGACACAAAAGGTCTGAAGGGTCCTTCCAGGATCCGTGCCAGACGCTCCAGATAGTTGCTCGGTATTCCCCCGGCTGCGAGAATGGGTATCTCCTGATCTGGCTCTGGCTCTGGAACAGACACTGGCTCCAGCTCTGGAACAGCAGACACCAGCTCCGGCTCAGGAACAGCAGACACCGGCTCCGGCTCAGGAACAGCGGACACCGGCTCATGCTCAGCAACAGCGGACACTGGCTCAGGCTCTGGAACAGCGAGCACAGGCATGTCTAGGATCCGAATCAGATGCTCCAAATAGTCCATCCGTGCCCTCGCGGCCACGCGAATGGGCATCTCCTGATCCGTGTCTGACCGGGTAGACGTGGCGTGGACAGTCTCTGGCTGAGCAGACGTGACGTGAACAGTCTCTGATTGGACAGACGGAACCTGAACCGTCTCTGGCTGGGCAGACGGGACGTGAACCGTCTCTGGCTGGGCAGACGGGACGTGAACTGTCTCTGGCTGGGCAGACGGGACGTGAACTGTCTCTGGCTGGGCAGACGGGACGTGAACAGTCTCTCGACCACCTCCTCCACTGCGACCTCCACGGGTCCCGCGAAACTTGACCAATCGGGTCCCCTTAAAAAACTCCCTTCTCTCCCGCTTGGTGGCTGGGGAAGAGATGTTACAAAACATACTGCTGGATTAGGTGTGACGGAGTCCTTCTGTCACGGAACACACACAGGAGGCAGAAAATCCAAGAGCAGTAGTTTTTAATTAAAGGGCCATCCAAACTCGTAGTCATCCAGGCAGGGGTCAAAATCCAATAAGGCAATCCAAAACACAAGACAAAAACATGAACAAGAACAGGCACCAAACAGGAACAGAAGAGTGCGGACATTAAACAAGGACTCCGTAACAAACACTAACACAGACAGGGAATATATACACACAGAACTAACAAGGTGATGGGAAACAGCTGAGTGCAATAATCAGATAAGTGACAGAACAGAATGCTGGGAATTGTAGTCTAATGTGAATAACACCGTGAGAACGAGGACCCCTAGTGATAACCCAGGGAAACACAACCAGACACTGTGACACAAATCAAATCCGTTTCATTTTTTTAATTGGTGAACAGCAAAAAACACATAAAATCCAATGTTTCCAAACCACATCAATCTTATTTTTAAGATGTATACTGAATGTTTACATTTATATTTTTATGAAGCTGTATTACACTCAATTTTATTCACCCTATAGACGACATTCACTTGTAGTGAATGTAAATGAGTGTACGAGTCAGCGGTTTTGGATATGAATTTGTGTGTAAAATGTCACTTATGTTGTCTCACGCACCTTATTAGTTCAGCATTATGGTGAGTCATGCTACTGTAGGCATGAGCAATGGCAAAACTTCCACTCTTAGTTGTTGTACGAGAAAGTCTCTTGTCATTCTGCTTACATCATCAGTGATATTCATCACACCTGACATTGACTACGCTGTCAAAAACAAGTTTCATCACTTGCAAAATTGACAGTATTGACAGTCAGTCTTAAAGGTTGAATATGAAAACCAAATCGGATTTGTGGAAGCCTTAGTCATCTCCTGTAAGCTGTTCCTCTCCACCTTCCTCTAACACTGGTGTTTATTGAAGGAAATGCTTCAAACGTCCTGTTTTGATAAAAGCTTGGTGTGTTGAAGAATTGACAGTGCAACAAAAATCAGACACACCATTTCTCTCTCCTGTCCAGAACCTTTTTCCACATATTGTGGTATGTGAAATCATTATTATCCTTCCCTCTGTATTGAAAAGTGTGAAACCTGTGTGTCATAGCCTGTGTGTCATAGCCTGATTTTTTTGATGGTTTGTTTTGCAATACAGCGATAGAGGATTGGCAGAGCTTTTTATTTAAATCTTTATGAGCGTTTTGGTCAATGGACGGATTGTGAGTTTGGATCACTTGATGGGCTTGATAATGAATTTGTGGCAACGTTTTTTGGCTTTTATGCCATGTCTGTTATAGCTTTGAGTCCGTCTATGTTCGTCAAGTAATCTTAAAAAATATGTATCACGTTTCCACAAATCTATTAAGCAGCACAACAAACTGCATGTTTCTTTGATTTCTGAAGAAGACTGGAGTAATGGCTACTGAAAGTTCAGCTTTGACATCAAAGTCATTTTCAACTGTAATATTTCACAATATTTGTACTGTATTTTCGATCAAATAAACGCAGCCTTGGTGAGCAAGAGTCTTCTTTTAAAACCATTTTAAAAGCTTACCTTCCCCAAACCTTTGGACAGTAATTTACACATTTACACAGTTTTTCTCTTCCAGGAAAATGGAGCTAAAATATTGATGACTCATCTTGTACTCCACTGATTTTTGTCCAATCAGAAGCTCTCTAGAATGAGAAATACCAATGCTGCAACAGACAGCAAGAATCAAATGATGTATGCCTGTGAAAAAGGCTATTAAAAATATGTATTCTGCTTCAAAAGGAAATACAAAATGATAGACTTAAATTAAAAGCTGTGTACCCATTCTCTTTCTCTGAACTCTTTTGAGGATAAAGAAACCAGCTTAAAAGGCAAACCCTCCATTTTGCTCGTTGACCACTCGGCCCTCTTTGATTTACAGAGGCCACAGGCTTCACTTCACTTCCACTGCCAAAAGACATTAAATCAGCGACAGCAAAGTCTGCCTCATCAATATTTGTCCCCCATAAAACAGACCGAGTAGCAAAAGTTCATGACAGGAAGAGGAAGCACCGCTGGTGGATTATGAAGTGTTTATTTACAAGGTTATCTGTCCTGCACCAGGGCTTCGGTGAAAGAGCATTCAGAGATGATTTACCCCCTCCAGCGTCTCCGTGCGTCGTAATGCTGCCTCACCAAAAAGTGAGAATGGTTGCTTGTTTACTATTGGAGGTCCCACCGTAAACTTCTTTTTGATTGTAATGACTCACTGATTCAATGTTCCTTACCTGTTTGAGCCATGCTAAAAGATGATGATTCTTAAATTCAAAGTCTTGGACGAAGCAGCTCACAAGATCTTGCAGCTGTGATTGAAACCACAGGTTAGGTATTCACATCACATTTAGAACTAGCAGCAGTGTAAGTGCCGTCGATTCTCAAGATTCATGACCATGAATGTTAGACTATTGCCTTTTGTGCTCTGCATGTGGTTAAGTCTTCATTTTATTGAAGTCTTCATATTAATAGATTTGCCTGGTGTTGAAATAATGAGTCATTTGCATTCAGCCCGGAGCTTTCAAGTCTTGCTCCTAGATGTAGTTCACGGCTAGACTGAATTACGCCCTGTTTTTTTCCAGTTAGAGATGTTGCATGCTGTTTACTTTGATGGGATCTTTACAGAACAGCTTCTTTGATTCACCTCCCGAGACTGCATTGCAAACGCCAGTGTAATCACACTATGAACAAATAATGATGTTTTTGCCGGACCAATTTAGCAGTCTGGGAACTAATGAATTACTGGCCTGGATGCATCATCATGAGGCATTATTTCAGAAATGAAGAGCAAATGATTTTGCATTGTAATCGTGTAAGCAGGGGTCCATGGGTCATCAGAGAGGAGTGAACTATTGTAAAAAAAAAAAAAAAAGATTTTTATTTTATTGCTTTTCGATGAATTATTTTATAATTTTGCACTAACAAACCACTCTTTTAAATAGTCTAAAATAAATTATTTTAATAAAAAATGCAATCACACAACATGTACAAAATACTTAACCCCCTGGGGTCGGCGGTTGCGCCAGCGCGAT
This sequence comes from Rhinichthys klamathensis goyatoka, assembly GCF_029890125.1. NCBI lineage: Eukaryota > Metazoa > Chordata > Actinopteri > Cypriniformes > Leuciscidae > Rhinichthys > Rhinichthys klamathensis. Next base: position 489,008 of record NW_026606604.1, read on the forward strand.
CACCTCACTTTTTTTCTTAATCAGTGCGAAAGAGACCCAAATAACTCAAACTCAAAGATTTTTGGCATACATACAAGTCTTAAAAACACAAATAAAAAAATGGATATGTATGTTCAAGAATATGGAAATAAAAAAGCAATAAACTTTTATATACACTGACTATATACACTTTTTGTTTATTCAAGACTTAATAGTTTAGTTAATTAATAATACTTAAATAATGTTACGCACAATAATGCAATGTCTTAATTCATTAAATTAATTTAGAGGCTTTATTCAGCATGGATGGGTACCATTAATTTGGTACGATGAGATTTTTTTTTTTATTTGATGCAAAAAACTTTTAACGTCTTAGAACGAATAATCATTTGATGACCTTTCTCTTGTGATTAATTGATCTTAATTGACAGCCCTGTTTTTGTGTAGTGAATGCCCTGTTGATATAGGAAACTCTCGGTAGCTTATGTCAATCAGTAATTGACCACAGAATAGCCTTTAAACTGCAGATACTGCAGTACAAATGCAAGGTTAACTTTGATTTATTGAGTTATGTAGTCTAAGACATTGTTTAGAAGTCTAGACAAGTGGGAGAACAGACAACAATGACAACAAAAGTGTCATTTGTATGTCACCCAGAGCAAGATGACCCTTACAAGCATTCATAAAGTGTATTATCACGTTTTCAGGAGTGCAGAATCTTATTCAGTCATTGAAGGTGGCATGTAAATTGAAAGTGAATGTTCTTGTGTTGTTCAAGCGCTTCCACCCCCTTCTGTGTCACCAATCTGTACAGGTGTTAAAATATTTCCCTTGATTCTCCTCATGCTTTCACCTGAAAGAAGTTGTTTTAACAGTATGCCCAAAGTCATCGTGTCCATTAGGATTGCAGGAGTGTCTTACAAACGCATTCCATTATTCATGAGGCGTGTGATCCAATTCTCTTCCCTTAACGCTTGGTCATAAACCAACTGTGCTGACAAGATTACGTTCTTCTTGACATGATCTTTGTGACAATTCCTCACTCTCATAAGCATAACATCTGAGTGATTGTCCCAGAATATCGTCTTTGTTTCATCCAACCGTGAAAACGCTCCCTCCCTTTTTCATGGAACTTATGTGAGAAAAACAAAACAAAACATAAAAGTCTCCGTTGTTTGTTTTTAAATGCAGTACCGTTGGGTTTGTGTTGTTTTAAATAAGAGGATTGCAGGCTTATAGCCAAGCTACTTGATAAAAGAAGGAAGAAAAGTCTTCAAAGGAAAGCCGCCACTCTCAAAGCACCTGGTTTAAAATAACTAATTTATTCAGTTAAAATTTTACATTCCTATTTGTTACTTCTTGCTATTGTCTAGAGAGTGAATCCCACATCTGTGTGCTTTAGTTCATCAGCTACAAAAAGTCAAGAGCACTTCTTCTGAACTTCTGCTCGTGTCAGACTTCAAAGTCGGCAGGATTATCATTTTAATGTCACTTTTAGATGTTTTTTTTTTTTAAACCAACTGAGCAAATGCTGCGACATCTTTCCAAGATTTGTTAGCCTGTACTGAATTCACAAACTGAAACCGAATCTCAGGTAACACTTCATGTGAAGCCTGTTTATATAGTGCTTTGTAAAGGTTGTCAAAATACGTCTTTTCATAATTTTATTAATAGTTATTATGATTTTTATATATTTTTTATTATAATAATACTAAATCTAAAATGTATTGCTAAATATATATATATATACACCATATGAATATGCTTTATGCACTTTTTTGTGCAGTATATTTCATAATTTTAGGATGTTATTATTTTTTTTTATTTTTTTTGTATGTAATAAATATACCAATTATGTTTTTATACATTTATTATATTAAATGTATATAATATTATAAGATATTAAAATTATACAAATATTATTTATGTATATATACTGAATATATATATATATATATATATATATATATATATTCAATAATTTAAAAAATATTCAATAATTTATTAAATAAATGTTTCTATTAAATAAATATATATTTAGTTGTTATAATGCATTATAAATGAATATATAGGCCTACAATGGAAATCAGATTAAGTCAGATTTATAATACAAAACTTGTATATTTTCATGTTTATTTATATATTTTTTCATATCTGTTTTTCATCAAAGGTAATACCTAAAGACATCATTATATGAAGTATTACACAGTGTAGATCAAGATTCACTATGTAGATGTGGCTGTCATATCCCTTGTCAAAACCAGTGGTATGTATAACTGGATTTAGCTTCCCACTGGCCTAACTTTGAAAATGACAAGTCTCACCATGCTTATCAGAATCGATGATGATCCTGACAGGACAGACTGACCTTCATCCTGAAATGATTAGTGCTTTCGCGAAAAGGCACAAGGGAGCCATTACTGTCATGATGGCCATGATCTAGAATAATCTATTTGTTTTCATTTCGGCATGTCAGCAGTTACCGAGATGGGCTCTGAAATGGCTTCCAACGTATAGCCGTATAATGTGATTTCAATGATATTTACCTCTTCACTCATTTTTGCTCCGAGATCTGAGTTGTAATGAAGGCGATCAAGGATTCATCTAAGCACCTCCTGTTACTTTTTTTTGCCGTTTCAGCCAAGATCCGGGCATGTGCCGACGGAGGTGCCAATCATCTGTTCCGGCTCACGGAGGGTCGTCGTGAGAGGTGAGAACCTATTTTGGCTCCCATCACTATTGACTCGGAGGGCAGAGATGGATCTGGTGATGTCAAGGTTCTGGTGTCATTGCACATGTTCATTCTCAGAACCGCTGGACTCGTAGGAGGCCTCAGGAGTATCCTGCTTGCCAGAGTGCTTTCAGAGGACTTAACTCCTAATCCATCACCTTTTGTCAGTGGCTGACAGGCCAGATTCATCTCCAGGCCTCTAAATTGGGTACTTCTCTCCTCTCCTGAGCGGTTTTCAATTGTTTTCTTTTCTTTGGGTCCCCTTTTCATTCTACCACCTAAAAATAAAGCTGAATATCAGACTCTCCAAGCATGGAAATCACAACTGAGTGGTGAAACTAAACACACACATTTGTTTATTTAAAGGGATATTGCCTCATGTCCCTCCAAAAACAAATGCTGTTATTTTGTCACCTAGAAAATGTTTAGTTGTTAATCTCCAAAAAGAACAACAAAAAAAACTGTTGTATGGACTATTTTGGTAACTTTGGTGTCTTTACATTTGGAAAGATCATGAATTTGGAGACAATGTTTGTCTTTTGTTAAAGGAATATTCCAGGTTGAGATTGAGATTTACTTTTATTTGAGCAATTAGGATCCACAAAGTTCTATATAGTAACAAAGGTCATCACAGTAGGCCAAACTAAAGAAGGATACATGCGCAATGAACAAGTAAGAAAATAAATAAAAACGTGAATATGATGCTCAAAAGGAGTAGGCAGAAGCTTAAGCTTATTGACGCCTACCCCCTTTTATACATTTATGCAGTAGTTACATTTACTACAATCAAGAAAACAATTGATACATATTTATGTTGAACTTTTCCAGTGCCCATACAATCAACAAAATTACCTCACAACCATTCTGATGATTCCAAGACAAGTGAGGACAATACTTGACAAGAAAAGAAGAATCGTCAATTAACACCCTTTCCACATTTAAGGATATTCTTCCGTCCTGTACTTAGACAGTATGACTTGTTTATACTTGGATTTGAACTGATAAATGAATGGGCACTGCTTGAGTTGGGCTCTCAGGTTATTCCAGAGCCTGACGCCACACACAGACACACACATACTTTTCCTCGTAGTTCTGAAAGCTGGTACTTTAAGTTGGCCATAACCTCTCAAATTGTAACAGCTATCTCTTTTTTTGAATCATTTTTGAATATTTGCTGGTAGTACGACCCAATTTTTCAGGTTCAGTACAAGTTAAGCTTTAACAACAGCATTTGTGGTTTAATGTAGATTACTGCAAAAAGTAATTTTGACTTGTCCCTTGTTTAATTTGTAAAAAGCAAAAATCGAGAGGAATTTACTGTATGAGGCGGTGCAGCTCATGGTTTTATTAAAGCACAGTAAATTCATTATTTTGTTAAAACTTGTGTATTATGTCAGCTATTAAGTAGTTCTTGTCATTTTTACAGTCATGTTAGGGTTTTAGTGTTGAGTTGTCATGGCAACAAAGTGGTAAAATTGGATGCATACAGAAGAGGTTAGTAAACAATGCCCTAAAATATTATTTATGTATACTTTTGAAACAGTGAGTATTTTAAATGTTTATGGATTGGCCCTATTCACTTCCATTGTAAGTGCTTTTTATGTAAGCCAGATTTGTGCATTGTTTTAAAGAAAAGGTGCGACAAGTGGAAACCTTGTGCGGCAGGTGTTGTCGATAAAGCTTAAAGGGTTAGTTCACCTAAAAATTACCCAAAAATAATTTTAAAAAATAAATACGCGAGTCTAGAGATCACTCTTCCGCCGGAACTCGACTCATGTACAGCCGTTACCGGAAGCCAATGTTTATTGTTCATAAAGTTGTAAATATGGATATTTTTCTTACAAAAACACATCGCATTGCTTCAGAAGGCATCGAGTAACCCTGTGGATTTGTATGGATTACTTTTATGTTGGATGGATGTGCTTTTTTGGACTTCAAAATCTAAGGTAGCATTCACTCCCATTATAAAGCTTGGAAGAGCCAGGGTATTTTTTAACTCTTTAGGCGCCAAGGTTTTTTTTGAAGAAATGCTGGATTTTGACATCAACATTTCAAAAGCTTGTGGCTTGAAAGGGTTTAAAGATAGAGATCTACTGTAAATTAGAAAAATGTTGGGGATGACTGAAAGTTTATGTGGGGTGTAAATATACTCATCTAATTTGCATATTATGACGCCATAAGGGGGCGGCCCACTTGAATTTCATAATATTCAGGAAATAGTAGATATTGAACTGATGTTTGAACTTATTTGCATGTTTTATTTTTTTTTATCCTCATTCCAAATGATGAGAAAAGAGGAAACCAACAATAACAGGAGAAAGTACTAAAGTATTACTATACTATATAGTAGTAAAATGCATATGAACAGTAGCCTACTTTTTGATCAGTTCATCAGTAATATTCAGGAAATAGTAGATATTGAATTGATGTTGGAATTTATTTACATGCTTTTTTTATTTTCTTTTTTATCCTCATTCCAAATGTTTGGAAAAGAGGAAACCAACAATAAAATAGGAGAAAGTACTAAATTATTACTATATTACAATACATTAGTAGTAAAACACATGTGAACAGTAGCCTAATTTTTGATCAGTTCATCAGTAATATTCAGGAAAAGATCACGTCCACCCCTGCCACCCCTATCCCCGTTGGGTAAATGGTCAAAATGATCTGTTTGTGCTTCGTGAACACTCGCCTTGCACGGCAAAGATGTACCGCGAGAAGCGCGCGCGGCACCATTGCGCTTCAAAGATCTACCGGGAGAAGCACGCGGCACCATTGCGCGTCAAAGATGTACAGAGAGAAGCGCGCGCGGCACCATTGCGCGTCAAAGATGTACCAGGAGTAGCGCGCGCGGCAAAGTTGTAACGGGAGAGGCGCGGGCGGCACCATTGCACGGCAAAGATGTACCGGGAGAAGCGCGATCATTAGACGGCCGATCGTCATTTACAGAAGGCAAATATTCCCCTTCAGAGTCAGAATCGGCGAATAACATTTGCAACACATCCTCACAGTACAAGGTTTTATTAGCCATTTGACGATTTTCTCTCACAAATATCACAATTTACTCAGACGCTCTGAACTGAACTGCTTCCGCATCAATGACACGATCGCTCACTTGCTCTGCTGTTTCCTCCAACACTTTGAATAGGAACATGACGTCATTTTGATCTTGAATCGAAGTATTACATGTCTGCCATCTAGTGGTAGGGAATACAAATTAGATATTACACCATATTAGGATCTACAGCCTGTTTTATTAAGTATGACGTATTGTCGCAATTTTGCGACTATGGCGCTTAAAGGGTTAATATAACTCTGATTGGGTTTGGCTGAAAGAAAGATGAAGGATGGCTTGAGGGTGAGTAAATTATGGGATAATTTTCATCTTTGGGTGAACTGACCTTTTAATTCAAGTTAGCAGCATGAAACAAAATAGTAAATTCGTAATTCGTAACACAATTTTTTGTATTTAAAAATAGCCACTGTCTTTTAATGGCATCACAATGACCGTTAAAACTTTGAATTACTGAAAACATGAAACACTCTCCCTCTCTGGCAAGTACACTTCTTTAAATTGATAAGCATGATATTGGTTTTAAAAAGCCCGAGCCAGTAAAACTTATTCAAATAGGATAATAAACACAGCAAATGAGAAAAAATTAAATTGACATATATTACGCCACATATAATAGACTGAGCTGCTGCTTCAAAACAGCTGGTTTATTGTGTCGGCAGGCGTATATAAGGGAGTCAGAATTTCTTCGTAGGGAGCTAATGATCCGTTCAGCACACTGCCAGTAAAGTACGTTTCGACTGCGATCGTCAGAAGCTTGTTGTTTTGAGCTTATCAGCTTGCAGCAGCACTGCCAAAGACACCTCAAAGGACATTCCAAAAAATAAACAATCTCTTTTGAATGCACACATACAGCAGGCCCTGTTCCATGTCACATCCATCAATTCTCTTGTACCTGTCATTGCTTTACTCCATATGCTTTTGTTGTCATCTGTAGATTTTATTCAGAGCTGCCAAAACGGAGTATAGAAGCCTTCTCCAGACAGTTAGCCATATGCGTTGTCATTAGGGAATATCTACTTGCTGGAAATTAATTGGGTCTGAGAAACAAGCTAAATATTCCATATTTGGAGATGAATATCATCAATAGATGAAGTGCTTTTTTAGTTCTTCCTTTGATGGAAGTAAGGAATTAACATTTTTGAAGGAATTAAAGGGATACTTGATCTAAAAATTATATTTCTGTAATTTGCTTACCCTCATGTAATTCCATACCAGTACATAATTTAGATCTTTCCAATGAATTGTTTGATTCAGTTCAAAACTGATCTGAATAATTCAAATCTTTTCAATGAATTGGTTGATTTGGTTCACAATGTAACTCTGATTGAATCAGATCTTAAAGTGAATCAGTTGATCCGGTTCAGAAAACTGATCTTAATAATTCAAATAATTGGTTAATTCAGTTTGAAAAAAATGGTCTGAATGATTTCAATCTTTTCATTTAATTGGTTGATTCAGTTCACAAAAATAATCTGAATTATTCCAATTTTTCCAATGAATTGTTTGATTCAGTTCACAAATCTGATCTGAATAATTCAAAACTTTTTATCGAATTGGTTGATTCGATTCACAAAATCACTCTAAATTAATCAGATCTTGAAGTGAATCAGTTGATCCAGTTCATAAAATCAGTCTAAATGATTCAAGTATTTGTAATCAATCAGTTGATTCTTGATCTTAATAATTCAAAATATTGGTCAATTCCGTTTTTTTTTTTAAATGGTCTGAATGATTCCAAACTTTTCAATGAATTGTTTGATTCAGTTCACAAAGCTGACCTTAATTATTCAAATAATTGGTTTATTCAGTTTGAAAAAAAGGTCCGAATGATTCCAGTCTTTTCAACGAATTGGTTGATTCAGTTCACAAAATTAGTCTGAATGATTCTGATATTTCCTATTAATTGTTTGATTCAGTTCACAAAACTTATCTGAACAATTCAAATCTATTTAATGAATTGGTTAAGTTAACCTTTATTTAACCAGGCAAGTCTTAACAACAGCCTGTTTGATTAGATTCACAAAATCACTGTAAATGGATAAGATCTTCAAGTGAATCAGTTGATCCAGTTCATAAAACCAGTCTAAATTATTCAGATATTTGTAATGAATAATTTAATACAGTTCATAAAACCAGTCTAAATTATTCACATATTTGTAACGAATCAGTTGATCCAGTTCACATAAACAGATATTATTCATTCAAAATATTGCTTAATTCAGTTTGAAAACAAATGGTCTGATTGATTCCAGTCTTTTCAATAAATTGGTTGATTCAGTTCACAAAAAATGGTCTGAAAGATTAAAATCTTTTCAATTAATTCAGTTCACAAAAATGGTCTGAATGATTCAGATCTTTTCAATAAATGTGTTGTTTCAGTTCACAAAATCAGCCTAAAGTTCAACTCACTTGCCAGTGAGGGTGGGATCATCAATGAATAACAACTTAAATTGTGGTCTGTTTCTAACACAGAGTTATCGTATAGCTTTTATTATGTTGAAAAGATGTGAGGGTGCATAAATGATGACAGAAGTTTTGGGTGAACTATCCCTTTAAAAATGGAAAATTACTGAATTGACCAAAACCAGTGTGTAACTAATGATACTTGCAAATCTGTCTCCACATTGCGGCATCTTCTTGTTTTATACTCATTTGTGAGCAGTGATCATTCCCAGAAGTCTCTTTGATGCAGGACCAGAACACATTTCATATGTCTGGCAGACCTCTGGCCTTGCCTAATTACATGCATCCACCGTGATTATTCATTTTTAATCTTCCTGTGCAAACAGGAGCTGACAGGGAGGGAAATCTTCAGAGCTGGTGCACAGATCAAGACATATCCTGTTATTATCTCACACTGCCTTAAATGTAATTACTGCATTGACCTTTCCTGGTACATTTTGATTAGTTTAGAAAGCTCAGCTTTATTTGAACTGAAGCAGTGAACACACTATTGCTTTGGATCTCATGAAACATACCATGCTTTATTCTCCCATTTGCAGATGGTATCGGCCATTATTATGGAACAGGTTTCTAGTCCCAAAGTGTCTGGATTATCAACAGTGATTGCTCTCTGGATAATCTCCCAATGTTCAGATGGCTCATTAGCTGTTAGATTGGAACATAAATAAATTTCTCTTAAAACCGCTACTGTTTCTTTAGCTCAGAAACAGACAAGTGAGAGCTTCTATCTGAAAGTTTCATTAAAGGGGTAGTTTACCCAAAAAAAAATTCTGTCATCATTTACTCACCAAAGTTGTTCCAAACTTGAATGAATTTCTTTCATTTTTCACACAAAAGAAGTAGGGCTGTCAAATGATTAATCGTGATTAATCACATCCAAAATAAAAGTTTTTTTTACATAATATATGTGGGTGCACTGTGTATAATTATTTTATATATATATAAATACACACACATGCTTGTATATATTTAAGAAATATTTTCATGTATATACTGTATATAGATTTATATATAATTTATATTATATATAAATATAAATATTTTATATATAAATAATATTTTTTTCTTAAATATACATGCATGTGTGTGTATTTATATATATACAAAATAATTATACACAGTGCACCCACATATATTATGTAAAAAAAAAACTTTTATTTTGGATGTGATTAATCGTGATTAATCATTTGACAGCCCTAAAAAGAAGATATTTTGAAGAATATGGGTAACCAAACAGTTGATGGACCCCATTGACTTCCATAGTATGGATGGAAGTCAATGGGGTCTATCAACTGTTTGGTTACCCATATTCTTCAAAATATCCTCTTTTGTGTTCAGGAGAAGAAAGAAATTGATACAGGTTTAGAACAATCTGAGGGTGCGGAACTATCGCTTCAAATCTTTTAATCGCTGTGGTAAATGTTAATCTGAAGAATCATGTGACACTGCAGGCTGCTGAAAATTCAGCCTTGCCATCACAGGAATAAATGACATTTTACATTTAACCTTTTTCTTTCCTCTTTTAATATACTTATAATGTAAGTATTTCAGTTTTTTTGGCCATTCCTTTAAGACTTAGATGTAAATTACTGTTGTTATGATTGGCTACCATATATGAAATGAAATAGTTTCAAAAACCAACAATGAAATGTCCATCTGTTACAGTGCCCCTGTGGTGAAAATCAAGCTTTTAATGTTGTTTATATGTCTATGTGTTGTTTTTAATATGCTTTAAGACAAACCATGTGCAAATTCATAAATCAGCACCATTAAGGAGTATTTTCTCTTTAAAACTGCAGTGAACCAAAGACAGTCTTAAAAAACGCGGTTTGAAATCGCTGGTCTTTCTGACAAACTACCAAACTAAACCAATCTGGGTCAACGAGTGGATCTCTAATCTGGTGTGATTGAGTGGAGACGGGGTTCATTTGCATATCCATAGAACCGCGTATACTAAATGGTGCAAGGGTGTAGAGTTACTTTCAAGCTTGACTACAGGGGGACTTTAAGGTTGAACTAAATGATCAGGCACTTCAGCCAGTAGTTGTGACTTCATTATCGTGACTAGTATGCATAATATGAAGCAGGGAAGTTCAGTACGCTTATTCAGAAACAATGTATGTCACCATGGATACACAGTAATGTATAGTATTTCAGCTCGGTACTTGTTGTGCGGCTGTAGTTATTCGAAAGAACTTGTGTGACCTTTACTGATTATGAAGGAGTCGAAAATGAACTCTGAGGCATAATCAAAAGCTGATCGTCTGTTCAGATGATCCACTCAGGAGGGGCGGCTTTATGATTCCACCAGACTGCCTGTAATGAAGCAACAGCTGAAGAGGTCTCTTGAGGGGGTCTTCTGAGAGGTGTGTGAAACTGCCAGGCATAAAGCAGGCGATCTGTTATTTAAGTCCTGAGTGGGCTTATTGACTTAAAAAATAGAGCGAAATTTGTGCTACGCCAAACGAAGCCAATACCAAGCTCCCCTGTCGATGAAAAGTCACATCACTTATTAAAAAACAAAGGCTGCAACAAAATACAAGACGTTTAAGGATTTGCATGTAGTTTTGTTCCTGAATGTCACTTGGGAGCCCAATTTTCACCTCCCCACATCCTCATTGATGTTATTTTAGAGTGCGTAACCAGAAAACAACAAGGAAGCCAGACCGATAACTGTGATCTCGTCTGCCTGTCTTGTCTCTTTGGGCTGTGACAAAATGAAAGAAGCATCTGATGCGACAGGGTGTCTGATCTCAGGTTCTCCCATTGGCGTTGGTCTTGACCTTCTGGAATTACTTCAATTCTTAATTCTAATTTTCTCTGTGCCGGTCCAAATCTAGTTCTTTTCCAACGAGGTATAGTCCCTGCGTTGCGATTAACTTTAAGTGACACTTTAATTTGAATGTAAAAGAGGTGTATTTTGCCTCCAATTTGAGCTCTGCTGTGGGAAGAGCTGTTTTGCTGATAAAACGTCAAAAGGAAAGGTTTCATTTAGCTTCACCTTAATGTGGCCGCAGAACTGTCACTGCTGAGGGTTATTTATGGTTTCCTGTTTAACTGTTGGCGCGCACACAACAGGAAACTTTAAACCTGTTCATTGCTTTGAATTGCTTTTTCTTGCACATTGAACCCTTGGTCAAAGCCAGAAGTGTTCTAGATGATCCAGCTTTTTTGGCAGAAAGATTAATTGGGGCTTATAATACAATTAGTAGGTGCACAAATTGCAACCACGTTGAATCTTCTTAAGATGATATAATATGCTTGATCACTTTTTGATTTATATTTAATGGTTCCATTAATGGCTTTCACATTTTGACCCCGTTACTGACAAAATGTTCCATTAACTCTTTCCCTGCCATCGATGGAAATTTCCATCATTTATGAGACAATGCTTTCCCTGCCAATGATGGAAATTTGCGGCTTTCCGTGTTTTCACCGTTATGTGGTAGGGGGCGCTATTAGGCATCTTCTGAAAGAGTGCTGAATCTCCTGATCAAAACACAGACAAAGAAGAAGAAGAAACAAGCAATATCATATGCATTGTAAATTAAATGTGATTATCAGCATTAAATAGCATATGAATCAAAACTGCCTAATGTTACCGAATTAAATGTCGACCCAGGATGAGCTATAGGACTGTGAATGCTTTGGCTGTGTTGATTTACTCCATCTATGTTTTGATTGTCGTTCTGAATCCCATCCAGACAAATGGACAAAAACGTGATTTTCTTAAAATGTTGCTTTTTTAATGAAACTTACCCACATTCAAGTGTTTATAAAAAAAGGGAAGCATGAAGCTACAATAAAACAGTGTTTTGTTTATTTAAAAGCTTGTTAGTCACTGTTTAGTGAATCAACCTAGTGTAGTCCGATTGCTGAAAGAATGACTCTAATGAATATGATCTTTTTAGTGAATCAAACTAATAAAGTTTGCAACTAACTAAGAGACAAAGCAGTTTAATTACTGACTAATTTAGTTAAAGATGTACATTATAGATTTTGTCAGTGAAATGTTTGTTTTGTTTTGTTGTAGGTCTGCACGATATTGAAGAAAAATACGATATGCGATAACTGATTAAATAATGTGATATTCGAAATGCGAATAAACTTAAATTATTTAAAAAATTATATAACCTACATACATGTTTCACATTCTTTTTGTCAGAAGAAAGCATCCCTACAACTTCTGAAAGTGAACAGCAGTGTTTTATTGTAACATAAGAAGTAAGTGTCATTTTGACATCAGTGTAAACCGGGTTTCAGGTAGGCGGTTTATTTAACAACAGAAACTGAGTAATCAAATGTAAAAAATTAAACCGCTTAGTGTTCACTCTATGAATTAAATATATACTGACTCTTATTAAAGCTACAAAAGTTATTCAGTCAAGAGCAGTAAGTGATTTTCTTCTTGTCTTTTGTTCATGACCCCAGTTATTCCAAGCCGTTGTGATATGTACATTTGCAATATAATGCACAGCCCTATATTGCTGTTTAATATATAGTTTATTCCAGGAATCGGATTCCATTTATGCTGCCTCTAAAAGACTTTTAAAAAGTCATTAAAAACAGAATTGCATTTCTTATTTTCCTATTATTTGTTGTTTAAAAGGACTAAATGAATAATTCATTTGAAAACATAAGCAGTAGTAAAGCTAATGATTGTCTTGGCAAGCTTAGTGTCAATTTAGTATCATTGTACTTGCTTTATCCACACACAACCTGTTTATAACACAGCCGGTGTTCTCCTCGTCGGGCCTCAGATTCATCCGTGAGATGAAGATAGTGCTCCTGTAATCCACTGCCGTGTTATTCTTAAACCAGCTCGGCAGCGCATCTCTGCTCATTCAGCGGCTACATGCACCGCCCGGCGGACCGTGAAATCGTGACATCGAGTCTTTATGCTTTAATGCCTACCTATACCCACGCTGCCTTTCTTCTCTCAGGGAATAAAACGAAAGAAGCCGCGACATGATCTGCCTTTCTCAAAATGAATACTCTGCCCATCTGAGCGAAGAAAATCTTGTCATTGCCTCCATATATATCGTAAATCTATGTTGCAAAAGTTTGGGGTGAGGTATACGGCAACGGCGCAGTGTGCATCAATTCTCTCTCAACCCCTCACTGTGTCAAGAGGCTGTCTGTGTCGCTTTTGTCATGTCTGGGGACAGATAGTGCTGTGACTGGCAGCCGTTGAATGGCTCTAGTGGGGTCCTGTCACTGAAGCTTTCCATGGCCCGTGTCAGAGACGCACCTTCATTTCACATGAATAAAGGATCCGATGGCTGCACAAATTGTGCCTTTTTACCCATCACCCTCTTCTCCCACTCTCTCTCACATCAGTTTCTCTTTCTCTCTCTCTCTCTTCCCATCAAGTTTTCTCCCAGACTACATAAATGGAGACTTTGATTCAATCCTGCCAGAGGTCAAAGCGTTTTACACAGAAAAGGTAAGCGTAGTCTCTCTGGGACTCTCTCGTGATGTCTCTTTTACAACTTTCTTTTTATTTTCATATGTTTGCACATGCTTTACTATCTATCTATCTATCTATCGAGTTGTTTTGAGGTTTATTCCTATATCAAAATTATTATAGTTATAGTTGAAGATGGTGGAACAACCCAAAATGATTAGGAGGTATTCTAATACATTATGGTTGCTAAAATGCTCAATGCAGTATTAAAAATCTACCATATGATTAACCATTTGACTGAGCATAGTTAGAATAGCAATACTTCCCAAATTTTAGTTCTTGGCTTTAAAGATTGTTCCAGTCAAAAAAAAGAAGAAGCCAATTTTTGGCTATCAAACGTTAATGTGATAAATTAATATATTAACAAAATATATAATAAGTAAGTAATTGTTCACACAATTTTTTAAATTATTATATTATTGTATATATTATTTTTATATATTATATATTCTTTCTCTTCTTGGAAGTCATGAAAATAGTTATAATGAAATTAGTAATATTTCCAGAAATTGTTTTAATAATTTGCTTATGCATCAGTATAATGAGAATAAGGTGGTTCTTTCATTTTAGAAGCATGTTTTCCTTTAATTTTACACACTTCATGCAGTATAATTGGGTATTGTACATGGTACATAGTGTACATTCAAATATATAGCTGCTTTTATATTTTAGTATTATAGCATCATATTTGGGGGGTCCTTGAAATCACTGAAATCACAAAATCACTGGCCTAGAGCATGAAACCATTGAAATTCAAGAGGAAATGAACAATTCTGGTTTCTAAATGCTGATTTAGCCTATTGTATATTGATAAATATGCATAATATTTGGCCTATAAAGTTCATCGTAATATTAATGAATTTCAATGTTTGATTTTAAGCACTTTTTGTACTTCAGTATGACAAACTATTTTGGTCTTGTTTCCTGAAGCAAAGCCCTTTGAGAGCCACTGGTATAAATATATCCATAAATTCTCCAAAACTGATATAAAAATATGTTAAATATTAATGTAAGCTCTTTTCCAATATTATTTATCTGGCACACAAAGTTGGGCTGACAACACTTTCTGATTGAGATTCATATTGTGTCCTTTCCAGCTATGGCCCCCTGCCACTCACTTCCTCAAGTCATGTAGATTTCACAGATTCACACCACTGACTTCCTGTCATTCTGGAAAGGTGCAGTGTGGTGTGCTATCAGTCTAGTGGCTAAAGCTCTTAACAAAGCTGGTGAACCTGTGAAGTGAAGTGTTACCGAGAGGCCTCCACTGTGCCCTTGAGCAAAGCACTTAACCGCACTCTTCTCCTGTGGGACCGTCTATGAAATTAGTGTACTGTACGTCAGTTTGAATGAAAACCATCTGCTAAGTAATGAGTAGCAGAGGTTATTTGCATTGTTATAATCCTGCATACATGCATTTTTATGTCATTCCTAAGCCGGTGTATGCGGCTTTTGGGGGAACCGAAGTTTGACAGACCATGACGCTTGAATTTAAATGGGTTTGAAATGGAACAAAAACTAGAGTGATGCTCTGTGGAGGATAAAGGAAGGAACAGAAACAAGCTCCACGGCTGACGTTTAGATGCGTGATTTTCGTGGTACCTGCTGTGTTTGAGAAGTCACCTGTGACGGCCGTGTATATGCAGCCGTTCGAGGGAACTGAGACTGGAAAACGAGCAACGTTCGCCTCTGCCCTTCCTGACACTCAAAGAATTCGCACAGCAAGAGATCCCATTTACAAAACACAAAGCGCGATCAGACAAAAAGCGAGAAGCCAGGGGGCAGTCTGTAGTGTATCAACTTTAAAGTTTCAAAACTTTTTTTTTTTTTTTTTTTTTACAATCAGAGAGGCTGTTGTTTTCCCCTTTAGCCCCATTTTTATCAAAATACTTGATCTGATTTTGTTGGTCATATCAAATTCTGAAATATTAAAATATTTTGTAGTGGTCTTCAACACAGTGTAAAAAGATTTAATAGGAATAACTTCACTAAATAGTTGTCACTTTTTCACACAGTATTTCAACCCAAACATGTTTTTTTTTTTATCACAAACGTCCTTCTATGATGTTTAAGAGGTAATAAATGTGCAGAGTATGTAAACAAAGTCACCTTGAGTTTTTTTTCCTCCTGTCGATGTAAATTAGCCTCATTATAGATACTATTTGCATGCTGCAAGTAATATTACGTTTATTACCGTTTACACCGTTTCTTGATTTGCATAAATCCTTTGCTGAATCTGGTGCTTAACACATAACTAGACTGTGTGCATATAAAATGTGTGTAAAACTTGTGAAAAAAGATATTGACCAATTATGCATTCATACTTAACACATTCATATAAACTTTTTCCAAAATTCTGTTTTATATTTGTCAGCTATCCACATACTGTCTTCCAATTTGACTTATTTTGCTCCAGAACTGCAAGCTAATGGAAACGGCTGACCAGGATCTGACAGACTTCACTAAGTGCTTGGCCATTATGGTGGAGGAGATCAAAGCACAGAAATTGCAGGTTGGACTCTATCTCTCCTCAGCTGCATCTCTCTCTGTCTGTCCGTCTGGATGTTTCTGTCTTATGCTTCAGACCCGCTCCCCAACTTTTTGACCCCATTTGCGCCTCAGAAACACGTGACCACTTTGCATTTGTAGAATATAATAAAATCTGTCGTAATGAACCGCGACTTAACGGCCAATCAATTGTGGCTAAATTGTGCAACAAAAAAAACACCAGTAAACTTTGTCGGTTACATTCTTTAAAATAAATTACATCCGAAATGGAAAGAAAAAAATATCCATATCTGGTTTAGTTAACCCTTGTGAAAAAGAAGTGAACTTTAGCATACTTTTTTACACATTATGAAAAGAAAAGCATATAGTGTACTTAAGTGTGAACAGAATGTAATGATTTAGGATATTTAATTGTATGTTAATTGCATTTTTTTTTTTTTTTTACTGTTCTTATGTATGTAATTTTAAGGCATATTGTTTTTTGCCTTTCCTGCTCTGTGTAAAGCACTTTGGGTCAACTTTGGTTCGTTTAAATGTGCTATATAAATAAAATGACTTGACTTGACTTGACTATGTTACTGGTTAGAAATATAACTATACATATTTAGATAATAATTACAAATATTTAGGTTTAAATTTATATTAAATGGAATTATATGAGCTTTAGAGTGCTTAGGTAGGGCTTAAAGGGATAGTTCACCCAAAAATGAATTTCTGTCATCATTTACTCACCCTTAAGTCGTTCCAAACCTGTATGCATTTCTTTCTTCTGCTGAACACAAAAGAAGATATTTTAAAGAATGTCTGCAACCAAACAGTTGATGGGCCCCATTGACTTCCATAGTTTTTTTCCATACTATGCAAGTCAATGAGGCCCATCAACTGTTTGGTTACTGCACAAATTCCATTATCAAATGGTCACAGAAAACATTTGAAATTAATGTTACCAGGTTTAAACTGGCCCTCTGTGATTCCATATCAAAGTGTGTTGGCCTGCCAAGCTGGGGTGCAGGGAGTATGTGTACTAAAACACAAAATATAAGTTTTGAGATGAGTGCATTACAATGAAACGAAAAGTGGACACTCAAATTCATTGTGAAAACTGAGTTGGAAGAACAGCGGTGTACATTTTCACTTCCTTTTTTACCTGTCAAACATAAAAGGTGAGCTCACACCTCAGCTTCAGTGTGAATTCACATCCTCCAGGAGCTGTCAGAGAGGTTTTGTATGGATATTGTGTGTGTCTGTGTGTGTGTCTGTCTGTCTGCTCCTCCTCTAAACCCCAGTCTGAGCTCCAGGCTTGTCAGACTGTCTGTTGGTCCTCACAGAGATGCCCATCACCGTCACAGACGCTCCAGAGTTTTACCAATATGCGAGCCTCAAGCTCAATCTACATGCATACTATGGCCTTCTAGCTTTTCCTATTGTGTTTATATTCACCTCTGTATCTCAGCGCTACCTTTTGTGTCTTCAAGCTCTCACGGAAGACAAGTAACACTTTTAGAAGTGACTAAGCTTAGCGATTCTCTGTCAGTCTTTCATTGTCTAAAACATAACTACAGCTTGAAATATTTATTTATCTGCTTGTTTTAAAGTGTTGACCCCAATCTGGGTGTCTCAGCCTAAGATGACACAACAACAGAGCGCCCACCGACATTAATGTACTGTTTGATGCATGTTGCACACCAAAAAAAGCAAGACCATGCTGTGGTTGATTGTTTTACAAGTTCATCTTGTCTAATTGAGCAGTTCTTTGGACAGAATAAGTTGCAAAGTGGACCAGATGTTATGCCAGTAATTACAAAAATGGCTCGGTGAGACTTTTCATCTGGGTGTCTCTGATTTGTGCTTGGTTATAACCCAACGTTTGTGCTGTCATCATGAGAAAAGTTTGGATTGCCGTATTAGATATTGCAGGGAATGGAAAGGCATACTTTGACCTCAGACTCCAAGTACAAGTTGCGAACATATCATCATTTCTGCTTCGCTTTAAAAAAAAGTTTTGCAATCAGTCCACATAATTACAGAGGCACTGTAACTTGAACAATTTATGTGTCAGATGTCTCATAAGTCCCACTATTTAAACGAGCCAGTGGGGGCTGGCAGTGAAGTGTTGATTACCCACTGTGCATTTTAAAGAGTTTTTTGTCTCGTAGAGTTGTTGTATCTCACAGGGTGATAGGTACATTGCAGCAGTCAGACAAACGATCCCGGGAGCAAATATCAAAGACATTCTGCCAAGTCAACGCTTTCCAGTCCACACTGTTCCCTCGGAATACTTTCCATAATGTATGACTCTGTTGTTTAGTGAAGACGCACATCATTTTTGGCTGCCGTGGGAAGGAAAAAGCTACGGTGCAAATTTGCAACAGCGCTTTCAGAACATTTATCCTCGACTTGCAGAATCTGTCACACAAACATTCATTCGTTTGTACGTTTTTTCATTCATTTGTTTGTTTGTTCGTTCACTAGTTGGTGCAGCAGCACTTTAAAAACTGGGCTGGCATAAATAACCTTTATCCATTGCTTTGCTCTCACAATCGCTGATTTCTTTGTCCATTCATTAAATTGTTTGTTTTTTTCATTTGTTAGTGCAAGAGCACTTTTAAAACAATTTTTTATTGATTGATTTGTTCACCCATTCATTCAATCGTTTGTTTGTTCGTTTATTCATTCATTTGTTGATTCATTCATTCAATTTTTGGTTCATTAATTTGTTTGTTGATTCATTGTTTGTTTCTTTGTTCCGTTGTTTGTTCATTTGTTTAAGAAATTTTATTCTGGAGTTACATAAATCATAATCCACAGCTTTACTCCTACAATCGCTGATTTGTTTGTCTTTCATTAATTCATTCTTTTGTTTGTGCGATAGCATTTTAAGAAAAACTATCCTGAAGTTGCATGACAAAAAAATCTAATGCTTTGCTCCCACAATCATTCATTTGTTCAGTTGTTGTTTCATTCAGTTGTTTGTGCAATAGCACTTTAAGAGCATCACTCATTCATCTGTTCATTTGATTGTTCATTGGTTAATTTATTTATTTGTTTACTCATCACTCATCTGTTTGCAGATAGACACCATCGTAACACTGGGTGGTCTTGGAGGCCGCTTCGACCAGATCATGGCCACAGTGGAGACCTTGTTTCATGCCCAAAAGATGACGGATTTGCCTGTGGTGGTTATACAAGACCGTTCTCTGGCCTTCCTTCTCCGAGAGGTAAACACTTCTCTCTCTCATTAGCATGTTCTAATCAGTGTTTTCACTTGTGCGCTTTTGACATCCTGATTGCGGCACTTAATGATCAATCGTGATATTAAGCAATTAACAACTGCAGAGACACTTTGCTGCCTCTTTTCTGTTGTTTTCTGTTTGTGCACTTTTGATCTGATCTGAATTACGGCTAAAAATACGAACGATGTTGCTTTATGCGTTGTCAACATTTTCATAGAACAGAACTATACCCGAATATAACAAATACAAGCATGTGAGAGATGCATATTTGTATTTTATGATGTTTTAGAGATGGTAATACAAAGACCAACTCATATTTGCACAATAACACATACAAAGCCCTTGTTTTTAAGTTTGTAAGACATTGTAATCTTGTTCGACTAATAACAAAACCTTACAGAATTGCTCTAGCTGCATTACTTTACATTTCTGTATGAGAACATTTAATCAAGCTCAAAGAGAATATAAGACATTGAGATGATTGTGAGACTCTGAATATTGTAATGGGCCAGAAATTTAAATGAATGCATCTCAGTCTGTATAAAAATGTCCTTGACTATTTCAATCCGACATAAAGCAGACTTATAAAATATGAATTCAGTTCTGTGCAGAATTCATTTGCTGCTATTCTTGGCTTTTCAGAGACGGATCAGAATTAGTTTTGAATAGTCAAACTTTGAAGTTTGTACAACTCACTTTAAGATTAAAATAAAACATCTGCATTTATATATAGCATCTAACTTGTCAAATGCAGTAGGTGGTAATTATGACTTATTTTGGAAGCTTCATCATTCATCTTACTTTTAAGTCTGTGCGTATATAGACAACACTCCACTTTATAAATGTGATAATTGAAATTATCACAATATTGAACTAGACTGACGTTTCTAAATGAGAGCTGAGAACCGCATTGCAAATGGAAGGTTGTCAGTGCCTCTGCATGTGAGAACGTTGATTTCTCTCTTCTGGTCTGCAGTGGCGGATCATATCTTAGCATTTGACGTCTCTCTTGGCATTCTTATCAGATGAGATTACACTAATAATGCTAAATCTACCAGCTAGTCAAGACTGTTTAAGATGGTGAGTGCTAGTTTTGTGCTGAACTATTTGTTGGACTTTTAAAGAATGTACCGGTCACACTTTTATTCCATTCAGGTACAATGATTGCGATACAGGAGCTTTCAAGATTTAAAAAGGACACATACTGTAGACTAGCATACTATATTCCAAATGTTATCAAGTCATATAACTTTGTGTGAAGATGACAAATTTTTGTAGTTCACCCAAAATGTAATATTGTGCCATCATCTACTCACGTCTCACCCTCATGTCGTTCCAAACTTGTATGACTTTCTTTCTTCTGTGGAACACAAGAAAGGATGTTTTGAAGAATGTTGGTAACCTTGTTCCATTGCATATATACACCGTATGAGGATGTTTTGAGAAAAGTCTCAGCATTTTTTTTTTTTTGCTTAATATTTAAGTGAGTGATTTATATATTGACATCATACAAAATATAGCCCACTCAAATACTACTCAAATCATATTTAAACTATTGTTACTGTTTTTTTTTAAATAAATTAAATTCATTAAAATTATACATTTAAAAATTGCATTCATAATTTCTCTCAACTCATCCACCATTTATGGGAGCAGCTCACTAGGTTTTCAAACAGAGTTTCACCCGCATTCTGTGACCTTCTCCTGCTCTTTTTCTCACACTTAACAGGGCAAACAACACCGACTGAATGTGAACACCGGCTTGGAGGGGAAATGGTGTAGCCTGGTTCCTGTGGGCTGCCCTTGTCTTACCACCACTTCTGGGCTTAAATGGAACTTGGGTGAGTTGCATGCCTGTAGGCCACAGGTCTGTCCACCCACTCACACACCAAAACACAGACATCCCTGAGAACCGTGGCCCAGCCTGTACCATCATCTGTGCTCCATTTACATGGCCCTGTCCTAGATAGGAGACATTTATCACCCATGACAGCTCAAATCTCCAGCAAACTCTCACTGATGTTACAGTTGATGCAGTTTGTCATGCCTAGATTTAGAAAGATCTCACATTTGCATCATTGTATTTTAGCTTCTCAATGGCATTTGCTTTTGAATTGTTCATTTTGTTTCATAAATACGCTATTTCCTCCAGGGATGGCCCATTGATAGGATGGCTCTCACAGATTAAACTATAGAAAGAAAAAAAAACTAGTTTTGGGGACATTGGTTTTGTACTGTGTACTGGACATACTGCACAGTACAATCCATCATCACTTTAACATTAGACAGTTCTTACTTCCCTTTTTGAATTATATAAAGGAATATGGAGTAATTTTTGCTTTTCTTATATTAAATGTGAAGTTTGTAATTGCTTCGTGACCGAGATCACCAAAGTCTTGCAGAAAATATTGTTTTCATAAACACTACCCCCATCTGCCATTATTTAGAACCGATATTCTCAACTCTGGTTTACTTTCCTGCACTGTTTAATGGTGTTCTCACACTTTAATTTGGTTCTCTTGGTTCTTTTGGTCCTAAACAAGTAAAATAAAATAATACATTTAGTCCAGATTCGCTTAGCATTTATACTGTCATATTGTGACACAGAACCTAAAGATACAAAAAACGGCTTTTATGATGTATATTTTATGACGGAACTTGTCCAGCATCCAAAACAATGCTGTGTGCTTGCTGTATGTGCGTATATATGATGAAGCTGACAACTCACGAAGAGCTTATAAAATGTGTAAAAGACTCAGAAATCCCTTTGTCATACACAAATGATCTGCTGCGAGGAGCTGAGGTACTGATGCCTGTACCGCACTGTGATGGGCAACATCGCGACTATGATGAGAAAAAACATTCATTCATTCACACCAGAGTTCGTTTGCAAGCGGACCAAGAACCTTCTTTTCAGCGGCCTCAGTCCACTTGTTTAGTGCGCACCAGGGTTCGGATGGCAGCGTTCCACTTATTCAAATGAACCGCACTAACAGAGCAATTGCACCAGTGTTCGTTTTAATCGAATCAAAAACTCTAAACCTAATCAAACACACCTGAACAAGCTAATCAAGGGCTGTGTCCAAAATCGCCCCTTATAGGGCACTATTTGAGGGGACAGCCATTTGTAGTCTGAAACCATTGTGGACGTTATCGAGTGCACTCATTTAATCCCATAATCCACCACAATAACAAGTGTACACTCGTTAGAGAACACTCAACAGTTAGAGAATACCGATAATGCACTGTTAAGGTTGTGCCGAATCAATTCCCCCGTTCATCCAACCATTTTCCAAACTGCTGGTCCAGTGTTACCTTGGGAAAACCCAGACAACTTCCAGCAAATTTAGATTTGCTCTGAAAGTTAGTCTGGCAAAGAGCTCATTCAAGCCCATTTCCAATCCGTCGAAATCGAGGCACCAATCAGAAACGTTGGGGCGGGCTTTACACGATGACGACAGCGCTGGGATTTTGAAGCAGATTTTGTAGCCTACATTACAAAGATGGATGCCGCCGTCGAACATCACTCATTCGAATCAGCTATCGCGTCTGTTTTAAGCGATTTGGACGTTTCCTTTTTGTTAAAAACCGAGCAAAGAACAACACTCGGAGATGTTTCTGCCGCTCTGCATACGTCATCTCCTTCATCGCTCTGATTGGTTTTAGGTCTATCCGCGACGTCCGTTGGTGACGCCCCTCTGGAAATGATTTGTCTATGACGCTTTGCCAGACAATAACTCAGTTACAACTGAGAATGGTCTGGTTTTAACCAGGCTAGGTCCAATGTGGGTGCAGTGTAATATCATACAGATATATTAAGGTTCATTTATAATTAATATTTATGCATGCTAGTAGTATCCATGACAGAGTTCAAGATAAATATTTTCATTGCTACTGGCGCTGCCAGTTTGCAAGCACAAACTATGCAAAAGTGGCAGCCCTTCCGGCACACTCAGTGTCTGAATTCGCTCACTCATTTTCATTCACTCCTTCAAGTGGACTATATTAGTGGAGTAATGTAGTGAATAGTGAATGAGAGTATAGGAGGGCGATTTCGAACACAGTTAAGGTCTTCAGGATTACTAGAAAGTTACCAGGCAGGTGAGTTTGATAAAGGTCTCTGCAGAAAAGTGGACCTTGAGGGCCTGAGTTGAGAACCCCTGGTTTAGACGAACAGATGGTTTGAAGAAACTATGCACTTAACTTTTAAGGATCAACTTTTTCTTTGAAACTGAATCAAACTTTAGTCATGTAAGAGCTTGTTTCTTGTCTCTGCAGTGGTTATGAAGGGCTGTAGCTCTGAGTGGGTGATAGTGGGCTGCCTCCTACGTGCATTAAATGTTAAAGGTGTGCCAAATGATTGCTCTGACTGAAGACATTAGAAGGAATAGTAATGTAGCCCAACTGTTTGCCTTTGATCTGCTAATGCGAGCTGTCAACGAGAATAATCTCCAGTAAGTTTTCTCTGGAGGCTGGGGCTTGTCGTGAAAAAGCAAGCGCCCCTCCTGTTAAATATTGCAGAGGGCACAGGGGCTGTTGTTATGCTGGGACTGAAAAGACAGATACATGACTGAGAAGTTAAGCTTTATTGTGTCAGCCTCCTGATGTTTCTGCCAATGGTGAATATTCCACTCGATTGTGATGGATGGACTATGACCTTTGACCTTGACTTAAAAACAATCAGCTTTAATATGCTCAGGGGTGTAGGGGTATTGAAGGAGTTGGAAATCTGAAACATATTTATCATAGAAATCATGGGCCTCTACGATAAGTTTTAAAATGCATCGAGGCAATATAACCAACATTTAACGGCTTATTGGAAATACGTGCCTCTATCTACATTTTTGTACCTATACAATTCACTGTAGTTTTTACCCCAATGGGCAGTAAAATACCAACAACTTTTATAATTTTTCACACAAATCATAGGGGAAGATTATCAGTTAATACACTTATTTTTGCGCATTTCATTGCACAATACTATGTTATGACCTCAAACACTTTGCATGATTTGTAAACTAATACATTTTGATGTTGGCATTACATACCAGCTCAATTTTTATGGTATTTCTGGTATTATAAACTTGCTTGGTAGCTCACCTGGCACAGCAGGTACAAAACCTGTAAAACATGAGTGATGATTAAAAAAAAAATTGTAGAAGCAAGCTAAAATGGCGTAGTTGCTCTAGCAAATGCGTTTTTATCTCATGTTTGCTTTGTTTATGGTAGGATTTATTATAGGTGGTATGTTATATTCAAACATGATAAGTATTAACCTTTAGCACCACAGTTCGGACATGTAGGCTAATATAATTAAATGTTAATGTAATTAGATTCACATTAAAGGATAATTCCGGTTTTTAACACTTTGAGTCTATTTTCTAGTTTGTTTTGGATGAACTAGAGTGGTGGACTTAGAAATGTTGACGATGGGTCCTGTCTCGACTTTTTGACTATTTTAGAATCGCCTCTGACCGCTTCAGAGTGGATGTCTATGGGCATACTCAAACTGTCCTTAAAACAACCCTTAACGTTCGTTTTCAAAACTGTGCAACTCACCGAGTGGTTAGTGCTGTTCGTTGATGTTCCAAAACAAGTAGCGTAGCGAAATACAGTTTCTGTCGTGTTTTATTTCCCATTTTTTAAAAGCGCATTGATGTCTGCTGGAGGACTCAGTGCTCGTTGATATTACTGCGCTACCGGAAACGGAAAGAGGTGTCTGTTTACATTTGGTTGTAGTCTTTTCGCTCAGTTCTCCGTCTCTCAGAAGGCTAGCGTGAGCTGAGCAACTGCGGCAAAGTGGTTGTCGCCATCAAGTGGTCGGGAGTGTCTAACGCTTCAGACTCAAATATCCAGCGGAAGTTTATACGCGGTTGTGAGGTATCTGAAAAAATAGTTCCACTATAGCAAATAACACGGATTGAAAGCATACATTGCGCCGATATACACTCACCGGCCACTTTATTAGGTACCCCATGCTAGTAACGGGTTGGACCCCCTTTTGCCTTCAGAACTGCCTCAATTCTTCGTGGCATAGATTCAACAAGGTGCTGGAAGCATTCCTCAGGGAGTTTGGTCCATATTGACATGATGGCATCACACAGTTGCCGCAGATTTGTCGGCTGCACATCCATGATGCGAATCTCCCGTTCCACCACATCCCAAAGATGCTCTATTGGGTTGAGATCTGGTGACTGTGGAGGCCATTTTAGTACAGTGAACTCATTGTCATGTTCAAGAAACCAATTTGAAATGATTAGAGCTTTGTGACATGGTGGAAGTAGCCATCAGAGGATGGGTACATGGTGGCCATAAAGGGATGGACATGGTCAGAAACAATGCTCAGGTAGGCCGTGGCATTTAAACGATGCCCAATTGGCACTAAGGGGCCTAAAGTGTGCCAGGAAAACATCCCCCACACCATTACACCACCACCACCAGCCTGCACAGTGGTAACAAGGCATGATGGTTCCATGTTCTCATTCTGTTTACGCCAAATTCTGACTCTAACATCTGAATGTCTCAACAGAAATCGAGACTCATCAGACCAGGCAACATTTTTCCAGTCTTCAACTGTTCAATTTTGGTGAGCTCTTGCAAATTGTAGCCTCTTTTTCCTATTTGTAGTGGAGATGAGTGGTACCCGGTGGAGTCTTCTGCTGTTGTAGCCCATCCGCCTCAAGGTTGTGCGTGTTGTGGCTTCACAAATGCTTTGCTGCATACCTCGGTTGTAACGAGTGGTTATTTCAGTCACTGTTGCCCTTCTATCAGCTCGAACCAGTCTGGCCATTCTCCTCTGACCTCTGGCATCAACAAGGCATTTCCGCCCACAGAACTGCCGCTCACTGGATGTTTTTTCTTTTTCGGACCATTCTCTGTAAACCCTAGAGATGGTTGTGCGTGAAAATCCCAGTAGATTAGCAGTTTCTGAAATACTCAGACCAGCCCTTCTGGCACCAACAACCATGCCACGTTCAAAGTCACTCAAATCACCTTTCTTCCCCATACTGATGCTCGGTTTGAACTGCAGGAGATTGTCTTGACCATGTCTACATGCCTAAATGCACTGAGTTGCCGCCATGTGATTGGCTGCTTAGAAATTAAGTGTTAACGAGCAGTTGGACAGGTGTACCTAATAAAGTGGCCGGTGAGTGTATTTGTTTTTAATCATCAACGAACACCACTAACCACTCGGTGAGTTGCACAGTTTTGAAAACGAACGTTAAGGGTTGTTTTAAGGACAGTTTGAGTATGCCCATAGACATCCACTCTGAAGCGGTCAGAGGCGATTCTAAAATAGTAAAAAAGTCGAGACAGGACCCATCGTCAACATTTCTAAGTCCACCACTCTAGTTCATTCAAAACAAACTAGAAAATAGACTCAAAGTGTTAACTACCGGAATTATCCTTTAATTTGTTTCAGATAAAACTGAGCATGATGTCGCCGTTGTTCTCTACGTCACAAATAGGTTGTAACCAATCCGGTCAATGTGCGGATGGGCTTTAGCAAATCATTAACTATCCTGGTATTATATGAAAAATCGGGTATATTTAGCAATAGCGGGTGAATTATGTATATGATATATATTATGATGCCATGATGAACTATATGCCTTTCTCCACTGACGTTCTGAGTTGTTCAAAGCGTTTCTATGGATGCTGATTTTTAGAAGGCAGCTGTCTGACTCTTAGATGGCGAATGGGAACATGGTTTGTGTAACATTAGCAACACATTATTAGCTGTTTGATAACATAGTCAAGCCAAAGGCTAATCATATTAATTACCGTTATGTGTCTGACGTTGTAAAGAGCGATACATAATACCAAAGTCCTTTTAGGCAAGTCATGTCTCCTATCTAAATGAATGGGCAGAGACCCAGAACTGCACTTTCACTGGTCACCGGGACATAAAAACTGCATGTATACAAACACTAATAAAATATGATAAAAATCGCTGAAAAAGTGTGATGACTTTGCCCCAAAATAAGGTTTAAAACGCCTTTTTCCCCCACAGGTTATAATTTTACTGCGCATGCGCAAGGGTTCTCTCGCTCTCTGTCGTGCGCGTGCTACTGCTCGCTCGCTCTAGATTCCGGGAGATTTGAACTAATAGCTGGGTTTCAGTCACGTGATTATGATGACGCGCGAAATTCAGATGGAGGGCAGGGAGTGAAGAGCGCAATGGACGAGATGGAGGAAAGTCCGTACTGTACTACTTTTCACACTATTTTACAAGAGAAAGATATAAACAAAAAATCAAACATGTTGGACGTGATCCTTACGTTATTAAGAGGAGCGATTTTCAACTGAATTGAAAGATTTTCCAGCCATCGAGGCGGTAGATATCAGCAACTACCTCGTCTTACAGACATACTTTGACTTTACAAAGTTCGTAAACGTTACACGTTAACTTACACGTTACACAAACATAGCCACTTAAGTTGTATTAACTCACCTTTGACGAAGTGATCACGGCACACACGGGCATTTTCCCATTCGGCTCCTCCCGACCGCAGACGTAGGTTTGCAAGCCGTTTTCCCGGAGTTTTTCGGTCAATTTCTTGCATTTCCCCCCTTATGAACAACAACTTTTGGTACACGATAAAAACTCCTCGTGGTTTGATCGATTTAAGTAACCATAAACGACGCAAAACATAGGCATTTTGAGTTTGTTATAGTGCTTTCTAAATACAGCAAATCACTTCCTGCCCTCCATTTGCATTTCGCGCCATGGCAACGCAGTGGCGTGACGTCATATGAAAACAAACTCCGGAAAAACGGCTTGCAAACCTACGTCTGCGGTCGGGAGGAGCCGAATGGGAAAATACCCGTGTGTGCAGTGATCACTTCGTCAAAGGTGAGTTAATGCAACTTAAGTGGCTATGTTTGTGTAACGTTTCCGAACTTTGTAAAGTCAAAGTATGTCTGTAAGACGAGGTAGTTGCTGATATCTACCGCCTCGATAGCAGGAAAATCTTTAAATTCAGTTGAAAAATCGCTCCTCTTCATAACGTAAGGATCACGTCCAACATATGTTTGATTTTTTGTTTATTTCTTTCTCTTGTAATAGCGTGTAAAGTAGTACAGTACGGACTTTCCTCCATCTCGTCCATTGCGCTCTTCACTCCCTGCCCTCCATCTGAATTTCGCGCGTCATCATAATCACGTGACTGAAACCCAGCTATTTGCGGTCATCAGGGAGCCGCTATCAATCTGCGGGAGACTCCCGGAACTTCCGGGAGACTTGGGATGTCAAGTCAAGTCAAGTCATCTTCATTTATATAGCGCTTTTAACTAGGGCTGTTTTCGACTAAGGATTTTCATAGTCGAATCTGATTCGTTAGATTTTGCCATAGTCGACTGATAGTCGAGCCTTTTTTTCTTTTTTTTTTTAGATAGCAGCTAGACGTTCGGTTGAATAACTGTTCGTCTGTTATAGGACAACTCGCTCTACGTTTATTTAAAATGAACAGCAAGACAACTAGAAGTGAATGTGCTTTCCATTAAATGAATCCTTAACACACACAAAAAAAACGTTGCAATGAACGTGCTTTGTTTTAAATAAATCACACACAGTAAATAAAAACTTAACAACAAAACTTTGCAATGAACTTTGCAATTTAGACGCGCAAACTGCGTGTCGGTGCGGTGAGACGTATAGCCTACATGCTCGGGCAGATTCAGCTTGAAGTCGTTCATCCTCGGATGCGGCGTCGCGCGCGCTGTTACAAAAAAAGCTGTGCACACAGCCAAGCGAAATGGGGTCTTGCCGGGCTTGCGCACCCAACGCGTCATTTTTTTGCCGTCCGCACCTTCGCGCTCGTGCGGACGCGTCGAGTATAAACAGGCTTTCTCCGTGTCAGCGCGCGCTCTGATCGGTAAAGGTGCACAGACCTCTCCCGAATCATCTCCAGCAGTAGCAGCCTCCGATCGCACCACTAACTCCGCCTCCGTTTCCCTCGTAAGATGATATTAGTATTTAAACATTCTCTATGATTAAAAATGTTTGTAAAAAATATTTTAATAGCACGGTTTTGGCGGTTATAGAGTTCTAATGACGGTGTTCACCTATAAGCGTCGGTCTCACGGTTATATAACGTCACACCCCTCATAACACTTGCCTACTATTCGACTATGAGGTTCATAGTCGAATCAGACCTCTCCGAATCGAATCGTCGAATCCTCGACTATTAGAAGTCAGCCCTACTTTTAACAATGGAGATTGTTTCAAAGCAGCTTTACAGAGATAAACATACAATTTACGGTAACAGAGATTGTTTTGGCTTTATAGCGATTTTTGAATAATGTTATTTCCAGCTAAAGTTGGTTTTGATTGATTCACTTCCCGCAAAAGTATCATTTGTTATTACATTAGGGGCCACTAAGACGACGGCGTTCTCTCTAAACAGACTTTAAACACGAACCTGTGACCGGATGGCGTTCACATGCGCATTAAAAATTGATTCTATAGTTAAATTCTATAGTTAAATTCGTTTGAATATGTGTGCGCAGGTTTGTAATTTCCCAACAAACCATGCCTAAACAAACTACTTGTCTTGCCTATAAATTTGATACAGAATTTTATTTTATCACTTCGAGGTACGCAAACCGGATTTCCAACAACGCTTTATCTGTAGAGTGGGAAAGGGATCCTCCATAGGGAGAGGATAGTTGACACTTCAGCACTGCATTGTCATCGGGTCCAGGCGAAACTCCTTCGTCAGATCTGGATACGGCCTGGATCCGGCAGGCTGCGGGAAAACCTCGGGATAAACAAAGACACTAAAGTTAGCGTAGATGCCATTCTTCTTATGATGTAACGAGTACATCAAGATTTAAGGGAAGTGTTCCCAGTTCCGGCTGACCTAATCTATGCAGCCTAACATTGAATTATCGAAGTCTATAATGTATTATGTGTATGCTAGGTCAAAGAGATGTGTTTTTAGTCTAGCTTTGAACTGACAGAGTGTGTCTGCTTCCCGGACAATGGTAGGAAGACTATTCCAAAGTTTTGGTGCTAAATAGGAAAAGGATCTACCGCCAGCAGTCGATTTTGATATTCTAGGTATTATCAACTGGCCGGAATTTTGAGATCGCAATAGACGTGAAGGACAATAATGTTTTAAAAGCTCACTCAAGTACTGCGGAGCTAAGCCATTTAGTGCTTTGTAAGTAATCAACAATATTTTAAAATTTATACGATGTTTAATAGGCAGCCAATGCAGTGTTGACAGAACCGGGCTAATATGGTCATATTTCCTGGTTCTGGTAAGAACTCGAGCTGCTGCGTTTTGAACTAGCTGTAGTTTATTTATTAAGCGTGCAGGGCAACCACCCAGTAGAGCATTACAATAATCTAGCCTTGATATCATGAACGCATGAACTAATTGTTCTGCATTTGTTAATGAGAGCATATGGCGTAATTTAGATATGTTTTTAAGATGGAAAAATGCGGTTTTACAGATACTAGACACGTGACTTTCAAATGAAAGATTGGTATCAAAGAGCACACCCAGGTTCCTAACCGACGACGAAGACTTAACAGAGCAGCCATCAAGTGTTAGACAGTATTCTAGGTTATTACGTGTGGAAGTTTTTTGTCCAATAATTAGAATCTCTGTTTTTTCAGAATTTAGTAGTAGGAAATTACTAGTCATCCAATTTTTTATATCGGCTATGCATTCCGTTAATTTTGTGAATTGGTAAGTTTCGTCGGGGCGTGAAGAAATATACAGCTGAGTATCATCGGCATAACAGTGAAAACTAATTCCATGTTCCCTAATGATATCTCCTAATGGTAGCATGTACAGAGTGAACAGCAACGGTCCTAGTACTGAGCCTTGTGGTACGCCATACTGAACTTGTGATCGATAAGACATATCTTCATTTACTGCTACAAACTGATAACGGTCAGATAAGTATGATTTAAACCATGCTAGTGCAACTCCACTAATGCCAACATAATTTTCGAGTCTATTTAAAAGAATGTTGTGGTCAATAGTATCAAATGCAGCACTAAGATCATGTCTGATATTTACACAACTAACACATCAAATCTGCCGCCTTTTCAAACAGTAACATATTTTCCGCTGTCGCAAACCTCAACTGTGCGCATTCGTCAGTGGAACCAGACGATAGGCTTAAATGTTTTCCGGCTTGACTGTTAAAAGCAGACGATTGGCTTTCCAGCGGGAGGGGCGGGACATGTGCATACAACCGCCATCTTTGGCGTTACGGGTTTTCCCTATATAGTTGTATTAAGGATTGGGGAAGTGGCATGTCTCTATATAAATAGTCTCTGATAATACTCATTACCATTCTGATACATCGACTTGTAGACGAGCCTGTATAATTCACTCTTCCTCTTCATCTTCTTCCTCTGAATCTGAAAGCCTTCAGTTTCTGGTTCAAACATATATGGCTGGATTAAACCAGTATTTCCACTTGTCATTGTGCAGCGTTTACTTCAGTAAAGTTGAGCTATTGGATCTCTGAGTGTGAGTGAGTGGAGGCGGGCTAATTTGCATATTCATGCAATCGCATGTACTAAATGTTTAAGGCATGAAAACTTTTAAATATGTAATTTGGGTGATTTAAAGATTAGTTTTAAGGGATCAAATTATTGACTACAGGGGGATTTTAACAAATTAACTATATTTTGTGATAATGTGGACAAATAAAGTTATACTAACAACTATATCTTATAAAGTGTTATCTATTTTACTTAATAAATGAACATCACAAACATAATTATATCTATTAATTAAATGGTTACTGTTTTATTTTTAAATTGGCCAAAAAACTGTTTGTGGTTCTACAAACAGGCAACATTTTCAAAGTGAGATTTATAGAAGCTGCATGACAGTTGAGACGGCCTTATATACACTTTGAAAAAGAGTAAGTAATGAACACAAAAATTATATTACATGCATATTTGTCGCATCTCTTGGTGCTGTGTTTATTAGTCTCGTTTTGTCTCATTACACTCAGCTCTTGCCCAGACTCCCTTGAGCCTTGAGTGTGATAACGAGAGAAACATATTCTGAGACATAAACTACCAGTAATCACTTTTATAATTTCCTGTATGATCTTGAATAAATCTGCCTTTTGGGTTTTAGAAATATCTAATACAATGGAGACAAGTTTTTAGATGTCCTATTTTTATTATTATTTAAGAGTAAATATAATAGAAATGTAAAGCATGCCATTTCTTTTCATTTTAGCAGATTATTCGTTTTTGAAAATCCAGTTTTAGTGATTGACTCCGGATATCTTGTTTAAAAGCTACAGGAATGAGCTTTATTAAACAGCTTTATCAATAACTGATAGCCTGTTAATATTTGCTCTTTGTTTACTCTTTGAGAAACATTATATTTTGTGGAGGTAATTTGGTGAATTAATGATCTAAACAAATCCTGATTGTTACACAAGCTTGTTCAGTCTGAGATGACTGATTTTCTTTAGATTGTACTCGTGAAAACTTTTTACTTATTATTAGTGTTGAACACAGCACAACTGCTGCTATACTGTGTGTACTAACTGACTCTTCTCTCACCATTTAAGTCTTAATTATTCCTAATATTTAATGGATTATTTATGACCACAAAAGTATTAAACGCTAGTGAATATTTCTAGATAACAAGTGCAGGAGTGTGTGAGTTTAGCTTTTCACAATAGCCCAAGGCTGACCTACAGTTAAGCTCGGCGTAAGAGACTTGTGCTTGTTTTCACTGGAGTTACTCCATCCAGTGCTTCCTCCTGGGAAAAAGACCTGCCAAGACACTTAACCTTAAGCAACTTTCCAGCAGCTAGATGACACTTAACTCTCATAAACAGCTCTCACACACACACATAAGACACGGCATGTGTGTGTAAATTGAGAGGAGATCCAGAGTATGTGTTTATAAAACCTTTGGGAATATATTAATGAATGTATAACGGAAAAATGCCAAGGTGAGGTAATCATGATGAGCTGCCAGCAAGGAGAAGCACCACAACTCAAGACTTGCTTATATACATGTATTACAGTTATTTGAAATAACAAGCCACAAAATGTTCAGCTATACACTAAGGGCATGACTGCCGTTTTCTCTGGAAGTGTTGACCTCCTCTTACTCAAACTGAAAACTGAGAGTTTGCAATGTTATGTTTGGTGGTGAATGTAGAATTCAGAGGCTATTGACCTCAGTCTGATCACCAATGCTCAGATCTGAGAAAGACAAATTAGTTCATTTTGTGCTAGCCATACCAGGACTTGATGCTTTGATGAGTGATATTTTCTTTTTTTATATGGAATGCATTTATTATATGTAAATATTCATTTGTGACATGTACTGCAGTATATGCTATTTTGCCCTACTTGTGGACAACATGGTTTTTTTTTTTCTTGCAAAAGAACTGCATAGGATTCTCCCTTTAGGGGATTTTCTGTAGAGTCTTGTGAACTTCTGTGAAGTGTTTGGAAAGTTTGAGTTTGCTGTTGTTCAGCTATTAAGGCTAAGCACTAAATGAATTTCATATTGTTGCATGTTCTATTAGCTTTGTGGCTAGGGAAATACCCATAAGCGATTTTGAATAATTTAATTTAGCGGTTTAGCTCAAAGCATGGTGACTTGTGGGGATGTGTAAATAATTGCTTATTAGAATTCATAACAGCTTTAGGTCTATTTAGTGCTTTTGATGTGCTGTTGAAGTAGTTTTGTTTAGTGTTTAACATTCCCTTGTAGCATTTTAATGTAGCTTTTGGTCACTATACCATAACAATATATATATATATATATATATTGTTAATGGAAAAACTGCAGCTGACAAAAGTCTCCAACACTGTACTACTGTATGCTAATAAGGCTAATGTTAGCCTATACTGCTTATGCTAACTGACATTAGCATGTTTAATTTGATGTTTCTGGGAGGCATCATGTAAAGCTGTTGAATTTGCACAATATTAAGGAGAACTAAATTATTGTTTGGTTGTCTATAAATCTTCTAACTTAAACTACATCTTCAAGAAAGTTCAAGTAAAACTACATTTTTAAGTTTTCCACAACTAAAGGCTCATTCACACCAAATATGACAATTATGATAACTACGACTACAAAAGTTTATCAATCATTTTAATTCTATTAGAATTATTATAGAAGTAAAATAATGCCAAATGTTTTACCTTGCTTGCATTTTAATGCATTGTATTTTTAGTGCTTGCATTTTTATGGGCTGAAATTCAGCATGGTTGAATATTTAAGATGTGAATATTTCAATTCAAAACATTTCAAACACATTTTCATTATTAAAAATTAAATAATCCATATTCACCTTTCAAATTTCACTTCCAAAATATTCAAACTGTTTAAAACCTATAATATTCAACAGGCAATTTTCGGTCCATTTTTATTTCGCTTTGCAAATTCGCTTCCACAGTTCAGTGGTTCAAATTCTACAGTAAATTCAACGTTGACATCCAGGAACCAGAGGTGGGAGTAAGTCACTAAATGCAAGTCTCAAGTCAAGTCCAAGTCTTAACATTGCAAGTCAAAGTCAAGTCAAGTCATTCTGTTGTAAGGGTCAAGTCAAGTCAAGTCATACTCTTTGTCAAGTCAAGTCAAGTCAAGTCAAGTCCCAACTTAGTCATCAAGTCATACCAAGTCGCACACATGCTAGTTTTACACATTTTTTAACTCTGGGACTTTTATTACTTATTTAGTCACAGAGGGCTGATGGGTTACAAAAATAAATAAATAAACTTGTGTGTAATAAATAAAATATCATTAAGAAGCACTTTAAATGCTCTAAAATAAAACTAAATTAAATGAACACACGTAAACAAGAATTAATAAAACGTTTCCCATTTTGTAAAAAAAACAACTAAAAAGATATAAACTAAACTAAACTAAAAAGACTATAACTAAAAAGATCTAAATTAGTAGCTACTGTATGCCAAAGTTTGTATGTTCCTACTCTAAATATCCAAGTGATTTGATCCCATAACACAAAATATTAAATGGAAATTTTAAGAAAACAAATCTAATCATTTGAATGATTTAAACCCGACTATTTTTTAATAGGTGGGTCGTTATAACTGACGTTCTCTATATTACTTTCTCCCGCCCGCAACATTTATGTTTTGTCCCGCTCCCGTCCGCAAAATAGCTATAGACTTTTTTTCTGTACCTCCAAATACTTTCAAGTTAGCCTACGTGTCGCCACCATACACATCAGCTTAAATGCTACTAATAAATTATTTGTTGTTAAAGCATTAACACACAAACCACTGTTATAACATAAAAGCAAGCAGCTCCTGCGTGCATGGTTTGGCATGACTGTAAAGTGCGCTCCCTTAATAATTCCTAAAAAGCTGACATCAGTTCATCGCGATCTCACACATCTCTGTTATTATCAATGAATCTTTCATAATATCTACACTTTGTTTGTTATAATTAGAGGATTTGCCAGCATACAGAATTCAGCACTGAACAAAAAGTCAGTTTTGAGCGGTGAGGGGAGTCTATCGTAAATGCTTCTGATTGGCCATTGCGTTCCTAGAAATCAACACATATGTCTGTGATTGGCTACATCGCTCAACGCTGCAAACATGTTATAAATAGAAACTCTGGCCTGTAAATCGTTTTTATTTTGTTTTAGCTGTTCTTATTGCTTTTCTGCAACATATGAATAAAAATGTATTCGTTTTTATGTTTTATTCATAGATATTTCTAGTTTGCGGGAGTCCCGCGAATCGTTTTATTCTCCCTCAACCCGCACACACAGTGAGTGCATTACCCCCCGCGCTCCCTCATAATATATAAAAAAAATCACAATAATTGAAAAAAAAATTTTTCCCACAAGTCATTTCAAGTAAATAGGCACAAGTCCGAGTCAAGTCTAAAGTCACAAGGAGCAAGTCTAAAGTCAAGTCGAGTCTTTTCAGAGATCTAGTCAAGTAGCTAAGTCTCAAGTCCAGAAAATTGCCACTCGAGTCAAGTCATATGACTCGAGTCTCCCACCTCTGCCAGGAACTGCTGGAAAAGCAGTAGATTACAGAGCAAACTCTTCATCTGCTGTTAGTCCTCCTCACCAGCAGGGGGTGCAAGCCATGCATTCATAAAAACTCATTCACGTTGATATTTTGCGAACAGTGACCATTTAGGAGCCGCCCCTTAAAAACGGATCATTTCAGACAGACAAACTTAACATTATAAGTGAACCTCAAGGAACATAAAAAAATGATTTTAAAAAATCGTTCACACTTACATTAAACAGAATGTTATCGTCCATTGTTGTGGACACTAATACAATTATTGTTATAGTTATCATTATAGTTGTCTTTCATGGTGTAAACTGGCCTTAAGACCGATGTATTAATTAGTTAATTTGATAAAAACCTGTGGAAGTAGTTACTAAAAACTGATACATTTGAATCAATCAAAAAATCCTTATATCCAAATATTAAGAATACCATTTGGAAGCGATCTTTTAAATGAAAATAGAGATCTCGTAAATGTTTCTTAACAGAACAGAAGCATTTCTGCCACAGCTGAGACATTGATTCAGAGCTTTTAGCTGGAGTGTTGTTCTCTAGTGGACTTTAGGGTTTAGCCTCATAACGGCACTCATTCGAACCCGTTCGATTCGGCTTTTGAAACGCGAGCTGTGATATTGCTTCCCTCCTCTTCAGCGGCACCTCTGCAGATGATGGCACTTGCAACAGAAGCCCTGCCAACCCCAGACTGTGACACATCCAGCGCAAAGCGATGCAGCTCAGATGGTCAAGGTTCTTGGTGCTTACAGGATACCTTTTTTGTGTCCACTGAAAAGCACGCTTTGTCGGAGAGATGTCATTGACGGCGGTGTCTTCCCAGAGGTTATGAGTAATTCATTAAAGGCTGTTTAATGGACGCCCGCTGTGGCCCTGAGTGATTTAGAACCTCAGACTCTCATTCTTGGTAATAGCGGCAGAATGGGATGACTTTACGGCCCATTACTATTCTGCTCCCTTTATATTGCTATAGGGGTAGATATCAAGGCCAAATATTAAAGTTAGTTATCAGGCCAAGGAAGGAGCCGCGTTTCGATGGGGTAATCATGGCATCATTTCGATTTTTGACAAGAACTTCGTAGCACTTAAAGGGAGTCTCGCTAGCACCCGAAGAGACCTATAAAAATGTATATCGGCTCAGTCATGTAATGCTGCATGTACTGTTCAAATTCACTTTGAGCCTCTGTGAAAACAGCTGATGTTGTTGCACCTCCAGATCATTCAAATAAAAAGCGTTTGGAGTTCTCAAAGTCACATGACAGGTAGTGAGTTTGGGGTTATATTGTCACTGTTTTGTTGTTAAATATCATTTTTAACTGCGTGTCTACTGAAAATAAAATGTTGGGCAGTTACTTTAAAACGGTAACTTGCTAAGCTACACTACCAGTCAAACGTTTTGGATCGGTACGATTTTTAATGTTTTTAAAAGAAGTCTCTTCTGCTCACCAAGGCTGCATTTATTTGATTAAAAATACAAAAAAACTGTAATATTGTGAAATAGTATTGTGAATATATAGTAAAGTGTAATTTATTCCTATGATTCAAACTGACTTTTCTTCATTACTCCAGTTTTCAGTGTCACATGATTCTTCAGAATGATGATTTGATGCTCATGAAACATTTCTCAATGTTGAAAACAGTTATTTACATTTTTTTATTTCAGGATTATTTGATGAATAGAAAGTTCAAAAGAACAGCATTTATCTGAAACAAATCTTTTGTAACATCAAACACTACTGTTCAAAGGTTTGGGGTCAGTAAGAATGTAACATTTTATAATAAAAAAATAAATAAAAAAACCCAATACTTTTATTCATCAGGGATTGATTAAATTGATCAAAAGTTACAGTAAAGACATTTATAACATTACAAAATATTCTATTTCAAATAAATGCTGTTCTTTTCAACTTACTATTCATCAAATAATCCTGAAAAAAAATTGTACACAACTGTTTTCAACATGTTTTTTGAGCATCAAATCCACATATTAAAATGATTTCTGAAGGATCATGTGACACTGAAGACTGGAGTAATGATGCTGAAAATTCAGCTTTGATATATCAGGGATAAATTACATTTTAAAATATATTAAAATAGAAAACCTTTATTTTAAATTGTCATAATATTGAACAAAATTAATGTTTTATTTATTTATTTATTTATTTATTTATTTTTTATCAAATAAATGCAGCTTTGGTGAACAGAAGAGACTTCTTTTAAAAACATCAAAAATCGTACCGATCTAAAACGTTTGACTAGAGCGTAAAGTTACAACAGCAACCCTTTTAAAGATTTAAAAATAAGTCAATTCTACTGAAAACTTACTGACCCCAAACATGTTTAATATGTAGTTTTAATAATAGAAAAAAAGAAAGAAAAAAGAAACATTTACATTTACATACAGGGTTGTGTTTGTATTTGTGTTTCTTTGTTGAGGGAGGATGAAATCTGGTAGTGGAAGCAGAAAATGAAGGGTTGGGGACAGACTTCCTTCTGTTCGTGTGAATCTTTAAAGGACGTCACACTGTTCTTCTCAGAACGCCTCAGCATGAGTTTATGTAACTGAGAGCGGATGGGCACAAGCTTGACATTTCAACCATTTGAAATCTAATGCCACTAGCTGTTTCTGGTGAAAGTAATATGACTCTCTTTTCTTTTATCCGGTCCTATCGTGGATGATGTCATTGATTTCCCAACAGGAAATCAAGAGACAATCTTTTATTATATAACTCTTATATTTGTAATGATTGTCTCTGTTAGTTATGAAGGCCTTTAAGGTGGGTCGAAGTTTTATAACATACCGTAATATGCAGTTTTACTCTGTGTTTACCATGACAGATCTGGAATGATTGAAACCGTGTTACAATCATAAGTCAAATTACCATGAACCTCTCAGCAGGGTGACGTAGAATAGTTGTCGTAGGGTGTTTTTACGGAAGATCGGTCAACGTGAATATTTATTGTGATTACTGTGGTTAAAGCGGGCATTTATAGCTTTGCTGTCAGATTTCAGTTATTACCATAAAGACTTCTGAAGGACAGAATCTATTTAGTGTTTTTTTTCATTGCAGGTAGATGAAAGGACAGCTTGTCTCCTTTTTGCTTTTATTCTCTCTCTCTCTCTCTCTCTCTCTCTCTCTCTCTCTCTCTCTCTCTCTCTCTCTCTCTCTCTCTCTCTCTCTCTCTCTCTCTCTCTCTCTCTCTCTCTCTCTCTGTTTTATTTTGTTCTTTAGCTTTTCCCTCAGCCTCCTAGTGTCTCAAAGAAGAGAATAAAGATTGTCTGAGGGAAGTGAAGTGAGTCCTCAACAGGAAGCATGGCTAATTATCAGTTACCAAGAGGTCATTGCAACATTTGACATCTAATGCAGATGTAAAGATCTAGATAATTCAAATTACACAGTCACATGATGACTAAATAAATAAAGAATAAATAAAGTTTTAAATATTTTTTTATTATTTTCATATTTAGAACATATATATTATTATTGTGGTATTTTTTATTTAACTGGTTGTTTTCTGCAATGGATGATTTTTTTAAGCAGAATAAAATAATTATAAAATAGGCATTTGTTCAGTTATTTTAAATACAAATATTTTCAACTGAAATATTTATTTTGTCTTTTTTTCAATTATCTGTTTCCCATTTACATAGTTTTATATAAAATTTACATTTATTTGTCTCAAATATCGTCGTTAAGTATATTCTGACTTCACCCCATGCTGCAATATACATTTCGTTTTACATTCATTTACAGAAATCAGCTGGTTGAATGAAAATTGCTGATGTTATTGGATTTTCAGTTGATATTCTCAATTCATTCAGTTTACGGACGCTCTGAGATAAAGTGAGTTCAGACTGCAGACTAAGCAACGATTGTAATTAATTGTAGTACAATCATAACATAGTACAGACATGATCTTAATTCCATAATGTCCTTAAACATAACAATATTGCTGGCCATAAACTGACAAAGTGCGCGTCCGGTGTGTGATACCTCGAGTTGTCATACGCGGCGCGGCGCTGCGCTTCTCGTCCGGTGTGCGACCCCCTTTAGATTATTGGCAGCATACAAAAACAAACAATGTGACAGCCATGGGCTGAACAATACAAGTTACCGGTAATATCCATCGAGCCTATGAACTTGTTGCCCGAAACACATCAACAAGAAAGAATGAAGGCTACCTGTAAAACAACTGCAATCATGTGATACAAAATGACCCTATTCATCACTATCATCATCACCGCGATCCTCAACTACAAGTTCATTGGCGAATTCCTCCCTCTCGTCGCTCTCCTCCACGTCTCCCTCTCCGGCCTCCGCTAACTCTGCCTGCCTTTCTTGCGCTAACAACTCCCGCCCAGATGCGCAATCTACACCATAGAACTGGCTTAAACAGACGATCTGAATGGTTTTAGAAGATTAAATACAACTATAGACAGTAAAATAAATGGACACAGCGACCCCATAGACTTCAACGGAGAAAAGTGAAGTCAATTAGAAGCACTCACTTGATGTGACGTGAACAACCTGTCTGAGAGTTGTAAGTCTTCTAGTAGCTGTGCCAAAGGAATTTGAATCATTCCCTTCCGAATCTTGCAGAGACTGAGAGCGTGAGTAGGAGCTGTCCATGAGCTAGCAGCAGGATCAACTTTATGACTCTCTGTGGGCTTCTCCCTTGACTTTATGCCTCCACGTCCCCCCGATTTACCGCGAGCTTCTCCACCTGTCTATACGGTAATTTCTCTACTGTGCGACAGAGAGTCGCGTGGTTATGACGCAATCGTTAGCCTATTTTTACAAAAACTGCTTCTACGGGGCCATAACGTAAGATACAAGGTAATGGAGCCTTTTATACATTGTCGTGTTTCTTTAGAAATAAACAATGGACAAATGGAGTCTTTAAACGCCTCAGATGTAAAGTTATTCGCTGTCAAAGTGACGCCAAAATGAATGGGAGTCA
Source organism: Rhinichthys klamathensis goyatoka (assembly GCF_029890125.1). NCBI lineage: Eukaryota > Metazoa > Chordata > Actinopteri > Cypriniformes > Leuciscidae > Rhinichthys > Rhinichthys klamathensis. The sequence continues at coordinate 530,462 of NW_026606604.1, forward strand.
ATGGAATGCTAACAGCAGGTGAAGGCTTGCTAACCAATGGCGGCCCCCAGGGTAGCTTCAGTTTCCGGCTGATGGATTACACCCTTGCATACAACCCGAAACTAAAAAACAGCCTCTATTTGAGACCGGCCTTTATTTATCCAAACCTGTAGCTCCACCAGGCATGTAAAAAAGGCAGGCATCTATTTGGGACTCGGCTATTATTTGAAGTTTTACGGTAGACTAGTTAGTTAGTTTGTAAGTAGCCATGTAATAAAAAAAATAATGTGCAGTCAGCTGGTTTATATTCCCTTCAGGCAGCCTTTAGCAGTATAAAAAAAATTAAACTAATAAAAAAAATTAACTATCAATATGCATTTATTTAGTAAGCTGTAATAATAAATAATAAAATAACAATAATAAAATAATCTGGTATTTAAAAAAAATCAACTCAAATCAATATTTATGTATTTATTTATTTATTTGCAGTGTAATATGACATAATGTGCATTCAGCTGGTTTATATTCCCTTCAGGGTGCCGTCAGTAGTATAATAAAATAATCTGGTATTTAAAAAAATCAACTCATCAATATTTATTTATTTATTTGCAGTGCAATAAGACAATGTACAGTCAGTTGGTTTATATTCCCTTCAGGTAGCCTTTAGCAGTATACAAAAATTAAACTAATTAAAAAAAATCAACTATCAATATTTATTTAGTAAGCTGTGTAATAAGGCACAATGTACAGTCAGCTGTTTTATATTCTCTTCAAGCAATACAAGACCCTTCTGCATCATGTTGTCAGTGGAATATATATGGGGAAAAGAAAATATATATATATATATATTTCCTTTCTTTTCTTCTTCTTCTTCCCTGACACACAAGATATGTTGCTAAAAATAAAATGGGCATAAAATATGTAGTGGGCAGGTAAAAATCTGTGACCGGGCCAGCGAGTTATTGTTAAGCCCTGCCTCACACACATACATTTACACGAATACAACCTTTGTGTACATGACAAGAAGCCCATTCTCTCCCTGCTCGAGTCGCTATGCACAGCAGTTCATCTGTCACCCCTTCTAGAGCAGAAAACATGGAGATTGTAGGTTGGAAGTCATGAAGCGCATTCGTGTGGAATAATGGCTCTCAGATACCTCTACTCCATCTCCGGCAGATCGACCAGCATCAGGGACTGACCGCAGAGAGGAAAACCATGCAAACATTAGCCATTCCTGTGTAGACCGGGGGTGCATGGCTGGAAACATTAGTATAGATGTAAGAGGAAATTGAGACACATGGGAGCCGTCTCTGAATGTGTGCAAGCTCGGACGTATGAAATGAGAGAGTGTTGGGGAGGAAGTAGAAGCGAAGGCCGTTTGCGAAAGAGGATTTATATTCTCCGCACAGATGGACACACGAGCAGCTTTTCTCACGGCATGCTGTGGTCATATTTTACCAAGACGAAAACCTCTGTTTTTGTAGGTGGCACTGGAGATTTGCAGCATCTCCATGGTGAGAGTGTGAGATGTTATACTCTGACACACACACACACACACTGATACATGATGTATTATAAGCAGAGCTGTAGTCTAATCAGTCTCAATCGACCAATTTCAGCAAATTTACCATGTCAGTGCTTGATCATGCCTTATCAAGTCAGCTGTATTTGTACAACTTAAAGAGGACCTATTATGCTTTTTTACATTTTCAACTTTCTTTCTGTTTGAGCATTAAAAAGGTCTGCAAAGTTACAAAACACAAAGTCCAATCAAAAGGGAGTTATTCTCTGATTGTAGTCTTGAGTTTCCTTCTGGGAACATACACATCACAATATGGATTAAGGGGACTTTTCGGATTAAGGGGATTCATAGAGACAGGAACTAAACAGGGCGTTACGATGTGAAAAATAGTTTTTTTTCAGTGAGGTTAAAATGTTAGAACTATAAATGATACCCCCAATTAACCCTTAAAGGAGAACTCCGGCGCAAAATGAACCTCGGGTGTAATAACACATTGGTACAGACTAACAGTCTCGACCAATTGAACCACGAAGGTGAGCGAACAGTACGTGTAGATATTGAAGATAAGATCAATTATATTTATTTTTTTATTTTCTCTGTTGCGTTCAGTGCTTCTCTTATGCGCTCAGTACTTTCTTCCGGAAACAACGGACCATATGAGATTCCAAGTCACAGTTCAGCTCACGTATCACCGTGTTCGTGGTTTGACTGATCGAGACTGTTTTCCAAGTTGGCTCCTGTCTGTATGCGCTAACTGTACTGTCTGTGTAAAGTATCTTCTTATTAAACTGTCTATACACTTACAAAGTTCTCAATGCTTCGGTTTGCATGTAAGGACACTCATTATGCTGCCGTGTTAGTGTGGGGCTAATTTGAGCCTTGTTAATGGTATTAACTAGCGATCTCTTTTTGCTTACTCGATGCCCAATATACTAGCGTTATAAGCTAAACTGTTTTTAGAGATAAAACTCTTTACATTCGATTATCATGAAAACAAATCTCAGGGAACGATTTAGTCTGTACCAATGTGTTATTACACCCGAGGTTCATTTTGCACTGGAGTTCTCCTTTAAATGCATGAATGTTTTGCCAATCATTATTACATATTCGGGTCTTTAGCGACCCTGAACTATATCTAACACGGATGGATATCTACCTGTTGCGATTATAAAACTCTCCTTATATTAGAGTAACAATTACAGAAGAATAAAATAAATCATATTTTGTTACCTTTTGGAGCTTGGAAGGGTTCAGTTTGAGCAGATGTTTTATACCATCATCACTGTCCTCATTAGAGCTCATTTCCCAGTACATTCAGGTATCAGACATTTGGGTGTGAACACTTTTGACTTGGGCCAGTAAGCAACCATCTTGAATGGCAAACAAACACCATTAACAATTTCTTTTTGAAATATAAAAGACTAGTTTATAAGGTCACCACTTGAATTTAGACTTTATTGCTCTTGCGATGGACAAGAAAACACAGTGTGCTGTTACGCTCTCTGGCTTTCATTCTCTGATGTGTCCTCTAAAAATAGTCCTTTTTTGTTAAAACAGGCCAAAACAACCCAACTTCATTGATTTTAGTGTTTTGTCTGCTGAGAAAAGCTGAGGGAGGAGATAACAGCAAGGTTGGCCTTTGATACTTTATAGTGCGATCTGACCAGCAGGTCCCGTTGAGACCGAGCGAACACGTATAGGCTGTAGAGTGTTTTTAAAAGGGTCATTTGAAGGTTTTCTTTTAGGGTCGTGGTTATAAAAGGCTGGTTGTAATCTCTGTTTCTGGCATGACGGAGGTGAGCCTCTCTCTGTCTCTGACTCTTTTCAGTATAGTCTGTGCTCCCTAAAACTCAACCCATACTTTGGGAATTGAGAGGCCGATTAAAGACGTTTTCATGGATCAAATTATGCTGATGGGTTTATAGGATTTTGGAGGTAAAGCAGGTTTGCCGTAATCACCCTACAGATGATTGACTTTCCAGGTCATCTGTAAAAAAAGTAAGAATGAAATTCAATATTTTCTAATAAATGATCAAACTGCTCCATATACTTCACTCCAGGCTCCGCATGGAGATGCTAATCAAACTGTCATAATATATATGAAAATTTATGGAGTGCAGATCAAAGTCAAACCCAGGAAAGGGGATTGTTTTGTAATTAGTCTCCTTCCTTTTGATTTTAATTAAAAACAGCTCAATGCCAAACTCTTTGGAAATCACAATCTGCATAATATATTTGAAAATACATGCTCACTTACACATCTATTTCTGGAATGTTTTGTTTATTTAGAATGTTGTGAATGTTTCTAATTTTAAATTGTGTGTGATTTATTTCTGAATAATATTTTTATTTTATTATTTGTTATTATTTTATGCTCTTTTAATGTATTTTTTTTGTATCACACTGTCGTTGTCTTTTTTTAGTTAATTTAGTCTTTTATTTATTTATTCTATTGATTTTATGATGTAAATAAAAACGTAATTTTTATGTTTATATTTTTATTTAATTTGGATATATTGTAATTTAGTTTCTCTTAAGTTAAGTCGACTTAATATTTACTTTAGTTTTCTATTTCAGTTAAAAAAAGTTTTAGTTTTTGTTTACAAAAATAACACTGTTAAAATCTTCTTCTTCTTTTTTTAATTAGGAAGGAAATTGGGAAAAGTACCTGTTTAGTCAGAGAGAACCTGAACTGTCATAAATCATTTGATCTGAAATCCGGACCTTCCCGCCCAGGGTGATGATAAAAACAAATGAAATTGGGGAATCGATACAATGCCGTTGGTTAGCCCAAGTAGCTCTGAGATTTTGGTCAATGCCATTAGCTTGCATGGGTGTAGGACACAACAGGACAAATACTAGTTATAACAGACAAAATAAACTAACCGAAATTACATGTCATTATTTTGTGGCACATCAAATCTGGGGGAAGGTGTCGTAGATGCAATTACTTACGCACAAATGGCCTTCCCACTGCACAAAAAGCTTCTTTTGAGGTCTTGAAAGATGTCAGGTCTCTTAATGGAACAATGCCTGACAAAGCGTCCTGCTCTGCATTCTCATTTGCATATCAGAATGACTGTGAGCGTGCAGGGATAGAGCTTCAATTCCATCAAAAATCGGCTGACAGGTTTTGTTCAGATCAGGAAAGAGCAGACTCTCTCTCTCACTCTCGCAGCGCGATGACAGTAATTCAAACTGGGCTAAATGCAATCCCACATTATGCTCTCTGTTAAGGTAAAGTGAGCATGACTCAGCAGGTTTTTAAGCACACCATAACTCTGATTGTTAGAGCGTCTGGGAAGCGGGCAGAGCTTTTTAATATTAAGCTGTCAAACGGATAGAGGGGCGAATCCCCAGCAAGAATGACTTCAGACGGACTCGTGCTTGTAGGAGTCCCAGAAGTGTCTTTTCCCATTTCGCTAATGTGCTCCTTAGCCCTGTGAGAGACAACTTCGTTGCTGTGAATTTTAATGATGCTTTTAGGGGTTGGGAAATGTGTAAAGACGGGGGGAAAAAACACGCCATCTGAGATGCTGTTAGACGGGATCAAAAAAAACAGTGGATGTCAAAAGGCAGTAGAGGAATCTGAGCCTTGGGCTGAAGAAAATCCTTTGAAATTACAAATATGGGCTGGTTTGCGCGTCTGTGTGCGCAAGCTTTGGAGGTGTTAGTGGTTTTGTGAGTTTAAAGAAACGGAACAGAGCCCCTTTTATCCGGTTCAAGACATTTAAAACAATCACTGGAGTCCTCCTTTCATAAAAGCACTTTGAATGACATTGACGTCCCAGAGTAAATAGTCAAGTCTAGGAGCTGCTTTAGGCCTTTAGATTTGGAAAGGTTCAGAACATTCCCATCTGCCAATCATGATGTCTTTTCATTTCATTGTGATGTCATCACTTGGAAGTAATGAGGTGGATTAGCCAAAAACACATCCATCTCATGCCTCATTTCGAATGCTGCTTTTGTCGGCCACATACGTCATTAAGGCTGCTTCATTTCCGTGATCACTACATTCCAAAGGCATGAAGAAATTACAACAATTTACGCTTCACTGGGAAAAAACGTCAATTTTATGATTATTTTTCCAAAATAAGACATCCTTTAAGATGCTCAAAAACAGCCTGACGGCTAACCGTCGGTCGGATTAGTTTGGGATGATTCAGCATGTTAAATAAGTGTCAATCCGTCGGTGAGAAAGAGCACTCTGATTGGCTGTTCAGCTTAGCGAACGAGTCAGTGCACGAGAATAAAAGCGAAGGTGTTGAAAGCAAGTCAAGACTGTACAGACAGAAGGCTGTTATCATTTTACATCATCTTATAAGCATTCGAATGCACAAATATTTTCATAATAACATGAGCCGAGTGGAATAAAGAAAGTGATCAGCATGATTGATATTCAAAATGGTAAGCAAGCGCTGCTTTGTTTATGGATTGTATATCTGCAGTCCTAGTTTCGGTTCCCCTTTTTGAATGATGGAAATAGAGTATTGATACCTGCTGATATATTTACTTACACGCTGGCGCAGAACGCACATGCTAGTTGACAGTCGCCTTTAGGCCTTTTGGTGTGTTCAAGCGCAGCTTTTTGCCTCAGACGACTTTAGAGGTTGTAAAGTTTGGGATCAGTAAGATTTATTTTCAGATAAATGCTGTTCTTTTTAACTTTCTTTTTTAATCTTGGAAAAAAAAATGTATCACGGTTTCCACCAAAATGTTGTAATGATAATTATTGCATATTTTCTGAAAGATCATGTGACACTGAAACCGGGAGTAATGGCTGCTGAAAATTAAGCTTTGCCTTTGCATTTGTACAGAGCCGGACAGTAACGGAGTACATTTACTTGAGTACAGTACTTAAGTACAATTTTGAGGGATCTGTACTTTACTCGAGTATCATTTTTGGGGAGTACTCATGACTTTACTCAAGTACATTTGAGAGGCAAATATTGTACTCTTTACTCCAATACATTTCTATCCATAACCGTGAGTACACGAGTAAAAAAAAAAAAAAAAAATCTCGGAAACCCTCAATTTGTTGTTTCCCTCTCAAACGTGATTGGATTGTGCAGGCCCCACTGATTGTGACAGCCTATCAGCAATCACTTTCAGCTTTCCGCCAAAGTCAACTCCATGGTCAGATTTTATATTACACATTAATGTAAGCCAAGCATTTGGTTTGATGTTCTTGAGTATGTGGTGTGTTTAACACAGTCAGGTTCAAATGTGGCAGTGGCGTAGCCACGAGGGATTTCTGATTTCTTAAAAAAAAAAACTTTAGGAGGCAAAATATATTTTTACTGATTATGTGAATTACACTGCGCAAACCAAAGTAGGCTACTACCCAGCGAATGAAGAAGGGTTGGCGCTCAGTCTCCAGAGTACATAAAATATTCATTTTGTTTTATTTTATTTTTCCGGTTTGCATTTATGAGGAAAAAACAATGTTATGGACGTGTTCTCCGTTACGGACGTGAGCGCTCTGAAAGCGGCATAAAAAATGCTTTAAAACTTTCACAGAGACCTCAAACAGAAAACACAAAACCTTTCTTTAACCTGAATTTCGTTTTGATTTAATTGTATCTTAATTTTAATCAATGTTTCATCAACCAATTGCCTGGGTTTAATAAATAAGAAGTAAATAGCAGACGATAGATAAGAAACGGAGGCGCCGGCCTGTGAACTGGATCTCGTCTCATAAATGAACCGAAACTGAGTGTATAAGGTAGCCTACTTGCCTCTCACAGACATGTCTACTTTTAAACAGAAAAAATCAAAACGAAAGAAAACAGACTACAGACTGCTTATGTAATCCGTATGAAATGTGCATTTCTCTCTGGCGCGTTCACTACTGAAGATCGCGAGTCAGCATCGTCAACTTCATCTAGCCGACACTGACAAAGAAAACACTTGTTTATTAACAAGTGTTTATTAATAAACAATTAAAATATCTCCTTGCTATATTTTACATATTCATAATCATTCCTTTTGCCGGTTCTTTGTGACAGCTTTTAGGTGCTTTATTGGCAGCGCCACCCTTACATGTGGTGAGTGTGTGTGTGTGTGTGTGTGTGTGTGTGTGTGTGTGTGTGTGTGTTGTCCCCGCATTTAAAGATGGGACCCCCCAAAAATGTAATTAAATTAAATAAAGCAACATGGTAAAAAGATGAAAATGACTTGATTTTACTTTCAATTCCTTTTACATTCTCCAAGGTATTAACATTAACATTTTTCATAACTCCATGTAGGACGTTTCTGTGCATTAATGTAAGCACTGTGGCAGTAGATTAGTAATGCAATATTTAGAAAATCTACTCTTGTACTCTTGATACTCAAGTACTTTTAAAAACAAGTACTTTAGTACTTTTACTTAAGTAGACATCTGAATGTAGTACTTTTACTTGTACTTGAGTAAAATTTAGCAAGGGGTATCTGTACTTTTACTCAAGTAACAAAGCTCTGTACTCTGTCCGCCTCTGCATTTGTAATTATATTAAGATAGAAAAATCAAATCAAATTGTATCAATTAAATGCAGTCTTGGTGAGCATTGGAGACTTCCTTCAAAAACATAAAAAAAAAACGTTCTGACCACAAACTTTTGAACAATGCCTTAGTAGCTAAACGTCTTGGCAAACCACCCACAACTTCTCAGTATTTTCTAAAGAAATCAGGTTAAATTTTTCTTCACCTTGATGTCAGTTTCTTCACAGTTATTTTTCACCCTAATAATAAAAGCATTCTCGTTCCATTTTTTTATGTCTGGAATTTCTGTACCATCTTCTCAAAAGGTCTTGCTTCCTCCACCAAAGTGCAAAAGACAAACTTATGATTTTTCCTCATAATAAATTAGTCATTTTAAAGAACAGCTGAGTTCAGGATGATAGCCTTTAAATCTATATTTACTAATGGATGAAATAGACTAATTCACTCCATCTTGTCTGCAAGGTTCAATGAGGTGTTTTCACTTTAAAACTCCATGAATGTATAACCTTGGCTCAGCTTGCACTCTTCAGACGGCGGTTCACTTCAAAAGGAATGAAACGTTTTCATTTCTCTGCATGCATTCGAACTGCGTTGCATTTTCTAGCTTTTATTGTTTTAAATTGAGGCTCTTTATGAAGAGTGTTGCTGAGACGCCACTCCAGCACCTCTGTTTTTGAGGAAATGATGTAACTGCGTGGGTCCAAACTGTCATATTCCTATGGGAAAGGCAGAAAGCAGAGCCTCTCTCATCTGAAGGTCGAATAAGCATTGTGTCGTCGCCTCAGCCTTGTAACCTCCCTCCAATGAAGCCATAAACATTTAATAGAAGCGCTATCAATGCCCACCAGATGGCTGGTACAGCAGCACACCTCACCTCACACGATAAGCACAGAGCAAGACGAGTTTTTGGGGCATAAAAGTAAAATTTTTGCTTCAAAATTATCGACTGTGACTCAGCCCCATGGCTATAGCATGTTTTCGACTCGGTTCCTCTCTGGGACTCCGTGTAATTTGCTCTGTAAATATTGGGTACTTAAGCGAAGTACATTGGTTCTGGAAATGCAATTACTGCATGCAAACATCATTGTTATCAATAACAGCGACGCATTAATTTCTGCTCCTGCCGCGGAATCAGATATCGATCAGAATCGAGCTGAGGAGATTGCTAATGAAGTTTCCTGGATGCTCTGAGGATCAGCTTTGTGTTAAAGCCTCAACTGTACAAACCTTAATATTAGGCATGCTAATATTAAGGCGGAATGGTATCCAGTTGGACGCAAACATTTGTTCTCCCTGATGGTTACTTTGACAAAAGAAGCAACAATAGCAAATAGCAAACTTTTTATTAAAGACTTAGTGGTGTTTGCTAAGGTTATTATCACTGCTACTGCTCAATCTTATGGTTAAAGATTTGGAAACCTAATTTAACCTGCACTGCACAGTTTGTGTGATAGATATGAATGATACTTTAAATTATGTGGCTTGTTGGTGTGGGATATTACGTTTCTAGCCGATCAAACTTGCACTTTGTGGATGATAAAAAATCAATATACACTCACCTAAAGGATTATTAGGAACACCATACTAATACTGTGTTCGACCCCCTTTCGTCTTCAGAACTGCCTTAATTCTACGTGGCGTTGATTCAACAAGGTGCTGAAAGCATTCTTCAGAAATGTTGGCCCATATTGGTAGGATAGCATCTTGCAGTTGATGGAGATTTGTGGGATGCACATCCAGGGCACGAAGCTCCCGTTCCACCACATCCCAAAGATGCTCTATTGGGTTGAGATCTGGAGACTGTGGGGGCCATTTTAGTACAGTGAACTCATTGTCATGTTCAAGAAACCAATTTGAAATGATTCGAGCTTTGTGACATGGTGCATTATCCTGCTGGAAGTAGCCATCAGAGGATGGGTACATGGTGGCCATAAAGGGATGGACATGGTCAGAAACAATGCTCAGGTAGGCCGTGGCATTTAAACGATGCCCAATTGGCACTAGGGGGCCTAAAGTGTGCCAAGAAAACATCCCCCACACCATTACACCACCACCACCAGCCTGCACAGTGGTAACAAGGCATGATGGATCCATGTTCTCATTCTGTTTACGCCAAATTCTGACTCTACCATCTGAATGTCTCAACAGAAATCGAGACTCATCAGACCAGGCAACATTTTTCCAGTCTTTAACTGTCCAATTTTGGTGAGCTCTTGCAAATTGTAGCCTCTTTTTCCTATTTGTAGTGGAGATGAGTGGTACCCGGTGGGGTCTTCTGCTGTTGTAGCCCATCCGCCTCAAGGTTGTGCGTGTTGTGGCTTCACAAATGCTTTGCTGCATACCTTGGTTGTAACGAGTGGTTATTTCAGTCAAAGTTGCTCTTCTATCAGCTTTAATCAGTCGGCCCATTCTCCTCTGACCTCTAGCATCAACAAGGCATTTTCGCCCACAGGACTGCCGCATACTGGATGTTTTTCCCTTTTCACACCATTCTTTGTAAACCCTAGAAATGGTTGTGCGTAAAAATCCCAGTAACTGAGCAGATTGTGAAATACTCAGCCCGGCGCGTCTGGCACCAACAACCATGCCACGCTCAAAATTGCTTAAATCACCTTTCTTTCCCATTCTGACATTCAGTTTGGAGTTCAGAAGATTGTCTTGACCAGGACCACACCCCTAAATGCATTGAAGCAACTGCCATGTGATTGGTTGATTAGATAATTGCATTAATGAGAAATTGAACAGGTGTTCCTAATAATCCTTTAGGTGAGTGTGTGTATATATATATTAGGGCTGGGCAAGTTAACGCGTTATTATCGCGTTAACGCATTTATTAATTAATGCCGACAATTTTTTTATCGCACGTTAACGCAGTTTTTTTATTTTTTTTATTTTGAAAGTCCGTTGCACACTGGCTCTGAATAGGACATAGGCCTAGAGTCAAACCATGGATCACAGGAGGGGTGGGATGTTGGTCAGCCAGCAAATAACCCACCCAAACCAGCTGCAGTGGAGAGGCTTTGGCAGGTGAACAGAAAGGGAGACAGCGCTCCGCGAGTGAATGACAGGCGCTCTATGGATAGTAACCATGGCAACGGCTTCTGTGCGCAACGCAGCTGTAGTCTTTTTAACTTAAATTAAAATTATACATAACTTTACCTGATGTGCCTGCGTGTAGTTTAGCGGGGATGCTCTGTAATGTGAATTCCCTTCTGTTGATGTCCTGATAACTATTTAAATATTGGAAACTCAAACAGCGAGCCGAGGATCAGTCTCTCTTCCAATGATTTGTACTGCGCGTCGTGTACAAAAAGTTATAGACAATCAAAATCCTTTTAGACAATTCAACTTCGGCAACGGGCGGGCGCGTGCGTGAGGCGAGCGCGTGAGGCGAGCATGAGCGCAACAGTTTCACAGAACGCACCCGCTTGTCGCTGCACCTTGTGCTCGACCAATTCACCTCACTCTAAAAGGCTGATACTTCTGTGTCGCTATACACTACGCGTTGGTTGGTTTTACTTCTGCGTCGTTGTCCGCGTTGACGCGCAATTACACATGCAGAGGGAGCATGTGAAACCCGTGGAGCGGTTCTAGCAATCACAGCGCTTGCGGTGCGCGTAGAATTGACGCGTCGTTAAATTTTTGGAGAGGTGCACGTCAGGGTACGACGTAAGTTCGACGCAGAAGTATAAATTGGGCTTTACCTCTGTTTAATGCGATCTTAGTGTACGTGCGAAACCATGGCATGACCAAACCTAAGCTACTATCAGAGAAGTAACGTTGGTCGACTTATATCTCATGACCTCTGACATAGACTGTTTCTGCTGCTAAAAGACACCTGTTGATACCTGTTAAGAAAAAAACCAAGAAAACTGGACTCGTTTTAACAAGCTAGATAAAAGGTAATGCCCTGGCAGTGGCAAATAGCTTTGTTTTAATATTTGATTTGATTACATTAATGTTTAAGTTGAGATTTACAATAAATATGTTATTGCTGTGTAAAGGGAATACTGCTGGTAAAAGCACCTTATTTGTTTAAATTTTTTGCAAACCACATGTTATTACACTTTTGTGTATATAGCAGTACATTTAAATCAAAAGTGAGTAATAGACTACTTTAGAATTCATTATTAAAGTTTGCGCGTAACAATGCGATTAATCGCGATTAATCGCAAGAAAATCATGCGATTAATCGCGATTAACAATTTTAATCGTTGCCCAGCACTAATATATATATATATATATCGGTGTGTGTGTGTATATATATATACACTCACCGGCCACTTTATTAGGTACCCCATGCTAGTAACGGGTTGGACCCCCTTTTGCCTTCAGAACTGCCTCAATTCTTCGTGGCATAGATTCAACAAGGTGCTGGAAGCATTCCTCAGGGAGTTTGGTCCATATTGACATGATGGCATCACACAGTTGCCGCAGATTTGTCGGCTGCACATCCATGATGCGAATCTCCCGTTCCACCACATCCCAAAGATGCTCTATTGGGTTGAGATCTGGTGACTGTGGAGGCCATTTTAGTACAGTGAACTCATTGTCATGTTCAAGAAACCAATTTGAAATGATTAGAGCTTTGTGACATGGTGGAAGTAGCCATCAGAGGATGGGTACATGGTGGCCATAAAGGGATGGACATGGTCAGAAACAATGCTCAGGTAGGCCGTGGCATTTAAACGATGCCCAATTGGCACTAAGGGGCCTAAAGTGTGCCAGGAAAACATCCCCCACACCATTACACCACCACCACCAGCCTGCACAGTGGTAACAAGGCATGATGGTTCCATGTTCTCATTCTGTTTAGGCCAAATTCTGACTCTAACATCTGAATGTCTCAACAGAAATCGAGACTCATCAGACCAGGCAACATTTTTCCAGTCTTCAACTGTTCAATTTTGGTGAGCTCTTGCAAATTGTAGCCTCTTTTTCCTATTTGTAGTGGAGATGAGTGGTACCCGGTGGAGTCTTCTGCTGTTGTAGCCCATCCGCCTCAAGGTTGTGCGTGTTGTGGCTTCACAAATGCTTTGCTGCATACCTCGGTTGTAACGAGTGGTTATTTCAGTCACTGTTGCCCTTCTATCAGCTCGAACCAGTCTGGCCATTCTCCTCTGACCTCTGGCATCAACAAGGCATTTCCGCCCACAGAACTGCCGCTCACTGGATGTTTTTTCTTTTTCGGACCATTCTCTGTAAACCCTGGAGATGGTTGTGTGTGAAAATCCCAGTAGATTAGCAGTTTCTGAAATACTCAGACCAGCCCTTCTGGCACCAACAATCATGCCACGTTCAAAGTCACTCAAATCACCTTTCTTCCCCATACTGATGCTCGGTTTGAACTGCAGGAGATTGTCTTGACCATGTCTACATGCCTAAATGCACTGAGTTGCCGCCATGTGATTGGCTGCTTAGAAATTAAGTGTTAACGAGCAGTTGGACAGGTGTACCTAATAAAGTGGCCGGTGAGTGTATATATATATATATATATATATATATATGTGTGTGTGTGTGTATATATATATATATATATATATATTTATATAGGCTTGACGGAGGTAGTTTTTTTTTAAAGGAAATACTTTTATTCATCAAGGATGCATTAAATTATAACCTGTTGTTTGAAAATATTTATATTACAAATTAATGCAGTTTTTTTTTAACTTTCTATTTAAAAAATCCTGAAAAATTGTATCACATTTTCCCCAAAAATATTATGCAGCACAACAGTTGTCAACATTGATAATAATACAAAATGTTTCTTGAGCTGCAAATCCACATATTAGAATGATTTCTGAAGGATCATGTGACACTGAAGACTGGAGTAATGATGCTGAAAATACAGCTTTGATATATCAGAGATAAATTACATTTTAAAATATATTCAAATAGGAAACAGTTATTTTAATTTGTAATAATATTTCACAATATTGCTGTATTTAAAATTAATTAATTAATTAATTAATGCAGGCCTGGTGAGCATAAGAGACTTTTTTCAAAAACATTAAAGAAGAATTATAACAACCCTAATGCTAGTGTAAAAAGTGCAACTGCAAGGAAACACCCTAGAAAACACCCAGAACACTCTTAAGAATATTTTAAGATATTTTGGAGATATTATGTACATGGAAGCATACATTTCAACCAAATTCATGATAGATGTTTGGGGGAAATATACAGGAATTATTTACGGTTACTGTAAGGAAAGCAGATCAATATTCATGTACGCATCAGCCTCTCCGCCACTGCATGCATATCTATGTTTATATTCCTGTATGTTTACATGAAGAGGTTTCAATGAAGCCGCTGTAATGTGACTTGGCTCTAAGTGTTTCACTCAAGGCTGAGAGTTTCTGCTCACGTCTGTGTGCACTCACTGTCTCAAGGCCCATCTGTCCACTTCTCAGATGCTGCCACACACACCTCCACAGCACACTGTTCATCTGCGTTCATCACACTGTGGCTCGTCAGCATACTTTTGATGAAGAAAACATTGAGAGGTCAGGGATCTCATTAAACTGCTGCTTTGATAAAGACGGCTGAACTGACTTCCCTCTTGCTGGGGAATTTTGCACAGTTTATTTTAGGTATATTGTAGGCTACCACAACAGGCTATACAGACAAGACATAGACACACACATACACACACACATATATATATATTTCTATATACATATGTAAAGATTAATACTTCATAAATTCATAAATATATTTATATACATTTTAAATAAATTATTTATATATATATTACATTTTATTTTGATTATGTATTTGTATATAATATAGTATATAGTGTTAATATTATTTATATATTATTTACAGTAATGACAGCTTATTTATTATTTTATTTTATGAATTATTTATTTATTCATTTATTTATTTCAATTAAGGGAATTCATTAGTAGGTAAATTGTATAATGCAAAAAAAATGTGCTGGCCCTAAAATAAGCTTAATTTTATATAAGTATTTAGTTAATTATATAAAAATCGAATTATAATTTTTTTCATTTGATGATGAAATTTGACATCTTGACTAAGGCCACATTTACATTTACACATAGCTGGGTATTTAGAGAAACGAATACTGTCAGACAGGTTGTTCACGTCACACCTACGTCATCAAGCTCAGTTTGAGCCTGCGCAGTTCGCTCAGCCATTGGTAAGTGAGTGCTTCTAATTGGCTTCACTTTTCTCCGTTGAAATCTATGGGGTCGCTGTGTCCATTTCTTTTACTGTCTATGCGTCTATGATCATAACTATGCCAAACTGGGCAGATTAAACCAGATTAACCATTTCCAATATGTGACAAAATTGATAATGAAATTAAATTATTTCATTTTCATGATGACAGTGCATCATCCCTGTCAAATTGAAAAAATAAAATGCAATTGGTGATTTCACGTTTCATTTTCACTACAATCGAGGCAAGGCTGCCAATATTAAAATGAAAAGGCAAACGTGAAAAGAAACTGCAAATACAGTTTTTACAAAGCTTTTTATTAACACTCACGCAATAATAATGACACAATTCAAATTCAAAAGTAAAGTTTAGTTATCATTGTCAATTTTGTCACAAATTTTGCATACAGTTTTCTGTAATGAAATGGTTAATCTGGTTTCAGTTTTCTTTTTTATAATTTAATTGATTTATTTAATTTTGGCAGAAAATGTCTTGCACAAATGATCACTAGTACTAGGCTAGCAGTTATGGATCTTCTCTCCACAATAATGCATCTCACATGCCTTTTAGATGTTTAGACTGATGTTTTGAAGATAGCCTACTGGAATATTTGGTGAAACATATAAAAAAGTGAAAGAAAATAAATATTACAAGGCATTTACATTGAATATAAGAGTCTGTCTTCATTTAGATTTATTGCTGAAAATGAAGGACGCAGAGGCGACGCCGTGTCAAAGTGCGTTGTCGCCACCACTGGTCAAATTATGAACTGCAAGATAACACCAGACACCGCTTTAGGTCTTACCGTTTGATGAAAAATATTTCTCCTTTACTCAGTAAATGTGCCTCTGTAAACAGCGGCATCCGGGGGTGGTAAGTTTATTGCAAGTTTCAGTCAAGGTTATCGATGTTTAGATCTCTCCAGCTATTGTGTGTTTGAAATTGACTTAATTATCAGTGTAACTTGATTAACTGGAGGAGCTCATTGTAAATAGTTCATCGCTTGTGACAGACTAAAGTCAGTCGTCTCTGCTTGTTTCTGCTGCCTTTGAAGTCCGGTGATATTTCTTTAGACTTTGAAGTCTGTTCAGTAGCCTCGGAGTAAAACAGCTCATCGTCAGCAAGTGCCTTGTTTACTTAGTTTTTCTTGCTTCGACCGGATAATATATTTGGGGAAATATCATTTTCATCTGTTTAATGTTTATGCGTATTTACTGTGCAGTGAAATTAAATCTGAGTTTTCTATTTAGGTTAGGCCTACTACAACTTAGACTTTATGTAATGTACTCTTTTGTATACTCGGGCTTAAGTGTGTGTGTGTGTGTGTGTACTTAAGCTTGAGTATACTAAAAATGACTATATAAAGTCTACACAAAGTTGTCATTCACAATAATATTGTAACTTATATTGACTCAGTTCCAATTCCAAGGCAAAAAAAGAGATACTTTTTATTCTTTAACATTTAATTTAAACCTCCATTATTGCTATTTCTTATATCCTATTTCTTTGTCAATTTTGTTGAGCTTAAAATCTAAATTGTCTCCTGGTTGAAGGATTATAGTATCATCTATTATTATAGTATATAGTCATCAATTATCAAATATATGGAATCAACTGCGTCCGAATGTAAAGTTTAACAATTTCATGGAAGAAAATGTTTTGGTTTGATCATATGGCACGTACTAGCGAATTTTTTTTATTTGTATTTTTTAAAAGAGGTTGCTTTACACAACCATTTGTATCGAAACGTAAATACTGTATATTCATGTAAACAAAACAATGCAGTTTTGCCACTGGGGGTCAGTATGATCTCACTTTCGGACCAGCCGAGACTAACTTCTTGAAAGGTCTATGAAACTGAATTCAGAACTGCATACTACTCTTACTATTTTCACCTTATCTTTTTATGGCAGGAATAGTTATAGTATACAAGTGTGCATTGCATTTCTGAATTCAGCATGAATGACAGAAGCTGAGATAGGATTCTCATGAAAACTTTTAGAATACCAAAACCATAGCCTTAACCAGTCTGGTGCTCCCAATAATAAACTCTGTTCCGCTTCAGTGACCTCAAATAACTTTAGTCAAGGGTGTCTGATCTTTTTAAGGGACTACTGAAAATCTTAATTTGGTCACATACCAGCCAACAGGTATAACTCCTTTGTGAGTAGCACCTGGGTCTCACTGAAAGAAATAGCAATGCTCAATGATCAAGAGAAATGTAGTCTTTTGTTGCTGGTTGGCTGAGGCCATTGATGTGAGAGGCATTGAACTCTGTCTGGCACCCAGATTACAGCACCACTGCTGCTCGGGGTTTCCAGTGAGCAGTTCTGAATGAGAGACCCAGAGACTGAGAAAACAGCGGCGTTCCCACCAGGTTACACGAGGGCATGTTTTCTCCAGCTTCACTCATTAGAACATTTTCACAAGCACCCCGGCGGGTTTGGCGAGAGGTTTCGGGAGGCCGATTTAATTAAAACCACAGTGGGCGGATTTGTACATTCACAGCTTTTGGTGGACACTTGTAGACAAAGATTTTTCTTTTTTTTTCTTATCCTCTCCACTTCCCACCCTTCACTGCACCTTAATACATGAGGACCTTGACTATTTGGGATGTGCATAATACCATACTTATTACCTTTTGTCTCCTTTTAGACAATCAGATATTGGCTTTTGGACAGCTTGTAAGCACATCCAACACTTACGAGGATCACGACCCCAAAAAAGGCAGAAAACCTGTGACGGTCACCACTGACAAGCCACTTTTATGGAGCATGGGAATTAAACGACTGTGAATAAAGCACTGGAGCACCGAGCCTTTAAAAAGTGCCTTTTTTTCAGCACCAACAACCTTTTATTAATGAAGACAATGAGTAGTGTAACCTTTGATTTATTAACAGCCAAATATAAATGTTGACATGCACAAAAAGCATGATTTATACAAATGTTTGCATTCAGTCCATCATCGTTTCCGGCAGCCGCAGGTCTGTTTGGCTTCACAGCTGGTTCAACCACCACTGTTAACAAGAGAAACAACAATCCTGCTTTAATCACTGAGTCAATCAAAGGCTGAATGTAACAAAGCAGCAGATCAAAAGGCAATTTGCACATTATCTTTAATGCTCTGTAGTAAATTACATGTTGGGAGTTTAATGATTTTTTTAACCAACTATTTTTCACAATTATAGCAATAAAAGTCTGAATGACACTGGTAATTGTGTTTTTTGTGTGTGTGTGGATTACTTACACAATGATGTTGTTGATGGGGATGTGGATGAGTTTGACAAAGAATCCAATGAAGCCCATGATGGCAAATCCAATTGCTGTTGCCATGGCAATCTTTTGGAATTCTAGACAGCAGGGGAAACACATAAATTCAGCTTTTTTCATAATTAAAAATTGAGAATAAAAGTAGATGTTAAATATTGTTAATACAAATAAAACATTGTATATAGTCTGAAGTCAAAGTTATTTTAATATCTCTGAAAACAAATGGTCTACATAAACAGACTTGTAATACAAAATAAAAATTTGGAGTTTATTTCCAAGCATGACTTGTTTCACACTCTATGGAAGTTTGTTTCTGCCACATAATTATATATATAAATACTTCAAAAAAAAAATTAACATCATAATTACCTTTTTTGTTATTATTATTCTATAGCAGAAACAAGCTTTCGTAGCTTTCCCCTTAAAACAGCCCCATGCATGTAAAATTTTCTGATTTCTTATCTTCAATTAACTTTTTTGCCCGGTTTCACAGACAAAGCTTAAGCCTAGTCCCAAATAAAATGCATATTTAAACTGTCTTAAAAAAAAGGCACATACATTTTTCCTAAGGCACATAAATTTAAAAAAGTAATTTAATATCTTAATTTAACTCAGGCCTAATCCTGGCTTAATCTAATCCATTTCTGTGAAACCAGGGCTTCATGTTAAGACCTTTAAATATATTAGGTCTAGCATCAGTTTGCTTATCAAATCTTTGAATTTTAAAAGACAATGGACTGGACATGCCTTTTCTATCTGGCTTTGTGCATCTTTTGACGAGTCTGATGGAGTCCTTGACGAACTGCCTGCTGGGCTCCACGAACTGCATGACCTGATCCATCCTGAAGTGATGCTGAAAACAGAACAGAGCATTAACGTTACCTTCACATCTGTGAAAGATGAACAGAGCAAGCACAAGCAGATCACAATCACACATCTGCACTGCTACATCAACATCTCACATAAACCACTTACATATGTTAGACAAGTTTCACGACGTATGAATTGATTAAAAAAAATCGATTTCATCATTTGGTTGATCCTAAATATCACAGGAACCCTCCACCCCGAAACCCAAGTACATGAATCATACGAGCTGAAAACCTACGTTAGTTGATACATTTTATTTTCAAAGGAACCAGTTGTTAATCCCTTAACTAACCACAAGTCTTTAATATCCGAATTGACTAACGTTACTAATGTATGTTACAGCTCGACTTGCTAGCACAGTTAGCCTGAACGCAGCGGACTTTACTCTGGATAAAAACAGCTAAAAATGACTTTGAAATTGAACTAAAAAAACACCAATAAAACATACGCAACAAAAAGAGAAGTATTTTGAAACTCAGATTAAGAAAGTGATCGTATGTGATCAGTCAGAAACAGTGTTTACCCTGAAACTCAACGATCACATCAGACACGTCCTTAGTAAAGACACATAACTCCGTATAACCTTATTTTAAAGCTAAATTCTTTACTTAATACCTATATAGATTTCTAAAGACGCAATGTAGGCAAAAATACACTTACCTGTGTTGATAAATCAAAGGATAAAGCAGTAGTTCAGCTGGATGTGACACACTGATTCCGCTGTGTGTTACGCCACGTAGATTTAACTGAGGAAAGACTGACGCAGCGCTAAGAGCGACGCATGCGCACTGGCTCACAACTCTTGCGCACAATGACGTTCTCACTGCCATCTAGCGACTGGAGTTTAGATCGCAGAGACTTGTCCACATCATTACTGCAGAGAAGACAAGTAGTAGATGTAGACGTTGTGTCATCTAGCCATCGGTCTGTCTGAGGATTGTTCCTGGAATTTACTGTACTTTATTCTCAACAGTTTATCTAAACAATTTACATTTTCATAGCTGCTGATTTTATTTTTAAAATTCCTAATACATTATTAAAATCAAGTATAGGCCTATCTGTTAAAATCATTTAGGCCTAATGGTCCTGAGCTAATAAGAACTAAAAATGAACAACAGTTTAATTTGTATTAACTAACGTTAACAAAAATGTATAAATAATGTAAAAAATGTAGGCTATTGCTCATTGTTATAAATATTGTTAGTATATTCGTGTTTGTAGTTGTAATCAAATCCTTGTCGAACGTGCAATGTGTTGTGGGCAATATTAGCCGTTAGAGTGTGCACAGATCTGCTCTTCAGATTCCAACATGAAAAAGTAGACTATATCATCCGGGTATCTTTGTAATACTCATTTTAACATCCTACAATTTGGGACACACTAAGGCTGAATCCGAAATTGTCCCCTACACCCTCACACAGGGCACTAATTGAGGGGACATGTATAGTGCTGTCCGAAACCATAGTGGACGTTATCAAGTGCACTCATTCAATCCCACTTTGCACACGATGTACACTCAATGGCTGCCTGAATTCGCTCACTCGTTTTCATTCACTCCTTCAAGTGACTTGTATTAGTGGGACTAACGTAGGGAATAGTGATTGAGGGTTTAGGGGGCGATTTTGGATTCAGCCTATTTCTCATTTTGAATAGGCCTACCTACTATTTAGGACGAATAGGCTATGCGAATTGGGACACAGCATTTGCGTTTGCTCGCAAACCTTTTGAGTTCAACGGAGCCCCTAAAAGGACATGGTGGTGGAAATGATATTATGGCTGCATCCGAAATTGCATACTTGCCTTCTATATAGTAGGCGAAAAACAGTATGTGACAAAAGAAGTAGCCTATGTCCGAATAAACAGTACTCTCATAAAGAGTATGCAAAAAGTACCAAGATGACCTAATACTTCCAGCGAGATCCTGAAGTGTGCATATGATGGATACATTACTATTTCATGAGGCCACGGAGAGGATTTATGGCAGTGAAGCGACTTAACTGATGCTGGTGATAATGACAACATGGTGAATGTAGTACATCCAGACTAACTACTACACACTCATACTATATAGAATCTATATAGTAGAACATGCTTTTTTAAAAGTTGCAAGGTAATTACTCATTCAAAAATAAGTACCTACTCAAGAGCTATGCGATTTCGGATGCAACCTATAATACTATTTCATTTTTTTTTCCACCACCATGTCCCTTTAGGGAGTGGTTCCATGCTACGAGAGATAGCAAAATGGCAAATATCCTGAGAAAGCTCATTAAATAGTTCTGGCATGAAACTCTAAATGGCGGAAGCTGATAAGTCTTTAACTCATTTGGTAGCGATCAAATCATTATCTACATGGCACAACTGATTGGTTGCTGTTGCATCAGCGACCAATGAGCTGCGGCTCAACATTCAAATAAATACCGGGGTGTTGCTGGTAGGAGTATGCAGCGCGCTTTCAGAAACCCTCCACCTTCCCCAGCTCCACCTGTATAGATCTGCTATGGGGGTTAAATCATGTATGTTACATGTGCAGCAGCAGCGTAGCAAATCTATTCCGCCAAGACCAAATACATTAACATTGCCATATCCGTTACCATGCCAATCTCTATTACCATACCAATCTCCCGAGAGATGTCATGACAGAACTGTGGATATTACAACAGCTCTTCAGCAAAACAAACAAACAAACAAAACCAAAAGCAAATTCATAAAATAAAAGGATTTAATAGACCAAAATACATTTATATTCATAACATGTCTATTGAAATTATAACAGCACAGCCAAGGGCATTAGAAAAAGAGTTTACAATGTACAATATAAAACAGTGCTGATTCAGTCATGCATTGTATGAATACTACAGTTTCCATTATCTATGACATTAGTACAAAAGCTTTCATTTGCGCTCGTATAAGAGTGTCACTGAGAGGAGCGCTCGATCAGTCCCATGTAATGCTGAGCATCTGACAGCTGAGTTCCCAGAGTTTCTGAGCCATTTCATCATCTGAAGCTTCTCTTGAACACTGTGCTGGGCCACAGTCACTGGAAACAAAGTTCCTCAGGTTTAGTGATCATTAATACAGCTATAATAATATCTATTGCATGTTTAACCTAAACACATTTTATTATCTTACAAACCTAATGCAAATGAATATGATGTGCATATAGGGACGTGAAAATAAATAGGAATTCTATAGTGCAGTTTATTTTTCATAATACTTTGCTCTGTACCTGTAATATCCTCCACTCTCATTGTCCAGCTCCGGCTCCACAGCGCAGTAGATGGTGGTCTGCGCCCCCTGAATAGTGGTCTTGGTGAAGGGGCTGAAGACCTTGACTGCGATCTGCACAGGCTTGCTGAGGTTCCTAAACAGCTCTGACTGCACCACACCAGGATGGAGGGAGTACACAGTCACACCACTGCCTAGGAACATGAATCACAGAATCACAGATTACACACACCTGCGTAAAACAACTAAACCAATGATTAATACAGTTGGGTTTTCTTTTTTGGTATACTGCGTGCTATTTGAACAGAATTATTTTAATAGAAATTCGTCTAGGATTAAATCCTTGAATAGCCTACTTGAAAATTATACCTTTATTGCCTGCATGTAAACTACGAAAACGCAAATTTGTAAAAATGACGACGTCCTGCGCATGCGTATTTTTCGTAAAAATTATGTATGGATAATCAGGTAAACCCAAGTTACTTCAGTCTAGTAAGGGTTCATCTTTAAATATTAACATAAAAGTTATTCTTACATACAAGATAAGTAATATCGCTCAGTTGAATGCGGTAGTTCACTATTAGCCAATAACTACTATTTCTTTCATACCTCCCAAAGGACCACCAAGAACTACAGGTTTAAAAAAAAAAAAAATGTGAATAATGCATAATGTATAGTTAATTCTAAAGTGAAGATCATGGTAATCCACTAGTAATGACTGAATTATTACAAAATCCATAGGAAGGAGTTACTATCCAAAATCTTACAAAAATGTAGAAGAAAAAAAATCCAAAGCTTACAATGACTTCAGTAATTACTGGAGAGTTAGGCTTTTCACTTTAGAACTGATCCAAATAAATAGTATTTCTTCTGAAGGATGTAGTAACACGAGTCATTACTATCCAAAACATTACAAAAAACTCAAAAGCTTGCAATGATTTCAGTCATTGCCTTTAGAATACTGCATTACCCAATTGTTCCTGTGTAGTTATTCATTAATGACGGAACAATATTCTAAATTGTTCATTTTATTTCCTCTACACTACTCCCCCTTCGTAGTTAAACTGCATGTTGTCTTAACTGAAAAATCCTTCAGAATCTGTATAAATCTACAAAAGTGCACATAGAGAATTACTTCTTTTTACTAGAATTACTGGTGAGAATTACTTTTTGTATTTCCTCAAATGGTATTTCCCCCTCTTTGGTATAGAACCTCATATGAATTTCTAGCTGAATGTCTGCTTTGTGATCTCTGTGTGGCTATTCTGAACAGATCACAGTTCATCTTTTATTAGATCTTGAGTTTGAGTTGTCACATGAATGACAATCAGTGACAAGCATAGAAAACAGGACATTCTCCTCATGCTTCATACAATCCTGCATCCTTAAGGAAGCACTCAGAGACAAACATATAGAGATCAGTTCTGACCGAGCGCCTTCCTCTGCCACTGTGTTGGTTTTGACTGAGATTATGTAGTCTCACAGGGGAAAAT
The DNA here is from genome assembly GCF_029890125.1 of Rhinichthys klamathensis goyatoka. Classification (NCBI taxonomy): domain Eukaryota; kingdom Metazoa; phylum Chordata; class Actinopteri; order Cypriniformes; family Leuciscidae; genus Rhinichthys; species Rhinichthys klamathensis. The sequence continues at coordinate 554,494 of NW_026606604.1, forward strand.
ATCCATGAAATCAAAATCGACCATTCTTGTTTTTTACTGTGGAATTTTGCCATATTTATTATAAATTATTTATCATGTTTTTTTTATTTTTTATTCATGTATCCTCATAATCTCACTGTAAAAAATGATAAATACGTTATGACAACAAATGTTTTTTTTACACTGCTTCAATTCATCAAAATAAGTTATGCAATTTTCAACTTTTTTAGTTGAAATTACTTAAACATCCAAGTTGATGAGGCAGCAACAATTTTTTTCAGTGATAACTTTCCCTCCCTCTTGCAGTGACAACTCTTCTGATGACGTGTTTACTGGCGCAAGGGCGGGACAACCTGGCTGTCACTCACTTGAGATCGACCAATAACAAACCACATCAATCCAACTATCCAATCAATTCCGGATGGACAAAATAAAGTCCCACCCTGCATTTTGTCTTGTTCGAGAAGCCATTTCATGTCGACTTTAGTGTGTGTTCACACTTAGTCTGGTTCTCTTGGTTCTTTTGAACCAAAAAAGAAAATTATACATTTAGTGTTCGCTTAGTCATTTTTAAAACCAAATCTAGGTTAAAAAAAAAGGCTTTTATGATGTACATCGCGACTATGACAAGAAAAAACATATTCACAGCCTAATGTCATTGTTGTACTTGCATACCAAATCAAGGATAGAGAAGACAAACAAGACTTTAGTTTGTGTCCTTAAGGATCATGTTTAGTCTAGCACTGATAGCCTTGCTATGAAGGTCACATACCCTGCAGTCTTTTAGCCAAGGAGCGTGTGCAGAGGATGTTAGCTAGCTTGCTCTGGCCGTAAGCCCTCCGCGGAGAGTAACCCTTCTCACTGTTTATGTCATCCAGATGGATGCTGTCCCACGTATGGGCCACAGAAGCTACGTTTATGATCCTGGAGGGGGTTGATTTCTTGAGGAGGTCCAGCAGAAGGTAGGTGAGCAGAAAATGACCTGTTGGTAGTTTGAAGATAAAAATAGTCAGGGGTTGTACCTTTCATTGTCCCTCATGTCCTGTTGATACTCAATAGCCTAAATGCATGGAAGTGGATGTATATGGAAAAGATGTGTACTGTATGTGAGTGTTTAGGTTCCTACAGGAAGCCAGCTTGGGCTGATAAACGACTAAACAGCACACACTGTCAATTTACAGGGTCACTACTCCACATTAAGTCTGAGACTTCCTCTGTGAAACAAGGTTGCCTTTTACATAGGGGTAGTCTATAACCAAACACAATTTGTGCTTAATTTAAAAGAAGTCGCTTTTATTGACTTGGTTTACTGGTCAGAAAGAGTAACATTATGGATTAGATACAGGAAATCTAATTTGACTAATAGTCTTATTTTTTCCTGAGTCATAATGAGTGTTTACATCCACAAAACACGTGTTGATAATTATTTGAAATTGCCGCAGATATTTGTAAAATTGCCTCGGCTTGAATGTCAAAATACAGACATTTACGGACAAAATATTGTGTTCTTGTGAACTTTCTATTCATCAAAAAATCCTGGAAAAATACGTAGCACAGTTTCCACAAAAATATTAAGCAGTACAACTGTTTTGTTTCCAAGTCTCTTGAGCAGCAAATTAGCATATTAGAAAGATTTCTTAAGGATCGTGTGACACTAAAGAATGGAGTAATGATGCTGAAAATTCAGCTTTGCCATCACAGGAATAAATTCAATTTTTAAATATGTTAAAATATAAAACAGTCACCTTAAAATGTAGCAATATTTCACAATATTACTGTTGTTACTGTCGTTTTATTCAAATATATGCAGCCTTGCTGAGCATGAGACTTTTGAAATATATTTTATACGATACACCTTATTATTGGAAAGGAAATTTTTCATGAAATGTACACAATTTCAGATGCATCTTTTTATGGCCATGAATGATATTACCAAAGCCCATTGGCTAATTGAAAAGAAAATTCCTTCAACATGTCCTGTCCAAACTTCCTATTTCAAAAAGAAATAGAGGATATAAAATTCATCATCATAATTGTCAGGGTTCTGTTCTGTTTATCTGTTCTGTTTATCATTCAGGGTTATCTGCTTGTTTTACAGTGAGTTGTTTTGCTCTGTTTTCTGTGTCCTTGTTCCTGCTCTTGTTTTGTCTCCTTGGCTTCAGGATGTTTGATTAACTTGGTCTATTTAAACTCTGTTTTGTTCAGTTCTTGGACCGTTCACGTCCATGTGTTTGATGGTTCATAAGTTATTTGTGAGAAATCCTGAGTATTTTTATTATCTTCGAATTTTGTTATTAAATCTGCACTGCTGTGCGTAAATCCATCTCTTTATTTCACCTGTCGCAAACCTCAATTTGTGACAATAACACTGTAGACTACTGTAGAGAGTGTATGCATGTACACACAGTAAGATAACAAAGTCTTTACCTAAATGGTTTACACCAAACTGCATCTCGAAGCCATCTGCAGTTTTTGAATATGGGCACATCATGATTCCAGCATTGTTGATCAGGATGTTAACTTGCTTCTCCTCTAAAATACAAAAAAAATATGAATAAAGACCCATTAGCAAATTGCATAAATATTATATTATACTATATTAATACTATTCATATAAATGTGTAATCTTAATATGAATACAATAATTATATGAATGTCCCTTACTCCAAGGAAATACACACATAACAATGCATTTAAAGTAATAGTCAGATGTCTTACACACCCTTGTTTATGAGTTCTGCAAATGCTCTGATGGATTTGGTATCTGATAAATCAAGTTTTTTCACCACAATGTTTTGGTTTCCAGAATCCTCCATCAATTCTCCTCTGGCGGACTCTGCTTTTTCCAGGTCTCGACAGGCCATGATGACCCGAGCCCCTGAGGACATCATAAAGAAGCTGATAGAAATGTGCTTTCCAGTGCAAAAAGCCACAAAACAGAGTATAGCTATCCTTCATGGATCTGAAATCATTCTGTTTATATATTCCAGCAAACGTCCTTGCTCTGAAATGTCCTTGCATAATAATTCATTCGGTGTTAAACTGGGATATAAGGCTGATGAGCTAACACAATAGCTGTTTGCCTGGTAATTACTGTGCAGAACGCCTATTATTCTATTCAGAGCAATTTGGCTGGCAAGCATCAGAGTTTCTTTGTTGGAATTCAGAGGGTCCATGTGGGAAAGTGTACAGTTTTACATCTCTTTGGCAGATAGTATTGTAATCCTGATGTTTATTTATCGGCATACATTCAAAGCTTCCAAGAGCCTGTCATTTATTATAAGATGAAGTATTTGCTGTTTTATTTGTATCACATTTGACATTAGGACACGGAGTATGATTTGTCCTTGCAGTTGTTATTATAGTCCCAGATCATGCTGATTTTACACAATATTTTAAAGAGAAATAAGAATCCAAAATGATTTTGTCAATGGCAATAATAGTGCAAATACAGTGTGACAGATTGCAATTGTTCCAGCTAACCTCCCCATACCCCACTTCTAATTAGAGTGGCATCACACATGGCATGGTTTTGTCCCGTAACAGGTTGGCAGTCGATGCCGTTCACAGCATGTGCTTCGAACAGAACAAATCAAATCATTCGGAGCATTTTTAAGGTTTTCCAATTTTAAGGTCAAGATTGAGTTGAGACGTATGTCCTGAAAACTAAAACGAGGTCTGTTAGTTCCTTACCTCTTCTGGCAAGGTCTCTCGCTGTCTCTTTGCCTATGCCCGTATTAGCTCCTGTGATTATGACTGTTTTATTATCAAGACGTACAGAAGAGCTCCACTGACCACAGAAGAAATTTCTGGAATTGATTTCAGAGCAAATGTTTATATATCATAGTGAATACCTGAAGTGAGGTGAGAGCGGGGCTAGTTGTCACTCCAGTGTATTTTGTTGTATCATTGTTATTACTCAGGAATTAAGTAAATGCACACTGTAAAACATTATAGGATCAATAAGTTATGACAACATTTCTTTTTTACATTGTTTTAACTTAGCAATTTTCAACTTTTTTATGTTATAGGCTACAAGATTTAACTCATTTTTTAAAGTCAGTTTAATGCAATAATGACTTAAACATCCATGTTGATTGTACTTAAATTTAAGGCAGTTAAAAAGTTTAAGGTAGTTAAAAATGTAAAATTTAACTTATAATGTAAAAACCTAACTTTCTGAAATATCAGACCGTTGTTTTGACCTATAAATATTGTAGCAACTCAATACTCTTAAAATTGAACTTAATTTAAGGTTTGAAGGTGTTTGAAACCAACATACAAACTCACTTTTATCAAATCTCAGTTGCTGACTGAGATTGCAGCCCTTATGACAACTTTCTCGTGTGACAACTAGCCCCGTTCTCATATATTTAAATTAAATCAGCTGGTATAATCCAGTACAGGTATAGTAATTGGCATTTAAATAATTATATTGTTTAAAAATACTGTTTAAAAACAGTGTTGGGTCCCATTTATCCAGTTATGAACACTTTGGCGAAAAGAAAATGTGTATCAATACAGTTTTTCAGACTCCGCATTACTTACCTTATTGAGTGCATTGTTCCAATATTGTCTGGTTCCCCTCAGCAGACAGTAGTGCTCTACTCTAGCGTCCTGTGTAATTTATGAATGAGATATTACTATGCGGTCCGAATCCAAGCCCCTCCCGTCCAGAGCTCTGTCCTCTGGCCAATGAAACGCGACTGAGATCAATATGAAGACCGTTCAGGCTCCCGCCGCTCGCAGGAATGCGCTCGCTGTGATGGCCTTGACCTCCGCTTAGTTGAATTGAATCTTTTTTTGCAAGGTTGGACATTCCGCTACACGTCACCAGAACACACAATACAATTACGTCACCCACTTAAAAATGAGTCAAATTGCGCAAAAGCAGTGACCGCGTGTATCCACTAGATGTCCTTGTTGTGTCAGCCTGATGTTTCTCGTCACGAACTATTCACAATACACTGAACATTGTCTTACTGTACCTCAGAGAACCAATGCAATTCAATTTAAGAATAAGATACTTTATTAGTGACGGTAAATCGTTAAATGAACATGAACATTTTTGTATATTTTGTTTTCTATCTGCTCTCGTTTGCACCTATCCTTACTAATGTCACTTAATATTAGGCTACTTGACATTTTCTATCCACTTTAGCCAAGACATTTATATCCCATTAACACAGTAGGCTATTATTTAGCTTTCGTTTATTTTTCTACTGTGTTTACCAGGCATAGCTAGCCTACCTATGTCTATTTGTCTAATGTCAAATGACAATAAACTCACTTTAGCCATTAGCTGCTTTTAATAAGAAAGTTACGCAACATGTTTCAATAATCACATACCTTGCTGAAAAATACAGGATAAACCAGCATGAATTTGCTGGTCCAAGTTGGTTTATGTTGGATTGAGCTGGAATAGTGCTAGTGCTGGGGCCAGTTGCACAAAATTAGCCACTATTAGATAAAACAGGTAATCAGGTAATCAGTTTTACTTATCAAATTCAAACTAGACAAAACTACCTTTTAATGTAAAAAAATTAGGACCAGTCTTGAAGAAAAAAATTAGATGATTGACTACTAGTCTAAAGGTGACGATACACGGGGCAAGTTTTTGGTCTAGCTGGTGGACCAGCATAGTCAACTGGGCTGCTGTTGAAACTGGGTTGTAATAACTCATAAAAAGGGCATTAGTATGAAATAGGGCTGAGGTGGAAGTCATATCTTCTCATTTCCAACGAATCCCCAGCAGGTGGCAGCTGACAGCCCACAGTCTGCTCGCAGTGTTCATGTCATCCGCAGCCCTGGAGCACGGGGCCACGGCACAGTCACTGTGAGAGATCATGAGACAAAATATTTTACTAAACAGTTAGCGTGAGGGAACTCAGAGTTCATTTGATTACTGCCAAATTTAGCATTCCTAACACAAAATAAAAACCATGTTGTGAACAATAGTGCTTGCTTATGGGAAAGATGACCATTGAGGTTATTATTTCATGAGTGCAACAGCTAGCATCAGCTATACTGTATTCTAGTTCTGACAAACCTGTAGTAGGTTCCAGTGGGCAGGCCAGGAGTAACGGCACAGTACAGAGTGGTATATGCGCCTTCTGCAGGGGTTTTTATCAGGAAACCAAATGTCTTCACACAGACCTGCAGAGTCTTCTTCAGATGCCTGACGATCTCTGTCTTCACTAGGCCTGGATCCACAGCATAAACACTCACTCCCATCGCTGCCACAGAAACATCACTCTACATGAGCCACAGTTAGAAGAATGAAAAGTGTGCAAGAACGCTCTTATTGCCTTAATGAAGAATGTTTGTGGGTAAAACATGGGACAGTCATGTTAGGATAGCATACTGATCAATTAGCAACACATTATTTGGAAGGTTTGCCCATCTCCCTGTGAAACTTTTGATCTCCTTAAAGGGATAGTTCAGCCAAAAGTGAAGATTCACTTTCAGTCACCATTTAGTCACATACCCTGAAAATAAAAGGGGAACGATTGACATCTTGGACACTCATGCGCCATTCATGCAGAACCCATTTTTGTGTTTAAAATGTGACATGCAGGGCAGTGGAATGGAAAAAATACACAAGGTCTATAGACAATTTTTTAAAAGTTGAACTACTTTTAGCTTAAACACTAGATTTTTGGAATGCTGTATCATGCATGAGAAGCTGCAATGGGTCAAGCATGTCCGTATAGGGGCGTCTGTTTAGGGGCCATTCACACAGAATGCGTTTTTGCATTCCACTGTTTTCCATTGTCTCGTGCACGACACCAAAAGAAGTTCAACTTTTAAAAAACGCGTCTCTAGCTCTTGCGTTTTTTGTTCCACTGACATGCATCTCACGTTTTTAACCACAAAAGGTAATTTGCTACTTTTTTGCATTATCGCAGTTGCGAGTTGCGATAGCGAGTTTAAAGCTGCGTCCCAATTCAGAGGCTGCATCCTTCTTCAAATGCAGCCACCAAATGTGTCCTTCGTTTCCCGTGCAATGAAGGATACAACAGATGGATCCTGATGACAACAGTGTTTAACAATGATTCTCAGAAATCGCTTACTGCTCCTTTAAAACTTTCTACGTAAGCGTTTTTCTGTGTGAATTGCCCCTTTAAAGGTGGTTTCCTCCAGATTCCCAAAACATAAATAAATCCTAGATTTGATGTGGAATCAGATTTTCGGATCTCACTTAGGCCTATGTTTATGCATGATTACATGCTGGCTCTTACCTTCCACTCTCGGGGCCAGCTCTCGTGTGAAAAGTACGTTGGCCAGTTTGCTCTGTACGTAGGCCTTCACGGGATGATAGCCTTTCTCACCGTTCAGGTCCTCAAAGTGGATCTTTCCCATGGGGTGAACCAGTGAGGAGACATTAATCACTCGAGAAGGAGCTGAATGCTTCAACAGATCCATTAGGAGGAACGTGAGAAAGAAATGTCCTGAAGAAGAAAAGGAGTCATACATCACATGTCAAGTGTGAACAAACTCTATAGCTGCTTAACAACAAATAAGGATTCTTTGATATTGTTTGAAAGAATGAGAATGACGAGTGCACTTCATCATACCTAAATGATTGACTCCAAACTGTGTCTCAAAGCCGTCTGCTGTTGTGGAATATGGGCAGATTGCCACTCCAGCGTTATTAATCAGCAAATTAAGAGACTTTTCCGCTAAAATAAAATAGAATAACGATTTTAAACGTCAGATAAGAGTTAAATCTGATGCATATTTACATTATATATATCATTTTTGAAAACAATTCTTCAACCATAACTCACTGTTGTAAATCAGTTCAGCAAAATCACAGATGGATTTAGTGTCGGCCAGGTCCAGTTTCCGAACCACCACGATGGCGTTGTCCACGTCTCTGCTGATGTCACTGGCGGCCTGCTCAGCCTTCACCATGTCTCTGCAGGCCAGGATCACCCGCGCGCCTCGGGATTAATGACACGCTTTGTTCCATTATTTGAAAAAAAAAAAAAAACTCGTACATTCTTTTGAGCAATTTCAGGGAAAACATATTCTGGATAGGCGTAAATATCAGATCAAATGGCTATGCAGTCATATTTATTATATTTCATCTGTGCCTCTAATATGAAAGGAAGGCTCGATGTGTTTTTGGCCACAGTACCCACCCCGCTTTGCCAGGTCCTTCGCCGTTTCTTTCCCAATCCCAGTGTTTGCTCCAGTCACTATAGCAGTTTTTCCATCTAACCGAATATCAGATGACCATCTTTTGATGAAAAGCCCTCTGAAAATAATAAATAATAGGCTAATAAGCAATACCCTTCAAAGGCAGATGTCAGATACAACCATTATGAATATTAAAGGAAAATATTAATGTTTATATGTGTATTTTAATGTTATAGGCCTACGCATTTTTACAATAATTTAATTTATACTACTACTACTAATAATAATAATAATTTAAAAACATTTCTATTAATAATATTGTAATAAATGCTAATGTTTCAGTATCTGTTAAGTTAATTATACCGATTGTTTAAAATAAAATAAACACATTATTATTAATTATAATTAATGATAATAATTGCTAATATTCCAATATCCCTTGAGTTAATTATACTGATGATTTAAAATAAAATAAACAGATTATTAATATTATTAAAATAAATTATTTATGATAAAAAATAATATACATTTCAATATCTATTAATCAAGTTGAGTATACTGATTATTTAAAATAAAATAAGTACATTTGTAATAATGATAAATATTAAAATTTCTCTTAATCAATTTAATCACACTGATTGTTTAAAATTGAAATAAATACATTTTTATTATTAATAATAATAATAATAAATGACTAAATACATTTTAATTTCTATTATTCAAGTTCATTTTATTGATTATTTAAACTAAAAACAAATATTTGTATTAATAAAAAAAGAATAATCCAAAATCATATATTTCAATATAAGTTTATTATACCGATTATTTAAAATGAAAAACAAATAAATTTGTATTAAAATCCGAAATAATAATTGATACTTTAAATTTCAATCTCTCTCAATCAAGTTCAATATACTGATTAAATAAAAAGCACCTTACCTTAACACATTCATTTTCTCAAAAGTTTCATTACATGTGAACCAGCTAGAAGGATCTTTTTCACAGCTTCTCATGATACAGAGTGTCATAATAAATGCTCGAGTGTCATTTGTACTCGAATAAGGAGGACAGAAAATCCCCTTTCTTTTTACTGAGGTCAGAACCAATTGATCATGTTTTGCATGCAAAATAAATTGATCCGCTTTATACTCTGCATATATCTGAAAGGCCGCGCTGCTAAATAAAGCAGTGTCTGTGTGTGTGTGTGTGTGTGTGTGTGTGTGTGTGTGTGTGTGTGTGTGTGTGTGTGTGTGTGTGTGTGTGTGTGTGTGTGTGTGTGTGTGTGTGTGTGTGTGTGTGTGTGTGTGTGTGTGTGTGTGTGTGTGTGTGTGTGTGTGTGTGTGTGTGTGTGTGTGTGTGACCTACTGGCTACACTCACTGAACATATTCCAGGAAACTCTTACACAAAATGATCCCCACCGGCAAAATGTTTCACTTGATTTTAAAGAACTTTCCATTCTTATAACACTAAATCAATAGCGGTATTTTTTGTCAAAGGCACTGCTGTTTTATTTCACATAAACATCCTTTGGCAACCACAGTAGATTTGAGTGAACGTTTAAATGGCCAAAAACTACACACCAATGCCTGTTCGATCTTTAATGATGGGAAACTCTTCAAACTTCAATTTTTCATCTTAAAAAAAATCAGGTAGTTTCCAGCCAAGCCGGAGGAGCACCTGTGTCCAAAAACCTGGGGTTCTCCCATCACCTGATAGCACATGATCTGTTAGGACATGACTGGAACATGTGAGGATCACTGACAGTGACACCCTTGACAGTGACCAACGGGAGAAAAATGATCCAGATCTCTTTTTCAGTGGGCTTCCCCCAGATTCCCAATTCTCTGCAGATAAGAGCAGTCATATTCAATTAGCCAAAGTGGATTATTAATTTAAAAAAAGAATATAAAAGAAATATATATAGTGCTGCCAAATCGATTAATCACGATATCGCATGTAAAAGTTTGTTTACACATAATATGTGTATATTACACACACACACCTAACACATCTTGATGACCAGATGATATGTGTAAGAATTTAGTTTACATGTCATTTATTGACAGATTGAAGGATTGATTTATTTAATCCAAGTTGTTTCAAGATGCTGGGGGGTCCAGGAAATATGAGAGTTTTTACATCCTTTTTTTTTAAATAGTAAAATAAAAAGGACATATGCTAGATTATCTTATTTATTTTCCCCCTTACCACTGTCATCTTTAGTTTGCTCACTATAGGCAAAATGATCTATAGTGCTTCTGAACAATATTTATTATGAAAATTACAAATAACATTGTACTGAAAAAATACAAACAAATTTGAACTCAATTGAAAATTCATTTCTGTAACAAAAATATTGGTAACACTTTATTTTAAGGTGTCACATTAGCCTACTACATTTTCTTACTAGTAATAACAGTAAATGATGCATTACTACAAGTAACTTAACCAAACACTAACCGTAACTCTATAAGTACATATAGTTAATTAATATTACTTTGTACTTAAATGAGTAAGAAGGCTACAATGTAACTACGTCACCTTAAAATAAAGGGTTACACTTTATTTTAAGGTGTCCGTGTTACAGTGTAATTCTACATTTAAGTACTGAGTAATAATAATTAACTACATGTACTAACTATAGGGTTAGGGTTAGGATTGGTTTAGGGTTAGTAACATGTAATTATGCATAATTTATAGTTATTACTACAGTAACTACATGTAACATGTCACAAGGACACTGTGAAATAAAGTGTTACCAAATAAAGTGTAACCAAAATTTCTTAAAAATGTTATGTTTTTTTAATATTATTATTTTTCTATAAATAGATCTGCCTTGAGGGGGTCCCTCACTATTTTTTTTATTTTTTTTAGGGGGTCCCTCACTAGTGGATCCATTTCGACAAATTCCTACACTTATTACAATAGCGTTCCACTAGATGGCAGGACAATTCAAATCAACATTCATTGTTTGTCACGAGTCATCAAATGTGCCTGAAGTCTCCTTGAGCAGAACCACATTAAAAACCAGCCATAACTTCCTGTTTTGGCAGACAGAACTCATCAACAATTTTCATTGTTTGTTTCTGTTGCCAGCCCAGAGTCGTGATTATCCCAATCACAGCTGAACGTCCAGCAGCCTTTGGTGGAATTCTCACCTCATGTGGCTAAACACTGTACTTGTGTTTGCATTGAGCTCGCGACAGCTGCTAGCGATTCACAGCTATTTATATAGGCATTATGTCAACATTGGTTTTGCTCGAATACTGAGGTTTTATCGCACATGTGGTTATAGTGATGCACAAGCAATAAACACAGCTTATCACTAAACCAAATAGCTTTCTCATACCATCACACTCATTTAAGGGAAAGACACTGTTTCATACAAACAAGCTTTATTTACAGTAATGGGTGGAGAAAATCACTATTCGTGTATCAGAACATTGATTTTTCAATCACTTTATACATTATATTTGTGAATTATGTCCGTGATAACATGTTCTGCTCCAGTCAGACTGACTTGGCACAAAAAAGGCACGATAAATAACAAAAAAAATGATTAACAAATAGTTTTTAAAAAAATATAAACACCACAAATCAACATCCCCATTTGTCATTTCCATGTTACTAACTAGTCTGAGATTTAACAACACCATAAAACGGTTCTTGCCATGAGGTACGGGACGATAGCTCAGTTTCAGAGAAGGCCAAGAGAAAGGGACAACGAAAAACTTCAAGCTTTTGTTGTGGTGGCTACGTTTGTGGCCTGAGTTTGGCTTCATGTCGCACCAAGCCACCTTTTATTCTGAAATCAATGTTCTGGACTTATACTGTCATCAGATCAATAGCATCCGCACCATAGAAATCCTCTCAAAGCTGACAAGTACCCAATTTATACTATATAAATACGTAGGTCAACAAATGCATAGCATTTTTTTTCATGAAATAGCACTCATACGGAGAACATTAAATCAATAATAATCATTTAAAAAAGTCCATTCCTGTCCAGTAGGAAATGTTTGCATCTTTTTTTATTTCTGCCAGGACCCGTCGTTAGTCATTTCCTGTACGGGCAGGTGTTTTTCCACGTGTCCGTTTGTGCTCTTGGCCTGCGGTGTTGTGCTTGTGTTAGATTTGGGCTCATTTGGAAAGCTGTCCTCATTAGATTGTTCCTGAACCGGGCAGCTGAAGGGTTCGTCTGTCCCCCCGCTGCTGCCCAGTGATGTCTGACTGACGTAGACCACGATGACCTCACCGCTGAAGTTCATCACCTGCCCGCTGGAGATAAAAGTAGTGTTGTTGTTTCCTGTCACCTGACCTGACAAAAATAGGCAACGCATCAGAACTGGTGTTAGCGGAAGGTGGCAGAAATAGTATGCAATATTTCCATGAACTAAATATTCATTCCTTTCCTGGAGACAAATTAACACCAGAGTTATTTTAGTACCACTGATATACTATTATAGTTTTTGTTAATATTTTGAATTGGATTTTATTTTTATATTTACTAAATTCATTTTTTTAAATATTTTTGTTGTTGTTGTAATTTTAGTACTTCAACAAAACTTATTTTATTTCAGCTAATTTCTCATTTTTGTTTGGTTTCATTTATATAAATAAATATATTTTTAGTGCTGTCAAATTGATTAATCGCAATTAATCGCATCTAACATAAAAGTTTGTAAATATATAATGTGTGTGTATGTATATATATATATATATATTGCTGTCAAATCGATTAATTGCATCGAAATTGCATAAAAGGTTTATATAATATATGTGCGTAATCTGCGTATATATTTATATGTGTGTGTGTGTGTGTGTGTGGGTGTGTGTATAAATATACATATACACATAAATATATATACACACATATATATATACAGTGTTGGTCAGAATTATTTGCCCCCTTGGTAAATATGATCAAAGATGGCTGTAAAAAATAAATCTGTATTGTTTATCCTTTTGATATTTTATTACAAAAATTAGCAAAAATCTAACCTTTCATTGAAGAAAAGAATTGAAAGTGGGGGGAAAATCACATTATGAAATAAATGTTTTTTCTCCAAAACACATTGGGAACAATTATTATTATGAAATACTTTTTGCATCCTCCTTTTGTCAAGATAACAGCTCAGAGTCTTCTCATATAATGCCTGATGAGTTTGGGTACTTTTTTATTCCTGTATGAATCAAACCCGTATTAAGTGTTTGCTGCCAAAAAGCTCTTTTTTTGTTTTGTTTCATATGTCCATAGAACGTTTGAAAAGTAACTGACACTACTGGAACTTCAAACGGGACGGGTTCTATGGTCAGATGAAACAAAAAAAGTACCCCATGTGTAAAATGAAATACTCTGCTGTATATTTAATGCTGCGGGCCTAATTTCCTGCCAGAGGTCCTGGACATCTTGTTCAGATATATGGCATCATGGATTCGATCAAATACCAACAGGTAAAAAATCAAAACCTGACAGTCTGTGCTAGAAATCTTATAATGGGCCATGTTTGGATCTTCCAACAGGACGAATGGGTCACATGAGCACAAAACCAAGCATCTGCAATGGCCATCCCAGTCCCTGACCTGAACCCTATAGAAAATGAGTGGGCTGAACTGAAGAGAAGAAGCGCCAACATGGATCTGGGAATCTGAAGGATCTGGAGAGATTCTGTATGGAGGAATGGTCTCTGATCTCTTGTCAGGTGTTCTCCAAACTCATCAGGCATTATAGGAGAAGACTCTGAGCTGTTCTCTTGGAAAAGGAGGATGCAAAAAGTATTTAATAAAAGGGGGCAAATAATTGTTCCCAATGTGTTTTAGAGAAAAAACATTTATTTCATAATGTGACCCCCCCCCCCCCCCTTTCAATTCTTTTACTTCAATAAAAGGTTCGATTTTTGTATTTTTTAACAATAAATGATCAAAAGGATAAACAATGCAGATTTATTTTTTACAGCCATCTTTGATCATATTTACCAAGGGGGCAAATAATTCTGACCAACACTGTATATATATATATATATTTATATGTAATAATATATATATACACACATATATTAAATAAACAAAACTTATATATTTACAAACTTTTATGTTACAACACTATTAACATTAACCCTGATTAACACTCCTGGAAGTTGAACAGGAACATTTTCAAGGGTAAACATTTAGCATATTAATGTAACCATATTATTTAGACATACAAGGAAACGGCTTTGTAGTCTTGCTGATGTCTTGCGTGTGAATACGCTGCACTGCTACTTTAGATGTTTAGTGGTCTCCATAAATAGTCTACATTACAAACTGGAAGCTAATAATGCCACATAAGCACTGACATGGCAAAAAAAGCTGTTTTTGTGTCAATCCCTTTTGAGCAACGAACCAGCTTCCTTCCACTTAAAACTTCAACATGGGCAGATTGTATGGTTCCTTTTTTTTTCTCTCCGAATATACACACAGACTATCAGTGACTCACATTTCACACATCTTTTAGTCATTTGCCGCTATTCCATAATGGACCCTACTCCCACTCTTTGCTGTGGCTGCCTGCCATGTTTTCACAAACACGACTTACTGGAATGCACATGACCTGAATGTGCTTGTTCTAATTATTAATACAAGATGTAATGCGTTATATTATAGTGTTCAGGTTACTGTGTATTTACATAAGGAATTACTGAATAATACTAATGAGCTACACGTTTATACATTGTGTACTTCCTTTGCAGAGATATAATTAATAACAATAGGATGGAATACGAGTAAAACAGACACTTTGAAATAACGTTATTGAAATGGAAACATTTATTTTGCCAATACTTATGATTATAAATCTAAATAATAAATGATATAAAATGTAAAAAAAAAAATGTATTGGGGGGTGGGGGGGTGGGGATTGTACTTTTTAAAATGAAAAATACAATAAAAACAGTAATACTGTGAAATATTATCACAATTTAAAATAACTGTTTTTAAAAAAATATATATTTTAAAATGTGATTTATTCCTGTGATGGCAATTTACTCATTCTTCAGTGTCACATGATCCTTCAGTAATCATTCTATTATCCTGATTTGGTGCTCACTGCTCAATAAACATCTCTTATTAATATCAATGTTGAAAACAGTTGTGCTGCTTAATATTTTATTGTGAAAACCGTGATGCATTTTTATCAGGATTCTATGATGAATAGAAAGTTCAAAAGAACGGCATTTTTGTAAACAGATCTTTTCTAACATTTTATTGTCTTTACTGTCACTTTTGATCAATTTAATATGTCCTTGCATCCTCTCTTCTTCTCTCTCTCTCTCTCTCTCTCTCTCTCTCTCTCTCTCTCTCTCTCTCTCTCTCTCTCTCTCTCTCTCTCTCTCTCTCTCTCTCTCTCTCTCTATATATATATATATATATAATTCATTCATATTTATTTAATAGATTTTTATATATATTTTTACTATTATTTATACAAATAATTATGTTTTATATACAATTATATAATATTATTTATATATTAATTTATTAGTAGTAGTTACATTTAAAGAAACATACACATACAGTGGTGTGAATAAGTTATTACCCCCATGCTAAAGTTGCCTAAAAAGAGGAATAAAAAATCATCTTTTGGAAATTGATCTTAATGCCTTAATTAGAAAAATGAGGAAAAATCCAACCTTTAAGGACACCAATTTTCTTTGTGTATGAATAATGTATCATAAATAAATAAATGTTCTTCCTTAAAATACAGGGTGCATAAGTCAGGCACCTATGTTAAATTCCCATAGAGTCAGGCAGATTTTTATTTTTAAAGGCCAGTTATTTCATGGATCCAGGATAATATGCATCCTGATAAAGTTCCCTTGGCCTTTGGAATTAAAATAGACCCACATCATCCCATTCCCTTCACCATACCTAGAGATTGGCATGGGGTACTTTCCATAAGATCATCTTTCAATGCAAATCAAACCAGCTATTAGGCTAACTGAAATAACACCATGCCAATCTCTAGGTATGGTGAAGGGAATGTGATGATGTGGGATATTTTAATTCCAAAGGCCAAGGGAACTTTATCAGGATGCATATTATCCTGGATCCATGAAATAACTGGCCTTTAAAAATAAAAATCTGCCTGACTCTATGGGAATTTAACATAGGGGGGGCCTGACTTATGCACCCTGTATTTTAAGGAAGAACATTTATTTATTTATGATACATTATTCATACACAAAGAAAATTGGTGTCCTTAAAGGTTGGATTTTTCCTCATTTTTCTAATTAAGGCATTAAGATCAATTTCCAAAAGATGATTTTTTATTCCTCTTTTTAGGCAACTTTAGCATGGGGGTAATAACTTATTCACACCACTGTATAATAAGGGCTGTTTTCTGGCACTTTTAAAGGTTTCACATAGGGATCCAGTGATCTAGAAATGCAATACATAGTGAGTAAATCAATGCAATACACCAGCTGATACAGTTTGCTAGCTCGGCCATCTGTTTCCAAAATGACTCCCACAATGCACTTTTAACCCACTATTACTGAGAGGTCATGACTTTCATCATATCATACTGTTTTTGCCCAATTGGAATAGAATCGCACGACAGTGCTTGTAAATCTGGCATAAACGTGCCAAATGAGTTCAACAGAATCCTGTGTACTGGACTATGACTAGCAACAGCTTCGAATACCTCAGATGCACAGACATCTTCTCATTTATTTTGTCACTATTTTTGCATGTGTTAATGTCTTACCAGATGTGAGGGCGGCATCTGAGCACTGGTTCTGGTACTCCACGTCAGGGTCCGACAGTTTGTGGTCGTCGCTGTGGACCAGTGAAAGGCCCTGGTCATTAGCGCTGACAGACGGCAAAGGAGGAACGGTGGTGGAGTCTATGCTGCAGCAACAAGGTTCGTTCTGTCTATACAGCCCCTCGACCAAACCTCGGTCCCCGTAGACGCCTCTGATCTCCGACATGGCTTCCTTGCCAGCAGGGCTGCTGTAGTCCAGATAGAGTTCCTGCGAGCGCTGCAGATCCACATAATCGCATGCGGGCAGGCCGTCCAGCGAGCAGCTCTCACACAGCAGAGGCTCTTTCAGGCCGATAACCTGCACGTTCCCTGTGGCGTCCCCTGTCCTGCAGGAGCAGCACGACGCCAGGCCCGTGGCTACCAGCTGACTGCAGTCCTCGTTCTCTCCGACCTCTATGGGCTCCTTCATGGAAAGCACACAGCTGCAGGAGCTGCCTGACAGGGGGGACGACGGCCCGCATCCGGAGTCCACGCTGGAGCTCCCCGACGAGGTTTCGGCTCGGTCCTGGTCCTGTTCTTGGTCCGTGCAATCTGACATTTCTGGGATGGTCAATTTGGTGCTGGGACACATGATCAGGGACTCCGGAGGGGTTCTTTCTTGGCAGATTAAAGGGTGGGTTTGAAGACCGTTTCTAAAGTGATATGAAGTTGTCACAGTTTCCTACAAGAAAGCAGGATTGGTAAGTCTTTATGCATCGCTAGGTTTTGAAACTAGTTTTCAGATATTATTACTTACCTGTCGATTCCTACTTCCTTTTAGGTTTTGGACGCAGGTGCGTAGATTTACTGTGGAGTCAGAGAATAAGCTTTAATTAACAAGATAGACAGGAATCTACCACAAATTGTAGCAAACAAACATGATCCTGAACAACATTTACCTGAGAGGAAGTTCAGCTTATCTTTGCAGCAAAACAAGAAGAGAACGACCAGGGATACCACGATGATGACTGAGAGGATGGCCACAAGCACCCAGGGTGTCATACCTGAGGACGTTTAGGTTTATTCGTTATTCGGAGGTTCTCAGTTATTCAGGTCATCATAGAGGGCTTAGTAAAGTTTGTCTCTGTTGCTCAATCACATTTATTGCTCTTGGATGAGAGGCGAAACTGCTTGAGCAACAAAGAAACACATCCAGACTAATCCTCCCAGACATTACAGATACCAGCCAACACATAAAATATGGGTTCCTAGACATTTTTAGCTACTTTTTAACCAATTTTTACATTGACTTTTATTGTAATCTGACATTGCCAGATTTTAAGGAATAATATATATATATATATATATATAAATGGGGTGGGGGGGGGGGGGGGGGGGGGGGGAGTTAGAATATCCTTAAAGACATTTTTATCAGTACTTTCAAGAATTTGGTGCGTTGATTTCCAAAAGATGTGACATCATTTCACAATATTGCTGTTTTTAATGTATTTGTGAACAAAAAATTGTTGCTCCGGTGAGTAGAGTTTAAGAGAATTCTTTCAAAAATACTTATCAACCCCAAACCTTTTGAATGGTAGTGTATAATCAACAACTATGAGGCTGAACATAAAGATTTTTTATAACCTACCAGGAGAATGGAGTCCACACACTACATCTGTCTTAGTGCTTCCTGGCTGTTTTTCGGTCTTGCCAATAGCTTTACAACTGGAAGAGAATCAGACATATCAGGCGAAATAGCCTGGTCACTTCTGGGTTGATCTGTCTCAATTTTCTCCTCTAAGAGCAACCACAAATGAAAGAAGAAAAGGGGCTCTTTCTAGGGGAAGTGGTGAAGGAATTAATCATAATTCCAGAGTGCGGTAAGACTGCGGGGGCTTTAAAAAATGACAGAGCATGCCTGAGACCTTCCCCAGACAAAAAACGCCTGTGAGAATGAGAGCTGTGACTTTGCAAATGAGGCCTGTTAAAGCATAGATCTGCATGTGTGACTCATAGGACAGGCATCTTTGTGGCATACACTCCCAACTGTTGTTAAACCTATTGAGCTGTTATTGTAGTTTTTTAATAAGAGCTGTTATTGACTTTTTAAGCTTAGATAGAGAGGCATACTCACTCTGTCCATTTCTTGCAGGATTCTATTGATATAGAGTCTGAGAAAAATCCAGGTAGGCAAGTCACACAGGAAGCTCTGCCAGTCTCTAAAATGAAGAGAGAGTGATATAGGATTATAGACAGAGAGACAGACTTACACCTAGACAAATTAGCACACTTAAAAGCATATTACAATTTATTCTTATTTATCATATCTAGATAATAGTTTTTTTATTCACTTTGGTACTATTTTCACAAGGTGTACATTTTCAAAACTCTTAGTACCAATATCACAATAGATCATCAAAAGTGCACTTTTTTTCAAACATTTCAGCATGTTTTCAACTGTGTTAGTACAATACACAAAATATCCTTTTCACAACACAAAATAAGTGTTTCATCTATATAAATAATTCATTCAACTGCCTTTCATAAAGCTCTTACAATCAAACTTTTGATTTGCATCTATTCTCGTTCAGTTCAATTTGTCTATTATTTAATCCAGCTGCACCTAATGGTTGATCAATGAATCATTTGGTACACCTATATATTTCAATAGATATTGATTATATAGACAGTTCCTATAAAACTTGTTCGCAATTTTCCGATATGGATAACCAAATGTAATGAATTCTTTTTACATAAGTGATTTATAGATAATAACCACCACTATGTCCAAAGTGTGTGCACATGCATGTGTGTGTGTGTGTGTGTGTGTGTGTGTGTGCGTGCGAGAGAGAGAGAGAAAGAGAGAGAGAAATTTGCAATTTGTGAACATAAAGCAGGATAGAGTACAAGGAAGAGGAAACAGTCAGATTGATCAGAGATGCATCAAGGGAGACAGATGGCATCAAATACAGCATTTAACATTACAGTATGTATGCCATGTGATACTGTAAACAGATTACCATGGTAGAGATTTTCACATTACTGTAACTCTCCCCTATAAAGGTCAACTACAGTATAGATTCAGTCATATGGGACAGTGAGAGCATTTACTGTACTGCCAGCAGACTCTGTTCTAGCACAAAAAAAAATCACACCATTTGATAACACACTAGATAGATACTATTACAAGCATTATGGATTCAATTACATAAGTTAGGTAATGTAAGTGTATTTTCTAATGTGGCATCTGTAGTCTATATTACTGTAATTATTTCACCAACAAGGGTGATTTGAAACATGTATCTTGCATTGTCTGCTGTTGAATGAAGTGATTGTTAAAACTATTAAATTTAAAGAAGATCATACTGTTGTGTTTCGGTGATTAAACTAAAGGTTCTCATTACATATTACAATAATGAACTGAAATGTGTATAACAGTAATGAAAGCATAGGATCAGTGTGGCGAGCAGGACGAGGCAGAGGGCCGTGAGAGAACGGCGCGAGGCCGGTGGCGTGAGTGATAATGAACGACACCTGTGAGACGCACCAGTCTCGTATCTCTCACGGAGGAGCGGAAGCATAAAAGAGGAGCGACGACTGTGAAGATCGAGAGGCAGGTGCGTCTCACAGGTGTCGTTCATCATTACAGTTTTTCTCAGTCGCTTTGGTGCATTTCTCACATCACTATTTACATTTGCACAACAGTTAGTTCAACCTCCACAACATTTAGTCATTTGTGCACATCATAGTAGCAGTTTCTCATTCCTTACAACAAATTGCGAATGCTTTTGGACATGCATCAATTGCTTTCATACAACTCTGCTGTTTTATAACATTATCATTTGCTTATGTCGTGTTAGTCAAAATTAACTATACTTGTGAATGCTGAATAGTCATTCCATATAAAACGAATAGTCCTCATTTCATTGCTTGAGTCATCACATACAAAAATGTTGAACTAGTTGTCAAAATCTGTCAAGCAAATTAAAAAAAAAAAGAGATATTTTTTCTTTCATGAAAATGTCTCCTAAATTTAACAGTTTCTCTCAGGTGAACTTATGTGGCCAGCAGAGAGGAACGTATGGATGTGCATGAATGATTTACAGTACTATGTATGTTGTATGTTCAGTTCATGTACTGCAATATTGTTTACAGCTGTGCACAGCTCTACCCAAAGGGAGTTTATGTTTGTTGTAAATAAAGGTGATGATACACAGGGCAACTTTTTGAGCAATGTTGCTGGGCAATCTTGCCGAGCGATTGTTGCTTGGGCACTTTCCCATTGAAAATGGGCAATACATTTCTATCTGGATACTTTAGGTCGGTTGTGGGGCCTGTGTCTCATCTGGTTGCCCGTTGACGGCAACATTGCCCAGCAACATTGCTCAAAAAGTTGCCCTGTGTATCATCACCTTAATGTATTTTTTTCTTTTGGACAATGCTGTGAACAAATTAGAATTGCAAAAAGCATATGCAGTAAAAATGTGAAACATACATATTCAGTGTCTTGTACTGTGAGTTACCTCACTAAATACAGTAATGTGTAACTTTACTGTAGTTTTAAAATGGCTGTGCAAATAGTATATAGTGCTGTCTTGAGCATTTTCAGGTAGTGTCACCAAGATCTGACTTTTTTGCATTGGAAAACATTTACAGAGTAAACTGTCATAATGAAAACATGACAAAGCCATTTGACTATCTTGTTCATAAACAATGGTGTCAGGACTTTTCATCTTGATGACATTGACACTTTCATTGACATGAATACTTGCTTTTGAGGAATGAGCTATCCATTTTGAGCAAGTGACACGCATTTGCAGGTTATCAACTAGGTTTTGCAGTTTGTACTAATTGTTTTGAGAACTGCATTAACTGTTGTGCAAATGTAAATAGTGATGTGAGAAATGCACCAAAGCGACTGAGAAAAACTGTAATCACGCCACCGGCCTCGCGCCGTCCTCTCACGGCCCTCGACCTCGCCCTGCTCGCCACAATCAGGTTTTGAAATAATTACTATCTGTGTTAAAAGTGTGATCAGTTTAGATTTTTGTACAAAGAGTTTTGAAAATGTACACCGTACTTGTGAAAATACTACCAAAGCGAAAAAAAAACCCGTAGCTTTATTTCCTTTTTATTTTTCAAACTCATTTTTTTTTCTTCTCATTTGTATTTCTGTTTTTAGCATCTTATTTACTTCCTGTTGTATAATGTTGTATAATATTGCATTGTCCAGTTCAATTTTGTTCTATAAGCAGTGAAAATATTGTAAATGCCAATCAAGCCTGGACGGACGGATAGATAAATAGACGGACGGACGGACGGATGGATGGACGGACGGACGGATGGATGGATGGATGGATGGAAGGATGGATGGATGGATGGATGGATAAACAGACAGACAGATAGACAGACAGACAGATAGACAGACAGATAGACAGACAGATAGACAGATAGATAGACAGATAGACAGATAGATAGATAGATAGATAGATAGATAGATAGATAGATAGATAGATAGATAGATAGATAGATAGATAGATAGATAGATAGATAGATAGATAGATAGATAGATAGATAGATAGATAGATAGATAGATAGAGCCTATAATCTACAAAGTGTAAATGTCAAGATACTAATGATAAAATGTAAACTATAGTGTGTCTACATTCATTTCTGAGAACTGTATTATGATGTTCCTTTCCATTTGGCACTAAACCTTCCCAAACCACAGAGCTGGAACAGCCACTGATTTACTGCACTCTCAATTACGGGTAAACTTCATCTATCTATAAGCCACATGATTAATGTCTCCCACTTTAAACTTCGGAATGAACTTACTAAAGGATAGTTCACCCTAAAATGAAAATTCTGTTATCATTTTCACACCTTCCATGTTTTTCATGTCGTGAACTAACCATTTATGATTTACCAGAATACGAATCTTTCTCATTTGCCCATAAACATGTTCCTGATGAACTTTGTGTAGAGTGACCACAAGCTCTTACCACCCATCACGACTCCTTCTCCCGCAGGACAGTTTTTAATGGCCTCACAGTACTCGCAGTTGATCAGAGAACAGTGGAACCCCTGCTTGCACCGACACGGTTCCGCCGCGGTGGGGTTGTGTGGAAGGGTGCGGTTAAATCCTTTACCTGCAGAGGAAGATCGATGGCAGGTGTTTAAAAATAATGCCAAATCAAACCATACTCTTTCTTCACACGCATTATGTGACACTGACCCTCATCGCAGAACTTCTGAGGAATACACTTAGTGTCACTGTTCCAGTCCGGCTGGTACTCATCACGGCCACAATCACGGCACTTTGTCGGACTCCCGTCGCAATGGGCAAAAAAGTATTTTCCTGCATTCAAAGGAAAATCTTTCTGAATTAAAAATGTAAAATGGGTTTGCAAAAGGTCAGTTAATACATATCACAAAAGATTATATTCTCTATTTTTTGGTAGAGGGAAGTCATGGTAGGTTATAGTTCTTGTGGGTGTGTGAAGGCATCTTCCTCTTTCTCTCATCCTTCTGCTTTTCAAATGGGAAAAAACAGCCAATTTTGACCTGATCTTGTTTTTCCCAGACATCAGCTTCACTCACACCATAAAATGAATGAATGAATGAACGGATGGGTTGTTTTTGAAGTGTTCTTGATAGTATGATTAACTAGTCTGTATTACTGCTCACCTGGTTCACATTTTTGGCAGCATCCCCCATTGTGCTCGTACTCATTCTGTTGGCAGCTTATGGCCAGTCCTGCCTGAAATGAAATGTTTAACGATAGTTAAACGAACATGATGGCTTTTGTATGATAAAATGCTTGTGATGTTCCTTATTTGTAAGTCACTTTGCATAAAAGCATTTGCTGAATGAAGTAACATCAACAGCAACAAAGATGACTTCAATATCATAGTAAGATATTAATACGATAAGGTCACCCATGGGAGGTTTTTATATTATTTTTTATGTTTACCATGAGAGAGGGGTAGTCAAAATATGAGTAAATTGTGTCAAAAGATCAGACCTGGTGTCATCGCAACAAATTAAAGAATAATTTGTTAAAATATCAATAATGCAATAATCAAAATCTGTCTGTTTTATATTACATTTACACAACCTGTCAAAAGAAATTAATTACACTACCTTTTTTTTATAAATAAATTAATACTTCAGCATAAGGGATGTCTTTCTAAAACAATATTTTAAGAATGGTAGAGTATTTTCTTTGCTGATATTTTCTTTCCATTCCAATATAAAACAAACAGCAATCTTCAATTTTCCGAGCTAGGTTTATAATAGCTTTTAACCAAAGGGTCCAGACTTTTAGTCAACATAAAGTAATTTTAATTTTGAATAGTCTATTTATTCTTGTACTATTGTGAAATGGGCTTTCTTGAAAAAAAATGAAGAATTGATGCAATGGCATTCAGGCATTTTGTCTTGTGTCTTAAGCATTCAAATACTTTTTTAGGGTCACTGTATCTCTAGTCCGTTGGGTGATTTACAAAAACTACACAAAGTTTGGCATGTTGAAACATTGGCTCTCAGAATGAGAATCTATAAGGCAAAATGCTAATTTGAGTGGTAAAAGCATCAGGGAATGAAAAAGAGTGGGGGAGTGTGTGTATGTGTATCTGTCTGTATGTGTATGTGTGGAGG
The DNA here is from genome assembly GCF_029890125.1 of Rhinichthys klamathensis goyatoka. NCBI lineage: Eukaryota > Metazoa > Chordata > Actinopteri > Cypriniformes > Leuciscidae > Rhinichthys > Rhinichthys klamathensis. Next base: position 579,000 of record NW_026606604.1, read on the forward strand.
GGGTGTATTGCCCAATTCGGAGGAAGAAAAAAACAAGAAGAAAAGCAAAAAAAAACACCCACATCCCTCCAGATACCACAAAGGCATTCCACGGTTTAACAGCAGGGCAGAATTAAATGCAATCCTTTAATTCAGCGTAAATCTGAGAAAAACCGTCCGTAACTCATATAAAAGACAATAAAAAAGAAAATAGTGCCAAGCTCAGCATACTGGGCTCTCGGTGAAGGTGGAAAGGACTTGGCTGAAGTGTTTCTTAGATAGAAATAATGCTCAAATTCAACTTTTTTGCACAGAAAAAAAAATGCTTTCAAATCAGCACCATTGGCAAAGCCTTAGTTTTCTGTATTCTAGCCAACATATACAATATATATTTTAAAAAGCGAGAAATGGAAGAGAAATAATTTTTGTTGGGGACTATAGAAGATGATTTATGAAATATGAATGCTTTCTTTTTTCTCTCTAATTTTCCTATGTGACCAGGATCAATGGATTTATCCATCATCAGAAAAATCCATGGATATCATGGAAATTCATGGGGAAATAATCCTTATCAGATTTGTTGATGACAACAAGCTTTGTCAAAACAAGTGACTAGTGCAGTTCACTATAACAAAAAATCAGGAAGGAAAACCCAAATTTATTCAAATGATGAAACAGGTTATGTCCTTTTACATGAAACTTGATATAAAACAATGATTTTTACTGTATGTCTAATGAAAATCATGAAATGAAACATGAAACATGTATACTTGAATACTTGAAAATAATCTCCTTTTCGTTTTTGTTAAGACGTTGATCATAGTTAAAGATGTTATTCTGAGGGTTTTTCTACCACTGCTGAAAAAACCTAAAGGCCTTTTGATGGATGAATGTGAAAAAACACAGGAAACCAAAGGAATGTTTACAGTTCATTTCTGAACCTACATTTGAATGTAAGGCTATACTCAGGCAACACAACATATTTTCATTGACTAAATATATAAGCCCATGGTCAGTGACGCCCTGAAAAATTACATGTTAGAAAATATACACCGGACATGGAGAAATCTTTTCTCACAAGGTCTCACCATTTTGAGCTGCATATGGCAAAAGCACTATAGAGTTCACTACAGTTCTAATGATTCAGTTGCTTTCCTTTGCATTCATTCTGTTTATGAATGCAAAGGAAAAGATAACGATGAGGTAACAAACATAAAGCTATGCTGTGTTAACGATACTAAAGTCAAATCAAATAAAATCTAAACAAAAACACTGAATCTGAAGAAAATTATTCTCCCTATGGAAGGTTGAAAGAAGAAGCACCATTTCCAGAATTAAGTTTCCAGATCATTTTCTTTCACAACTCTACAACCTGGCAAACACAAGTTCAGGCCTGCGTGTGATGCAACAGAAAACATGTTAAAACTTTTGACCTGACAGGACATTAGACAACTAAGAAAGACAATTGAAAGAATGAATGAATGAATGAATGAATGAATAAATGAATGAATGAATGAATGAATGAATGAATGAATGAATGAATGAATGAATGAATGAATGAATGAATGAATGAATGAATGAATGAATGAATGAAAATGGGCTTTGACAAAATAATACGTAGGCTTTCAGTAAAATTAGCTCATTTCACAAACCAGAATACAGAAATATGTTACGAAATTCCTACAATAGGGATTTTCTTAACGTTTACATGGGAAAAAACATTTCACTGCATCATGTGGCCTAATTCAATCAAAAAGGTCATATGTAAATGCAGTTTGGAGTTTTACACAAATCCTGGGAATGTAATGATAATTTACATTTGATAAGCATCAAAATTTGGCTGAAAAATCCAATGATTCCTTATAAACAAAAAACCCACACACTTCACACTTATGGTTAAGAAGACCATCCAAAACAATGAAAAAAGCAGAATCCCAGAAATATTTACATGGAATTCCCCTCAAAGTGTGCAACAATTCAGGGAAAAGTGCAGAAAAGCTAATATCTGACAGAAATCTGCTCATGACAGGGAAGGAAAGAGTTTGGATGCGTCTCAAAACCCAGTGAGCGGATAGTAGGGTACATTTTTAGGCAGCGTGAGCCAATTCGCCATGCAGTGACTGCAGACTGCAGTGATGGGATATCCCAATATCCCTGTGAAAGATCAAGTTACATACTTAGGAATTGTAATTAATAAAGACCAGAAAACAAGATGTAAACTAAATTTCGATCCTCTAATAATGAAAAGCCAAAGGAAACTCAATTCTTGGCTGCAGAGAGACTTGTCAATAAGAGGAAGAATTCTACTCTCACTTTTAAAATTAATTGGCTTAAAAAATTCTCATAAATAATCCCTCTTCACTTTGGAATATTATCCCTAATTATATTTTCTTTAAGTAGGTGGCCTGAATTTTCTCCTACTTTGTAACTATAATGTAACTAAGATCCCTGTCAAACTCTCTAATTTTCATAAGCAGATGCTCTTGGCATGGTCCCTAATATACAAACACAACTTTTCCCCACACAGATATTACTTATGGAACAATAAGGATATTCTCTAGTCTACAAGAATAAATCACTTTTTTTGACAACTGGCTCAAAAACGACCTTCTTTTAGTTGGACAGCTTTTTAATTCACAGGGCAAACTTTACAACTATTTTATTTTTTACAGAAATATAAAATTCCTATAACTGCAAATGAATATGCTATTGTTTTCAATACAATTCCCTCTGGAGTGTCTTTTCTGTTGCAAGGTTCTACATTTCCATGGCCATGTACTTACTCTTTGAACCTAACTGACACAATGATCGGAAATGTATGCTTTTCTGTAGAGCAACAAAAAATTTGTTTATAAAATCAGAGCTCTCTTCCAGAAAGAGATAATGACAATTCCTTATGTAATACCACACTGGAATAATATTGTAGAGAATTTACCGTGGGAAAAAGTATGGTCTTTGTCTCACAAGTATCTGCTTACCAATAAAGTAAAAGAAATAACATTTTATTTAATTCACAAATGTTACCCAACCAAAGCCTTTCTTAGGAAATATAAGTCAGACATTGAAGTGAATTGCTGTTTTTGTCACTCTCCTGAGGAAGAAGTCATTCACTTGTGTTGGCAATGTACCCACACAGAGAAATTTTGGTCAGATTTGTTAATGTTTATCCAATCTTATTATGTAAGTGACTTTTCTTTCTGTTTTAAAGATGTTTTCTTTGGTTTGTTTGACTACCCAAAAGAGAAAACAGGACAAAATATTACATACCGGTAATTAATATGTGTTTCCTTCTAGCTACATTTCACATAAGCAAAAATGTACTGGCTCTAAACCTCTCTTTTCTCTATTCACAGATGATCTAGACAAATACATGAAAACTATCCAAAGCTCTGGTAATCCCAAAGCATTGAAAACTGTATCTCTATATTCATCCTTTTTGTCCTCTTAAGGTAAATGCATTACATTCTTGTTTTTTGTTTTGTTTTTTTTACTTATTTGTGTCTGTATCTTTTTGTCTTTTTTATGTTTATCTGTATTTCTTTAATGCTTAGTAATGTTTAATAAAAAAAAATAAAAAAAAATAAAAAAGTGATGGGACATTAAACTAATTTCAGCGAAACGGTTCTTTCGAACAGTTCATTTAATGAACCGGTTAAAAACAAAACGATTCATTAATTCTTTTGACATCATCTGGACTTCACAAATGTGTGCTAAGTTTGTTGCAGCCATAATCTTAAATTAAACATAATAACAACAAAAAATTTTCACTCCAAGTGCTCATACATTACCCGATCTCGGCTCATTAATACGAACACGAACTAAGCATTTTCGAAAGGCAGAGACTGTTTTGTTCTCGGTTCAATGAGCAGCTTTGAGTTGTTAACACAAGAACCGTTTGGGCCGATTCAGTCAGATCGAACGAAGCGATAGACCGGTTCTAAAGATTCACTGCAAAGGTCCGACTCAAAAGAACAAGTCGTTCACGAATCTTAGATCGCCAAATGTAGCCTACACAAACCATTTTCCCAACAAAGTGCTGAAATGAATAGTTTAAGGCAATTTGGCATTGTGAGGATGAGGATATACTACACCAAGAATTTTCCAGTAAAAAGAGTGAAAAATAATACTTTCCCGGTCATAAAAAAATTCCCGGTTTAGCCTATATAGCCTAATCCCGTGCAATTCAAAAATAAAGTTTGGTTTACAGGAATCATCCGCAAAAAACATACCTGCGTGCATAGAGCAAGGACGAAGTGTGTGATCCATCCTTGAAATATCCAACTAGCTGAAAAATTCACTCTCATTATTCTAAACTTTAAAACAGGACTCTGTAATCTCAGCTTCACTATTGTTGTATTGTCCAGTGAGGATCAGCAGCAGACGTCTGTGCGCTCCTGGATGAAGGGATGAAGCTCCAGACTGCTGTAGGTCATTCCCAGAGAGCATGTCCCATGATGTTCACTCACTCACCAACGCCTCGACTGCTGCTCTCCCTGTGTTTCCACTGCACTACTGTCATGTGGAAGCTGCTCAGTTTCTTACACGCTCCTCCCAGTTCTCGTAATCAAAGTAACGTTATTCCACATATAAACGGGGTGACGTTCATAACAGCCAGACAATCACGGCTGCACTTTATTTTACAGTACGTTCACTTACAGTGTAGACATATGAATGTACTGGGCAATATAACTACATGGGTTAAGGTTAGTTTAGGGGTCGGTTTGGGGTTAGTAGGCTACCTAGCTATTGCAATAAGTACTGTACATGATCATAGTATGACTAATAAAGTGCTGCCACAATCATTATCTGTCATTATTGTTCAATTCTGTAGCACTTTGGTGCAGTGAAGATTAAATAAATTACTTTTGAAGTCGTAAGGTAGTGTGAACACCCCATAAATCAAAAGTTTAATATGTCTATTTGCTGGTGAAAGCTATGCAACAGCTCAGTGCTGGAATACTGTAATGGAATGCACTTGACTTGCCATTCCATTTCCAGTGTGGTGAGTGAACTAATATCAGCCATGATTTCTGATATCTATTTCTAAATGTTAAAACGTGTTATGCAAAATAGGATTACAAATAAAACATACAATGTAGTATATAGCCTATGCTGTTTAAAAATATGGGAGTATATACTGTGCAGAATTTAATAAGCACGTATTCCAATTTGAACACTATAAAAAAATGATATGATCAATAAGTTATGACAACATTAGGTTTTTACATTGCGAGCAATTTTAAACTTTTTTTTGCAAGATTCAACTAATTTTGAAGTCAATGTAATTTAAGTTGAAAATGACTTTTTTTTAACTTGGATGATTAAGGCAGAACTTATGGTAAACAGATAAAAAAAGGACTCATCCCCCACTACACAGATTTTCATCCAATCAAATGTTAGGTTGGCAGAACTCAAATGATGTGCAGGAGTGTGATCATTTTACAATGTTTCAAACAAGGCTTATCCAGTCAGATTTTATAACCGTTTTATTAAAAAGTTGTTGTAAGTAAATAAATATTGAATTGGACCTATACTATCTTTAACACAAGAGCGGGCGCAGCCATTTTTTAGGCTACTTGAATGTGCAAGGCTTCTGGTGTCGTTATTTTAGTTGTACAAACAGTTCTATATGCTGCTTGATACTGCAAAGTGCAAACTGGTATTTGTCTATTATTGTAATTTATTATTACAATCATAAATACACTGGTTTGTAGCGCAAACAAGCAGTTTGCCATTTACTGTGTTTAAGAGAAACTCCATGCATTAACTTAAATATTTTGTAGGCTCCTGCTTTTTCCATTTATGTCAGTGAATAAACCTTAATTTCCCTCAAGCTCACTTGCTAATATTCAAGAGTATAACTCCTGTTTCTGACAGCCGTGTAGAACATGTAACTGATAAGGAAACTGTGCACTGTTTCTCCAGATTGGTTTTGTGGTCCTGGACCAGAGAGTTCTACAATTCTCAGAGGAATAACATGTAGCTAAATGATAAATGTTTCAGATTAAACTTATGGTCCACTAGTGTGTGGTCTCTCTGAGCAGAAGGTCACTCTATTTAATGCTAAACTGTGAGTTGTTTGCCTGTAATTCTTATCTTGCTTAACTGTCAACTCATAATTGCTCACTTGGCATCTGTCTTAGAGGGTAAATGGGGCAGATACACGTATAGCAATGCTTTCGGGACATAGCCTAGGTGGGGTGTTTGAAACATTGCCAGAAGTTTCGCTAAATCACCATCCTCTCGCTTTCGAGCACAAAGTTGCCGTGTCTGTTCCTTTAAGCCCTCGCTGCCTGCTTTGAATAACAGTCATCAGTGAAGCTCAAGGGCATGTTTCGGCATCCATGCACTCTCCTCCATGCAGCCACCGCAGCACCCTGCATGCAAATCAGGTGTACTTGGTGTCCTCGATTCCTGGAGCCCTTTCAAAGCTGCTGTCAGGCAGTTGTAGAGATGTCATAATAGACCGATTGTACTAGCATGAAAACAAAAACAACACCCAACCAACCCAACCTGATGTGAATATGTTATGATTTTTTTTATTTCAAATTCATTCTGATATTTTTTAGGGGGCATAGTCAAGAAAAGTCAGGGGGATGCATGATATCCTGATATTATAACAAAGAAAAAAAGTCTCTTTTAAGGAATTAAATGCTTTGAAAGAAAACCATAAAAAGTACTGTAGTTTGGTATAATTTTTCATCATTTGTAAAAAAAGAAAAAAGAGCTTCATTGCTTTTTAAAATGTCAAAAACTTGCTTGCGAAATCAAAGTTGTGTGGTGCAACCAGTATGTAGAACAGGAAATGACATCACTGAGAGGGGGTCTGCAGACCCTTATGACTGTCAAGGTCAGTAAGTCTCTTAAAATCTAAATATGGAAGCCATTTCCACAACATATGGACAAACGTCATATTTTGGTTAATCATAATTATGACAAACTCACAATTATTACATAAAATGTCAAAACTATGACATGTCTTAATTAAGAGATAAGTCAAAATTGACAAATGGAAAAGTTAAGTCATAATTGATGCAAAAGGACAAAATTAGACACCAAGTCAAAATTATGAGAAAAATATGTATGACAAAAGTAGAAAGTATAAGATACTATTTAATAAATTAATTGAAATTATGAGATGTTGAAACCAAATGCTACTCATAATTTTGAAACAAGTCAATTATGACAAGTAATTACAACTTTGTCATAATTATGTCTTCTCATTTTGACATTTCGGAAAAAGTTCAACTTACACTATATAATAAGGACTTCATGTAATTGTACTTTTATCAATTGATCTTTAGTTTTCTCATAATGCAAATGTTATGAAACTGCTCCGAGATACGAACGTTAAGGATCCAAAAGCAGTATTTATTAAAAGGGTAATCCACAATCGTAATCCACGTCCATGCAAAGGTCATACACAAATAAACAATCCAAACAATGACTGAGATAAGGGCAGATGTAAAGTGGGAAATCCAAAAGGCCAGGCTGAGAATCAAAAAAACAAGACATGGGAAAACCAGAATAGAAGGCTCAGTACCATCAACAGACATGCAAGATCTAGCAGTGACTGATAGACCGGGGCTTTATACAGGGTGACCTAATGAGACACAGCTGAAAACAATAATGGAAGATAAGTCCAGACTAAGGTTGATGGGAAATGAAGTCTTTGATGGAAGGGCAAAAGCTTGTTGGTGAACACCTTAATGGCTTCATGTGCAACATTCATGTAACAAAATCTAGTAGTAACTGATTGACCGGGCTTTATATAGGGTGAGCTAATGATGAGACTAATGAGAAACAGCTGAAAACAATAATGGAAGATGAGTCCGGGGAAAGGATGATGGGAAATGAAGTCCGTGATGCAGTGCGCCCTGGTGGCGCTCAAGGGCACTCCAGCTGGTGATCATGACAGTAAACTACATCATTGTCTTTTTTAATCTCAGAATGACTTGTCTTATAAATTCCATCTTTTATGCCATAATTATGATTTACCAATGCATGATTATTTTCCTTATGTGGCAGAAATAGGCTTCCATAGGCTATACTTGTCATTGAGCCATGTTGTCTGGTTAAACCAGATCCAGGCCAGTCTGCCATATCTACCAGCAAATAAATACAAAATTCATCCTCCCACCTGTAAAATGTATATTTGATTCACTCACAAACGTGCATGTGTTTTTAAGTTTTAGGAGCTGAACCTGGCACTTTCCAAAACCCTTATAGTTTGCCATCAAAGTGGTCGCATATTGGCCAGAACTCAAAGCTTTTTTAGTTCCCGTTTGCTGTCTTGTTATGCACTCAGTCAACAGCACAACAGGAATAAAAACACGGAGAGGCGGAATGTTCCCGTGGTTTTAGGCAGCCACTCTCTCCGGGTTTGGAAATGTTCCTGACGTCTGACTCACAATCCTCTTCAACTCTTGCCCTGCTCTCATGAGTAACTTATCCCTGCTGATGAAATTTCCATATACTGTACATTAGCTCCAAATCATACGGTCACCTCGTGCTAACTAAAATATTTTATGCAAATACCAGCTTTGTTTTCTTTTTACTATGAGTTGAAAGAAAGAAGTAAAGTTATGCCGGTGATAAGGTTAAGGGTAAACACAAAAGTTAAAGATTAAAATTAATATGCAAATTTCGTTTTCCTTCAGTCAATAAATGATTGCAACACAAAGGCTTCTGTAGAATCATACCAGTGTTTTCTCCCGCCAACTGCTGACCATGTGATCAAGAGGCCCTTGAACTTTGGAACCCCAAATGTGGAGGAAAACAAGCCCACGTCTTTGTAATTGAAGTTTTTTTTGTTGGTTTTCAAGGCCATGCGTTTATTGTGGTAACACCTGTCGAAGTTTAAAATATGCGCCACAATTCAGTTGCATTAGGGACATGCTGTGTATAAACTGATATGAACCTCGGAGTCAGATAACATGAGGAACAAACAATGTGCTACTGATTTGCTGTATCAGAAGTACTTAAGTGCAGATTTATTATAATTGTTGTCAAGCCAGATGTCTGAGAAAGCAAAGAATCATCTAAAAGACAATCTTAAAGAGTTCAAGAGACAACACACAGAATCAGAAGTACATAAGTACACAAGTGGTCTTCGCTTTTTATTTATTTTATGACACGAATGTTCAAATATACATGATATTGGGTACTGTTCTCTCAAATCACTGTATTTTACAGTTATTTACCGTTGGAGCATATCCAAAGTAAGAGAAACAAATCCCCGGACAATTTTACACACTTATAGAAAATTTTCTCCAGAGACACAGCAACACATAAAAGTCGAGACAAGGAAGGAATCATTGTTTTGATTTCATAAAGTTCACATTGTCAGAAACAAAAAACAAATGTAGTGATGTAAATAAGCCTCTGAAATAAAATCGAAATAAAAAAAATGGAAAACATTGAAACATGAGTGCAAATTTCTTTGGAGGCTGGAATAAATTTAAGACATAAATATGATAAAAATATAGCCTATCAAATTAAAGACGAAAAAAAAGAAAGACAAGGCAGACGATTGACTTCAAGTAGGAGATCCCAGAAAGTGGAGGATCATGGGAAACACCCAAGCAGCTCTCATTTCTTCCTCTGGAAAACATTAGCCAGCATGGCACCGGAGGTGGTCAGCTGACCCATCTTACTTAGAAACTTGGTCTTCGCATCTTCGCCCACCAGACTCGCTGCAATAGAGATGGACCTGAAAGGGGACAGCACCGCATTCGAGGGTTAGAACATCCTACCGGGTGCTGAGAGTGACAAACTGGCAAGAATGATACTCAGACACACTGGCCACCCAGCATTTGAGTGTTACACTGTGTCCTAACCAGATGCGATGCGTCGCTACAATAAAATGTCTCTTTTCTATGTTAATCAGAGTTACTGTCTTAACCAGCCACGACGGCAAATGCAACGATCGACAGGGAATTTCTATTGTGTGAGTTTCTATTTCTTTGACTTTGCGGCTGGAACAACATATGACAATTAAAGTATGTATAAAGTATAAAGTGTGACAATCTCAGGTACTGATTATGTGCTTTATTTAAGGTTTAAAGAATTTATTGTGATTTTGAAAATCAATTTGTTTGACCTTTATAGCCATACTAAAAGCGACAAGTGATAATTCACCTCAGATCTTGAAAATGAAAGGAAACAAGAATGTTCAAACTGTGAACTCAATGTGAGCAAACAAGTGTATTCTATGACGATGATTGTTTCAGTCACTCAGTACATATTATTAAAGGGATAGTTCACCCAAAAAATTTAAATTCTTTCATTAATTACTCATCCTCATGTCGTTCCAAACCAATACGACTTTTGTTCATCTTCGGAACACAAATGAAGATCTTTTTGGGGAAATCTTAGTGCTTTCTGTCCCTCTGTTGACAGCTACGCAACTACCACTTTGACGCTTCAAAAAGTTCATAAAGAGATTGAAAACTAATCCATGTGAATTGAGCGGTTTAGACCAAACTTTCTGAAGAGACTCGATCGCTTTATATGATGTAGGGATCGACCGATATGGATTTTTTAGTGCCGATACCGATACCGATTTTTTTCCCATCAGCCTTAGCCGATGACCGATACGGGCTGCCGATTTTCTTGAGCCGATACATTTTGCTCCCTCAATTTACATCATAAAAATGACATGATGTTAAAAAATGTTACAGGTCTCAATTTAATAAAAGTAACATTTATTTAACGAAAAAAATCAATATTTAACGAATAGTAAAAAACATGTGAGGTAGAACAAGAACAAGTAGATAAACAATATTTAACAAATATTAAAAACATGAGGTAGAACAAAAAAAAGTTCACTGCTGAAAATAAATATTTAAGCATAAATAAAATAATTACACTATTGCACACAGTAGCAACCAGCATAATAAAGTGCACAGTGCACACTGTACTTCATTTTAAAAGTAACGAACTATTTACTGCCATGGTTTAAATTTTTCTACATAAAATAAAATGAGCATGTCTAGTCTCTAATATCACTGCGATGGCGAGGGAGACACACACCACACGCGTCCAAACCTCAGCCAGGTGGTCGCTGAATAAATCTTCCACAAAAAGCACGGAACAACGTTGGTATTACTTAATCCTATGACCAGTGTTCGTAACAGCTAACTTACCGTACGCATACTAGGGCTGTCAAAATTGCTCAAATGGCGTTTGTATATTCCCTTCAAAAAAACATATTTGAACATATCGTCGTGCATTTGGTCAATGACGCGCATTACGTCAATAACAGGACAAATTAATACAAAGAGACATAACTACTAGTATTAAGTAGCTTATTTGAGTTTAAACATATTTGACAACGTATTACTACAAAAAAAAAACGAGTAAATCAACTAATGGCCAAGACCGCAGAGCTCACTCTGGCTCGCCCGGACTCGCAGGCGCACTCTCTCTCTCTCTCTCGCACTCACCCTCACGCTCTCCGCGCATACCGGTTTAAATGAACAACAACAAACAAATGTTGAGTGCTGATCAAAGAGTTTTGTGCAAGCAATTTAAGGTATACAGCAGGCTTCATTCAGTGATTGAAACAAATACATTAATTGAAGTTTCACAGTACATAGAACCGACACTGAGCGCTCCGAGCGAGCTGTGCTGTGGTAACGTTAGTCTGCTACCGCGGGCGTGTTTTTCCACATTCGAATATTAATTTTCACCTTCAAAATTCAGTTTTTTGAAACTATTCGAATATATATTCGTATTTAGAATATTCATTGACAGCCCTAATGCATACTGATCGGATAGCCTACAGCTATTTGCAGCTCCCTAAATACAATGGCAAGCAAGCAGTTTTATAGACGAGTCATTCGCGTTTTCCATTTGGACCCACAAACTTGCTTAGCTATATAGTTGCAACCACATAACAGTTATAAAGCAACGTGTTTCCATTTTCAAAGTGTTTGACAATATTTCAGCAGTCAAACAGTTAAAAGATGCTTTGAAAGTTTAAAAGTTACCGTTATCTTGAAGCGCAGGTTGCACTCTGCTAGTGGGGGAGGGACAGTGCAGGGTCTGCACGTGAACTGCAGCGTCTCCAGCAGCACAGAGCTGCCTGTGGACGCCTGTCTATAAATAATGCCGGGAAAAAACTATCGGCGAACGCAGCAGGCCGATTCCGATACACGTAAAAACCGCAAATATCGGCCCGATATATCGGCTGGCCGATATATCGGTCGATCACTAATATGATGCAGATTGAATTTAGGCTTTCCATAGACAGAATAAAAGTGTATGAAGAAGAGGCAGAAAGCTCTCAGATTTCATCAAAAAGATGAACGAAAGTCTTATGGGTTTGGGGAGTAATTAATGACAGAATGCTTGTCGCTGGAATCTTATCGCGTCACGTCTGGTTAGGACACAGTGTTACGTGGAAATGTATAATAGACTTGGTAAGACTTGGTCATTTAACTCTTAATTCTACTATTCATTTGCATCCTCACTCTCTGCATGGCATTTGTCATATATTAAAATATGTCTGTAAAAATAAGAGATTTATTACAATTTATTATAAAAATATAAAATATCCTTGTAATTATTTAATGCAAAACATGACTTGATTATACACAGAAGTTATTAATGTTTTTGAAAGAAAGCTCTTATGTACATCAAAGCTGCATTTATTTCATTACAAATACAGTAACCATAATATTGTGAAATACATCATTTAAATTTAAAACAACTATTTTCAATTTTAAATGTAATTTATTCCTGCCATCAAAGCTTAATTTTCAGCATCATTACTCCAGTTTTCTTCAGAAATCATTCTAATATGCTGATTTGGTGCTCATGAAACATTTCTTATTATTATTATCAATGTTGAAAACAGTTTGTTGTGCTGCTTAATATTTTTGTGCATTTGCTTTTCAGGATTATTTGATGAATTTCTTTTGCTTTTTTTTTGTGATATATCCGTTACAACCTTTGGTCGATCAGGTGTGTATAAAAAATGTTCAAGGTCATGCAATTGCAAGATGACACACAAATATTGTTGATAAATAGAATATTTTAACACCATCTCTGTTTTATGATCATACCCTAAACGTGGATAAAACCCCCCAAAATTCTATAAATCAAACACTTCATGTACTAATACGCATCACTGCTATATAACCAACATGTTTTGTTCTCGAAAACATACTAAATATATTTCTCTCACCCATCTAACTAAATATAAAAGATCATGGATAACTCCAGGCAAAACAACCTACACCATTTGTGAGAGACAGATTCAACTGATGTATCATGACTTGTCGTGACAGTCGCAATGAAAGACTTCGCTCCATTTATAAAGTTCAAAGATTTATAAATATCTCACAGAGGCATGGAACAAAACCACTGGAAGCGTTGCTAAGACACCACTGTGAAATTAAGACGACAAGTGCTGTTTATGATCAAGCCACGTCTTTAAGTTCAAGGTTTTAAAGACTGCCACACGTGTTTGCAAGCTTCATTTTGGAAACCCACAGTTAGAAAGAGTTCTTAGCAAGCAAAAATCTGACTGCATATACCCTCTCACGTCTTCACTACATCTAGAGTCATTCAACTCTTCAAACTTGCACACTTAAGCAAATAAAAATCCATTCTCTGCATATTGCTTGACCTTTTATATAAGAAAAAAGGCGAAATTGCAGTGGCAAAATGAGATAAATAAGTGCATGAGTGAATTCAGATGCATAAAGTGTAATACGAAGCAGCCTACAGTACGTACAGGCCTGCATGAATGGAGCGGGTTTGCAATAATCATGTGGCTAAGCCTGATGGGAACTATCCTAGCAGCGGAGAGACTGAGTCAAACCCAAGCTATTAAGGAAATTAGCATGCGAAAAGCCTTCCTGAGTACCATACGATTGAGTAGGTGTCCTTGAGAAGTGTTGTGAAATTAGTTTGTTTTTACTCTGCTACAAAATGAGCACTTGTTCGCTTGTTAAGTTTTGTGGCCACAGGGATTATTTATACTGAAACAGAAGTAGACACTGTATTTATTAGATTTTCAACTTAAATGTAGTGATTTGAGGCTCCATTTACAGTAAATAAGACGACAAATCATGGTGAGACAACTATGAATGAATAAATGAAAGAGAGTGTCTTCTCACCCTTGTGCCTCTCCAATGCCTTTGTTCTCCACCTTTATTTCACACTCCTTTATCATGGAACTGAGAATAACCTGAAGGACAAACGGGAAAAGGAGGATGTATTCTTAGAGCACTGCTGGGAAGTCTGACATACACGCGCAGACACACACGCACATCAGCTGGACATTACTAGGCAAAGGAAATTAAATAAATAGAAATTGGGTTATATGACATGCAGCGTAGAAAAAAAAATGTTAAGACGACAAGACTGGACCAGGCTAAGGAAAGGGACTCAATGTTAATGGTATGTATTTAATTAGGAATTATAGTTGGCTACTGTAGTAATGTCATGTAGACGTGAAAATGAAAAAATTTAGGACATTTTTGAAATGTTTGATTTAATACCTCATGCTCAGGAGAGAGCTGCTCCATATCTGTCCTCAAACATCTCAGTCCAGGGAGGAAATGATTCACCATAAGTTCTTCAGAAATAACTGAAGCCCCGGAGTTAAGAAAACATACCTGTAAAATATACACGTCTTCCCCTTCCATGGTTCAGTACGCATCCTTAAAAACTCCTTAATATAAATGTAATATAATACAATACAAGAAAAATAAAATAAATATTCATGACTAAATAAAACCAAAAATTGCTAAACTTAATTTCATTCTTTGATACACAACAGCACAAAAACACTAAAACTAAAATTAAATTGAAATCAAACTATAAAATACTGAAAAACAAAACTACACTAAAACTAAGTCAAAACAAAAGTGAAAAGAGAAAAAATAAAATAAAAACTATTTTAAACCTACAGTAAACCTGCAATTAAGGCTGTTATTCTAGAAAGGTTTAATTAATTACAAGATATACCAATTCATTATTTTAAATACATGACAATTAAATCACATATAGCAATATTTGATGTGAAAAGATATTATAACCATAATGCAGAAAAATATATACAATTTTTTTAAACTATAATAAACCTGCTGTTAATCTATCAGTTTTTAATTAAATTATATACAAATGAATATATTAAAATGTAATTTTCGCAGCAAATATACCAATATTTTCTGTGAAAAGAAATGATGTCCTTAATGCAGAAAAATATATTTTTTAATAAATTAAATGTAATTGACAGCTCTGCACATAATCTCTCTGAAAATATGAATTTAATAATAATAACATTAATATTAAAGGGGTCATATAATGGTACATGCACTTTTACAAGTTGATTGTACTGAAATGTGTGTTGGCAGTGTCTGTACACAACCATCATATAATGATAAAAATCCATCCAGTGGTTTTGTTTTAATCTCCTTATATGTTTTCCCCTGTCTTAAATTGAGCCGTTCGTTTTTGTGACGTAAATAAAACGGACGCCCCTCCCACGATTGTTGATTGACAGCCGCGACAGCCGCGTTTCAACACAGACCCGCCCTCGCTAGCTGTCAATCATAGTCAGCGCGGACCGGCCATTGTTGATATGCTGGAGCACTGTCTATAAGCAGAATGGCGTCTAAGCGATTGTGGTGTTCTGTTCTTGGGTGTAATAACGAACACAGCAGTCATTTTAATGTTCCTAAATCCGAACCGCTGAAGACGCAGTGGCTGAGTTTGTTTTCGAAGGGAATATTCCCCACGAGCAACGTCAATGCTCTCATGTTTGCGCGAATCATTTCTCACACCAGACTGCTTTATAAACGAGGGTCAGTATAAAGCTGGTTTTGCTAAGAAGCAGCTCCTGAAGAAAGGATCGGTAGCAGATATTCGTGTTCCTGCTGAACCTCCAAAAGAACTGAAGTGAGTGTAACGTTTTATTAAACTTTATATTACTATTTATATTAATCCTTGTAAATCGCTAGCTGCATGCTTCACAATGAATGCGTCTAAGGTTTACACTCAGGGTACATTACGGCATGTTTTCTATGTATGACGTTCTCAATATAATGCATAATCCCGCGTTTATACTGAACAACGCGTTATGGTTATTGTGTTACAAACGGTGTACGCCAGAGCCGGCTCTGGTGACGCATAGAACAGAGAGGCGGAGTCAGCAAAGCTCATGATCATTTAAAGTCATATACACTGAAACGGCGTGCTGAAAACAGAGCTGTTTTTGACCAGGTAAAATAAGTGTTTTCTTGCAATACTAATGAGAATTTTTAATTAAAGTATATTACAAACTTTTAATTTAGACCCTAAAGAATCATATTAGCTTGTACAAAAATGGCATTATATGACCCCTTTAATAATAAATGTGTATGAATCTTCATTTTCAAGAGTAACAGGTAACTCAGTTGAATTGCTGTACTAAAACTCCAAATGAACGAAACCATGAATTAAACAACAGTGTTAAAATACCAGTTATCAGTATCAGCTTAAAGCTTCATGATTGAATAAAGACCAAACCGAAACAATGACCACCACAAAACTTGATATAAACTGAACCGTGAGAAATCTGCACTGCTAAACCCCTAACAACTACCCATAATGACTTGCACTTTTACAGTGCGTACACACCAGTATACAGTCCACTGATTCAGACTCGACCTCATATTGATCATGTTGCAAAACCTCAAAACACAGACAGGACGAGGTTTTAGAAAACTGCCTGGGGGGCAAGCCACTGCTACAGGGGGGTCTCAACCATGGCACAGCGGACAAAAATAAAGTGAAACTTAGATGGGGGAGGGGGGGGAGGGGGGCAAGACAAAGGAGCATCTGCGAAGGCATGTATGCTGGGAATCCTGACCAAAGGGCTGGACTAGACTCTCTTCGCTCAAACGAACAACATCACAGAGCGTTTAACGACAAATTCTGCCATCCACCCTGCAATTAAGTGTACAAATATGGCTGAGGTTTTTTTTCTTTCTTTCCCTGCCAGCGGGATATGCAAACATTTTCACAACGTTGAAGCTCTCAGAAAAAAAAAAAAAAAGAAAAAAAAAAAGAGAGAGTGAGAATGCAAATCCAGCTATGTAGGAGACTCAAGTCCAGCTTAAATAGTTGACCATTGCTAAAAAACACAGAAAAAGTGGCCATACAGATTGTGTGTTCAGTATCTGTTATTAAGTTGAAACTGGAGGTAAAACTGTGGTTATACTGTACAAGCTGCCATACGCCACAAAATCAGTAGAGAAACCAGTGAAAAATGGCTTCTGCTCCCAAACATCAGCACTGGAGGTGTACAGTCCAATTCCACTGTCTATCTGTTTTCAATTTGTAATCAAAATGGTCCATGCTCTTAGAGAAAAATCAGCTTCTGGAAATTTTGAAAATGCAAACCGCTGAGGCGCACAAAAAAATAAGAAAAAGCTTGATTGATTTCTTGAGAAAAAGAAGAAGCCTGAAATAGTCAGCCAAACAATAGCCCACAGACTTCCATGGACTGTCTAATGTATACTTTCCCCCAAAATAGCAAGGGTTTGGCAAAATGGCAAGCTATAATTTGATTGGCTGGGTTTTACTCAAATATCAGGTTTTTAAATCGCTGTATGAGGACATAAAGCAGTGTTTACAAGACACTAAATAACTGATAAATAATAAGCTTTGATAAATAATAAGTGTTTTTAAGGAATAACCAGACACTGGATTTAATACATCTCCACAAAGAAGCGGCTCCTCATTAGCTACAGTATGTTTCCATCCAAAGATGCAAATTAAACATGTGCGCAAAATTGTAATATCGCATAAATCATTTGCGAATAGAGCAGAGTTTCTATTCCAAGTGTTCAAGAGAACAAAATCGTCACTTTCTGGGAAATAGGCGCACAAACTGGTAATAATAATAATGGAAGTTTCTGCAATCGGGGGAAGCCACTGTGGATATTTTTTCTACATCATAAATTCCTTGAGCGAAATGCAATAAACGCTGTCATGTTATCTTGCGTTTGGATGTCTGGTTTTTGGGAACGCAATCGTGATAGACACTTCTGGGAGGTAATTACACCCAACCACTTTGATTGAAGACTTTGACTCAGGCATTTCAGAATAACTAAAACAACATTTGATATGCTGTGTTGGTCCGCTGGTTAGTCCAGTTGTCCAATCACAAGCAATGCCACATTAGTTTTTTTTTTTTTACTGATCGAGGGATTTATTCTGCAAATATGCTTCCATTGTAGTTTATGCACAAGTCTTTTTTATCAGATAAAAAAATTGAGCATAGTATTTTTTATGCTCATTTTTAGAATTTATGCGCATCTTGGTGTTTCCATCCAACGTTTTTTTACACGATAACCCCAAATTTGCATAAAAATTTGAATAAAAAAAAAGTATATAAAGATCTGAAGTATCGATTTTGTGTGAAAAATCATCACAATATAATAATGTATGATTGTGTCAGCACAGCACATTTTGAGACCAGAATTACCTGCAAAGTGGACCAGACTTCATGCTACTAGTCAAAACCATGTATGTGAGACAAACTGAAAGGTTATTTATTAGCAGTCAAAAGTAGTTCTAAACAGACAGAACAGTGTCTAACTTAGAAATGACCTCTCCTTAATGTGACTATAAAGGATACAACAGCAGGATAAGGCGCTGTACGCCTCAAACAGTTGAGTGGCAATGTCAATTCTTTTACTCTCCACCGTCTGTTGGTTGTTGCACAGAGCCAGTTTGTGCAAATGAGGAAGAACAACTGTAGGGGGGAACAGGCAGAGGACAGAGCATGAAAAAAAACAACATCACAAAATACTTCTGCCAAACTAATGTGTACACACAGTTACAGGAGAAGAATGACAATACTGTTTTCATCACATTACAACAAGCTATTGTGTTTTTCTCTGTGCAAATAGTCAAAACCTTTGCATAAGCATGTAACTCTTTCTTTAGTGTATATAGAGAAGACACTTACATTCATCTCTGAAGCGCGGCTCTGCGTTGGGTCCTACTCTTCCAAATGTTTTGATAATTTCCATGTGCAAAGAATGCTGGTCCTGATACTGGGGGTCTTCCAGAAAAGAGGCAAGCTGCATTTTCACTCTCTCTAGCAGCTAATGAACCCACACACACACACACACACACACACAAAACATTAAATACATCTCTATAGCTTCTCTACACAATTTGTAAACTTGTGACAATTCATATTTATTGGATAATTTGATATATTTGCTGTAAATAAGAGCTTCTCTATTCACTTTGTAAGCTGCAGTGCTAATTAATATTTACTTTGTATTTTTCATTTATTTGTATAAATTGTATTTCACACACACATTTTTTTTATATTAACGCTTAAAAATATTAACACTTACTTTTAACATAGTAACACTTTATAAGGTCCCATTAGTTAACAAAAATACAACTTTTCATTGTTTAATGTTAATTGCAACATTTACTAATACATTATTAAAACCTAACAACTAAGATTAAAAAATGTCTTCGAAGTATTTTTCATTGTTAGTTCACGTTAACTAATGTTAAAAAACTTATTGTAAAGTTTTACCCATAAAATATTATATAGCAATAACCAAATATATCTATTTTTCGCTAATATAGTGACTTAAATATTTTAAAATTGACAAATATATGTGCAGTGTCTGTAATATGAAAGACTTGTACCTCTTTTTGAGTTACAGTTTCCATAATTGTTCCAAAGGCAGGTATTGTTGATATCCTCACTGAGCTGAAAATAGAAAATCCATCACTATACATCCAAAAGAAACCACTCATTTCCCCAATAAAATGATAAAAGATGCATGAATGGAACAGAACCATGAGATGCCAATCACTTGATGGAATATGTGGTAAGCAAGATGATTAATGTCACATGATCATTCCCATGTCAGTATGAAAACCAAAACAGAAACAAACAGACAACAAATATCCAAACCCACTGAAACCCCCCCAGAAAATAAAAAATAAAAATAAAAAATATCCAACTAAGAGAATGCGGAGAGGAGGTTTTTAAAATGTCTCATAGCTAGGGTTAACTCACAATTCAGGACCACTGCACAAGGTAATAAGGGCCGGAGCTACTCGCTTGTCAATTAAGGCTTCGCTCATGCCTCGAAGAATCAGCTGCAAACCGGTCAGATGCAAAAGAGAGACGGGGGGGTCAAACACAAATGGCCAAGAACCTAGCAGGGAGGGGGTGGTAGAGAAGACTGTAGTACTAGGGGCCTTGGGAGAAAGTGACTGGCAGCCAAACATGCCACAGGCTACATGGATGGACAGATGGGTTGACTGAAAGAATGAATGGATTGCGGAAAGCAGGTAGCTTCTCCAAGCGTGCAGTGGTTAGTGAAGCCTGAATGAAGGATGTTAGTACATAAACAAAATAAGCACTGTCTCTCAAGCCTTGGTTTCATCAGGAGAGCCAGATATACACCTTCACACTGACATAATGATCAGCATCAATTACAAATGGTGCATACAAGGAATAATTATATTCGCTGAAATTAATAATGGTTGATTTCAAGATTAAACATGGATGTCTGTGCCATATTTCTACCTCAAAATAAAGAATAAAAAAATAAAAAATTGATTTTTGCAAATGGATTTTTTAGGGCTGTCAAACGATTAATCACGATTAATCACATCAAAAATAAAAGTTTGTCTTTACATAATATATGTGTGTGCACTGTGTATAATTATTTTGTATATAAATGCACACATGTATATATTTAAGAAAAATATGTTATTTATATATAAAATGTTTATATTTATATAAAAAATACATTATATATAGGCTACATTCAGTCTATATACAGAATGTACATGCAAATATTTCTTAAATACACATGCATGTGTGGGTATTTATGTATTAAAAATAATTATACACAGTACACACACATATTTGTAAACACAAACTTTTATTTTGGATGCGATTAATCGTTTGACAGCCCATTTATTTGCATTATGACATTATTTTCATAGCAATTACGCATATTTATCCTTCTGTTGGTTAGTAGCTTATTATAATGCAAATCAATTATTATTATGAGGAAAAAAATACTGGTTCTGTCAAATTGATTAATCACATCTAAAAGTTTGTTTACATAATACACGTTTGCATATATATTAATACATTAATTTATAATGTTGTGTGTGTATACACTGTATATAACACATACACACATTTTTATACACAAATGTTTTATGTATATGTCCATATGAACATATACACAGACACGCACACACACACACATACATATTTATATATATATATAAAAATTAATAATATATACACGCACATACATATATTATGTAAAAAAAACTTTTGTTAGATGCGATTAATCAATTTGACAGCAATAAAAAATATACACAGACAATTAATTTTAATATGAGAAAAAAATTAATTGGTATAATTTTTAATTTCTTGAATAAATATTTATGTCTGGGCCATATTCCAACCTTAGAATAAAATCATTTGAAAAAAAAATATAAAATAAAATATATATATATATTCTATAAATAATGAAACATTTTTATTTATTTTTTATATATACTGCAGTTTGTTTTTATTACTGTATTACAGTCATTATAATGAGAATGAGATTACTGTAATAAGAATTTGTGAGGGAAAATGTGATTCATTGTGATGGAATTTTTTGTGTGAAATATGACCCACACATTTCATTAAATAATAATAAAACATTTCTACGTGCTATCATCCTGACTTTCATTTATACGAACTTTTATTAAAAGTTAATTGGATTAAATTATTTGAAACCCATAAATCTTGGCTCCGCCCATCCCGTGGCACAGGTAGGTGGTACTCAATAGGAGAGAGGCTAATAGAGGTGTGGTCTCCTGAGAGAACCAAGGCAGAGGGAGGTGCATGGATGAAGGAGGCAGGAGACTTACATTTCAGGATCACTGGAGAGAGTGATAAGTGCTGGAACAACTCTCTGAGCTACTAGAGTTTCATTCACCCCCTTCACCAACAGCTGATTGGTCAGAGCAGGGGTGATGTCACACAGGATGCATGGAAAGAGCGAGCACAGTGTCATGGAACACCGCAGAGAGAAAGAGAGAGAGAAACAAAAGAACACAAAAGAAACAACGGTAACAAACTAAAAAAAACAGCGCAGACATACAACGAAAAACATGACAGAAGCCCAAAGAGGCGCTACACAGATGAATTAAATAAAAATAAGGACTAAAAAGGCCAGGCAAATTTAACTAAAGCTACGACCACAGATGAGGAGAAGGGGGTTTCTCAGATGGAAGAGTTTATTAACACTCCTCGAACCTTCATTACGGACTTACACGGGGCGTGTGCGTGTGTGTGTGTGGGGGGGGGGGGGGGGATGAAATGTGGGCGTTTGTAACGTAATTTTTGTATGGCAATAGCAAGCGTGCTGTGGTGCAAAAGACATACGGATGCTTTAAAGCGGCAACAACTTCAAAAACACATCCAGTGATTTGACAGATAACAGGGATGACAAGGCACAAGGGGGCCCTAGAGGGAGTGTGGAGAGGTCTGAAAGTACATGTATACCACCTCACACCAACCATCAACATTTTAAATACATTATGATATTACAGCTAATCTAAATAAAAAACAAAGCATTAGGTGATAAAAATAATCATTTGACTGGCCTGGAGGAAGGTAAATGTCTTTAAATATAAACTTTATTTACTATATGGCTAAATAAACATTATGAATTGAATTGGAGGAAGGGCTTACCTCGAACATGCGTGCAGCTGTGCAGCGCACCAGTGCAGATGTATGGACCACTCCATACCAAAGCACCGTTAGAAGAAGCTCATGATACGCTGGGTTTGCCCTGGAGACAAGTAACTGTTTCAGGCAATCACTAAATGACAGTTGATGATCCTACTAAACCTGATCTTCAAGACAGTTAGATTGCCATTAGCAGGAAATGTCTGATGCATTAGATCATCTAGTGACAGTGGAAAGGATATGGGAGTGAAACACATTGGGACATGTTTTTATTGTGCAATACTGCTTAAACTATTAGTCGGTTTATAAGGGCTCAACATCAAGGATGGATCCACTGACCTGGATCCAGTGTGTGAGGTGTTTCGTGTCTTCATGCCTTGTAAATTTAAACATTTTCTTTTATATAACATTTAATATTATTTAGAACAGCTTGTCAACTCTTTGAACGTCAAACGTATTAAGTTTATATTAACTTAAATATTTAATATTATCTAACTAGCTAATAAAGATGAAGCTGTGTCTATATTGCAAGAATGACTTGTGCTTAGGTAGGGGACAAATATTTGCAAACCAATTAGAAAAATTGTTGAATAAGTTATATTTTTTTAAAATAATTTAAAACTATGAAACCATAAAGTATAATTATTAATGCAAATATGTAATAAATAAATATTCAAATAATGTTAAAACTATGAAATCATAAATAATAAATAATATTGTCAAACATTACTAGTAATAGTAAACCTAATAGGCCTAGTAATAATAAACAATGTAGTATTATTTAATATTATTTTATTACTAGGCCAGTCAAAACAGTAATGTTTGACAATGTATACCATCATTTTCCAGTAAAAGCTCTTAAGAATTTCTTAATTATAATTAATTGATTAATTAATTATAATAATCTGTGAAATAGTAAAATACAATTATACATCTAAAAATAATTTAAATTATGAAAACTATAAAATATAATTACTAATGCAAATGTGTAAAGATAATATATTAATAAATATTAAAGCAATTAAAATAATGTTAAAACTATGAAATCAGAAATAAAATAATACATGCAAAAATGCTTTTAAAATGAGAAGTATTAAGCTTTAAATTTTAATTAATAAATAAATATTGCCCTGTGAAGAAGCTTGGCGGACAAATACTAAGTCTAATATGAATTACTTTTATGGGTTTTTGTTTGTACTTTTTGGAGCTTCACAGGCCCTGATCACAGTTAAACAGCTCCAATTGTGTTCCATGGAAGAAATAAAATCATATGGGTTTGGAATGGCATGAGGGTGAGTAAATGATGACAATTATAACATTTGTGTGAGCTACTCCTTTCAAATGGATGTATTAATATAGCTTTCGTGCACAGAAACTGACAGGTTCTTTCAATAGTGGGGTCTTGTGAGCAAGTCAGTTTACATCATCTTAAAGGAATTACAGCTTCAGATGAGCTCATGCAGAAAGACATCTTGGCTGACGGACACTCACCCCAGCTCAACAAATGAAGCCTTTAGACTGTCAAGAGGAGCATGGGAGAGAGATAGGGTGGTCATGACATCCTCAAGAAAGCCCACCAAGAGTTTACGGTCCTCCTCCTGAAACAAGTGACTTCATCAGAGAAAGGCGTTTACTGAATTATGACATCTTATATCATGCGTACAGTGACACTCCTACCTGATTGTAGCATGTCAGGACTCCGGTTGCATAGATCGGCACCGTAGCCTTGGTAAGGATGCCGTTTCCAGCGGTGGCGTCTGCAGGAGACAACCCTTGTTACAATCACTAAACTTATATAACAGAACACTCAGTTCTATATTCAGTTAGACTGGACATCAGAGTTAATTGAATTCATCTGGTAATAATTCAGAAAGACCATTAAAATGATACCGCATGCCTAGTTTTGTTGGCAGATACTTAACCATTGACTTGTTTTAACTCAACAAACATTCAAAGAATGAAAGAAAGAGCTCCATTTTCAAATCCCATGAAGAGTAAAAACACATATTTGACACACAAGTCTTCAGCTTGGGAAAGAGATATAGAGACTAAGAGTGTGTGTTCTCTTCCCAGCCCCTCCTCTGACAGCGGGGGTGTTATTCTTGGTTAACTGAACATTCACTCACCCACATTTTCCTCAGATAGCCGCAAGATTTCTTGGAATTGAGGTTTTACCTTCGAAAAGGAGGGAAAAACAACACCTAAATTAAACTGGAAGTGCTGAACTGTGTAACTGAGCCAGACTATTTGCAGCACAAACTCTATTTAGCTACTTCCCTTTTCCAAATGAAGAAAAAAAAAGTTCAGAGAAAGAGATTGCTGTATGGAAAGCATGGCCTGTCCTACCTTGGTGTTGGTAAAGATTTTCCCAAATGTTCGACATAATCTCCAGAAGAACCTGGAGAACTCGTGCACACAGGTGGATGAGGTGACGTTGATGCGTCCTACAATCTCTATTATCTGTGGTAAACTGTGGAGAGAAATCAGAATTAGGTCCAGTTCAAATGCAGGTGAAGGCCATTTATATGCAACACGTGAACTACATGTCAGTTCACAGTGCATTAATGTTAACAGATACAACTTTTGATTTTAATAATGTATCAGTGTTAAGATTAACGTTAACTAAGAATAATAAATGCTGTAGAAGTATTGTTTATTGTAAGGTAATTAATGTAGTTAACTGATGTAAACAAATGAAACCTTACTGTAGTGTTCCCAAAAATTAGAAGGATTTCAAATACATTGTACCTTAAATGAAAGGGACAATATTATGCACTTTAGTAGTATTTTATTTTTTACAGCCAAAAATACTTAAAATTTAGTTTTAAATATCCTTTTGGATTAAACATGCTGTTTTGCTATACCTTTAGGATTTGCTATAAATACGTTTTTTTTTTTGTTCAAGTTCAAGTTAGCGTGCCAGCAAGCATGACTATATTCATGGCTATATACACATTGACATGACATGTATGCATATGTATCAAAACAAATATTTCATATAAAAAAAATATTTTTAAAAGGGAAAAGTAAAGAGACCTAGGAGTTAAAACCATCATAGTCCATAAAAATATGCTTCAGAGATATTGGACTATGATCTTCAGCCATTTACAAAAACGTACGAGTCTGGAGTCATTTGACACTTTCTGACCCTTAGTTTTCACTTATAAATGATCTAGGTGGCATGAAGAATAAGCTTTGAATTATGAATACTAACAGTACAGCAAAAGATCAAGGAAAACTGTTTTTATGAACACGTATGCATGCCATTTAACTCTCTAGAACGTCTAAGGTGTGGCCTGCTGGTAGTGCACATGCTCCAACATGAGTGGGTGACCCAAGTTCCTGTCTCCACCTTCAATAAAAATGTCAAAAGAGGCCAAAAACCAGGGGTCAAAAGGGGTAAGAGTGTGAGTAAGAGATCCACTCACAACTGGTTGACCACCCAGAGCAAACTGTCCCATCCTGTAGTTCCTTCATGCTGGAGCTGATGATCATATAACTGCAGCAGAACTGCCAACTGCTCTCGGCTGCCCACGATGGTGGCCACGTCCTGCAACGGGGAGGCTGGCCGCGGGAATCGGGTCACTGCAGGGTCACATGAACGTGCACACACACACAGAAGCAGACTTTAAAACCAGGAATACACCAAAAAAAAAAGCATAACTGCGCAAATCATTGTACACGGCCGCAGTGCGTAAATGAAAGAGCACTTTGATAGTGAGCCCAAAACCAGAGAGCAACCTCAACATGGCAGGAACCCTACAGTTACACTGAGTCAGGCGCCAGGTCTGCATCGCTAAACGTGGCCTGACTGAGAATGTTAGCGAAAAAAGCGTGCGTGCACATGTTGACGTTGGCCGACCCTCACCCTCGATAGGAGGCACGTCGCCCTGTAGGTTGGCTCGGCTGGTGAAGGGGGCGTTCTGAAGCAGCACCGCAAACAGAGCCGGGATGAGGGACTGAAGCGCTGACAGATACATATGCAGCTTGTGTTCATCTAGACCATATTCACCCTGCTGGAGAATCAAATATATTCTAAGATTTCATCCTAAAGATTCAAATGTACAATACAATAACGTGTAAGAAAAAAGTTTGGGGTCAGTAAGGTTGTTTGATGTCTTTTATGATCACTATGGCTGATTTTATTGTAAAAACTCTGTAATGTTGTGAAATATTACAATTTAAAATAACTATTGCTATTTTAATATATTTTACAATGTAAAATATTCCTGTGATGTCAAAGTTGAATTTTCAGCATTATTACCCCAGTCTTCAGGGTCACATGATCCTTCAGAAATCATTCTAATATACTGATTTGCTGCTCAAGAAATATTTCTTATTAATATCAATGTTGAAAACAGCTGCTTAGTATTTTTGTGGAAACCATGATACAGTATTTATCTTTTTCAGGATTCTTTGAGGAATAGAAAGTTAAAAAGAACAGCATTTACTTGAAACAGAAACTATTTGTAAGAATCTAAAAGTCTTCCCTGTCACTTTTGATCAATTTAACGTCCTAGCTTACTGACCACCAACTTTTGAATGGTAAAAAAATATATTCTATACAAATTTCATACTAAATATGCAATTCGGAAAAGACTGAAATATAACAGAATGGAAAATTAGACTAGATATTAAATTATAAAATGTTCAGATGAATCCATTCTAAATAATAATAATAATAATAAAAAGATAAATTCCATTTAAAAGAGTCAAATAAAAAAAGATTTAAGTTTAAATATTAATTTTTAAAAAAGTCTCAAAAGTTACAAAGGTAAAGTTAAAATGAATTGAATCTAAATATTCAATTCTACAATTTTATTCTAAAGATTAAAGTACATAGATTCTAATGGTTCCATTCTAAATATTCAATCTTTTTAGAATTTAAAGATTTCATTTAAAAAGATTTTTAAAACATTCAGAACAGGCCAAGTGTAAACATGCTAAACAAACATAATGTGGAACGGCAGTCCTCAAAAGGATGTCATTTTGTGTGTGTCTGTGTGTGCTGGTTTTCACCTTGAGCAGTTTCTCGATGCGCGTGAGGAGGGAGGGCATGAGCTGGGACTGTAAGTTGCCCAGTTCTGTGCACCAGGCAGCGAAGGCAGGAATGAACACTTGGTGGGTGGCACTGACCACCCTCTCTGACGGGTCGCCCAGAGACAACAGCATCAGCTCAAAGCCCTGTTACACAGCCATATACAAAATAAAGCACACATACATAAGAAAATACTAGTTACTTAAAATTACTGTGAAATCTTTCAAAACAAACAATGCTTGAATGCAAAAGCAGCACACACCTGGGAGTATTTGTCTGGATCATCGATGTAGGCCATTATAATAGCTAAACTTTTCACCACGGCTTCTCGGACCATATCTGCTTTATCTTCAGCCAACATTTGCTGAAGCATGGACAGAACCAAGGAGCTTCGGATCTCCTTCTGCGCACACACACACACATATTTGTATTGCCATGCCAGTTCTGAATCCCAGCACAGCATCTTTTTTGTGTACTGCAATGTTTGGTTAAATCATTAAGTGTTTCTACCCATGAGTTAGTGAGTAAACATCAGACACTCCATTATAGACAGGAGAATTCAAAGGCAAAAAAGGCACAACGCCAACAATCAGAGCACAGTTTGAGCCAAATCAGTCTCAATATATTCATAGCACTAAACGGACAGCCAGTGAGCGTTCCAACCGTAACTCTATGTTGTACAGCCACTGTAAACAAGCAGCATTCCTCCATAGCAACACACACATGTGATCAAAGTGAAAATAAATGTAAACAGAGTTTGCACTGTGCTGATATTCGACAGTTTGATTATTTGATAATTATCATTTGATTACATCAACATGCTTTCGCTTGACTACATCTAGAGTTTAGTGATCACTAACTGTGACATTTTTGAAAGGTGGACATGATTAATGTGTCCCAGTTAGACAGCTTTTATATTTAGAGGAACAGAGTCTCTTACGGGTAAATAAGGGGCCAGGGCTCCACATGCTTCCGCCACCAGAAGTCTTCTCTCTGGATACTTGTGGTTGATCTGAGAGAGAGAGAAACACACATGCAACCAAGACATACACAGACAGCGCAAGACACAACACGGCAGCATCAGTTCCAGCTCTGACCGCAGGACTGCATACCCATCCGTACCCTCTGTAAACCACATTAGCTCATATTTTTCTGTGTTAAACTCTGAAATTGTTTCGGTTCTTTCCTGAGCGGAAATAGGTTTCCATGTGGGGAGTTGTATGAATGCACTGTACTTATGAGAGAGTTTACTTAAAACTAACAGTAAACATGTGTAGCAAGCCATGGAATGTTGAAATATTTAAAAATTCTATAAATATTCGATTACTACATTCCCCCCCGACAGAAATCTAACAGCTAAAGTCTTAAAAGACTAAAAGATTCCATTCAAGATTCAAATATAAAATTTCACTAAATACACTAAATCCAAATATTCCATTATAAAGATTCAAATATTCCACTATAAAGATTCAAAGATTCCACTATAAAGATTTTATTCTAAAACCAAGTACTAAAATATAAAATTATTGAAATATTTAAAACTTTTTTTAAACAATAAATATTACATTTAAATATCAAATTACTAAAGTCTTAAAAGACTAAAAGATTCCATTCGATAGATTAATACAGATTTATAAAAGATAAAAAAAGATCATAATCATGTAATTCTAAAGTTTAAATGATTCCATTCTAAAAAGGTTCAAATATTCCATTATAAATATAACATTCAAAACAGATTCAAAGATGCCATTCTAAAAGGGATTCAAAGATTCCATTGTTTGTTTATTACGTTTTTTTTAACACCATGTTACTGTCGCATCGGGGCTATTTACATGGCAAACACAGTCAATATTACAATCCATAAATTTTCAATTATTATATAAATCATTTCAACTTGACATACAAAAAATCTCAAATATTCCATGTAAACATGTTTCTGAATAAAAGCATTTTCTGGCAGTATCATAAAAATGACAGTCCAACAGAATATGTTCAACAGTCAAAGGAACGTGACACGAGAGACATAAAGGAGGAACTTCGCCTCAAAGATTCCATTGTAAAAATATTCTATTATAAAGACTGCATTTTTAAATAGATTCAAAGATTCCATTCTAAAATTATTCAAATAATGTAGTCTAAAAAGATCCATAAACTAAAAGCTAAAAATGCTCAAAATATTTAAGTGCGACATAATTGTCTAAATACGTTTGAGACCACTTTATGCAGTTTAAGGGGACCATATATTAAACTTCTGTAATACTTTTAGTGCTAGTAAAGGATTTTTTTTGCACAAAAATGGGCATAAATTTAGTTGACTGACCCTCTCTGAAATAAACAGTAGCGTATTTTGCCACTGCACCTTCTATATGCAAATGAGATCTGCTAGGATTGGCTAACCTCACATGTGAAAACTATTACCATTGTCCAAACTGTCTTGCATTAGTGTGGCCAAGTTGCTAAAGTGATTAGGTATTAATATGTAAAAGCAACACAAAGTATGCCAACACAATTAATTAGAAAATCCTGCTTGTCTTCCTTAAGGGGATCATGACATGAGAAATCAAATTTGTCTTGAGCTTTTGAGATATAAGAGGCATTTGCACCATAAAAAACATCGCAAGTTTCATAGCTTAGAACGTTCTCCTCATTATAAACAAAGCATTTATTTAATCAAGCTCCAAAAACTGCTCATTGTGATATTGCAGGATCTGTGACGACACACTGGCATATATATTTGCATACGACTACCTCCAGAGCAAGACATCAACAAATAGTTATACATCATCGCACCATAGGCCCCACCCACTGGCATTCAGTCACTTAATGACTGTCATTTGCCTACACTGGATGTAGGGAAAGCAAATAGATTAGAACCCATTATAATGACTGACGCTGTCTACACTGGATACAGTATACAGATGTGTGTTCAGTTTCTGACATACTTCACACACTTGAGTCTGTTGACAACAGGACAAATGGAAGAGGAACGCAAGACGCGTCCAGTTTAAACCGCTTGTTTGCATCTCTGTACAGACTTCAGAAGGATCCCAGTCTTGGAAACATGGTTTATCATAATGGCATCCCGGATCACGTCGGAGGATTATATGTTTGTTCAGTGCATTTTATTTAGTAAACGAGGCAGTGTAATGGAGAGTTCGCAAAGAAACTTCTGTTGAAAATGAAGCAGCTAACTGTATTGAATCTGACAGCAACTACATAACAAACAGTAAGTGAATGATTTCACAATGCTTTGTCTGTAAACGATTTTTATATGGATAAACGATTTTATATGGATAATGTTTTCAAAACACTAACTCGCGTGCAATAGAGAGTGGCCTTAGATACTGTTTCCTATGCAGTCACGTTAGCCAATCATAACAGCGGCCGTTTTCTGATAAGCCTTAAAAGGAGCCGCCACTTAAAACCAGATCATTTTAGACAAGAGGGTCAGAATGAGGGTTAAAAATAATCGTTTTTACACATATTTATTTGATTTATTAACATTATAAGTGAACATAATATGCAACATATTAAATTAATAATTAAAAAAATTATTCCTTTAACAGGTGGGAAGTTATTACGTGATGAGTGTGTATACGAGTTCAGAACTAACCTGTTCCCAGCACTGCGGCAGAAGTTCGGCTTCAACCCGAGTGGGACCCACATGGCGAGCGAATGCGACACACCCGGTCAGAATCATCTGCCTGAAGAGGAACATTACAGCAGAATGTTATCAGACTCGAAACAAAACCGACATTGGTCAGTTTACACATGCGCAGATGCCCAAATGCGCACACACCTTTGCTCATCGTCAGGTCTCTTGATAAGATTAAAGAGGATGTGCAGTAGCTGGTCTCTTTCTTTGGGCTCGGGATGAAGGCAGGCCGTACACAGAATGAGAGGAATCAACTCCTGTGGACACACAAATGAACGTAGGTCAAATAATATGCACTGTAAACGGAAATAAACACATTCATGCACCCACTGAGACACGTCCTAAAGGGCTCGGAGAGGGAACTTCAGCAAGCAGGTATTTGAGGATACAGGGGAAGCTACTCTACTGAAGAAACGCCTTCACCACAAAAGAGAGAGTCTACAAGACACTAAATCACAGCACCAACTAAGGCTGGGCGATACATGTTGGATATTCACCACATTTGCAACGATTTTGTTGGTGATATAATATTAAGAAACACTATGTCTACTGAAATGATTTTTATTAGGTCATTAAGTTTCCTAAAAACTATCATTATACTAGTTTAGGAATCATTCCTTGTCTCATGATTCACAAGTATGAGAATGTTTATTGATTCAAAAAAATGTGCATGCCATTTTTATTATTTTATAGTGCTGTCAAATCGATTCTAAAATAAAAGTTAGTTTATATAATGTATGTATGTATGTATGTATGTATATACAGTATATTATACACACACACACATTATATAAACACAATTTTATTTTAGAATCGATTAATCAGCACTATTATTTTTATTAAATACTTAGTAAAAATAAATATATAAACACGCTTACAAAAATGCATTTACAATACATTTAGTTAAAAAATATATAATATACAAAATAAATATGATTGTATTCCCTTAATTTTTTGTTGGATTTTTTATATTTCCATCTGGATAAAGATATCTAAAAGTTATTTTATAGAGATCACACTCACAAAAAGTACTTTTTAAGCCAAATAAATCTCATACTGAGCAAAGAAAATAATAATAATAATGATAATGTTCCATGGAAACTATGTATATCAGTGCATATAAATGAAATTAACAATATAATTATTCTCTGTGTTCATTAAATGCAAAGCAATTTGGAAAAATGGCTTGATTATTTTTAACTTAATTTGTATAGCTGTATAATGACAGTTTAGATTAAATGAAGATTCTCTAAAAACCTTTTGAACCATTTCAGAGAAAATTAATAAACAGAAATATAATGAATAGTCAAAAGGCTATTTTTCTTTTAAAATGGGCATATATATCGCACAGTCATACTCCTAGCACCAACACCTATCTAAGCGCATGTTGGTGTCATCATGCGTGTATGTGGATGATGTGTACAAGTGTTAGCCATTTAGCCATGTTAACCTATGGTTGTTTACTGTAATAGCAAGACAGTTACAAAAAGGAAACCTCACGAACACAACAGATATCGCATTACAGAACAGGCAGTGTGCCCTTGGAACACGTCTCATGGTCAAAAAGCGGTTACTAGCCCTGTTTTCAACGTTGATCGAAATAGAAACAACAGATTTCACGTGAAGATTCAGCACAGAAGTGTTTATTTTCTCTAGACTTATCTCACCTTGAGACGTGACTGTGGGTAGACCTCAGTCTCAAACGGACACTTTAAAGTGAAAGATAGTTAAGCAAATATGCAGCAAGACTACAGGCTGTTTGACGCCCTGCTTGTTTGTTTCAATAGACCCATTCTGTCACCTGCCAAGAGTTAAAACCATCATTTTAATCGGATGTTATGAAACTAAGGGCTGGTCTGTTGGAGCCGTTTCATGAGTAGTGACTGTGTGAGACTGTGGCATTCTGAGGCAGCCGTGTGCAGCGTCTCCAGCACCTGGAGGAGAGCTTTCAACAGAAGCACATTTATGAAGTATTTTATTTGGCTCCGGCCCAAAGCGAAAGCATGTAAATGTGTGAGTGGAAGCTGTGGAAGAGCTACTGGAAAAACACTTACAGTCAGTACAACAAAAAGCAAGCATTAGGAATGGGAAGCGCTTTGCTATTTCGACCAATAAATAAATGCACACGCAAATTTTGGATTCTAGAGGGTTTTGACACTGAAAAATTAATTTATATGTATTTTCCCTGACTTTTAATTATTTTGAATTTTTTTTAAATAATTGTATATATTGTCATTATATTAGTAAACTAGGTTTTTTAAATTAATAAAATGTTTTTTTTTTAATAATTATATAAACACGCATACATAAAGATTCTAGAGGGTTCCCACACTTTGACCAATGAATTTCCATTAATTTTCCCTGACTTTCCATTCTTTTGTGATTTTTAAAAATAATTTTATATTTTTTTTATCTAATGCAATGACATTTATACATATGGCTGAGGTGTCCAAATACTTTTTGGGTCACTGTTGCTTCAAAAAATGTGAACAATAAATCTGTTCTGAACACAAAAAAAAAAAAAAAAAAACTTAACAAGAACTCGCACGTTTGGATTCCTTGTCATTGTTTCCCATAAAAACTTGTATTTATATATGCAAATCTGCAGCTCTACCATCAACCTGCATCGACTCATTTCTTGAATACAAAGGAAATCAACTGCTACACACCAAGATAATTGCCAGTAAAAAGGTCCAATCCGAAATACACACACATATGAAAACACACACCAGGCATAGTTCTGCAAGAAGAGTTTTGGACTGTTGCAAACACACAATGTAAAGGCTGGTGTACCCGATGTCTTATCTGTTTCACATGGTAATCAATAACTTGAATAGCCTTTAATTCCGAAAGACTTTATCTTTACAATAAAGCTTTTGTAGGTGTACAGATGACCAGAATTATATTGCAAGGCAGGTGTTCCAGCAGCTCCTGATTAGTAATTGTTCTGCACCAGATGAGGGGGAATAACTGAGGGTGTGGGGGAGTGCAAGTGCGCCTGAATTCAAGGAAGAAAGTTATGAAGCCAACAGAATTAACAGGCAAAGCTCAAAGTCCAGTTTAGGCGAGAGCGAGGAGATCTCTGCTCCTCGTGTGGTGTTTGTTTTCACTTGACTTCAGCCTGGAAAGCATCCAATTTGTCTTAAACTGTCATCTGGCATCCGTAAAACAGAACTGCCCTATGCAAATCAGAAGGGCCCGAAGGGGGAAATCCTGTGGAACGGTACACACCTTTGGGTCTGCTCTAAGCAGATGTGAAATGTGTGCATGTCGCCGGTGGGGGTTTTTTTCTCTAAAGTTTAGTCATTTAAACCAAATCAGCTCTGTAACAGGGAGGCAACGAAAACTATTTAAACTCAGACTGAAGTTTTAACCATCAGCTAAAAGGCAGCCATTCTTACTGCAGCCTGAAGCACAGAAAATCTCAGCACAGAAACCTTCCATTGCTTTGGCTGACAAAGTTCATTTGAACTTTGTTTAGTTACTTTGTAGAACGCTATTTAGTTTAGTTACTCACTATTTATAAAACCAATTCAGATTGGATGAGCCGCATTTGACACCGTTGTAAAATATATATTCACACACCTGTGAGAGCAACTGTAAACGGCTAACAGTTGGGCTAATTAATTAATTATATATATATATATATATATATATATATATATATATATATATATATATAAAATCAATTATTATTATTTATATATATATATTTATTTATTTGCAGAAATATTGCATATTTTGATTATTATTAACAATTTTATGGGAACATTTTACAATAGGGTTTCATTTTATTAGTTAGCTCTATTAGTTAATATGAACTAACAGTGAACGATACTTTTACTGCATTTATTATTCTGACTTAATCTCATCATTTACTAATAAACTATTAAAATCAAAATTTGTAAATGTTAACATTAGTTAATGCGCTGTGAACTAACATGAACGCTCCTACATTAACGTGTATGAATGGAAGTCAGTGGAACGAAATGTGAAGTGTGACGGCCACCCTTGTGGCTGTGTGTTACAGTTTTAACACAGTTAAGGGGTTTCAGGAATGACACTTTACATCATAAATAGGAATATAATTTTAAAGTCAGTATGAAATGGAAGTGGCGATAGTTTTTTTTTTTCTATTGTGACAGATATCCGAGTGAAACGGCTTCTTGAACAAGAAAAGGAAAAAAAAGTAGGGAGGGACTTGATTTTGTCCATCGGGAACTGATCGTTGGGTTGTTGTTTGCTATTGCTGTGATGTCATGAGTGACCGGTTGATCCTACCCTCATGCTAAACTAGTAAACACGTCATTCAACATTGTCAACGTTGTCAATTTTGACTTTGACTTCAACTATAGTAAAATCCCAGCAACACGCAGCCTATAGATATATTTTCCACTGAAAAAGGAAATTGAGGCGGGACACATCAAAGGGTTTTTCCCTTTTTCTATTGTCAATAGCTCTTAGTTTACGTCAAACCTTCCAATGGCCCGGAGATTAGCCATCAATAATTTTCTGTTATGTTTTCCTGGAAGAAAGCTGTCAAAGCTGAAAGTAACAATTCTAAAAGTGAAAGTTAATAGGAGTCAATAATAAGCTTGTTCCATGTTCTCTCATCTATGAATTGTTTGTTTTGCCTTAATTATCTTTTTTTTTTTTTTAAATTTAAAATTTTGTTGATATTTATGATAATATTTTGAAAAGCAATGTAGGATACATTATGTTATAAGATATCATAAATATGACAACAAAGGTTCAAATGATTAAAAAAAAAAGTATATACCAGCTTCGGAAAGGTATTATATTGAAAACAAATTTATATGTTATAATTAACTATCTTGAGGCCCCCTTGGAAGTTTTTTGAGGCCCTCTGGTTGAGAACCATTGATTTTAAACAGAAATGCTATTCTCATTACAGATTATTGCTGTGAATTAGCGTTTGTAAATACCTTGTTAAGCCTAAAAAAAAAAAAAAAAAAAAAAAAAAAATACATTTAGAGATTCATCAGTGTAGAAGTTCAATAATAAGCCAATATTATTGCTATATTATAAGCCAATCAATAATAAATCCAAAGCTTCAGTCATCAATAAAATAAAAAAATTATAAAAAGGAAATGCATTTAAGAGTCACTGACAACCAAATAAGCCGATGAAAAGCCAAGCCAACTGAAAGGTCAAATGTCACACGCATGATGAAAGGAGGAGGGCTGATGTGAGAACGTGCCGATGTGTTTCCACTCACCTGACAGAGGTGCACAACCATTCTCTATCGGAGCAGTGAGATGCATGCACAAAAGCAAGAGAAGAAATGAGTGAACAGAACAAAAGAGAAGAGAGGTGGACTGGGTGGGGGAGGCATAGAGGGAGAGAGAGACACACACACATACAATTGCAATGGAAAAATATAAGTTGAGTCAACACTGAATTAAGATTTGAATGAGAGGGAGAAGCCAGCCGCAGTGGACATGGAAGCCGTAGTTGGCTGATGGAAAATAGATGGGGCTGTTGGGTCGAAAGGTCATTGGTTACCTCTCGCTTGGCCAGCAGGACGTTGGGTACGATGTGTGGCAGACAGCGGCCCAGCATGAGCATGACACTCTGCTCACTGTCAGCAATTCGAGACACCTGAGAAACGAGGACATGGGAATTAGACTCAAGAATGTCACCATTTAAAGAGGCAGAGGCATTTCATATAATCACACGTGCCTTAAAATTACTACATAGCTGCAACCCGAGAACCTTTTCTGCTTTTGTATTCTGGACGTAGAAGACACTGTGAACTCTGTGACCTCTCAAATGTGCCTATTAATGCATTCCTGGTGATTTCGAAAGCAAAGACAACTGAACCGCTCCCCAGTGCACTTCTTTCTGTGCTAATGACCGATCATAATAGTTTACTGGAAGAGTTCACTCAAAAATGACTATTGTCTTCATTTCCTTACCAAATGAGAGTAAAAATCAGCGTTGGCGCATATATGAAAAGTATATGAAACTGTGTCAAGGGCCAGTAACATTTTTATGTATTCTAACAATGCATGAACGTAAACAAAAGTGAAGGACGCTCTGGACAGTTGATGGGCCAGCGCTGCATCATCACGAAAGTTTATTGACAATTTAAATATTCAAGCACAAGAAGAAGTGAAAGGGAGCTCATTTCGTTATTCGTTTTTTGTTATAGTTTTGAGCGCACACATACGACACGCACCCAGAAAGCGCCGTCTCAGACAGCACAAATAGTACACTGAGCTCTCTCACGTCTTCTTGAAGTTAACAAATTTGTGAAAAAAATAATAATAGCAAGTATCCTAGTAAACATAGTCTGTTTTGTTTTAAGTGAACGTAAGCAGTTGAGAAAGTAAACGCATTTGTATAGTATCAGTATATTAGATGTGTGCATTCGCTCTTAAAGTGACAGCAACCTAATATTTCATGCGGATGTCTGTTTTTTCAATCAAAAAACAAAGGACAAAAAAAAAAGAAAATCCCTCAATGCTCATGACTGAATAACTTTTGTAACTTTAATAAGTATGTTTAATTTATACAGTGTTTTATAAATTTATAAGAATATGCAGTGTTATTTTACATTTTTACTTGCTTATTTTATTACATTTTGGCAGGTGTAGCAAAAAGTTAGTTTTAGGCCCTGTTTTTTTAGGGCTGTTGAATGCTTGATTCTGATTGGTTGATGAACGTTCAAAGGTGTACAATTATTTTTTAGAAAAGGCAGAGCTAAAGTATTTCCAGGCAGGTTTTGACCGTATTAGTTCCATATTACTGCACCAATTTGAAATTTTCAGCTAATATTTACATGTTATTTAATTTCAGCTCAATTTGAATTACTGAAAATGATTTTTAATAGTTTTAATTAACACTAACAACACTGAATCAAATCACTTTGATTCATGAACAAATCATTCAGACTTGGTTTTGCGAGTTGGTTCAATGGAAAATTTTTTAAAGATTTGACTTTCAAAAGTTAAAAATTATGACTTTTGAAAATTGAAAGAATGACTCGTTCATGAAATTAAACTTCATGGACAGAGTTGGACAGATCTCAGGATTTTCAGTGAACTATTTATATTTGGTCTGTTCATCACACAAAGCTTTAGAGGACTTATAGAGGACTTATCTATATATGATATAGAGCTTTTTAAAAGCAGCACGCCCTATTCACTGTAACTGGACTGAAAAGTACAGCCAATTCAAATGTTCCAGTGAAGAAAAAAAAATCATACTGGTTTGAAACAATATGAGGGTAAGTAAATAATGACAAACTTCACATTTTTAGGTGAACTATGCCTTTAAGTGTCTCTACATGTGCTTGTGCATTTGTACCTGTATGCTACCTGATCCCACTCACCTCTGAGCCCAGCCTACTGTCAGCAGACATTCGACAGAAGGACAAAAGTGCTTGGTGGAAGACCGGAGACAGATTTCTGCACAAGCAAACAAAACATGATTTAACAAGCCACCTCCACCTCCGGTTACCAATAACTCCACATATTAGCCCAGCTTTCCACAGCACAGAGCAAAACGCTGATATAGGAACAGTCAAAACAAGGAGAGCATAATTTGTCTGAATCAGCCTCATGGGGTAAAAGTCCATCCGGAGCAGATGTGCAAAATGATGATGAATGGAATATATGGTGCCAGTTAACACTGCAGTAAAAGCCGGGTGAGGACTGCAAAGGTGCTCAATGCAGTGCTGCCATCTAGTGGCCTTGTTCCAAAACCTAGTAAACTGCCTCATTGTCTACTGTCCACAGTGACAAAAGCTACCTACTAAGACAGCATCCAAACTGAATAAGTTACTGACTGTTAAGTAACTGACATGAAATGCTTTTTGTAGAGCTGCTTAATATTTTTGTGGAAGAACTTAGCATTATGACCGCAAGTTTTCTGCACAATGTTTGGAAAAGCTAAGTGTGGCTGTGATGCCAAAAAATGTGGCCTACTGTAGGTAGGAAGCTCACTAGGTTTTGTAACAGATCTCACTTCTAATAAAATTTAGTTGTAACTTGTTTGAGTACTTTCTTTATTTGCCCTTGTGCGTCTCATTTTAGCAGTCATAGGGCAGTCCACAAGGAAGTGCAAGTCTCACCTGTTGGGCTGGTCAAATAGCACAGCGGTTTTACTCTGAGACTTTAGTTTGCTGTGAGGTTGTGTAGCAGTAGTGATGCTTTCAGTGCAGTCAGTAGTAGTAGTTGTAGTGGTTGAGGTCTTTGTAGCGTTGACATCTAGGGGGCTGTCTGTTTCTGTGACCCCTCGTATGTCCAAATACTGTCCATTGTCTAGGGGGGGTTTATCACATAGAGGGTCTTGTTTGGACGGAGTCGACTTCACTACAGTCGTGGTTTCTGATGAAACGTTCCTCTGAAGCGCCTGGATATCACTGCACATACACACACACAAACAAATGCATTTATTAGAAATAGCGATGTGCAAACCTTATGCAAAATGCACTAAAATATAGGAGTGAATAGAGTGTTGTGGCAAACAGACAACAGGACAGGAGAGACTGAGAAGACAAAATATGGAGTGGAGGCAAATCTAGTTAGAAGAGATGTGTAAAGCTCATCTCTTGCTAGGAAACGTAAATGCCAGGCTGAAAAATGTCAGAGACCCAAAGGTCAGATGACGAGAGTTTATTGAGCCGGAGGGGGAGGGGGGTACTTTCTACAGCAGAACATTGGGATACTGGACTCATTTATTTTTTATATTTAATTATACATTCAAAAGTTCAGGGTAAGTTTTTCCCTTTGAAAGAGTTTTTATTTTATTTTTTTATTCAGCAAGGATGCATTAAATTGATCAACAGGCATAGTAAAGACATTTATAATACAATAAAATTCTATTACAAATAAATGCTGTTTTTTTAACTTTCTATTCATCAAAGAATTAAAAAAAATATGTGTCAGTTTCCGCAAAAATATTACGCAGCACAACGTTACCAACTGTGATATTTTTGTTTTTCTTGAGCACCAAATCAGCATATTAAAATGATTTCTAAATGCTCATGTGACAGTAAAAACTAAGGAGCTGCTGAGATTTCAGCTTTGCCATACATTTAAAATATAATAAAACAGTTACTATAAATTGTAATAACATTTAACAATATTACTGAATCAAATAAATGCAACCTTGCTGAGACTTCTTTCAAAAACATTTAACAATCTTACTTAAACTACACTACTGTTCAAAAGTTTAGGGTATGTGGTTAATTTTGTATTAAATTTCAAATAATAAAACAATAAAATAAGGTTACACTTTATTTTAAGGTGTCTTTGTTACACAGTATTTATGCAAGTACCGAGTAATATTAAGTAACTACATGTACTTGCTCTAGGGTTAGGGTTTGGTTTAGGGTTTGTTGCATGTAATTATGCATCATTTATAGTTATTACTAAAGTAATAACCGCCTACTCTCCGCATGTAACGTGTAACAATGACACTGTAAAATAAAGTGTTACCTAAAATAATATTATACATTTAATAATAACATTCATATGATTTGACAATTAAAATATTAAGTTTTAAAAACAAATATGGTATTAGAGCATATTATTTACATATAATCATATTATTATATGGTTAATGGGACGTGCTAGTTTAGCAGAATAACTGATTAACATGAAATCATTAGGAATGCATGCATGACAGTGAAAAACCACATCTTAGTAATTTTCCACAAAGAAATATGATTTTTGTAAACATCAGCTGACGAGATAAGAGCCTGTGCCGAGAGCAGTTAATAATTATGACTATAATCGCAGGTTGCTGCTCTGAGCTCTGATTATATGGGCTCATGCTGGCTTTAGACAGTTTCTGATTGAATTGGTCCCTCAGGCAGCAGGCGATGACACTTACCTCTGGAGCTTCTTAATCTGTTCAGCCAGGCTGTGTTTCTCAGTGTTCAGCAGGCTGATCTGATATTCCAGCTCCTGAACCACTTCCTGCTGCTGCTGTGGATGACAACCAAATGACATAGAAGTTAGCATATTTTACACCAGTGAAACCCAATACTACTTTAAATCACACTTCAGACAATAGAGCAGCATGTTTAACCACAAATCCCTTTTGAATAGATATTTGACATGGGATTACTGATTATGTAAGTGTCATGTAAATGTAACCTGATTGCCTTAATCCAATTAAGTCAATACTCGAGGGCCCAGTTGTTCAAAAAGTTTAATCTGGATCAGAATGGTCTGGATTTGGAAATCCTAGGTTTTGCGATCCAGGATCAGGTAACCCATCTTACTTTTGTGCTAGTTTTTCAAAGCAAAACTAGATTGGATCACCCGGATTCAGATACACACTTTTTCAGATTACCAGTGCTCTAAATGGGATCACATCAGAATGTAGGCAGCTAGAACCAGAACAACAGGTAGAAGAGTCAATGTGGGGTCATTTTAAGTGTTTTTATTTGAAGAGAAAGGAAACAGCAGAATTAAATTATGCAAACATCACCTTTCATTCTCAAATGACTTTAAACAGTCAGACCCCAACGGAGCCCATTTGTGAGAGAACACAAAAGCATTGAAAGATAATTGTTCCTCCCATATGAGGAGCTCCGCAGCTCCTCATATGACCCTCAACAAATAAATAAAATCAAACAAATATAAAGGGATGCGATATTTAGAAATTACTTTTGACTGGTTCATCTCTGATGATTGTGCCATTGCAATTAATATACAGTGTTAAATTTTTAAAGTTAAATATATTAATTTTGTTTGATATTGGCAGATGTTTGAGTCATTAAGGAAACGAAATATTTTACGTAATAGGTAGCCTAATGAGTACTTTATCTACTTTTCACTGTAGTGGTTAAACAAAAATCAAAATGAGTGTAAAAAATGTATAAATATGTATACTACATGATTGTAACATTGTATAATTTGACCAATTTTAAAGTTTCATTACATATTGATCAAAGTTGTCCTAACATACTGATGGTTTGATGCAGATCAAAACCTATAATGGATTACGTGATCTAATCCGATTTCAGAATACTTTTTTCTTCTGAACAAACCATTTTCAAGGGATTTGATCCAATCCAACAGCCGAAATACTTTTGAACAACTGGGCCCAGTTTCTATAAATCTGATTAAGATAGCTAGTATATGTCATTAATCAGAATTTTATTTCAGAATAAAGGCTTAACCAGAATATGCACCTTAATTGGAAATTGT
This sequence comes from Rhinichthys klamathensis goyatoka, assembly GCF_029890125.1. Lineage (NCBI taxonomy): Eukaryota > Metazoa > Chordata > Actinopteri > Cypriniformes > Leuciscidae > Rhinichthys > Rhinichthys klamathensis. The sequence continues at coordinate 621,611 of NW_026606604.1, forward strand.
TCATGTAAACATCAGACTGCAATACCAACATTTCAAGTTCCTATACATAAATACCTTAGTTTGCAGCACAGGTTCCTGGGTAAAATAGTCTCCAGGTAAGTCACTTGGGTCCACACTGACCGCCACATCCACGGTATTCATATTCAACGGCAGGCTGTTCCCACAGTTCCTGTAGACATGCAGCAGGTCTGGAGGTTTGGGAATGTTTAGACCCACATCATCCCACAACTCAAAATCCTGCAGAAATGAAATATCATGAATAACAGGAAGTATTAAAATAGTCGAAAGAATAAACAATCCTATAAAAATGTCTCAAAAAGATGTTTAAAGGCTTACCTGATCATCATTTTCATCTGAGAATGTGATGGACGTTAACTTGTATTCATTTTTCAATAAATATTCATTAACTAAAAAATTTAAGGCTCTCTTTTCAAGAGGGCGAATAGGTTCCTGAAAAGAAAAAGAAAAAAGTTAATTCAATGTGATTCAAACTAGGCCAGTTGTTCATAATGAGCTTATTAGAGAAATCTACTATGTTTAGATTTATAATACCATTATTACAAAAAGAAAATGAAGGCAACCTGAATTTCAGGACTGGATTTGTAGTTTTTTCTCTCTTGAGAGGGAATCTCGCATTCTACAGAGAAGAAAGAAACAGAGAGAAAGAGAAACGAGTGAGCTGGAATTTGATTTATGGTGGACATAACAAACTGCCTTTAGGAATGAGAGCAGCTCCTATAGCAGAAAGGACTGAAGAGTGTAAAAGTTGAAAGTACGCCACCTGCAGCCTGAGTCAAGTTGGCACGAAGAGCCTGAATGGTCTCCTTGGCTTTCCGCAGTTCAAACTCCAGAACTGGACCAGGGGGAAGTGGGTCACACACAAACAGGCATCCAACCAAGAGAAGGGAACAAAGAAACAAAACAAAAGGGGGAAAAAAGAACAAAGGATGGCCATGAAAAAACAAAAACAAAAAAAGAAATAAAAGAAAAAACGACAACTTTTATAAGAAGCTGAGGCAGAACCAAAACAGGGACATGCACACTATGGATCTAATGAACACATGCAGCAGAGGTTGCTGAAGGAGCTGCCAGATAATGAAAATATTCACACATTTATTTATTTCCCTTCAGGTTTTATTTTGTTAGAAAATTTCACTAGCTGCTGTCTGACCAGGGATTTAGAGCAAAGCAAAGTCTATGGGCCTGTTTACACCTGGTATTAGGAAGCATTTTGGTCGATTGGATCACAAATGATGACGACGCAAAACACAGGTGTAAACAGGGTCTAAAACGTTTTGAGCTTGTCCACTTTCAACCACTTCCAGAGGTAGTCCAAAACGCATTTGATTTCTTTCGTAGCGTAAACGCTCATGTGGTCGAATGCGTTCGGACAGCGACAAAAGACCGTCTACTCTTCGCCTACTGACCTAACATGTAAACATTATGTGAAGCGTGCTAGCCAGACGGGATTTAAACTGTCGGCTGAAGACCCAAGTTTGGCTTGAAGACGAAAAACGTACCAACCACAATGTTCTTTCACCATTCCTGATTACTAACACACACTCACTGCATTAGGCGTGGTTAACTTGTTTTTATCAAAGCAGAATCGAAAACTTACGGTATGCTCTCTGGTTGCATTCATATGTAGATTGTGCAAGCTTATTTCGTCCATTTGATCGAAAGATCTGAAAAAGCCCATACATTTACCCATACCCACCCAGAGATCCTTCCCTCAGAGAAATCAGGACAGAAGTGGTTGAAAAAGTGGACAAAAGAGACAGATTAAAACACCAGGTGTAAACAGGAATGTGTCCCTCATCTACTTGTGATCAGATCGACCAAATCAGATCTTAATACATGCTGTAAACAGGGCTTATTTGTTCGTTTAAAATGAAAGGTAAAAAAAAAAAAAAAAAAAATCCATTGGCAAATTCCTTTTGACTTTTACAACTGAAGTGTGTAATTTCTGTTGCACTAGCTTCATCAGACAGAATTGCTAAAAATATGGTCCTGTCCCAAATAGTACATTTAAAGTGCACTTGCCATATAGTGGCATTTGCTTGCATGTAATGATTAAAGCTCACATACTACACATACTAAAGCTTGTACTACAACAATAAGAATAGTTTGTTACATTTATATAGCGCTTTTCTCTGTACTCAAAGCGCTTTACTTATGGAAGGGAGGAATCACCTCAACCACAACCAAGGTGGAGCATCCACTGGATGATGCGACGGCAGCCATATTGCGCCAGAACGCCCACCACACACACCAGCTTATTGGTGGAGAGGAGACAGAGTGATGAAGCCAATCAGTATATATTGAGATGATTTAGGAGGCCATGATGAGGGACAGAGGCCAATGGGCAAATTTGGCCAGGATGCCAGGGTTACACCCCAACTCTTTTTTTTTTTTTTTAGGACTACAAAGTGTAAACTGTACCATGTAGTGATTGTACCACCAAACTAATGATTGAAACAGGTAGACCACAATGTTGCCACCACAGAGACACAGTGATCACACTTTTGAATGTCTTACTGAACAGCTGTCTCTGCAAATAAGAGACAGCGTTTGGTCACACTTTATATTAGGTGTCTTTAACTACTACAATGTACTTTTTGTGTCCATGTTGTATTGCAAAACACTTTTGTTGCTATTGAGATGGTATACGGATAAGGTTAGGGAGAGGTTTGGTGGTATGGGTAGGTTTAAGGATAGGTTAAGGTGTAAGGGAAGGGCCAACTAGTGTGATTATACAGGTGAAACCTGAAAAATTAATATCATGCAAAAGTTAATTTATTTCAGTAATTCAACTTAAAAGGTGAATATATTATATAGACCCATTACATGCAAAGTGAGATATTTCAAGCCTTTATTTGTTATAATTTTGATGATTATGGCTTACAGCTTATGAAAACCCCAAATTTAAAATGAGAATATTGTGCAAGGGTTTTAATAGCTGTAAGCCATAGTCATCATTTAAGTTGAATTACTGAAATACATTTTGCACGATATTCAAATTTTTCGAGTTTCACCTGTAGATGTAATCACATGCAGGTTTGTTTAAAATAGAAGTACAATGTAAAAACATGTAAGTACAGAATAAGTGTGTATCAAAGTGTGTATTAAATGATTAATTTAAATGTTAGTACAATATTTAAAGACACTTAATATAAAATGGGACCCACTATTTTAACAGAAATTTTTTTACACACTTCAGTTTAAATAGAACTAATTGGTCTAAGGAGAAAGCTTTCAAAAATAAATGATGCTTTCCTTATGAAAACAGGCTAAAGAAATCCTTGCACCTCATAGGATTCTGTATGAATGTTTATTTTAACAGATCAAAAATCCAACCCTATACAGATGTAAATCGTAAACACACAAAAATCTAAATCCATCTGCTGTTTACATTTGATCTTTGTTGTAAAACAGAGTACTCCGTTTGGAAAGGGATTTACTAGTGTATGCAAAACCCCACAGCAATCCTGCTACTGTGGACCTGCTAGGCGAGTTCTAACGGAGGCTGTGTCGCATTCCGCTCCCTAGTTCCCTAAAACAGGAATCAGTATATTGTGAAGACGAAATATGGGATTAGCAAGAGCCTTGATCCAGTAACAATTGGGACACTGATGACTCAATAACCTGTGACAAGATTACAACATCGTGCATTAAAACTGCTGTACACTGCTGTATAACATACAATGAACGATGTTCTTCTGGTACCACAGGGCAACATTTCTAGAATCAGCTGATTCTGACTGATTTTTATGATGCATTCTGGGACTTTCTAAAGAGCGATTATTTCAGTGTACTGGAAAGATTGTGATCATGAGACAGCCCAAGGAATCTTTGGGCAGTGTACTGAACTAGGGAACGGATTGAGACACACCCGGAGACACTTGGAAACAGAAGCATGGAGAGCACAGGACAATTTGCATGACTGTGTGCAGATGATCAGCAGGTGCGACTTCCACAAGCTCTGCTCCCTAATAGGCTTTCTAGAACACCATCTACCTGAACAAGGCCTAAAAAGAAAGGAGGAACGAAAAAAGATGGAAGAAGAATAGACAAACAAGTAAGAAAAGAGAGGGAGGAAAAGCTAAGAAAAAGCAGAGCTCAAAGGCACTTACGCTGCTGATCATCAGAGCACAGGATGCAAGTTTAACAAATGGAAAATAATGGAAAAACAAGCAAAAAAAGAAGTGGCAAAGGTGTGCTTGCCTGGATGGTTTGTGGTCCAGTATTGGAAAGAGAAATACTGGAATAGAGACCCATCAGACAACCAATAAACCCCAGGTCAGACAGCCACGGCTGTGCTCATCGCCGAAGGGGTCAAGATTTTGAAGGAGATGCCCAATTTGAGGTACAAAAGTGACAATTTGTACAAAGCAATCTTATTCTGCTGCACGGTTCCTTAGGCTTTCTACTTACCCATAATTATAATTGAATAAAATCGCATTCATAATAAGCGCATACAACCTTTGAATGTCATTTTATCGTAAAATTGCTGGATTTAGTATACGGACATACAACTAAAATCAATTAAATATATTTCTATTTTTATTTGTTTTATTATTTATTTAATAGACCAATGTGAAATCACATATTCACAAACAATGTATTATTCAAAACAAATGTATTATTCAATATTTAACTACTCCATTAAAAAATATAATTTTATGAAACATAAAATAAAAACGTATTAATTTAACAAATAAAAATAGAGCCCTGTAGACCTTAACATTATCAGAAAGAGTTAACATTTTAAAAAGACCACAAAATACATTGCTGGATACTAGCAACCCTGATACTTTGTATACAATTAATTGACTTCACTATTTAACCAGTAGTCAACAAATATCTGCATACAACTCTATACTATATTAATTTTCACAGGAATTAATAGTAACAAAACATTTCCAGCTGGAAGTTTTTTTTATATCTGCCAAGATAATGTAGGAATCTGAAGCGTGGGAGGGATTCAAGCTAATGCAGGAAAAAGCTAAAGGAACAGTATGGCAACCTAGTCAAGCAAGTATTAAAACAGGGAAATGACAGGAGAGGAAACTTGAGAGTCAGAAAACCTTTTGCTTGGAAAGAAATTGGAAAGCAAGATAGTCATTGTCATTACAGCCCAATTAGAAAGAAAAGTTTAGCGTTCATGGCTATTCGTTAACCCTCCTACTCGTCTATGGAAACCGCTCATCTAGGAGACCGCTGATGAAAGCGCTCAGTGAACCTTACTGTTTGTCCCATGTGAATTCACATCAATCATGAATGCCAAGAATCTTGTGTCATATACGGTAACACTGACCAAATCGCCTCTCGTAAAAGAGCTTTACAGAAGCCACTGAACCACTAATAGTTTCCAGAAAAATGGCCAGTGAAGCCAATTCCTTCTCATTTTGCCCCCAAAAAAGGCCATATAATGGCCAACTGCTGAATTGTGTTTTGGGAAATTCAGGGCATTGGGAAATAGACAATTTGGCTACTGTCAATTGTGGTCTAATATGTCGATCAGTGCATGCAAAATGTTTCAAATTAAATTGACTAAAGATTTCCAGTTTTAAAAGTATTGTGTGACAGTTGGAATTCAAGAACACTTGGCCAGTCACTGTAAAAAAAAATTCAAACGTATGCCTGTCTGAACAAAGCTGGGAATCGAACCCACAACCTTGTACACTCGACCAGTACAACAGGAATATGGCCCCCTCCAAAAAATAAAAAAATATAGCCTATATTTTTCCAGTCTGAAAGAAGCTTAAGTAACTAAGTATCTGCATTGGTTAAGGTGCACAAGCAATAACAACCACTTTCTCATAACCGCTGTTATTTTCATATTATCCTTACCTGCCACTCTTTCGTCCAACTCCCTGTTCCCATCATCTGAATAACGTGCGAAATCCAAGGAGTCCAACGTACTGATGCTGCCAGCTCGATCTGGAAACAAACAAACACAGAATGCATGTTAAATTCAGTGGCTCCCACCCAACTAAAGGGTTTCATCTTCTACCCACAACAAAACACACCCTTATTAGACAGAACACTAAACTATCATTTACAGAAAGTAAAGGGGTTACATTTTGATTCGTTTCAGCAAACTTAAGCAGTCAGCAGTTATAGAGAATAGGCTATATGTAGGCCAAAACTTTTCAGGCTCTGTCTGTCAGCACTGCTGGGAGGGAAGATACAAAAGTACTGCCAATGTCAAGCCCCCACGTGGACTCCTCTATTTGTGCATGTCACTGATTGTAGTGTGTTGTGTACACTGGCATGGTAACATATTATTCTGAAGCAAACCACATTTATTTATTTTGCAATTTTAGATGAATAAAGAGCATATTATAACGGCGTTCAGTTACTGAACTATTTGTATTACAGATTCCACATCCATAATATTTGCTTATTTTTAAAAGGGCCATTTCATAAAAAATAAAAAAAAATTCTTGAACTTTTGAAAGGAGCCAAAATTTGAATTTGAAGTTGTGTGTAATCACGAAAACATACTTTCACTTTCAGAAATCAAAACGTCCTCCAGTACAAAAAGAAAGCTTATGAAAATGTGTTCCAAAATTTGACAACTCATTAAGACGTCATTATCCACAGTTACACATCAGCAACATCTCTTTTGGGTTCATGAACAGCTTTTTTCGTCACATTGAGGTACATTCTACAACCCTATTTTCAGAAAAGTTGGAACATTTTATCAAATGCAATAAAATCAAGAATCTGTGATTTCTTAATTCTCTTTAACTTTTATATAGCTGACAAAAGTACAAAGATTTTCAATGTTTTCACTGACCAACTTAAATGTATTTTTTTGATGGCTGCAACACACTCCAAAAAAATTGGGACAGAGGCATGTTTACTACGGTGTCACGTTACCTTTCCTTTTATTTACACTTTTGAATCATTTGGGAATTGAGGATACTAACTGTTGGCAGTTTTGCACAATCTCGCCTGATACAAGACAGCAGCTCAACAGTCTGTGGTCATTGTTGTCGGATTCTCCTTTTCATGATGTGCCATACATTTTCAATAAGAGACAGGATTGCAGGCAGGTCTTTGGATTGCATCCCTTTTCCAGTGTAGTGTCTAAGAAACCACTCAGTTTTAGGACGTGCAGAATGAGGCCTGGCATTGTCCTGCTTCCTAGAAAAGATGTCATCCTAATGGCAGTATAAGTGTAAAGTGAAAGTGACGTGACACCAATTATGGTGTCCCATACTTGGAATTTGTGCTCTGCATTTCACCCATCCAAGTGCACACACACAGCAGTGAGTATTGAATACACACCAGAACAATGGGCAACCATGTTTTGCTGCGGCGCCCGTGGAGCGATTGGGGGTTAGGTGCCTTGCTCAAGGGCACCTCATTTGTGGGTAAAGAGAGTGGAAGTGGTGGTACCTTTACACATAAGCACCGACGCACCTGCATACCATGACATATGTTTGCTTTTGCACCTGTCGCTGATGAAAGTCTGGCTGGTCTCTTTCATCTTTGGGTCTGTTTTTCCCCAAAACTTGCTGAAACCGCAGCACAGATTTATTTTAGACCATCTGAGATGAGCTTGGACTCAGAGGACTTGGCGGCATCTCTGCATAGAATTGATGTATAGCTTTCTCCTTGCGTAACAGAGATTTGAGTTGCATTTTTTTGATGCAGTTAAAGACTGTGAACAGTTTTCTGAAGTACACAGTAGCATGATGGTTTCTCATGCAGTGCCATCTGAGGGCTTGAAAGTCACACACATTCAACAGAGGTTTCCTGCCTTGCCCTACATGGACTGAGATTTCTATGGATTCCCTGTGGACCTGTACGTTGCTATCTTGCCTTGAGAAATATGATTTTTGAACTGTTATACAATTCTCTCATGACATTTGGCACAAAGTGGTGAGCCATGACCCATCTTTGCTTGCAAAGACTGAGATGCTCCTTTTATACCCTCACCTATTACCAATTCACCTGCTAATTGTGGACCGTTTCAAAACAGTTTAAATGGGATGTTCTGTAATCTTTTCACTTTTATTTTGCCTCTGTCCCTTTTGGAGTGTATTGCAGTCATCAAAATCTAAAATGGTGTTTATCAAAATACAATGAATTTGGCCAGTGAAAACATTGAATCTTTTTCTTTGTTCTTTTGTCAGCTAAATGAATTAACAAAAATCACAGATTCTTGATTTTATTGCATTTTACAAAATGTGCCAACTTTTCTGGAATTGGGGTTGTACTATTACACCAGAAGAACTAATAATTACAATACAAAGTAGAAATGTCTGGTGCAGTTTCTGACTAGGTGTACAGCTCTGCCTCTGCATCTACTTTTAAAGGATCCCAATGTTAGAAACAAGCGGTTAAAGTTTTTAACAAGACAACTGATCATTTTAGTTTGACTTTAAAAGTTCATTTGGCACATTCAAGTGTGGAATGCATTGCAAAGAGGCTGTTATTAAAGAATGGGAAGCCTACAGCAAACCTGTAAATCAAATAATAAATCAAATAAATCAAATATAAGATAAAAGTACAAAAATAATATAAAATAAAGGGAAAAAAAGGAAAATTTAAACATTAAAATAAAAGAAATGTCCCCTTTACATCCCTGTGCTCTCATTTCAATTTAGATTCACCTACCAGGCTTAGTTGGCACTATCTTTTCTTTTGGAAAAAGTGGATCTCCAGGAAAAAAATAAAACTAAACCAATAAAGTAAAATAATACAGCCTCTTTAAATTACTGTGCTTTCACTTTGCCTATACGGCAATGGCACCCTATTTTCTGTTACTCAAGTTAGATAAATATCACAGTGACTTGAACATGTGTCTGTCACATGATGACAGTAAAGCTCATGCACAGAGTCCTGTGACCACACAGCTGTCTATGTAGAGGAGGGACAAGACCACAACCTCTAATAAAGATTAAGAACCATTACTGGCCTTAAAATAGTGTAGGCAGGTTCTTTTTTGTTTTTAAATGCCAAATGTGAGCTTGTACTCCGTAGAAATGCAGTTGGCTAAATGTCAAATGACACTCTTGTAGTTAAATTAGTGAATCTTCCCATCACAGCCCTGGACAGAGAAGTATTGATGAGGGGACTGACTCGTCTCAGTTTTGCAACTTTCTCTGGGCGTGACTTGAATGTCAATGCTGACATCCGACTAGTGAGAGTGCCATGGAGCTGTGCTGAATAAACGTCTTGACTCTTGTCAAACTGGTTGACAGGGAGGAGTTGGCAGTTCTGTGAAGGCAATATGTGAGCTTGAACCATCATGTGTAAAATGCTTCCTGCAAGGAATGATACTGAAAGGCTCACGAGTCATTGAACACGTGACTCATGTCATCATGAGTAAGCGATAAATGTGCACACCTACTTGCTTCTGTGTTCATGTTCACATAATCAGCACAATTTTAGAAATAGTAATTTGTTTGATGTCAAAATACTTTTTCTTATAGTTTCTAGTTTCTGCATATTGAACTGAAGTAGAAGTAAACCATTAGTAGGTTGACGAGAAGTGTGACATTATGAAAAAAAAAAAAAAAGAGGATGCATTGCTATTAAAATGCTGGATCATACAGATAATTCTATATACGTTATTGCTGATGACCGATAAATGACTAACATTTTAATGACGTCGTCAGCTTGGTTTGGCTCCACAACGGCTTTGTTTCAAGGCGTAACGTTAAAGAACCAATTAGTTGACGACTCCCAAAGTGTTTCCTATTTTGTGTGACATATGCAGACGTTCAGCCAACGGTCTGTGGGAGTGACGAGACGATTGAGGCTGAACTACATGTTGGGAAACAGCCAGGCTTCGGCTTCAACGTCAGCTACCAATTTATGTAGAACTACCACATCTAAAGAAATATCCTGCTTTATGTTATTTAGACAAGAATATGATAACAAGGAGTTTTTCTTGGCTTACTATCAGTGAACACAGAAAACATCACATCTATCAGAATTAGCTACTAACTAAGTGTTTTGCTTTAGCAATAATAGGTTATTCTAGCAGCTCAGGAATCTGAGGGAGTGATAAACACTTACTCTAGGCCCGGGAAGACATGTTTCATACAAAATTCACCCAGGTTAACAAAATCATTTAAATGATACATTAACTACAAAGCAAACTGCCCCGATAACTAAAAATCAAAGCCACACCCTAAGGGCCACATAAATACAGAGGCTTAGGCCAACAGTGGCACTGGAGGCAAGCATGACATATTAAAATTCATCAATGCAATTTACAATGTGTTGACAAGGTTTTTTCATTGGATTGTGCCCACTCTCCACAACTTTTTCCAAACAGCTCCTCTTCCCATGAAATCAGCCTTTTCACCATTTAGAAGCCAAAAATATACACACAATAACATGTGACCAGACTACATACACTAATGTTCAAAAATATAGGTTACAGTAAATAAATAATAACAGTAATATTGTGAAATATTATTACAATTAAGAATAACAGTTTTTTTTCTCTTTCATATATTTTAAAATGTAATTTATTCCTGTGATGTGAAAGCTGAATTTTCAACAACATAGACTTCAGTGTCACATGATATTTCAGAAATCATTCTAATATGCTGATTTGTTGCTTTTCTTATTATTATCAATGTTGAAAACTGCTGTACTGCTTAATATTTTCTGAATAGACAGTGCATCTAATGCATCTTTACCGATTTAAAGTATTCAAAAAAATTATTTACCCCAAAGTTTTAAACAATAGTGTATATTATTCACTGACAAAGTGTTTCAATTCGACTATGCCTCCAGTCCAGTGCGAGCTTTTTTTTATTTCATTGATAATTTTAGGTGTTTATTTATAGTTTAATTTAACTGCATATACAGTATAGTAAATCAATGCCGGTCTGCAGAATGTCATATACATAAGAAAAATTGTTATTCATTTATAAGCCTGCATGAGGCCTAATGGTGTATTCTGATCTGTTTGGTGTGTGATGCGTAGCTAAATGAAAGGGCTTGGGGGAGGTGGGCCGCACAGTCAATTGTGTGGCGGAACAAGACTTTGATGACAACCCGACAGCTGCTCCATAAAAACTGATTAAATCTGCATCATATAGTTTACAATATTTATTCAGCGGAGCTTCAAATCCTCTCACATCCTAAACACAGACACCTTTTCATCCCTTAAACGCTTCTCGAGTGGCTGTTGCATCTCACTAGCGAAATATCGGCGAGACTGTGAGGTGTTGATAATGTCTCTTCCTGCACTGATGTGACAGAAGAGCAGTAGAGAGCCATCTGCTCCCTCTCAGCTGGTTGCCAGATCCTCCTTTTGAGGAGTGGGTTTGCTCCATAATGCTAATAAAACCATGCGGTTCCTGAAACCTCTGTGTTCTTAGAGTCAGGTCAATACGCAGCCGTCAGCTGCAATTTAGCTTGTATTTAGGAGCCATTAAAGTGCAGTAAGCTTACGATTCAGTCTCTAGGAAATCCAGTTGAAAAAAGAGTGTTTAAAAAAGAGGGATTGGCTGATACGAACAGGCAGCAGGTCTAGGCCTCTAATTTCGATAGCATCCCCCTTCTCCCTGGAGAGCGGTGTCACAGACACTGCACTCAGCTGATGAGGTCACATCCTGTCTTTCCATTAGAGGTCTTAGAATTATTGTTTCATTTTTAAGAGAATTAGGGCTGCAAAAAAACATCCCTACAACTTCTGAAAGTGAACAGCAGTGTTTTACTGTAGCATAAGAAGTAAGTGTTATTTTTACATCAGTGTAAACCACTGGGTTTAGGGTTTCAGGAGGTTTATTTAACAACAGAAACTGAATAATCAAATGTAAAACTGATTCTTATTAAAGCTACAAAAGTTATTCAGCCAAGAGCAGTGAGTGATTTTCTCTTTGTCTTTTGTTCATGACCCCAATTGTTGCAAGCCGTTGCGATATGCATATTGCGATATATACATTTGCGATATTTCGATATATTGTGCAGCCCTAGGGAGAATTATTCATCAAATCAAGATGACATCCATTCATTTTATATAACAAATTAAGTTAAGTTTTCCTGTACTGTGGGAAGGTAGAATGAGTAGCCTACATGCAATATTACAGATCCTAATAATATCAGAACTAAGCCTCTTCGATAAAGGAATGATGGTTGTCAAATATTAAAATGGAATAGGAAGCTGATTAGATGGATTAATGATTGTTTTGAAGCGTGAATAAGCCTGCATGAAAGCGGTTTCAACATTGCCCACCCACATGTTTAGTCAGCAGGCTGAGAAAATGTGCGGTTGATGTGCACTTATGCCAGGCAATCACACAAAAATGATTGCAGACAACCAGGACAGACCTGAAAGAATTAGGACGAACGTTAGATCAGCATTTCCTCATTCTTTCAAACTGTGTAGACCTTTTTTATGTAACCACATAAAAAAAATGTCCATTATGTGTACCTTCATCACCTTCATACAATCACATGGGAGACTAATTTAGAATTGTTGGTAACCAAAAAGAAGCAAAAAATAATTAAAGATCAGACGACTGACCCTTTGCTTAGCTCCACCCTCCTCTAGCACAGAGAGGTTTTACATTAATTTAATTAACTTTTTTATTTTTATTTATTTATTCATTTAAATGTATTATTTACTTACTGATATTAATCTACAAAATGCTCTTTTAAAGGGTTATAACAGTGGGAAGAAAATACCTCCCAAGGTAAACTGTGTTACAAGGCAATATTTTTTTCCCATCCCCATTTTTTATGCAATATTCTATTTAAAACTGTCCAATCACACCAGACGTGTATTAGTAAAGAACAGAAGCTTGCTTAATCATATAGCAACAGTTGCTAAGTTAGGATTGATCAACAACATTTGTAAAGTGGGGATTCACCCCAAAAAAGAAAATGCTGTCATCATTTACTCACCCTGGTGGTGTTGTTGCTGTATGAGATTCTTTCTTTTTTGGAACATAAAAAAAGCTATTTTGAGAACTCTGTTTTGTCCATAAGTCAAAAGCAAAACAGTTTGATTTTCAATATTATTATTTTTTGTTCCACAGAAAAAAGAAAGTCATGCAGGTTTGGAAAGACATGAAGGTGAGGGGAGCAAATGATAACAGATTTATTATTTTGGAGTGAACTATCCCTTTAATTTATTAATCTTTGCTAACTGTTTTTAAGAAGAAATGGCTCCTTTTTACAAACGGTCAAATTTCTCGCAAATGTAAATCTTTGATTAATGTAAACATTTTTTTTTAGAAATTATCTACACTGGATAGGATGTTGTCATTGTCAATCCACACTTCAACTACATGCAGCCTGGTTATAAAGAAAAACAAATCCAAACGTCATGCTTTGAAAGGCAAATAGTAAGAGGGAGACGAGGACACTCTCAGATAAGAAACTTCATTTAGGAGCAAAGGTACAA